>NC_091436.1:69553299-70189462 GCF_964237555.1 Oryctolagus cuniculus
TTTTTTATATTTTAAGATCTAAATTTATTATGATTTTGATTTCTTTATCATTATTATCATTACATAATAGTCCTTGACTTTAATCTGAATTACAACAAATTCAAAGATCATCTTGTTTGAAAACTCAAAAATAGTAATTGATATTTTTGATGATTTTGCTTTGCCTTACTTTTTTAATTGCTTAATAAATACAACAATTCCTTGTCTATTTTTAATTGGGGTTAAATGAGTTAGAACTGGAGCAGTGAAAAGCTTCCAATCTATCTTAAACAAGGTAAGCACAACAGTTCTAAAATCATGTTAAACTCACAATCCTGTCTGCAAAGTAAGATTTGTCTTCAAATTACTCATTGGAAATGAGTATTGCAAAAAAAAAAAAAAAAAAAAAAAAAAAAAAAAAAAACCACATGAATTTCAAAAATGTTTTCACCAAAAGTAACTTGTCTTTAAATGCTTTTTTTCCCACAAACTGCTTGAGGTATCTTGTACAATCCTTTTCAGTATTATATTCTGTTTACATATTGAATGCAGCTTTTTTTTATTCATGGTCATATATTTAAACTTAGAAATTCAATGACAAGTGATCTCTTACTACTTTCAGTTGAAGTTCCAAAGTAATTTAAAAATCTGAAATTTATATTCCAAAATTTCAAATGTTATGCTGGTTTGTGAATAAAAGATTATTTTAAATGATTAAAACTATCTGCTAAGGACTGATCAATTTTATTGAATAAAAAATAGAATTCTCAAGAGAAAATAAGTTGCTTTCCTATAAAGAGAAGCTGTATCATCTAAATTTTGAAGACAAATCAGATGGCAAGGTGATGCTTCCATGATCGTTTAGGGGAGAAGGGAGAAACAGATAATCGCTACATAAAAATTCACATACATGACATCTCTTTACAGAATGACTATAAATAAAGCCATGTTTTCAGCCTCAGTTCTAGGACTCTTTCTGAGTTGCCATACACTTCACCATTACTTAAATGAGTCATATTGTTCTTCAACATAGATTATCTGGCTAAGTATAAAACATAGAAGTAAAAGTTATAGTTATCTCTAGTTTGAAAGCAAATAGCTAGAAATGAGATAGTATTTCTAAAAATTGGACCTAGGTAGATTTAGAGTCACACGGATAGCTACTCTTCTAGGGGATGGAGTTACTATTAGTTTCCCTCAGGAAGTCCCAAAAAAGGACCAGCATTAGGACCATCACGATTGACAGCAGATTGAAAGTCAGGAGAAAGTAAGATGGGCTCTTTATAGGCTTATCATATAATAAACAACCTGAACACAGCTCTGAAAAGTTACACATATCCTGTAGAAATTACAGCATTTTCATGACACAGTGGAAGAAGATATGAAGTGGGAGCTTAACTAAACTTTTGAAAAGAAGGTTTCCCTTTCACTAAAAGGACACCCTGCTCAAAATTGTTTATACTAAACCATTTTTGACAATTGGATAATTAAAAAAATGGTACTTCACTATATTGACACTGATTGGTTCTCACATGTTTTATGTGATATTTCTATTTTTTTTTTCATGTGAACTCAGTGATCATAGCTTCCCCCAATTTTCGTTTGGTTTGTACATCTTATGGATTTTTGAAGACTTTTGCAATTTAGGAAAATGAATCATTGACTGTCAAAGGTGCTGTGAATATGTTTCTTACTTTGTTATTTCCCATTTGATATTTTAAAATGTATTGTTTACGTTTTCTTTTGGCTATACAAAAATTTAAAATTTAATGTTTATAAATTTAAGTTTTAAAATAGGCATGACATGTACCACTAAGGCAATCAAGATTGGTTATGTTTAAATAATAAACTATTGAAAGTGAGACATATTTGGGGTCATCAGAAAAATAAATTTAAAATGTGTGAATTTCCATGAAATTTTTGAAGCTTTCTCATGCAACCAAATAATATGTCTTATGTCTGCCACTTACAAAACAAACCCGAGTAGGTTATCTCATTTGAATTCTAGAAATGATCTAAGAATTCATTATCATTAGATTAAAAAATTGAGACTTGGGTCCATCAGAGATTTTCCCAAAAGTACATAAAACTTGGAGACAACCTTATTGTTGAGGCTTCCTTTGAGCAAGTCCCTACTTTCTTATTGCAACGGATCTCAGTCAGCATTTCAATCTTTACCATCTCCTATGATAGAATACTATTTCTAGTTTTCTAACTCACCAATTAATGATAAATTGTTCAATATCCACTCAGAAGAGAAGACATTTTATCATTTTTGGACATTTATAGCCTGTATAACTAAATTATGCATATTGAGAGCATTGAAAAAGTAATGTTTGGTATAAGTGTTTGGCACAGTGGTTAAGACACCACATGAGACACATGTGTCCCTTCTTGGAAAGCCTTAGTTTGTGCCAGTCTCCCCTTCCAAATCCAGCTTACTGCTAATGTGAACCATGGGGACAACAAATGATGGCCCAAGTATAGGGGTTCTTTCCAGCCACATAGGAGACATACTGAGTTCCAGACCGCTGGCTTCAGCCTGGCTCAGCCTCAGCTTTGCGGGCATTTGAGGAATGAACCTGCAAACGAAGATGTCTTTTTGTCCATCTCTGTATGTCTATCTTCATCTCTCTGTCATTTAAGTAAAAAAGGACTTTTTCACAAGATTTTTATATCATTAAAGAATTCATAAATTTCCAAGAAAACATGTTTTAATTAATAAGTATGTTAACAAACATCCAATTACTATTTAAAATATGTTATTTTTTCCATTTACTAGCCAATCAAACCAAACAACAGAAATATTTCAAGTGTTAAAATTAAGTAATATGTTAGTAGAAATGAAATGTATAAGGAATCTCCAAATTAATCTGATCTCAACTATTTTAGTGTATTATCTTTGTTCTATACCATTGCCACTTGTATTCTAACAATTTTACACAGTGAATACAATATTGCTTCTTTTTACTGTCAGGAAAAGCTGTTTTTGGAATTTAAGAAGAAATGCTAAAAGCAAGCACCTAGAAAATTTTTGTGGACTATCACAATATTTTTTTTCTTTTAAAAAATTTTATTTGTTTTAAAGGCAGAGTGCCAGAGAGATAAAGATCTTTCAACCACTCATTCACTCCTCAAATGGCTGTAACTGCCATGGCTGGGCCAGGCAGAAGTCAGCAGCTTCATCCTGTTCTCACCATGGATGTCAGAGGTCCAAGAATCTGGGCCACCTTCTACTGCTGTCCCAGCAGCATTAGCAAGGAGATGGATCAAAACAGCAGCAAGTGGTAGCTTAACTCGCTGTACCACAACACAAGCCCTCATCACAATGTTTTTAAGCTGAACTTGGTTAAATCAAATGAATCTAACTCAACATATTGAAGAAGGGGTGGGGGGAGGATTTGTTTTTCAAACTCACTTTTAACTTACGTTGATCTTAAAAAATCAAAATTTCAAGAAGAAACCTTAAAATAGTTCATGTGCCTATTATAAACAACAATTAAAGATAACACCACAAAACTTGAAAATGGACTTTATCAATTCACTGTTATTAGGTATTCTTTTTAATACTGATGTGAAACACAGGTTCACAATAGGAAACATCTTTTAAAATTGTTTGTTTCCCTAAGGTCAGTCTGTGCAGTTATCTTTCATAAAGTTACTAAAGTCTAAGAAATAGATAGAATTGCTTCAAATACAGATTGACTACATAGCATGCAAAACAATGGTGTCTTCTCAGTACATGTTTCACCAACATACCAAACTGATTATAAGAAACTTCATGGGCCTGATATACTGATATTTTGTAAATATTATTTCACTTTTAGGTTTTATTGTTTGCTTGCTTGCTTTTGATGTTCTTAATTAATTCTAAACACTCTCCTTATATAGAAAACTAGCACTGTGATCATTCCAAATAAATAAATTATATAACTTTAAAAATAATGTGTTTTCAGAAATAAAAAGTTATTTTTATCAATTATTATTATTCATTTTATTCATCTTATTTTGTTATCAATAAAATAACAAACATATATACCAATATTTACTATTGTTCTTTAAACCAAATTTATCTTCTACTTAAAAGTAATTATATATGCAAAGACTATAAGAAACATATGACCATACTGGAAAATTTTAATTGTACGTATCTTAAGTACTTTAAGAATTAGTTTCTAAGGTAAAGATTTCCCTAGCAGTTATTAATTTTAGTTACTTTCCAAATCATTAATGAGCAGGATATTAATTAAGGTATATTGTGGTCTTTTTATGTTCAAATGAAAAGACTTCATAATGTAAAATGGTATGGTGAGGTTTTGAAGTTGGATGAAGTTAAACTATAAGAAAAGAATGAAACAATAAAACATTTGGGAAACATTATTACATAAACTAGAAAATACACAATTTTATACTTTAGAAATATTATTTTAATAAAACAAATACAACATTAATATATTTGGTTCAATTAAATACAACTGAAGGCTGAAGAGTTATCTTTCATTTAGATATTCATTATCCCATTTGAGAAGAGTAAGTAAATAAAAGATATTGCAATATACTGACTAGTTAGCAATGTTCCAAAACATGTTTTTTTTTTTTGCAGAAAACCATCAGGACAGGTAGTATGACTTCACATTTTAAACTAACATTACAAGGACTGATCTCAACAGATTTTTCAAATGGCCATTTTTAGCCATATCACTGTAAAGCTAGCCCTTTTGCTATATGTTTGGTACAAGCATTTCCAACTGTCCAGATGAGAATTCTTGAATTCACCTTTCTTCACCTTCTATGTATGCATCCATCAGTGAAGTACATTATAAACTGCTTTTCTTTAAAATAATTATTGAATTTGCCATTTCATTCCCAATTCACAATCCCTTTATTGGTATAATCTTACTTTGGACTTTAGTTACTTCTAACCCAAAAGATTTCTTGTCTTTTAATTCCCTCATATGCATCTCTTTTGCTCACCCTATATATCACTCTTAGGCAAATTTTCCCTTACTCTAATACTCAATTTGTTGGTCAACATTCTGCAAGAAATCAGTATTACTATCCAACTCACTCTAATCCTGTTCTCAGGTTATAAAGCTGAGTAACATATCTAGCTTTAGAAAGCTGAGTGAAATAATTTTTTTCTATTATGCCCTAAAAAAAGCTTACAATTAAAATTTTAAGATATTACAGTTTACTTAAAAACACCAATAAAAACCTCATACATGGGATTCGTATTAACATCTTGCACAGCACTCAGTAATATCTCAATAATTTTATTATTTTTTTCTTCCCAGGTGAACTGTTATCCCATTTAATTTCATTAATTAATATTTTACTTACACATTAAAGCATAATTTACTGATCAGGTGATACATCTTTTGACAGGACAATATTTACCATTTTTATTTGAATCTTATCCACCTGAAATACTCTATTATTCTCATTTGAAGAATTGAGAAACTTTTAAAGCCTAATTCAGTTATTGGGATTACTGGTTCTTTAAAGGAAATGAGTATGCCACTTTAATTTTTTTAGCCCTTACAGCATTATAATAATGCTGGAAATAAAGGTGCTCAATAAGAAATGTTATTTTATATAATAAATAGATTCTATATGAGAATGAAGTTCTTTAGAACTCTCCCCTTAACTAGCAAGATTCAGCGTCGAGTTACTCTCTTAGTGAATAATTATCATAATGTTTTTCATCACTGGCACACAGGAATTTCTTAAGTGGAATATAGAAGTATTCCAGAGTTTATAAAAGAATTACCAAGACTTATCTGTTCTTTAGTCTCCACGTTATCAAGCAAGTGCCAGTGGTAACATGGACAGTTTGGCTATTTGACATTTTGGACAAACAGTATTTGTTGTAAATCCCTGTTTATGCCAGTTATCTGTCAGTTTTGTGATCTACTTCCTCAGCAGGATTATTTCATATACAAGATATTGATGGACTAAATCTTGTGGATAAATTCAAACATAATAAAAGGTTTCAGAATCATACCACCTCTATATTTTATACAGTTTAATCTTTGAATGATAAAATATAAGTGACTATCAACCTATAAATATAGAAAAGTAAAACATGAACTTTTTATTACTCTCATCATGATTTCGTTTCTTCAACAGTGATTGGTGAGATCACATCTATGATCGCTCTGTAAATACTACCTTATAAAGATATATTTTCTTTAAAAAGTAAAATAATGATAATAATAATAATAAGAAGAAGAACCCCAGGATGGATAGCCTCAGTAGAAACATCACATAAAAAAAGTGAGCACAAGGTATTTTTTAAGTACACAAGAGGAAAATAACATGAACCAAATGGGGTAGTTTAGAAATTGTAACAAACAATAGATCTCTTCATGGGACTGAAGAGGAGGCACAACAATACCCACCCCTGTTAGCAGGATTTTGGCTATGAATGAAAGCACTGCTTTTAAATGTGCACAGAGAGTAGTGAGTCTTTGCCATTATTCAGTCCTTTCAAGCACAGCTTTCCCACCACTGGTAGTCATTGTTGATAATGTAATCCTTTTGCAAGAATTAACGAGGTGCATGTAAATACCGAGAACTGACAGGGATATAAGAGCAGTCTCCTAATCACCGTACTGCGAACTGGGAGCTGTAGTGGTTGCTTAGGGAGCCTACTGTTTTCACTACCATGAAAATGACTTTATAAAAAATCCTACCCTTTTTCTGACAACCTAATATAAGGTTGTTGCTGTTATTATTAACTCTGTTTGGCATTTGGGGGTGGGGTGGGGAGTGGAGGGCAATAATGATTATCTGTGCAAGTAGCTTGGATGCCCCACAAAGAATAATTCATTGATAGCTGTATTAATATAACAGATAATGTAGTCTTGGTCTCTCTCTCTCTCTCTCTCTCTCTCTCTCTCTCTTTCTCTCCTTACTCACTCAATTGTGTAGTAACAAGAGTCACTTCACCTCACTTTCTTTCCCTGGAGCTAAATGCTTTCAAGTTTACTTTCTCTTTGAATTTAGAGAACAAAGAATTCTTTGTAATGCACTTGGATGGCACCATTACTTAAAACATGCTTAATGTCAGATTCTTAAGAATAAGAGCATCCAATGCTTTAGATTTAAGATGATGCAGAGGAAGAACAATGTTAAAATAATTAATACCTAAAAATATATGAACATTTTAATGTTTAGACAAATCTAATTATTACAAATATTGATTACTAATAATATTTAAATTGACTATCTCCTAATATACAAAATTCTGAAGCAGTAGCAGATACACTGTTATCTACATACTTTTATGATATTTACAGGAATTTATATTTTTTTCACCTGATTCCTTAAAACTTTAAAGAGAATGCTATGTATCTGTAGGGCTATCTTACATCCAAAGCAGCTGTGCTTCTCTAGTTTATATTACATTAGTCATTGAAGTGTTTAGATGAACCTAATACAAAACCTAATGTATCATAATAATGGAAAATCAGAAGACATTATTCAACATCATCTTCAGAAACACTGAAAATATTCTATACATTAATTTATGCATATTTTGTGAAAACTTAAAATAATTTGTTTCTTTGCATTCAATTTTACCACCTTTAAATATTTTCTCCACAAAATACCCATGGAGAAATCAATGAAAGCTCTTAATGTTATAATTTCTGTTATGTACATTTTTCTAAATTAAAAAATATTTCGCATGATGTAGAGATTGTTAAACTATTAGACAGATGAGAAAGATTCCTGAGAGATGTCTACCAGTATCAGTGTTGTCATCTAAAACCATCTGGTTTCCTCTCTCCCTGATTTCTATGCTGTTAGTGAGAAGACTGACCCCTGAGAGTCATCATTAAAGGTTCCTCCCAATACTGATAAGCTAAGATTTCATTACCCATTCAGACACATATCCTTAATTATCATCTATATACTCACAAGGGTAGATGTTACAGGGTAGTTACTTAAGCTGGATAGGACTTAAATTTACAATTAGATTCTTAAACAGTTATAAATAATGCATTTAAAACTCATTAATTTCAACATATGTATTTAAATTATGATTTAAAAATTAGTTGTTTAAATTTGCCTTTTATAGGAGCTTTGGAAATTTTATCACTGTCAAGGTAAAATTAGTGCGAGATTGTTGTTTACTCCTTTATGTTGGATTATGACCAAGTGCAAACATTTGTATTTCTTTACCCAGTATGTTTGCACATACATAGAAATTAGGGATTTTCAAAAAGGTTCATGGAAATGTATATGATTTAAAAACTATGCATGAATTTCAAAAAAAAAAAAATTGAACCAGGGGAGAGGGGCTATGACATAGTGGGTAAAGCCGCCACCTGAAGTGCAGGCATCCCATATGGGCACCAATTCAAGTCTCGGCTGCTCCACTTGATATCCAGCTCCCTGCTATGGCCTGGAAAAGCAGTGGAAGATAACCCCACCCACTCACGTGGGAGACCCAGAGGAGGCTCCTGACTCCTAGCTTCCCGTTGGTACAGCTCCAACTATCGTGGCCATTTGAGGACTGAACCAGCAGATGGAAGACTCTTCTCTCTGCCACTGCCTTTCTGTAACTCTGCTTTTCAAATAAATAAATCAATCTTAAAAAAATTGAACCAGGGGCCAGCTCTGTGGTGCAGCTGATTAACGACCTAGCCTGAAGCTCCGGCATCCCATATGGGTGCCGGTTCGAGACCTGGCTGCACGACTTCTTATCCAGCTCTCAGCTATGGCCTGGGAAAGCAGTAGAGGATGGCCAAAGTCCTTGGGCCCCTGCACTCATGTGGGAGACCGGAGGTCTCCTGGCTTTGGATCGGCATAGCTCCAGCTGTTGGCGGTCAGTTGGAAAGTGAATCATTGGATCGAAGACCTCTCTCTCTCTCTTTCTCTCTCTCTCTCTTTCTCTCTCTCTGCCTCTCCTTCTCTCTGTGTCAATCTTTCAAATAAATAAATAAAATATTTTAAAAAATTGAACCAAATAAACATCTTTGTATTCCATTTTCCCACAAATTTTTGGGGAAATATCCTCATATTATAATCAATGAGGTCTTAACATTTGATTAGTCTATGTAAAGAAGCAAATGTTTTTTGGGTGTAGTAGCCATTTCCACTTCACAGGTAACAAGAAGCTACAGTTGAACTGTTTTGCTGGAGCTCCAACTTTCTGATTGACATTCATTATTTCTTCTACCTCCCTTTCTCTTTGCTAAAACCACTCCAAACAAGCACTGATTTTTTTTTTTTTTTAAACAGGCAGAGGTAGACAGTGGGAGACAGAGAGACAGAGAGAAAGGTCTTCCTTCCATTGGTTCACCCCCCAAATGGCCACTACGGCCAGCGCTGTGCTGATCCGAAGCCAGGAGCCAGGTGCTTCTCCTGGTCTCCCATGGGGTGCAGGGTCCAAGCACTTGGGCCATCCTTCACTGCCCTCCCAGGCCACAGCAGAGAGCTGGACTGGAAGAGGAGCAACCGGGACAGAATCTGGCGCCCCAACCAGGACTAGAACCCAAGGTGCTGGCGCTGCAGGTGGAGGATTAGTCTAGTGAGCCGCGGCACCAGCCACAAGCACTGATTTTAATAGATGTAGTTTTCTCCCTCATTTCTTCCTTGTTTACGGAGTCCCTGTCAGAAAACACAGCAGTTTCCATAATTATATGGTAGTTTTTTGTAAGTTGTAACAAATATTTAATGGTTAGTCGCTTCACATATGCATATAAATGAACCCACTGAAGGGTAAAATAAAAATTAATTCTTATGCGGCATGAAAATAATTGAAGAATTATTAGCCATACATGTATGTGTGTTTGTTAGAGCAATGAAGTGGTTTTACATATTTACAGTTATCATCCAATCTGTTTGTTGAACTGTTATAGAATTCTTTATTCTACCTATCTAGTCTGTTTCATTTTCAAAATAAAAAATAAGATCTACTGTTTAAAGAGCAGGGCTACCCAATTATCATAATTTGCACAAAATGAAGGAAATAATAAATGAATACAACAGGAAGTATATGGTTTAAATGTGCAAGTTCAAATAGACAATGTCATTAGAATTGGGTGCTTAACATATGAATAGATACCATATATTTTCCAAAAAATCACAAAATTATATCCGACATAAATTTATTGGAGTTGATAACATTGATATCTACTCAGCTCCTGTCTCATCAGTTTAAGAATGGAGGAACTATTTTGTTGTTATGTTTCCACATATGGCCAAAACAAAGCAAACATTAGATTAGAGTGGATTTTGCCCCAAGCTAAATTATTTTTCGCACTAATGCATGAAACTAATATGTTTAGAGCTTTTTTTTTAACTGCAAAATAGATTGGCTTTTATTAAATTAAAAAAAAATTTTTTAACTATCTGAGTCAAAAATTCCTTAAAACAAAGTTAGCTACAAGTTTAGTAGTTTACATATCAAACCACAAAGATTGCCCTGAACACTATAAAAATGGGGATAAAAGTAATATAAATATAAATGAGAAGGGTGGTCTAAAAATCTATTATTGTTTTCACTTGTTTTATTATCAAGATGTAAAATGGCATTTGGCATATTTCTTCAACACCAGAAAAATAAGTGTTCACTTAAATTATTTTATTAATATTTGAGAAAAATCTAGACATTATTCCAATCTCTGGATGGAAGCACTTAAAAATTAAATATTAATTTACATTAAATTATATATCACATTAATATCATTAATATTAAGTATATTAGTAAGATAAAGTTTATTACTATTAAATAAATATTTAATCTTAAGAATAAGAAGATATTTAGAAGCAAACTATTTTCTAATTATTTTAGCCACATAACATACCATGAACCTCAGCATTCCTCCATAGGTTTGTAGCAGCATTAATGTTATTCAGGTTTACTTCCGATTTTGCAAGTTACAATAAGCTAAATTGATTTGGAAGGTCACATATGGGCTCCTGCCTTCTTAATAGTCTACTGTAAGTATGAACATGAAATTATTTTAATGATTATCCTGGTTAGTGAACAAGAGAGACAAGTTCAGGTACCTTATATTTTGTTTAGCACAGAACTTTTTTCCACTGAATTATGAAAAAAGAAAAACCTATGACTATTTCTCAACTACAATGTTTATTTAATTACATTGTATTTCCTTATTTCTTATGTCTATAAACCTGTTTGTTCTTATAAATGTTTATAGAAAATAAAAACATATATGATCAGATGGCTGTTGCATAAGGTCAACACTGACTCTGGCAATTTACATCATATGTAATATCTGGTATATTTTGTAGGCAAAGGAAAAAGCTTTAGTTTCTCAAATGGTGTGGGATAAATTAGAAACATGGAATTATGAAGGTGAAATGCAGCACATTATTTTTTTAACCACTTAAATGTGCCTTTAAAAGGATAGTTTACTTTTAAAGGCAGAAAATTGTCCCAAAATTTCCATTTTACTCGATCGACTGAAATAAACTGGAAATAACAGGAGAAATGGTAAAGAGATTTTTAAAAATTATCTAATATTAATTTTGACTGACATAAAATGTGGAAAGGTAGATGATTCAAAAAGTTGCAATTCTATAAGAAAACAGTAGATACGCAATAATAGTATCAGGTAGTAATGGATTAGTAATCATTGACTCAAACATTGATTTATGAGTACTAAGTACAGAGGTAAGAAGTTGTGGGGTTTTATTGCACAATAGGATGAAGATAGATAATGTTAATTACTGTATAGTTCTCTACCAAAACCTAGAAGAAAGGATTTTTTTTTAACTCTAGCGAGTTAAGTGTTTTAAGGATGAATATATGTACACTTATTGGACATTAAACAAAATACACATGCAACAAAACATTACGTAGTATCCATAAATATGTACCATTTTTATGTCTGTTAATTTTTAATAAAACATTTTAAAACTGAAATGTAAATTGTGTATTCATCAATTTAGCTTATATAACTTGTTTTTATTTATGTATTTTATCCATGTCAGATATGAAGGTTTAGAATGAAGTTAGTAATTTTAATGAAAAAGCATAACATATTCTAAATTACATCTTTGTTTTTAGTAAAGAAACTTCTCTGGGGCCAGTGCTGTGGCCTAGCGGGAAAGGCCACTGCCTGCAGTCCCAGCACCCCATATGGGCACTGGTTCAAGACCCGGATGCTCCACATCCGTTCCAGCTCTCTGCTATGGCCTGGGAAAGCAGTAGAAGATGGCCCAAGTGCTTGGGCCCCTGCACCTGCGTGGGAGACAGGAAAAAAGCTCCTGGCTCCGAGCTTTGGATCGGCACAGTTCCGGCCGTTGAGGCCAATTGAGGAGTGAACCAACAGATGGAAGACCACCTCTCTCTCTGCCTCTCCTTCTCTCTCTGTGTAACTCTGATTTTCAAGTAAATAAAATAAATCTTTTAAAAAAAAAAGAAACTTCCCTAATCACATGAGAACATCATAGTGTTGGTCAATAGTCATAAGCCAGTTAGCATATATGATCAGTTTATGCATTAGATTATAAATAAGCATTTGTTCTTTATTGTGGGAAAATATTCCTCTGATACTACTTAACAAATTATTCCTTTATTCTTTATAAATATTAAAAATAATTTAAGTAATTCTCTCTAATGGTCAAATTCTGTAAGTACATATAGGAGGAGGTATAGAATATGTTTTTAAAATAATTAAATTTAAAAATTATTATTAAATAGAGCATTTATGCACTGTAACATTAATAACAGGGCATATGTTTTCAAAACATCTCTAAATACATCATAATTTATTTCAGTCAGTGCTTCTTTATAACAGACTTACACAATTAATAATTTATTTTATTCCTAACATTGTTATCAATGCAGTTGTTAAGAATTATGTTATTTCTTAATGCAGTTGAGAACTGTTTTTAATTTCTGGTTATTAAGAATGCATTTTATCTATCTGTATCAGTATCTCTCTACATAAGCCTATAAACATATATCTATACATCTATATATTGTATGTATGTGTTGGTCATATATACATTATATGTAAACACACAAACACATACACATAGATTTATGTGTGAATGTATGTATGTATATACATACCATGTACACATGTAAACATCATTATTTATTTTCTCAAAAAAGGCAATGAATATATTTTATACGTTTCTAAAAGACACATTTTTCCCCTGCGTTTCTGATTCATTTAAATAGCTTTACTTATCTCAGCCAATAAAAAAAAGAAATGTGTTCATGAAAGAAGGCCAAGAAGTCCATCTGTGTATGCTCATTTCTCTGAGCTATCAGTTCTTTAATTTCTCAAAATATTTTTTCATCTCAAGCTTGACTATCTGCTTCACTAAACAAATACACTGTTCCAACTTATTCTAGCAGTACATATTTTTTTGTTTAAATCCCAAATGATCTCATTAAAAAAAAAAAAAAGACTATCTTCTTTGAACATCTAAAAAGCTTCCACACACTCTGAGACCTTATCAGTGTGTACATGCAGTTAAGGCCTTTAAATGAACCCTTCCTACACCTCTTTTTAGAGATTTCCAGGACATTATCATAACAGTCATGACCAGGAAAACACGTTTTATAAACTGGGGAACTTTAACAGGACTTAAAAAAATATTTACCATCAAAATCCTTCTTCACACATTGAAGACAGAGTTAACAATTTCTTCTGATTAATGATGGATTATACCCTGTATAACACCTATAGTTATTTAGTAAAAGTTACTCATTTAGCTTTTCCTACTTTAAAATTTTTTATTAATAATTTCAAACATTACTCTTTTTTTGAAGAGAACACTTTAAAAAATCTTTTAAATTTATTTTATTTATTTGAGATGCAGAGTTAGAGAGAGAAAGAGAGAGAGAGAGAGAGAGAGAGAGAGAGAGAGAGAGATCTTCCATGATTATTCAATCCCTAAATGGCTACAATGGCTAGGGTAGGACCCAGCAGAAGCCAAGCACCAGGAACTACATCCAGGCCTCCCACATGAGTGTAGCGGCCCGAGTACTTGGGCCATTTTTGCTGGTGCGTTAGCAAGGAGCTGGATCAGATGTGGAACAGCCACAGATTGAACCAGCACCCATATGGGATGCTGGCATTACAGGCAATGGCTTAACCTGTTATGCCACAACAGAGATCCCTGAATAAAACACTTCAATTTCTGTACTATTCAAGATTACTTTAAGAGATTCATGGAGGAACCAGCATCGTGGAATAGCCGATAAAGCCATTGTGTGTAATGCCAGCATCCTATATGGGCACTAGCTTCATGCCCTGGCTACTCCACCTCCAATCTAGCTCCCTGCTAAGGGCCTGGGAAAAGCAGTGAGAGATGGCACAAGTACTTGATCCCATGCAATCCATGTGAGAGGCCTGGAAGAATCTCCTGGCTCCTGCTTCCAGCCATGGCCATTGTGGCCATCTGGGGAGTGAATCAATGGATGGAGGATCTCTTTCTGTCTCTCTGTCTCTTTCTCTCTTCTCTCCCTCTGTATCTCTGACTTTAAAATAAATAAATAAATCTTTAAAACAGGTGATTCATAGAAAATGGTGTTAAAAATAATGTGCATTTCAGTGAAGATTTGAAGATTTATTGATACTTGAGAGATCTGTATATGGTTTCCTCATGCCTTTGACTATGTGACTTTCTGTATATCTTTCAATCACTTAGTTCCTCTGTTTTCTTCTGCATAAAGTAAAAAAAAAAAATTCCATAAAATCATCTTGTCATTTCAAAATAATTTTATAATGGTCTCAATATGATTGTTTTGTTTCTTTTTCTTGGGTTGTCTGCTTCTGCTACTTTTTGTGAACATATGTCCCCATTTCTAGTCTTCATCTCTTATCTCTGTCTCTTAAGACAAATGTTTTTACTTGGATGTATACATTTACTTCTTAAACACATTATGCTCTACAAATTTATTAACTCATTGCTAGAAAATTTAATAAATTGCTCTATATTATTTTATAAAATTTTTTCTCCTACATCCTGTATCTATTTTCTCTCTTTCCCTCACCCAATTTTTACAGTAGCATTGACTTATTGTTCTTGAAATAGTCACAGAAAGGTAATGCTTTGGCATATTTGCCTTAATGGTATTCAGTTGAGCTGAAAACAGATGGTAATTAAAGAGTAGACAATTTTTTAGAAAATATATTACCAATTCAACTTAGTTTGGATATGGTACTCACATATCCTCAAAACTACATTAAGTATCATAAAGAGAAAATTTAACAAATACACATTTCTTTATACAAAGATGCTGCATTTAAAGGTGAAACAAGTTTCTTTTGAATCTGACCCAGCTTCATAATTTTATATTTTAAAACAACCAAAAGCAATGTAATCAACAAAATTATCAGAGGATTCTAAACTAGATCTGTTCCAAACAACATTTGGACATGACAATGAAGGACTGAGAAAAATGAGTTAAATTTTACAGAGATACCTGAACCCATAACTGGGAGGTAGGAAAAAGAAAAAGGAAAATTCAAAAACCTGCATTCCATACCAAACAGAAGGTGAAGACGGAAGATAGGAGAAGAGGAATGAGAGAACTTTCAAATGACCCTGAGAGCAATGGAGGAAGGCCATTAAATTAGAGTAATTTAATGGACATTTAATGGTCCAAAGAATAAATGAGGGATTAAGTGTAAAACTAAAGTGTATCATATGTCTTTATTTTTTTATTTTTTATTTTTTTTTTTTGGACAGGCAGAGTGAGTGGACAGTGAGAGAGAGAGACAGAGAGAAAGGTCTTCTTTTTTGCCGTTGGTTCACCCTGCAATGGCCGCCGCGGCCAGTGCGCTACGCTGGCGCATCATGCTGATCCGAAGCCAGGAGCCAGGTGCTTCTCCTGGTCTCCCATGTGGGTGAAGGGCCCAAGCACTTGGGCCATCCTCCACCGCACTCCCTGGCCACAGCAGAGAGCTGGACTGAAGAGGGGCAACCAGGACAGAATCCGGTGCCCCGACTGGGACTAGAACCCGGTGTGCCAGCACCGCAAGGCGGAGGATTAGCTTAGTGAGCCGCGGCGCCAAATGCATATGTCTTAATATATAAGTGTTGGAAGATTTTGGGGCTGGCATTTGGCTTACTGGTTAAGTGCCTATTAAAAAGCCAGTATCACTATCAGAATGCTTGGATTTAATATCCAATTCTGGCTCTTTATTCAGGCTTTCTGCTAAAGCAGAAACTGGGAGGCACTGGTGATGACTCAGGTTACTGGGTTTCTTCCATCCAAAAGAGAGAGCTGGATTGTGTTGTGGTGTTGTCTCTCTTCTTTGTCCTGCCCAGCCCAGCTCTTGTAGACATCCAGGGAGTGAACCAGCAGAGGGGAGATTCCCTCTCTCTCTCTCTTTCTCTTTCTCCCTCTCTATCAAAGAAATAAATGAAAATTTTTGAAATATTAAATACTTTTTAAGAGTTTGTAGGGGAAGGGAAAGAAAAATGAGACCAGGATGTAAGAGCGCAATACCTAAAATATCAAAATTTTGTCAAGAAATAGAACCCTTTTAAAGGTTGGAACACACACCATTAGCTCTCCTGTTAAAATTCTTCAGATTCAAGACTTTGAACCTTGCTTAGAACTGTGAAAGTAAACTTCTGTTAGCGGATGTCTTGATATTGCCTTCATGGCATGGTGCAGTGTGCTGTTAGAACTCTGATTCCAGATCTATGATTAAATGTGACCCATTGTCAGATTGCTTTATTTCATTAGACTTGATTTTCTTTATTAAGACATGAAGCTTGCTGATTGTATGTTAAACAATCAATCAAATTGGTACCTAGAACTTCACAGAATGTTATTATATATTAAACATATAATTTAGCTTTGCAAAAATGTCTTAATGTGTTCAAATGATGTGTACAGACTATGCCTGTCATTCCACTAATCTAATTCAGTGCATATGAAAGTTTTAATGGAACTTAAGACTTTGTATTTTAAAATAGCATAGCTATGTTCCTGCTATGTCATGTTTAAATATTACATATCTGATTTAATTCCTTAATATTTTATGTCATTGTTACAGTTATCTAAACCTCTGCTTTGAAAATATAATATCTTAGATAATTTTCCAAACTGTCTTCAGCAATCTCATAGCCTTTGTACTACAAGTCTCTCAGTCTGTTAGCAAACTTTTTTTAATTATTCATTTTATTACTTTAATTACGCTTTACGCCTTTGGCGATAACTGGATAATTAGGCAAGAAGTGCTAAGGTTTTTGAAATGTGTAGTTTTATGTATTTTCATCAACTTGAGAGGCAGAGCAACAGTGAAAGACATGGAGAAAGAGAAAAAAAAAAACATGACAGACATCTTCCATCCCATTATTCACCTCCCAGATATCTGCAACACCCATATCTGGCTAAGGCCAAAGGTAGGACCTGGAAGTCTATCACAGGCTTCCACATGAGTGGCTTTGCTAATCATCGACTGCTCCCCTCCCCCCAAGAGCATTAGCTGAAAGCTGGATCATGGTAGAACAGAACTCAAATCAGCACTTAAGATATGGTATGCAGGCATCTCAGGCAACAGCTTAACCCACTATACTACAATGCCCATCCAAGAAGTGCTCAGTTTAAAAAAAAAAAAAATAGATGAGGAAAAATGTAACAATCAAAAACGATGTGTTGTTTGCTATGCTATCTTAGTGTGAACTATGTACAAGGCATATAAATAAAACCTCAAAGATGTGACAGGTAATTTACAAACCACAAACTACAAATGAAATCGCTGCTTGTTATAGCCTAGCATATAATCTTTAGACACATTCTAGACATGTTTCAACAAGAGAACGTTCTCTGTAGACAATGGCCAACATTAAAATGCCACGCACTCTTTCTAACTACTTGTCTATTTTGCAGATTTTATGTCCTTTCCAAATACTAACAGGTCCTTTATTCTTTAAAAAAAGTATTTATTTACAAGGCAGAGTGATGAAGCAATGTAGAGACCCAGAAAGAGAAATATAAGCTCCCAAATGCCCACAACAGTAGAGAATGGGCCAGGCTATAGCCATAAACCATCCAGGCCTCCCACATGGATGACAGAGAGCCAAGAACTTGGGCAGTCATCAGCTGACATCCTGGGAGCATTACCAAATAGCTGGTTGTGAAGCAGAACCCTTCATAGCTGATGCAGGTTCTCAAGCATCAGCTTAACCTGCTGTACAACAGTGCTCACCCTTGACTTGAGGCTTTTAGAGTACTGCCTCCTAGTAGACCAATTTATTAGTATCTGATGCCTTCCACGTACATTTGTCTTTTGCCAATGTTCAATTACATATCTCTCCATTTAAACTCAACACATATTAAGGTTCCATTTCTTCAGATTTCTTACCATGAGTCCTTGAAAATTTTGGATTATGAGATTTTAAGACTGTGGAGTTTGTAATCTTTATTCCAAGTTGAAAAAAATACACATTAACATACAAGATCTTAAATATTAATTGTGTGTCACAGTGTTAATTCAATAGAAAAATTTGATTTTCTAACCAAGTTCACAAATAAACAATAGTAGATTTTCCTATGACCAGATTTAGCATTTATTTTATTTATTTGAAAGGCAGAAGGACAGAAAGAGAGAGATAGAGAGATAGACAGTGAAATCTCCTGCTTGCTGACTCATTCCCCAAATGCCTGCAACTACTGGACCTGAGGAGCAAGGGATTCCATCTAGCTCTCCCTTTATTGGAGGCAGGGACCTAATTACCACTGCCTCCCCAGGAAGCTGAAATTAGGAGGGGCTGGGACTCAAACCCAGGCACTTTAATAAGGGTTTCAGGCATCCCAAGCTGTATCTTAGCCACTATGCCAAATAGATATTTTAAAATAGAATTAAAATCTAAAATCCATAAGACCAGATATTTTAAAATAGAATTGAAGTCTAAAAGCTACCTAATTAAATCCAGAATTTACATATTCACTGCATTTACTTTTAGTAGGAAAATTAATAAAACAAGTATTTTAATTATAATTTTAAAACATTGAAGTATTTGTTAACATGTACAAGAATTATTATGTCATAACTGTCATTTAAATAGATGTGATTGAATCTTATACTTTTGAATATATCAGGAAAGTAAGCATTGAAAAAACTTTGTGATATTGAGAGTTAACCTCGTCTTATTACAGGTGATTTAATCTACATGAAAGTAATATGATGAAAACAATTTAAATGGGTTTATACACCAAAGCAATACTTCAACGCTTTGATTCAGTAGAATATTGGCTGATTACTAATAGAAACATAGTATAAGAGGTTATAGATTAACAGAAAATAAGCTTTAGGCTGTTAAACCTCAACAGATTTTCTTATTACAAGACTTCTATTTTTTTTTTCTTTTCTCCATTCTTTCTCACCTATAATATGTGTTTTGGCATACTAGTGTTGTAGTGGATGTTTTGTAACCATGACTATGAAAGTCCCACTCTAAGAACCAGGTAGCAGATAGACAGAATGTACCAGGTTCTTTGATATGATCTTTCAGCAGCTATTTCAATCTTGTCCTGCATAACTTAAGCTATGAGAGCAATCATCCTTATGTCTATTGAAGCAACTGTTTCATTAGATTGTCGATTACCCAAAATGAATGTATTCCTCTAATATGTGCTCTAAAGCTATTATTGACTTTTCAGAGGACAATAACTGATCCTTATGATATTATTACTGAATGAGTCTAGAAAAATTTATTCCTTCTAGAATTTTTGATTAAAAGTGATGAGCAAAGCCGGCGCCGTGGCTCAATAGGCTAATCCTCCGCCTTGCGGCGCCAACACACCGGGTTCTAGTCCGGGTCGGGGAGCCAGATTCTTTCCTGGTTGCCCCTCTTCCAGTCCAGCTCTCTGCTGTGGCCCGGGAGTGCAGTGGAGGATGGCCCAAGTCCTTGGGCCCTGCACCCCATGGGAGACCAGGAGAAGCACCTGGCTCCTGCCTTCGGATCAGTGCGGTGCGCTGGCCGCAGTGGCCATTGGAGGGTGAACCAACAGAAAAGGAAGACCTTGCTCTCTCTCTCTCTCTCTCTCACTGCCCACTCTGCCTGACAAAAAAAAAAAAAAAAGTGATGAGCAAGGAAAACTATATCCTGATTAAAATTTCCCATGTAGAGAGTCAAGTTTTCTAATTTAGTGACAAAAGCACAATACTTTAGAAAAACATATATATATATATATACACACACACACACACATATATATATAAACACTCAATAAGATAGATTATCATACAGCTAAAGATTTCCTGGTATATTTTCTCTTTTAAATGTATATCTTCATATGCATCTAACTTTAAAATATACGCTAATTCTATAGGTATCAAATTATTTTCAAGAACAAAAGGATAAGTTGGAATTTAAGTTTAGAGTTACTTTAAAGGTTCTAATTGCCTTAATAAAAACTCAATTCTATTTTTGCTTTCTTTCAACTCAGCCTTGTCATTATGTTCCAAATAACCTTCTCTTTCATTCTGCAGGTATGTAAAAACATTCTATGAGGATGGCATGCTATTCACTTTATAACCTATTGTTTTTCACTGCACTTTAACATGTTGAATATCAGTGGTATCCCATAGCCTACTCATACAACTGGAGAGTATCAATTTTGTGCCAGTCTTCCCCATTCTGCCTTAAATGATACAACTTGTAGCTTGATATTTGCCATAGTGAGAATATTTATCCTTAAGAATTGGCAAATGCTACAGATAAAATTCACTTTTATTACCATTACCACTTATTACAAAAATACTCCCACAATACTGAACAATACACATCCTTTACATTAAAATTTTAAGCAAGTCTTGTGCATCATTCATCAATTACCCTTAACACTGTTTAATTAATTGTCAGATCTACATAGTTTAGTAGAAAATTTAAGGATACAATAGTTTTATGTAATCCCATTATATGGCTATCTACAGCCTTTTTTCTAAAACATCTAACTGCCCAATCAAATTAAGAGTGACTTTAAATTGAGAATAATTAGGAACATTGATGCTGCATAAGAAAACATGATTTTGTTCAGTAAATTTATTTCTTTCCAACATAGCTATTTGTTTGCTAGTGATATACCAAACATTATAAATGTAGTTATTATAAAATAAATATGAATATAATTTACATTTAAAATAATTGTCTAAACTTATAGATTATGACAAGTATTTGGCTTGCAATATACTTGCTAAAGATTTTAAAAAGCAGTAATTTCAGAATTGAAAGACTCAAAGCAAACTGTCCTCAGTTCAGTGAGATGATCATGTGATTCTAACACTGAGAAATGAAAAAGATTTTGCTTTGTAAAAGTAAAAAACAGATACTCAAAGAGTAAATGAGGTTAGCAACACGAATTTGAAGTCAACATTGGGAAACAGAAGTTAAAAAGGTTGGAAAAGTCTTCTGAAAGTAGATACTCTATTGCATTAAAGACATCAATAAAGTATCTAAAACATACTTCTAATACATTACATATGCATTTTAGTACTTAAAGAACTGAAGTGTGTTATGTTTGGTAATCATTCATTAGCTTTGTTTTCAACTAGAACATTCAAATTAAAAACTATTAAAATAAATCCTTGACAAGGGGAAAATTTTAAATGTTATATCTTCTTACTTAAAAAAAAAAAAGAAGTTGAGGGCCTAATTGGCAATTGATATAGTTATATGAACATTCTGAACTCAACATAATTTTCCTGAGTATGGATCTAATTTTGTATCTACATCTACAAACAAAATTTTCACTACACTAATCTTTTTCATTTTATAAAATTATGTTGGTAGTACCAGTTTCTAACACACATCTTCAGCCTAGTGAATTGCTAAACTTATTTTGAAACATAACCCCTCACCCCCCACCATTCTCCATACCAATAATAATAAGGGAAGCAGGGAATCACTTACCTAATTTTATTACGTTAAAGTAATATTCAGGTGCATATTCTGAACCAACTTAGATGACAGTTGTAGCCCTATTCTGTTTATAATGTTTATCATGCCAGTAACATTAAAAACCTACTATTTCACCTTTGCTTCAAATATTAAGTTTATCAATTTAATATGAAAATATGTCAATTCATTCACCTCATTTTATCACCTTATAGTATAATCCAAACCAGGAGCACATGGGAATGGGAAATGTTTCAAAATAATTAATTCAGACATAAAAATCTCACAAAAATATCAAGAAGTTGTATAATATCCAGGCCAGAGAAAGAAAAATAACACTTTATATAAGTTGTGTTACAACTAAAAGTCTATTTCAACCAAATGCACAAGAAGTAAAAGCAGTTATCATAATATAATTTAAAAATACAAATGAAATGTTGTTAGTGATTTTGTTAAGTTTTTTGGCACAATTTCTGGGTTCCCAAACATAATTTCAAAAATATGTATTAAATCAATTTCTAACAGAGATAACTTCCCATTTTCATAGTGTCCATTATTATGCAAAGTTAACTAGATGTATTTAAAAGTATAAGTATTAAAAATCAGTGTAATAGCATTTATTGGCATTTATTTCATTGATTCAACTTACATCCAAATAGATATTATTAAGCTCTTTGTATTCAAATACATTGAAATTTTCTTTACTTTGAGGGAGACCCATGTTTTTCCTTAAAAACTGCATATATTTTCAGATATGCTCAACAGGATTGATATGAAAATAGTTTAACTTCAATGATAGAATTATGCAATGGAATGTAAAAAATTATAGCAATTAAGGTGTTGTGACATGCTCTAATGAATGAAGTTATATTGGTTGATGACACTGCATCTCCTACTCATTAATTATTTGGATAGAATGCATCATTTTACTTCACATGAAGAATGAAGTCATAAATTACCAGCAAAATTTATGTCTATGCATTTTCATTAATACTAGTATCCTCTCAAATCCATGAATAATGAAAAAAATCAAAACAATACAAATAGCATTTTAGTCTCCAAGAAATCCCAACATTGTGATTCTTTTCCTTCAGTACATGCAGCTAGTGATTTTCACACAAAGAAAGTTAGCATTTCCAGAGAAAGGATTTAGACGGCAAATCTGCACAAGTGTGGCTTGCTTATGTCTTCTGTCAAGGTGCCCTACTGATTAGAAATTTTTTTATGTTTTCTTATTTTTAGAATAAAGTGAAAGACACATTTCTTCAGTGTAACTAATTAGATTAGTTTTTTCAAGGGATTCTCAATTACTATAAAAATAATATATTAAAAAGGTGCAGTAAGAACATTTAAATGAGCATTCTTTTTGGAATAATAAAAAATACAACAAATGTCCTCTAGAATCCAGGAGAACAACGAGGGGGGTAAGTTTAAGATGGTAGTCAAAAGTACTAGCTTATTCCTTTTCTAAATGTGTTTTCTATTTTCGTCTGAATCCACTTTCTTTTCTTTACAACAATCTTCTTCCCTACAGTAAATTAGAATTAAAAAGTGTGACACTAGTAGTTTAAACAAAGAGAAAACATCTCTAACTTCATTTATGAAAGGGGGAATGTAGCTGATGTAAACGTACTCTTTCTTTAAATCAGAAAAAAATGCTAAAAAAGAGTATACATTAATGTTTCTCTGGTTCTCAAATATAACTTGGCTCTTGTTGCATGCAATATAGACTAATTGTTTTTTTTTTTTTCTCTCAATAGCTTCATTCTTATGACATATCACCCTACTTTGGTCTTATATAGGAAAACACCCATTTGAAAGAACTCTTTCTTCAAAGAATTTATGGCAAAAAGAAAGCTTTATCCTAGTAAAATATGACACTAACATAGGTGTCATATTTACCACTAAAGGAAAAAAAAAACTTATCTATTTATCTAGTTTTCTCAAGGCAATTGTCTTCTTATGAGCACAGTAATCAATCATTATACAAAGATATACAGAAAGCAAAAGCAAAATAAAACAAAAAACTAATGAACAAATCTTTATTTCCCCATTATTCTGTTGTTGGCTGTCTGCACATACTCCACTGCTTCAAAGTAATATTCATATAATAGATTTGGCCTCTGCTGACTAGATGTCGTAGATTAAAATGTCCCATAAGGAATGCCATAAAGCATGGCATTACTAGCACAAATTGAGGTTGAGAAAAATTTTATTAAATTTTTCTTAAGTCCTAGGAGACCATTTTTCCAGTAGCTTTGGAAAAGAAGAGAGGACAGAAGAAAAGGGGAGGGAAGAGGAGGGGCAGTTAGGAGAGGAGAGGAGAGGAGAGGGAAGTGGGAAGGAAAGAAAAGAGAAAAAAAGAACCCAGTGTGGTTTTGTTTTGAGAATTAACACATACAAACCAAGATAAGTGGCTTCTTAAAGGCAATTTATACTACACCACAGCTATGGGGCATATAACTACATAGAAACTGTAAAACATACAGTCAGGGCATAACTTATGGAAAATGCTTGCGTCTCTGATTCTTAAGAAACACCTCAAATATTTTTTCTTATAAAAAACTGGGAGAAGGGGAAGAGAAAGAAGTCATTTACAGTATCCTTCTACTAGCTTCTCAGCCTGAATTAGCTAATGAAAAAAATGTATAGGAGACATGCAGGCAACTGCCAAAGGAAAAACTACATTTTTATTTTCCAAGTCTTAAAAAAAAAAAAAAAATCCCAAAAAAGGGTGTGGTTCTCATCAGCTGTGTGTATGTGTGTCTGTTGTAAAATCTAACTGTATATTCTGTAAGGGATTCAAAAAGTACAGAAGTGCCATTATTGTTAAGAATTGTAATAATTTAATAAGGATTGAACTTTTAAGTTTTTAGTAATCTTAAGTTTCTTAATGTAACCCTGTACACTGTAAATTATTATAATGGCTTCTGTAATTTATGGGGCTAGACATTGTGGAACTCCTACATGGAAACAAATCATTGTGGTATGACCACAGTTCTCAAAGAGCTCACTCATCCAGACATTTATTGAGAGGACACAATTACAATAGCTAGAGAAATAGCTTTTTTGCTTCCAGGAGGCTTTATATTCTATCCTGGTAATTGATGACAAGGAAGACACAGAAGCAAACAATTTACTTATAGAATTTGAAAAGCAAAAATGGGTTATCTGCTCTTGCATTTGTATTTAATTTTGGCCTAACAATCAAGAAAAAATAATTTAGATAGAAATACAAAAACTTCTAAAAGATTCTCAATTATAATTACTATTAAAAGAAAATGGATTACAGAAGATTAGAGAAAAGGTCATTTTAAATTGCCTTAACTCATTTTTTTCAAATCTTTTATTCTTATGAATGTTCTGCATAAAATTAAGAAATGCAAAATATATTTATTGTCTTCTCTAATGATTAGGATTCTATTCTTTGTCCTAATCTGTTAATTTCAGTCAAGTTCTCTACTGCCTCAGTTAACTGGATACCTTATTATTCACATTGCTGCAAAAGAAGCCATTGAACAAATTAGTTTTGATTGCTTTTGTTTCACCTTAGTAATACAAGCTAATAATTGTTTTCTGGATAGGACTTTCATGTCTACTTTGGAACCTTGAATGTTATTGGAACCACTAAACGTGAGGAGGTACATTATTTCTAAATAGATTTACCAAATAAAAATTGAGAGTAAAAAGTGTTTAAAGTAGAAGTATACTAATCCCTATGGAAACATCCCATGCCATAGTTTGAATGTGCATATAGTTTTAATTAATGTTGATGTTTAGGTCCATAACTTAGACAAATAGTAGCAATCACTTTTATATGTGTGAAAGGCATATTAGCAGAACAGTACTCATTTAAAACCAAATTTCAGTAAATTCTAGTAAAATTGCTGACTGGAAATAGAAATAACAAACAGGTTTTCCTGCAATTTACTTCAATAAAAAGGCATTAAAATATATTTAAAATTATGTTATAGAAAAGTAAAATTGAAATGGTTTTGGGAGTAAGAAGTTGGCAAGTTGGTGGTAACGTCATACAACAAAATTGGCATTTCATTTTAAACTGACAACAGTCTTCCTGACAGCAGATTAGTTTAATAGTGAACATCCCACCAAAACTGCGATCCATTTTTGAGTGCATAATAAGTAAGTCCATATTGCCCCGCACCATCCATTAAATGTCAATCATCATTGTGACAGGAATATAAAGGCTACTGCACACTTGTCTGGGGCCTATATCAAAGCTGCTAATGCAAGCACTTTAGCTGTTGTTTTCTAAAGCCAGTTCAGCCATCAAAAACATTATGTTTAGAATGTCTTTACCTCTGAACAGCAAGAGAAATATGGACTATTTTTAAACGGAGAAGGAATTTAAGCAAAGCATCAGCCTTGTCCTCTTGTGACCACAATCATGTTAGAGTCAACATGTAGGTCAGGTGAGTCCTGATGGTCACTCTCAAACAAACCCACGAGTGGATTCTTGGGAGACTATTCTGTGTGGCCAGTAATATAATAAGCGCTCTCCAAATATTCCAAAAATTCTTCAAGTAATTCAATGCAAAGTCACACAAGAATCTTCTGTAGCCCTTCTCTTTTAACTTAGGAAACACAGATGTTATGTGTTTAACACATGAATATTCTTTGATTTGCTATGCTAGCTAAGATGGCCCAGGTTAGTCAACATTGTTTAACTACCCTTATCCTTTTTTCTATATTTGACCACATTCATTTGTTTAAATAGCCTAACAAAATTTTGTGGAATAGTACTCTCACTGCAAAATAAAACATAGTATTACATTTCTTCTCAGAGTTTATTTATTTTTAATTTAAAAAAAATCAATGTGGGAGTAAAACATGCAGTATTCTTTTAGGCTTACGGAATAATTAATATTTCATCAATCCTGTTGGAAGGGAAAATGTGTATACCACTGTTCCCTTCTTTTAGGCTTGGTCCTCTGTAGTTCATCTCTGTACATCAAAAATTTAGATCAACATGGTGAGTTTCAAAATAGTTCTTGTTCTCTTGGAATTATCTATGTTCAAAATTCACAAATGTTCAAATATGTATGTGACTTTAAATGTACTCATTTTATAAACAATATCTGTATCAATATCCTCAATTACTTAGTAAAGGAAATATTTGAAGCAAGGTGAAAAATATCTCTTTTTATCAGTAAAAAAGGTGGATACCCTAACCAGGCTTTTTACATGACTAACTGCCATTTCTACAGTAATATTTCTAGTTCAAAGAAAAAGGAGAAGGAAGAGAGGGAAAAATATTTAAGGACAAATACAACTAAGTGTAGGCCTATCATGGGCAAGACTTCTTCCTACACTTCTGCCAACCATAAGCAATAGTTAAAATATGTGGAATAAGGACATTTTATGTCTAGAATTCCTGGCTCATCTATAATATTCTTAGAGGAGTTCTCAGTTAAATCAGATAAGCATGCTGATTATGTCATTATGCTATAAATAATTATGCAATTGTTTGCAAAAAATGTAATATAAAACCATAGCAAGGCAAAAAACAGACACCATTTATTCCTTAATATTCATTAAATACATTTGAAGAATGTGTTAAATAGTCTTAATTGTGTATTTTATAAATAAAGGTGAGGGGAAATTTTTTAAATTATTGGCAAAATAATCTATTTATAAGTTATTTTTAAAGACATGAATTCTAATAATGATTATTATTTCCTAATTTGTTATGAGTAATAATATTAAGACTATAGACAGAACCTATTAAAAAAGCTTTAAATCTAGTATTCTAAGGATAACAAATCATCTAATGTCATATTTCCTTTATAATTGTACGCTTCTCTACATTGAAAAAATGTATTGTCAATGTTTAGAAAAATATTTAAAATACACTGCATCTATAAATAATACATGAGTGCTATCAAATATTTCTATTAGTTTATTCAAAGACAATATATATGTACTCTGAGATATATGGAAATTTTTGTGAGTTTTATAATGGATATATCCAGTTGTCTTTGTTCTTGGATTCAAGCACAATTCTTAATTCATTATATGTAGACAATAGAAATTTACTGAACAAATTAATGAACCGATGATAAATGAATTATTTTTGATATTTTGTGGAACTGGAATTAGTGCTTATTAGGGACTCAACAAATATTTGACTTACTGAGTAAGTGATTAATGAAGCAATTAAATTTATGTGGAAACATAAAAAAATGAACATGCAGTTTTGTAGATATAAGATTTTGTAGATATTAGATATACAAGATTAATTGTTTCAATAATGGGAACAATATGAGATTAATACCAAAACAAAAGTAAATATAATAGCAGTTAAATATTTTAGTATTTTACTTATCATATTATAATTTTGAATTAAATTGCTATCATTCTTTTTAGGTATTATATAAACTAAAATTAAATATGACCCAACATCAAATCATTAATAAATGTGAATTATGTAATTGAGGTGATGTTTTAGATATTTGTTTCTATGATTTTTAATTAAAAATTAAAATATCTAAAAACTTTTTAATATAATGCACATAAAGATAAAGAAAATACTATATTTTGACATCAACAACGATATAAATGATTTCATTAGTGATCTCTATATAACCTAGATGAAATTTTTGTTAATAAGTAAAATCAAAAATGATACATTGATTTTAAATTTCAAGAAATATTGTGATTCCATTTAAATTGGAAAGGCAATTAATTTCTACAAGTGAAACCTGGCTATTTTATCTGCATTTGTACCTTATGAACATCTTTCACTTAAAAGTTCAATATCAGGTAAGAATAGCTGGTAACCATATAACTTCATTTGATTTGGGAGTTTCAGTTTAAAATTTAAATTGATTATTCAAAAACTTTAAGTTTTGGTGTGTGTTTTTGTCCATAATTTGCAAATATTTTAAATAAAATTATTTTACTATTCAAAATTATACGAAGTATTATGTAAATAATGTGCAAAATATTTAGTTTATTAAGTATTACTTTACAAAGAGTGTCTAATAATATTTATTACTTACCATAGTTAATCTGACATTATTTATTATTTTATACATCTTTTATTTGCCAATAAATAAAATTTTAATTTTTTTGTATTTTAAGTACCTAATGATTTAAGTATATGAGATCATTTGCTCTCACAGTGCTGAAAAGGTTGAAACAGGATAATTTCCTAATTCATCAATTTAAAGACTAATGGCAAAATTTTAAAGTAACAATGCAAAATTTAAAGGCACTTGAAAATGGTAAATATCCTGACTTTGCTTGCTCAAATAAAATGATATTGATGTATTTATTTTGCATAAAATCATTACAGGTTGCCATAATTATATAGATATTATGTAAAAATTATACATCAAACTAAGAATTATGGACATATTTTGAAAAGTTAGATAAGGGCATTCCTGGACTTGCTAATGTACTTTTAAGCTGAGAAAGAAAACATCCAGTTTCTTTACATTATTTACTTTTGATTCTAGTTTCAGAGAATCTGAGCTTGGGAATTTAGTAAAATCTAAAATTCCTAATATAAAGTTGAGTCAACTAAACATTTAGTTTCTAAGATCTCTAGAAAACTATTTTTAGAATGACTTCAGTTTAATTGAGTCCACATTAATGCCTCATAACTATCTCACAAAGTCTAGGCTTTATTTATATTCTTGCTGGGAAATTTTCTTCATGTGATTAAGGAGAAAAAGGTATACGTGCTGATGCCAAGGAAGGCTTTTCCTACACTTTGTAGAATTTATTTTTCTATTTGGCCTTTGTTCTGACTGAAATGTGTGAACTCATTTATCAGAATATTTTGATATATAGGAGTGCATATATATGTTTATTTTTATATATAATCATAATTATATTGGCCTTATAATAGAATTAATTATTATAATTAATTGATCTTAATTGTCCCTACAATGGTGCCTCACATTTAAAAGACGGAATTAGTTTAAAAATGCTCAAAAACAAGAAGATGTTTTAGTTTTACAGAGTATGGAAAAAGTTGAAGGTAAAAATTAATCACATTCTAAATTCTCATTTTGAGGAGGAGAACCCTAAACTTCAAATAAAATTCTGATAGGCTGTACTAGATAGCATCAAATGCTGCATTGCTACCAGGTTTCAAAACATGTTTGCAGGCAAATGCAAATGATAAGAGTGCTAAGGATTCAAATCATAATATTTAATATATTAGAAAATTATACAGTTGTATAGTAATTACTTATAAATATATCAAAATAACTGTAAAAGATAGAAATATAAATGCATCAGAAATATTATGATAATCCAATCATTGATTTTATTTCCATAACTAAGTGAGCTAAACATCTGTTTTACTACTGGCAAAAATACATAAACTTATTAAAATAAATTTGTGGAGAGACAAATAGTCCTGGTAACAAATTTATGAAACGAACCTATGTCAAGCAGTCTCAAGAAAAGGCAAACTCTCAATTAACTTTGATTATAGAATGCAAAAACACATATATACACTATAAATGTGTTTATCATGAAAAAATATAGGTAGGATTCTAACTCATTTTGGTTTCTAAGCTATATTTTTGTTATATAATATTTAAAATTAAAAGAGTACAGTGAGTATGTGGCCTTCAATGTCATTACAGCAGCAATAAAGTATTGAGTCCTGAGGTATATTCCTTATCTCAGTTAAGGCAAAAGCAAACAAAATCATATTCAAATGACATATCAATTGAAAATTTAATAATGAGATAAAGACATGTCAAAATGCCTACAAATTTCTACATCTATGAATTACTATTAAGTAGCAAAATATTGATTCACCTGTATCAGGGATTTTAAAGGCCTTTATAAATATATAAAACTTTTTTTCAGTAAGGCATTTGACTTCAGATACTATAACTTGAAACATAATCCACATGTCAATGACAATATTACAATATTTGGGAGTGATATATTTATTTTGTGAAATATTTCTTGTTAAAATAATAGTAACTTTTAAAACTTAGAGTACATGTTTTAAGTTAATTTTGATTCCTTAAGAAAGTCTTCTTTGAAACTTTACTACTTTGTTTTTGTTACGACTAAATTAATAATTCATTTTAGCAAAACATGATATTTTGCTTTGGGTTCAGCAGAAATCTTCAGACTGAGGAAAATTATTTTTATCAATGCTTTAAGATACTGGATAAGAACAGTGTCCCATCACACTGATAGCTTACTGACACAACCAGCATGCTTTCTGCCCAAAGAAGGCAGCATAGTACATTTTAGTAAGTGGGCATGATTCTTAAAGCTCGTTATTCTCTAGCACGTAATGGGGAATAAAGAAAAGAAAAAGTATAATTGATTGTGACTTTTGACAATTATTAGTTAGAAAAAGGAGTTAACAATTGCCAAAAAAATCACAAAAGTGAGCATGTTACCTGGCTATGACAAAGAGCACACAACTGACACCCAAGTAAGCCAGCAGAATATACATCCAGATATCAGGGGACAGAGGATTCAGGAAGGAGAAGACGCCTGGGTTTGTACCATTGGGCTTGCGGTACAAAATACTTATTCCAAGTGTCATAAAGGGCTTGGAAAAGTCGATGACCTTCTCTCGAACGTAGGTAATAGCCAGTGGAGCAACTGCAAGATCAGCTTTCTATAGAAACAAAAAAAGAAAAGAAAAGAAAAGAAAAATTGGTTCTAGGTCACAAGAAAGGAATGAACAGTAAACAAGTTAAATAAAGCAAAGACTTTACACTTGAGACTTATCCCAGTAGGGACCGTGTTAAAATTTAAAGCTTTCTTTACTCTGAAATGAAGCATGATTTGCTTTGCTACTCAGCAATTACTGCAGTTAAAGAAATTTAAAAACTACAATATAAAAGCTTTATAATCTACTGAAAATTTAGCACATTCATTTCTCAAAATTGCTTTTATTTTGAACTTTAAAACCATTTTTTTATTTCTATGTATTGTCATTGTATTGAAAGGCAGGCAGACTGACAGAAAGAGACATACCAGCAGACAGAGATAGTTTATCCTCAGGTTCACTCCTAAATACACACAACAGCCATGGATTGGCCAGGCTCAAGCAAAAGCCCAGAACTCCATCGGGTTTCTCAAGTGGGTGATAGGCCCTTACATATTTGAACCATCAGCTGCACCTTAGGGTGCACCTTAGTAGGAAGTGGATCAGAAGCAGAGTAGCTATGACTTGAACCATGCATTCCAATATGGAATGCAGGCATCCCAAACTGAGATTTTAACAGTTTCCCAAATCCATTTAATATTAACATAATTTTCTAAATACAATGATCAAATAGCAATAATAACGACATCAAATCAAATAGCTGGGAATCCAGAAAGGTTTTTCTGATTTTGAAATGAGAGTGAAGTTAACTGGTTTTGGTCTTCAAACAGTTAAAACATATTGAAAACCATCTTTTAATGTGATTCTGTTTACTACCCCTGAGTTTTGTTTCTCTCTCTCTAATTTGTTTTATATTATTTAATGAAAATCCTTGCAGCCTTGCCTAAATTGCATTAGGAAATGAGTTTTTCAATTTTCACATCATTGCTAATTTTCCACGGTAGCTTAAATATGTTAAATTACTAATGCTTTTCACTCATCATGATGTACCCATCTGTCAGGGATGAACTTACACTCTAATATGTTGTAAGAAATAATTACAATATTTTAAAATAACAAAGGCATCCATGATGAGACACTATATTACTACATTCTTTTTATTATTAATAAACATACACAGCTTTCAGAGAATAAATAAGGAATGCTCATTGGAGAAAGCAACAGAAAGGTTGATTAAAAAATGAAGTTAGCCTTGTACTGTCTCCTTTGTGTTAGATATTGTTGAGAGATTTAGAGAAAAAACTTCCCTAAGCTGCTAACTTTGGTGGCAAAATATTATTGTTTGTTGGCATACAATAATACGTAGAGAGTAGCTATTAATGGAGAAAAACAGCTCTAAAAAAACTAGAAAGGAAAAAGGTCTTTAGGGTTCTGGGAGAGTTGTCATCATACTTTCTATTCATAAATAAAGGAAATATCAATTTAAGAATAATAATTGCTAATATTCATAAATCATTTGCTGAGTAACAGATACACATAAAGTTGAAAACGTTACATGGATTAGCACATTTAGTACTTATACAATCCTTCCATTATTTTATTTTTCACGTAAGAAAACTCAAACCTTGAGAACTTCGAAAACATGTTGAGTTTTATGGACTAAGTTAGCACTGGAACAAGGATGTGAACTGAAAATTTTGGAAATCACACGTAGAGGTTCACTATGACAGGTATCTTAGAAATTGCTGATGGAATTTTTCACTCATTCATTCATTCATCCATTAATTCAAGGGTTTGTAGAGATTGACAGGGAAATGCAAAAAATAAGGCCAGTAATTGATAGACCTGATGTGGTGCAGAGGTCAGACAGAACACTTGCCACAAGAAGACAAATGGAAAGGAAATAAAAACAATTTGAAAAAGTAAATAACTTTGTTAGAGAAAATGATTATGTAAGAAGTATATAGACTGCTGGTAAAAAATGGACAGTATGATGAAATGATTTGCCGCTCTTTTGAGAGGACTGAATATAAAGTAGTTTACCCATGTACCATTGTATCCTAGTATCTTACTCTTCTTAGCACATGAAAAGCAATTTTTTCATGTATACATTACTTCATGCCAATATCTAAGGTGAATATACTTTCAAGGGTTAATTTATTATTACTAAAATTGACAGATAAAATTCTATGCATTTATCATGTACTTCTTGGTATTTTAAAGCATACATGTATTGTGGGATGACTAACTCCAACTAACAGACATGTACATTATCTCATAGTTGTAATTTCTGTGGTAGGAATACATTATATCTATTTTCTTCGTATGTGAAAATTAACAAGGTTGATTTCACAGAAGTAAATAATAGAATGGCAGTTACCAAGGATTGGCCTTTGGAAAACTTTTGGTCAAAGACACAAAACTTCACTTCATAGGATGAATAATTTCAACATATCTATTGAAAGACATGGTGGCTATAGTTAATAACAATATTTTTATTCTTGAAATATGGTAAGATTTTAAAATTCATTATATTTATCAATACAGTTAGGACATGATTCAAATAACATGTATTAAAAAAACCACCACAGGCCGGCGCCGTGGCTCAATAGGCTAATCCTCCACCTTGCGGCGCCGGCACACCGGGTTCTAGTCCCGGTCAGGGCGCCGGATTCTGTCCCGGTTGCCCCTCTTCCAGGCCAGCTCTCTGCTATGGCCAGGGAGTGCAGTGGAGGATGGCCCAGGTGCTTGGGCCCTGCACCCCATGGGAGACCAGGAAAAGCACCTGGATCCTGGCTCCTGCCATCGGATCAGCGCGGTGCACCGGCTGCAGCGGCGGCCATTGGAGGGTGAACCAACGGCAAAGGAAGACCTTTCTCTCTCTGTCTCTCTCTCTCACTGTCCACTCTGCCTGTCAAAAAAAAAAAAATAAATAAAAAATAAAAAAACCACCACAATATTATAAAGTTGTTATATAGGCACATATTTGTATTAATAGAGTTGACTAGATCATATCTAATTTCAAAATTTACTTAGCGTTGCCCCAGTAAAACTTCTACTACAAATACAGAAAAACAAAAAATGCAAATAGTAATACTTTCTTTTTTTAAACTTTCATTTAACAAATATAAATTTCCAAATTACAGCTTATGGATTACAGTGGCTTTTACACCCCCATAACATCCCTCCCACCCGCAACCCTCCCATCTCCTGCTCCCTCTCCCCTTCCATTCACATCAAGATTCATTTTCAATTCTTTATATACAAAAGATCAATTTAGCATATATCAAGTAAAGATTTCAACAGTTTGCACCCACACAGAAACACAAAGTGTAAAGTACTGTTTGAGTACTAGTTATAGCATAATTCACATTGTAAAACTCATTAAGGACAGAGATCCTACATAAGGAGTAAGTGCACAGTGACTCCTGTTGTTGAATTAACAAATTGACACTCTTGTTTATGGAGTCAGTAATCTCCCTAGGCTCTAGTCATGAGTTGCCAAGGCTATGGAAGTATTTTGAGTGCGACGACTCCGATCTTATTTAGACAAGGCCATAGTGTGTTTTTTTGTTTGTTTGTTTTGTTTTGTTTTGTTTTGACAGGCAGAGTGGACAGTGAGAGAGAGAGAGACAGAGAGAAAGGTCTTCCTTTGCCGATGGTTCACTCTCCAATGGCCGGCGCAGCCGGCACGCTGCGGCCGACACACCTGATCCGAAGGCAGGAGCCAGGTGCTTCTCCTGGCCTCCCATGCGGGTGTAGGGCCCAAGAACTTGGGCCATCCTCCACTACACTCCAAGGCCACAGCAGAGAGCTGGCCTGGAAGAGGGGCAGCCAGGACAGAATCCGGTGCCCCGACCGGGACTAGAACCCAGTGTGCCAGTGCCACAAGCAGAGGATTAGCCTATTGGACCGCAGTGCTGGCCGCCATAGTGTGTTAATTACAGAGTTCAACCAATTGGATTAAGTAGAACAAAAAAAAAAAAAATACTAAAAGGGATAAAGTATTAAGTTGTTTATCAACATATAATAATACTTTCAAGTATGAAAGAAATTTGTTATTTGAAGCAAAAGATTTAAGCAGATAGTTTTAAACATTTAATAGGAAAATGAATGGGCAAACAGACTGTTACAGCCATATAATGGAATAGCATTCACTTGGGTGACATATGTCATTCTGAGAAACCTCCATACAGTATGGTAATAATTATATGACAAACTGGAAAAGGTAAAATTTTAGAGAAAACAGTAAGATCGGTGATTGCCAATGGTTCAGGGGAAGAGAGGAAATGTTGAACGCGTACAGCACAAAACATTTTACGGTATTGTAGTGGTTGGCACATGGCATTAAATGTTAATAAAAGCTCATAAAATTGTACAATATGAAGAATAATTCCAAATGTAAACTGTGGACTTCAGCAAATAATAAATGTATTGGGTGGGGGTGGTGCTGTGGCATAATAGGCTAAGCTTCCTCCTGTGGCGCCAGAATCATATATGGGTGCTGGTTGGAGTCCCAGATGTTCCACTTCTGATCCAGCTCTCTGCTATGGCCTGGGAAAGCACTGGAAGATGTCCCAAGTCCTTGGGCCCCTGCACCCACGTGGGAAACCTGGAAGAAGCTCCTGGTTCCTGGCTTCAGATCAGTCCAGCTCCAGCTGTTGTGGCCATCTAGGGAGTGAACCAGTGGACAGAAGACCTCTCTCTCTGTCTCTCCCTCCCCCTCTCTCTCTGTAACTCTGCCTCTCAAATAAATAATTAAAAATCTTTAATAAATAAATAAATGTATCAGTGGTCATCCACCAATCATAACAAACACACTACAATAATGGAAGCTGCTGATAATGGGGAAAATTGTGTACAGGGAATAGGAGAGAAGTGAATATACAGAAACTCTACTTTCTATGGAAACTTTCTTTAAATCTAAAATTTCTCTAAAACATAAAATTTAATAATTTTTTAAAAATAAAATTTTTTACCATATCCTCAGTTTGTATGATTCAATGTGTTATCTTGATTAGTTAATTAGATTTCTGGTATTACTATTAATAGTAAACATAAGTATCAAATAGTAACATAAGTTATCAAACATCAATTGTCACAAGTAAATAGTATCAAACTGTGCACTAAATATATTTTAAAAATAAGACCTAAGGACCATCTTAGTTTTAAGCAGGAATATTTATACATCATAGCATGTTCTTTGAATAAGATCCAATGATCCAACTTAATTACAAGTATCCCAATAATACAATAATCTTGGAATATAATAAAAATATTGTGCTATCTTCCTGTCAAATAGCATGCCATTGAAGATGGAGAAATTGGAGGAAAATAGATAATCTGATGGTTAAATTCAATAATCTGTGAATATTATCTCTGTATAAACAGTTTACTTTAACAGAAATAAATCTGATAAATAATTTCTAATTCTAAGCAGTGACAAAATGATCTTGCATTAGAAAGTGACAGTGGACAAAAATTTGAAGGAAAACATCTGCTTTAGCAAATGAAGATGAATGCAAATTTTTGTAACTTAAATATTTAGTATAAAATAAAGTGGAAACTCATTTCTACCTGATTAGGACAGAGAAGCTTTTGTGAAACAATTAGTCTGTTATTTGTAGCCTGAACAGTAAGTCTTAAATTGGTAGAGTGTCAGCAGTAAGAAAAAGAAATTCACAATAATAGCTAGCATTAAATATGTTTGCTATGGACCAAAACTGTGCTACATATCTTGCTCTTGTCCCATTCATTAATCTTCACAACAATTCCAACTATTTATAGTGTGATTTCCTTTCAGAACAGTTAACTTGAAGCATGAGAATATAAGGAGAGTGTGGCTCCAAAGATTACTTAGCCGTACTCATTTCCTATAATTTCTCTACATAATCATTCAAAGACAGCATGCCAATTTCTACTGCTAGTCTGGTTTTGTACTTCCCTATCCAAAATGGTCTTTCCTTTGCTCCATTATTCATATTCCACAAGAAATATCAGCATTTATTTTTCTCCTGTGTAGCCGTCTCTGAATTCCTAAATGCATTAACTTTTGTAGTATTTTGTAGTATTTATAAACTGAGTCACAAAATTCAATGATATGTTATTTTGTGTTATGTTATTTCTGATTATTTCACATGTAGGTCAACCAAAATTATATGAGATTCTAGTGTACATATTATTGTAATTGCATTGTTTTCATTCCCAAAAGAGCAAAGCACATTAAAATTTGCAAGTATTCCTTCAATAACAGCACATAGCTCTTAATAAAGGGGATGGTAAAGTATCTTCACCTCCCACTAGTCCAGAAATTTCACACAGTTTCTTAAGCAGCAGCTATCTTACTAAATAAATAAATATGTATTAATTTAGTATTCCACCATCTATGTGAAACCCTTCCGAACTGTCTTACATATCCTTGTGATTATAATGAACTTAACATCCATAGAGTACTGGACAAAATCCGATATCAAGTAACTGCTTAGCAAATGTAACCCTAATACAGTTTCAATTTAATGAAATAAAATTTTCAGAGAAAATTAAAGAACACAATTAGAATTTTACAATTAAACTTTTTTTGGCCTTACTCTAGACATAAGATTTATTTGTGTAGCATTATAATTAAAGTTAATGTACTATCTACAGAGAAAAGGGTAATTCTTTTTGTAGGATTATATAGCTAATAGCAACCCATTGATTAAGGTCTCACAAGATAATAATAAAAACTTCTAATTACCTAATACAACATTCTTAATTTCTAATTACCTAATACAAAAAAATGAAATAATGAAACATATCTTCATGAATGGCATAGTGACTCCAAATTTGATTATGATGTGAAACTCTAGCATTTTATGAAGCTTCAAAAATCAAAGGACAAAATTAACTTATTTTTAATACATGTTCAGCTCAGTGAAACATTTTATAAATACTTGTGAAATTTCTTATGATTTACCAATGGCAAAACAGGTTTTTTTTTTTTTTTTTTTTTTTTTTTTTTTTTTTGGACAGGCAGAGTTAGACAGTGAGAGAGAGAGACAGGGAGAAAGGTCTTCCTTCCTACCGAAGCCAGGAGCCAGGTGCTTCCTCCTGGTCTCCCATACGGGTGCAGGGCCCAAGCACTTGGGCCCTCCTCCACTGCACTCCTGGGCCACAGCAGAGAGCTGGACTGGAAGAGGAGCAACTGGAACAGAATCCGGCGCCCCAACCGGGACTAGAACCTGGGGTGCCGGCTCCACAGGCAGTGAGCCGCGGCACCTGCTGCAAAATAGTTGTAAGCATTGTTTTCTACTTATTGATCTTGAGTAAAACAAAGTAGTAAGTGCACTGAATAAACTGCATCATCAGAATCTGTCTTAGCTAAGACATTTTTAAAAAGCTAATTATGCGTATTAATTTGCAAGTGATACCACCTTTGCCTAAACTCTGAACAATGCATAATGGGAGCAGATACGTTGCCCATGTGTGCATTTGCAGGGAAACACAGCTCACTTTCTGTACACGTGGTGTGTCATCTCCATCACCATCTATTTCACACATCACCTGGACCCTTCCTATGGCCTCCAACTGATCCTATACTTTCAATCTGGCCCAAGTAGAATATACTCTCCATCCAAAGATTAGAAAGGCTTTTCTTAAATACATACCAGATCATCACTTCCTGGTTAGTATTCCACAGAGACTTCGGGCATACAGTGAATATAATCTAAAATTCACACTCTTTTTAAAAAAGATTTATTTATTTATTTGAAAGGTAGATTTACAGACAGAGAGAGGAAGAGATAGAGAGAAAGGACTTCCAACCACTGATTCATTCCCCAAATGTCCACAATGGCTGAAGCTGGGCCCATCCAAAGCCAGGAACGTGGAGCTTCTTCCAGGTCTCCCATGTGGGTGGGAACACAAGCACTTGGGCAATCTCCTACTGCTTTCCTGGGCCTTATCAGTGAGCCGGATTGGAAGAGGAGAAGCTGGGACTAGAACTGGTGCCTATATAGAATGCTGGTACTGCAGGCAGAGGCTTAGCTTACTAAGCACAGAGCCAGCCCCTGAAGTTCACACTCTGCATCTTTGCCTACAGAGCACTACAAAATATAGCCCCTAGCTACTCCACCAACATCAGTTCCAGGATTCTTCCAGTCCTTGTGTATACATAGTCGTATATTCCACAACTATGAATGCCTTGATGATCCTCAAACATGTTCACACTTTCTTTTTTCTGTGTGCTTCCTCTGCCTGGAAAGTCACCCATCATATATGTACGTGGGTTGTTGTCTCTTCATTCAAGTGTCTGTTTTTATGTTATGACTCAAGGATTCTTCCCTGACCACTCATTCTGTCACTCTTTACTTCCCTACCAGGTTTTCATTTTCTTCATAAGTGGTTCTGTATTAGTATAGTTTCTGTTGCCAAAAACACAACACCACAGGCTAGGTATGTTATAAAGAAAAGAGGCTTATTTTTGCTCACAGTTCAGGTCCAAAGTCAAGGGACCACATCTATCGGATGCTTCCTGCTGGAAGTATCTCGTAGTGGTGTCAAGTATCACAATGTGAAACACAGAAAGTGTGTTCATGTGTGTGTATCCTCCAGTATCTGTCTTTCTCCTTAACAATTTTTTATTTATATAAGGTGAACAAACTTTATTTATTTCATATACAGATTTAGGAGCAGAGGGTAGGGTGGGAATTATCTCCTTCTTCTTAAAAAGCCCCCAGGTCTCAGCCGTGGGGTTTCCACCCTAAAGACTTTATCTACTCCCAGTCAGATACCAGTCTTTACCTCTCCACACCATAGTCTGATTAAGTTTTCATTATTTAATGCCTTGCAAATGAGACTAAATTTCCACATGAGTTTTTGGAGGGACAAACCATATTTAACCTATAGTATTATGCTCCCTGAAATTCATGTTCTTCTCACGTGAAAAATACAGTAATTTCATTCATATAATTCTTAACTCATTCTAGCATTAATTAAAAAGCCCAAAGTATCATCTGAAATTCAAAACAAACTTATTTTAGCTTGAGGCTGTAAAGGTAAAGAAAGTTACACAAGTAGAAAGGACTGATGCAAAGCAAGACCAAATCCAGCAGGGCAGATAAAAAATCTCAAAGCTCTAAGTGTGGCATCTTGTGCATACTGTGGCAGTAAGTGTGTTTCCTGTAATAGGCTGGGCCTCAGCCACTTAGCTTTGCTGCTCACATCTTACTGCTCCATGGCTGGTGCCTGTGAAAAACAGGCATGGCATATTTCTCATGGCTCTGTCTTTCTGGGTTCATGCTGCAGATCCACTCCCACAGCAAGATGAGGCACCACCCCTTCAGGGAATCCCTTCGGGGCCCTAAGCCATTAGGAAAGTCTGTCTGGCCCCCTGGACTTTATTTTAACTCTTGGAGGAAGATACCATGACCTCTTGCACTCTGCATGCTGTAGAATCAGCACCATGTAGACACCAGTGTCTGCAATTTGCTCCCTTTGGAGTGGTGCTATGAGCTATACCTGGACCCACCTAAATCATGTCTCAGATCATTGTAGAGGAGTTTTCCAGAAAGCAGTGAGGAAAATCTCCAGCTCGCCCTAGAGGGTGAGATTGTGGAGAGCAACCTGGGCCCATTCCATGAAACTTGTGTCCTAAGCCTCTGGGCCTATTATGTGATTAGCAGCCTGGAAGATTCCTAAGATACCCTCCGGGCCATTTTCCCAATGTTTTTATGATTAGAATCTGGAGTAAGTGATTGATCAACTGTACTCTCATTTTGTTCTCCTGAAAACATTTCCTCACCAGGCTTCTCATCTTCACAATTTTTCACTCTGATTCCACTTATCCATGTTGATGACTAACAAGCAGTTGCTGGGCAGCACCCATACCTTATTCTTTTGTTCACTCCTTCCCTGGTCAGGCTAGGAATTGTTCAATTTTTTCTGCTCTGCTTCCCTTTTAATTACACATTCTACCTTTAGGTCATGCTGTTTCTCAATAATACCATATTCAGTAACAAGTAACCAAGCAGCAGAAACTGAATGCTTTGTTGTTTGGATATTTCTTCTGTCAGATATTCCAGTTCATCACTATTTAATTCATCCTTTTTTAAAGCTCTAGGGCATGGATGCAGTTCAGCCAAATTCTTTGCAATGGTGTGACAGGGTGGCTTCACTCCAAACGCCAATAGAATATTCCTCGTTTGCATCAGCATTCTGGTCGCAACCACTTACTGAATCTCTAAGACATTGTAGCTCTTCTTTAGTCTCCTTAATTCGTGAGTCAACATCAGCATTTCCTGGAATTCTATGCATTTTCACTAATTATTCCAACCTCTGCCCATTACTCAGCTCCAAAGTCACTTCCACAGTTTCAGGTATTCATTATTAGCAGCAATCCGATTCTTGGTAGCAATTTTCTACCTTAGTTGATTTCCTGTTGCTAATGATATAATGGGTAAATTATAGAGAAAAGTGGTTTATTTTGGCTCATGGTTCCGAATCAAGGTCAAAGGGGCTCATCTGGTGAAGGTCTTCTTACAGGCAGAATTCTGAGGTCATGGTGAGAGACAGGGAGTGTGTGCGTGTATGTATACCCTTTGGTCTCATCTCCTTTTTATAAAGCATCCATGTTCAAACATGAGGGTTCCATCTGATGACCTTATCTGATTCTGATCACCTCCCAAAGGCCCATCATAATCAGATCGAAGTTCCATTCTTCTCATACCTCACAATGAAGATTGAATTTCAACATGAGTTTTTGAAGAGGTCAAATCAAATTCAAAGGATACAAACTCATGAATGGAAATGATGTCATTTTTGAAACTTTTTCCACTAGAATGTGAAGTCCTTTTTTTTTCTTTGCAGACATGCCAAACAGGAGTCTTCCCACCTTTATTTCCTAACAAGCATCTGTACAATACAGAGATAGATCCTAGGTCAGTCCCTTTTGAGTAAAGATTTTCTCTGTTTTTGTCCCATTGTATGTTGCTAGCGCCTGATACAATGTTTGACATAGAATAGTCAGTAAACTACTATTTTTAAATGGATAAATGAATGAAAACACCACAAATTCTACACTCAAAACCTTCCCCAAACATTATTACAGAAGAGAATATTCTTCGTTTGTTTTTTCATTAACTTTTTTCATAAACATTTTTAAAACATTGGCTATTATCTGCTTTTTTTTTTGTAATAATCACGTCATAATAGAGACAGGGATATTTAGGAATAGCACCCTCATACCTCATCCTTTCCATCATACTCAAAACCTTAGTCCACTGTGTCTGTTCCATTGTCTACCTCTCTGGCAGCATGAAACAGAGATAATGGATCTCATGGTTAATCCTGATCTCATTTAAAAGGAAGAAGAATAAATAAAAGTAACCTGTGGGGTAGGTGTTTGATCTAGTGGTTGACATATTCCTGAGCCATATCAGAGTGCCTGGGTTTGATTTGTGGCTCTGGCTCCTGATTCCAGCTTCCTTCCAATGAAGACCTGGGAGACACATTAGTTGTGTCCCTACCATGAATTGAGCTTCTGGATTCTGGCTCCAGCCCTTGCACTGCCCTGGCCATAGTGGGCATTTGGGGAGGGAATTAGCAGATAGGAACTCTCTCTGTCCATTTGTCTCTCTCATATCTCCCTCTGTTTCTGATTCTTAATTTAAAATAAAAAAATGAAACTTCCTTAGCACAATTTCTATTTTCTACCAATACAAATAGTAGTAAATAACTTATAAAAATACATAATATTTTTGTGGAATTGGGTTGTACAGCAAATAGGGAAATTACCTCATGTTATTGTTAGTACTCACTAAGTAGCATGCAAGAAAAAATGGTAAAATTAAATTTACATATATTTCAACTGTAAGAAAAAAACTTCCATAAATTCACCTTACATACTGTATAAAACTTAATATCTATTTGTTTTTAGTTTGTAAAACATAAACATACATCTTAGAAATATATCTTTTGTTCCTTTATATCAGACCAATAGTCACCCTATAGTGCACAATGGAAAACAGGCAATTCAGTTATAAAACATACAGAATTCTCTCCTACTTAGAGGGCGAGGGCCCAAATAGGAGCCATTATGAAAAATTACAAACAGTATTAGATTCAGCTGCTATTTTACCAGCTGTTGCTTTATTAATGCTTAAATAAGTCTGCTGATAATTTTAAGGATATTGATGAAACCTAGCAAACTTGACATTAATGACAGAATGAATAATTTGCTTCTTAAGTTGTAAGAATTCAGAAGAATCATGGCTTCAGAATGTCCTTAGAGTTTAGCATTATTTGTTTTCTGAGGGTAGGTTTGAGATTTTGTTTTTACTTGTTTTATTCCCCATCAAATCTGATTTAATTGTGCAATCTCAGTAATGTGATTCAAGTATATTAATATTCCTATACTAAAATTTTCACATTATCCTTCACTCATTACCACATTATTCTATGAAATTGAAATTCAAATGAATTGAAATTTCTATTTGTTAGTACTAGTTGAATTAGATTAGCAAAATAGAAAAACATATATTTAAAAGTTTTTTTCCACATTGGTAATTTCAAAAAAGCTAATCTTTTATTTCAAAATAATCTGATATCATGAATATCAATACTCAAAACAGTTGAGCATTTCTCTTATTCATGACCATAGCACTGAACTGAACAATGGTTTCTCTATCATTTTCTGTGCTCGATTTTGGGTATTATTGGTTACTTGATTTTTAAAAGAATTACCATCTTTCAAATCATACTTTAAGTAAAAAAAATTGATCTACCAAAGACCATCACCAATATATGAAAGGTAGTTTATTATATTCTACAATTCCCATATTTAAACAAACATGAAAACCAAGAGAAAAAACACAGTTTTACTCAAATATATGATCATTATGTATTTACCCAGCAAGTACTTAAGGAGAAAGATATGATGATTGGCTCCTTTGAAACAAATCCATATGCAAACTCTCAAAACAGAAAATGTTTTAAATGATTAAAAATATTACTTGAGGGCTCACTAGGCTAAACCTCTGCCTTGCGGTGCCAGCACACCGGGTTCTAGTCCCAGTCGGGGCACCGGATTCTGTCCCGGTTGCTCCTCTTCCAGGCCAGCTCTCTGCTGTGGCCAGGGAGTGCAGTGGAGGATGGCCCAGGTGCTTGGGCACTGCACCCCATGGGAGACCAGGATAAGTACCTGGCTCCTGCCATTGGATCAGCGCGGTGCGCCGGCCGCAGCACGCTGGCCGTGGCAGCCATTGGAGGGTGAACCAAAGGCAAAGGAAGACCTTTCTCTCTGTCTCTCTCTCTCTCACTGTCCACTCTGCCTGTCAAAATAAATAAATAAATAAAATATTACTTAAAAAACCTCAGACTATTTTCTGAAACCTTATCTCTTTTATATGACTTCTTGTTACCAAGTTTGTGCTACTACATATTTCATATTTTTTTCTGTTAATCCCTTTTTAATTTCACATTTTGATGTCATAGAACCATAACAAGTGAATCAATAAACTACTACTAGTACTAAGATGGATGACTAGGAACAACAAGGAATCTTCTTAATGGAATCTTGAGTTTATAATTCTGCTCTAGTAAACCGTTCATCAGTGGATAATGATTAAGCACACTGAAATTTCAAAGTATACTTAAAGCAACAGGTAAATGATGATGGTTGTAAATACTCAATGCTATAAAATTTCTATGATCAGAATGCTTTAAAACTGGACATTAACTTGTATTCCTTTATTTAGAGCATGTGTCAAAATAATAGATTACTTGACAAAAATGTTATCAATATTAAGCTCCACACCAGGTAAGGAGCAATATGTACTCATTCAAGTGTATATAACAGTCTCATTTCTCAGGTGCTAATAACATAGGGAAGATTAACATGAAAACAAATATTCAGAATTCTCAAATAAGTATATTGGTTGAAGTATGTATATTTATGCTACAATGTTATTGGCTTCCCTGATTCTTGCTCTAATAAATCACTAAAAATTAATTAATGCATAGAAATAGCATTAATTTTGCAAACTCTGGAGTGAAAACCAACTCAGAAAATACAATAGGGGCCAAGGCTGTGGCGAAGCAGGTAAAGCCACCACCTGCAGTGCTGGCATCCAATATGGGTGCCAGTTCAAATCCCAGCTTCTCCACTTCCAATCCAGCTCTCTGCTCTGGCCTTGGAAAGCAGCAGAAGATGGGCCAAGTCCTTAGGCCCCTGTGCCTGCATGGGAGACCCAGAGGAAGCTCCTGGAATCTGGCTTTGGATAGGTCCAGCTCCAGCCATTGCAGCTAGCTGGAGGATGAACCATCGCATGCAAGACTCTCTCTCTCTCTCTCTCTTTCTCTGCCTTTCCTCATGTGTAGCTCTTTCAAATAAATAAATAAATCTTGAAAAAAAGAGAAAGAGAGAGAGAGAAAGAAAAAGAAAGAAAGAAAGGAAAGAAAGGAAGAAAGGAAGAGAGAAAGAGGTGTTGTAGGGGCCAGCATTGTGGCATAACAGGTAAAGCCACTGTCTGCAAATCTGGCATCCCATACTTAAGCTGATTTGAGTCCCAGCTGCTCCACTTCTGATACAGCTCCCTGCTAATGACCTGGGAAAGCAGAAGACAGCTCAAGTACTTGGGTCCTACCACTCATGTGGGAGACCCAAATGAAGCTCCTGGCTTCAACCTGACTGGAAGATCTCTCCCTCAGTCTCTCCCTCTATCTCTGTAGCTCTCAATTCCAAAATCAATAAATAAATTTTTTTTAAAAAAGAAAGTATTGTATATTTACACAATTATAGGAAAGCTAGATGTGAGAGTTGTGACAAATATACTAACATTAGATGTCCATAGGGGAAATGAAGGAAGCGGTATATGGAAACTCATTGTTTTACTACCTCACAATCTTTAACTTGTAAATTTAAGGAAAAGGAAAAGTGTAAAATATATTATAAATACATTTTACATTAATTTAAAAAATGAATGAAATCTTCTCATTTGCAGCAAATGGATGAAATTGATAGACATTATGTTTAAAGAAATAAGCCAGATATAGAATAACAAATCCTGCATATTCTCCCTTACATGTTGAAGCTAAAAAAATATGAGTATAGACAAATACATGCTAGAGGCTGAGAGGAGTGAGGAGTGAAAGAGAGAGGTTGGATATTGGGCATCAAACCACAGACAGTGGGAATAAGCTCCTACAGTTCAACAGCACAGTGGGGTGATTAGAGATGACAACAACTGATTTTATATTTTCTGAGCAAATAGAAGAGAGGATCCCCAAGACAGCATTCAACAGGACAGCACTGGGTGCCCCTGAAAATAAGTAAACCACTAAAGCATGAAATCAGTAAATAAATAAAGGATGGTTTTGCTTAGTTTTTAGCTTCTGAAATGCAGTCAATATATTTTATATTTTGAGGCAAGGGAAAAATAAGATTCCCTTTCATAAATATATTTTAACCTGAACAATTCAAATGGATTTTCTGTATCAATTATTAAATAATATATTGTGCAAAATGCTTGCTAATATATCTGAAAGAAACCAATTTTTATCTTTCTCGTATGTTCAGATAGTTTTTAAAGGACTAAAGAAGAACAATAATCAGTAAGATCGTATTCTTGTAAAAATAAGTCTTGGAGCAAAGACAAAATTATCAAACTATTAATTATCCATGATTTCCAAAGGTAATTGCACTGCTTCACTGGTTTAAAAAGTTCATGTAAATATATCCCCTAGTAAAAATAAGATTCTAATTTTCTCAATTGTGCAATAATGTGACAGAATCTATCAATCAGTATTTATTGGTAGACTAGATAAGATGTATATGGAAAGATATTTAAGCAGGAACCCTCCCAGAGCTTATACAAGATTACTTGAAGCAAAAAATTCTCAGAAGAGCTATTGAAACAACAGTTTATATGTGGCCGAGATCAAATGAGTGGCTAGAAGATTCATGGAATACATGAGACAAACAAAAGAGCAATATAACAGCAAATAAACATAGATTCTGAACTCATTAGTGACTCAAATTATGTAATTTGTATATTTGGTTGCCCAAGACAAGAGTATATTTATATTTATTCTGTTAGTCCATGGCTTTTCAAGGGGCAGATCAGATGTCCAGGCTATTGTCAAGAACCCAACAGTAGGGGCTTCAGTTATGAGATAGGCCTTGAGTTCTGCTAATAATCAGAAAATTAACATCCAGTTTTAGTCTTACATGCCTGGCACTGATGCCAAATAATCACAGAATCCGAAAGGGCACCATGATGTTTCAACATGGCAATGAACCAAGTGCAGGCATTTAAGAATCATTAGGAATCTAGGCCCTATTGAGTCAAGACCTTTCTTTTATGGTGTGGATTGGAAGATAAAATTTCTTTTATTTTTTTAAGACTTATTCTTTATTTGTTTGAAAGGTGGAGTTATAGAGAGAGGAGAAGAGAAAGAGAGGGATCTTCCATGTTCTGGAACACTCCCCAAATGGCTGCAGCTAGGTCTGGGCCAGGCCAAAGCCAAGAGCCTGGAGCTCCTTCCAGGGCTTCAGGTGCAGGGGTACAAACACTTGGGCCATCTTCTGCTGCTTTCCCAGACACAATAGCAGGGAGCTGGATCAGAAGTGCAACAGCCAGGTCTCCAGCCAGAGCCCGTCTCACAGGCGGAGGTTGCCACAATGATAGCCCCGAGACAAAATTTCTTAGAAAAGGATATATTCCACTTTTCATATAAACCCAGTTGCCTGCTTGTGATCTTGAATACACTATTTCTATTTGAAGTAGTGAAATTTCACTTTCCACTTGAAAGAGAAACTTTGCAGTCCCAGTAGATCTACCTAAAAATAGGTGTATCAAACCACTGAGGCACATGATTTGTGGAGCTACAAGGCATTCCGCATCATTTTCATATAAACACAGCATCATACACCTGCCTAAATCATCATTTGGACAACGTGCCTCACGCTTCACACAGCTTAGCCTCTACATATTCAATAGCAGATGATACAGTAAAGACCCTTAAACTGACTTGCCCACCACTTGGGTTTACAGCATTCTCTACTAGATCCTAGACCTGAAACTGAGAGCGTGGAAACTCTGTGCCTCATTGAAAGAAATCCATGTCTCTATTCATATTCTTCCACTTTTTACTGTTACTTTTTATTTCCTTTTAAATATTTTTAAAATTTATTTATATGAAAGGCAGAGTTACAGAGATAGAGGGGGAGAAACAGAGAGGGAGGGAGAGAGAGAGAGAGAGATACCTTCCATGCACTGGTTCACTCCCCTAATGGCCAGAATGGCTGGAATTAGGTCAGGCCAAAGCCAGGAGCTCAGAGCTTCTTCTGGGTGTCCCACTAGGGTGCAGGGTCCATGTACTTGGATCATCTTCCTCTACTTTCCCAGGTGAATTAGCAGGGAGATGGATCAAAAGTGGAGCAGCTGGGTCTGAAACCGGCACCCATATGGGATGCCAGCATTGCAGGTTGACGCTTGAGCTACTACGACATAGTGCTGCCCCTAGTCTGCCCATATTTCATTCCCACTGCCAACTGTTAGAAGTGCTTAATCAGTACTTTTTCTATTTAACTCTGTGTTCAGTATATTAAACTTCCTAATTTTTTTTAAAGTTTAGTCACTTTATTAAAAATTTATTTCAGGGCGGAGCCAAGATGGCGGAATAGTGAGGGCGCACATCGATAGTCCGAGAAAAGATAGCTTAATAAAAGCAGAGTTACTGTAGCCTCAGGAAAAGGCTCAGGAAAAAATTGCAGAGGAAACTCTTCTGGATCTAGTGGATGTGACACGGAGGACCTATGGGGAGAGCAAGGTCACCCACTGCATGGAAGCCAAGCCGCTGGAGCCGAGCCGCCACAGAAGCCGAGCCGCAGAGTCTGCGCGCCAGTGCTGGAAGGGAAGGTGAGACAAAAACCCCGGTAACCCGAGACATTGGTGGGGAAAGGCAAAAAGAGCCTACAGGGAGTGAGGCCTGAAGCCCCACTGGGGAAAGTTCACCAGGCTGACTGGAGGAGAGAAAAAAACGAATAAATAAGGGGAACCGGCATGGACCTTAGCCTCTCTCTCCACTCATCGTCCAAAGCCGAGCAAGACATAGAGTAGGTGCCATTTTACATATGTAAAGGGGTGCCCGCCATTAGCCAAGCAGAAAAACCTGACTCTGGTGGAGAGAAATAACAGGAAGTTAAGACCTAGTGAAAGTGTGGAGCTAACGAACTGAGACTGTGAAAATCTGAGGGGGGAGCGAGAGAACTCACTGAGTACACAAACTCAGTAACCTGGGCAACCTGGTGAGAGACTGCGGAGAAATTTGAAACCACACTGAGGGCTGCATAAACTCTTTGTGTGGTCCCAGGGGTAAGCAGACGAAAACCCACAGGGGCCAGATTTCATACATCAACTACCCTCAGTTCCACTCAGCTGTGCAGAATTACTTCCCACCTGAGTCAAAAAAAAAGAGAGAGTGATCGAGCGAGAGAACAATTTAGGTGACACCCCTTTGGCACACTCTTAACCCTGAAGAACCAAACAGAGCTCTCTGGCCACACCCATCACAGCCTCTAAGGATCCATCAAAAGCAGACAGTCCACTTAATTTAGTCACAGTATAACAAGAAAAAACACCACACCAAAGAAATCAAAGGATATCTCCAATATGCCAAACAACAAACACAGAAACTGAGGTAACAAGAACAAGGAAGACACTATGAAGCTCCAAATGAAATAGACACCCCAATTCAAGATTATGAAGATGAGGAGATAGAAGAAATACAAGAAGCTAATCTCAAAAAATTGATAAGAACATAAAGAAGTTCTCAAAAACAAATTCTTGAACTACAGAAATCCTTAATGGACAAGATAGAAAATCTCTTGCGTGAAAATGAAATATTAAGGAGGAATCAAAATGAAATGAAACAACTAGTAGAACATGAAACTGTGATAGTGATGAGAAATCATAATGAAATGAAGAATTCAATAGATCAAATGAAAAACACATTAGAGAGCCTTAAAAACAGAATGAGTGAAGCAGAAGAGAAAATATCGGACTTAGAAGACAGAGCACAGGAAAGTAAACAGTCAAACCAAAGAAAAGAAGAGGAAATTAGAAATCTAAAACATATTGTCGGGAATCTTCAGGATACTATTAAAAAAAAAACAACATTCGGGTTCTAGGAGTTCCTGAAGGCATGGAGAGGGAGAAAGGATTAGAAGGCCTTTTTAGTGAGATATTAGCAGAAAATTTCCCAGGTTTGGAGAAGGACAGAGACATCCTAGTACAGGAAGCTCACAAAACCCCTAATAAACATGACCAAAAGAGATCCTCACCACGTCACATTGCAATCAAACTCACCACAGTGAAACATAAAGAAAAGATCCTAAAATATGCAAGAGAGAAACGTCAGATTACTCTCAGAGGATCTCCAATCAGACTCACAGCTGACTTCTCACCAGACACCCTACAAGCTAGGAGGGAATGGCGAGATATAGCACAGGTACTAAGAGAGAAAAACAGCCAGCCCAGAATATTATATCCTGCAAAGCTATCATTTGTGAATAAAGGTGAAATAAATACCTTTCATAGCAAACAGAAATTGAAAGAATTTGTCGCCACTCATCCAGCCCTGCAAAAGATGCTTAAAGATGTGTTACACACAGAAACACAGAAACACAGTCATCAATATGAAAGAAGGTAAACGAAGGAAACCTCACACCAAAAGATCACAGGAAGTTCAAAACATGTATTAGAAAATATCTTTGGGAAATGGCAGGGCAAAGTTACTACTTATCAATAGTCAAATTGAATGCTAATGGCCTCAACTGTTCAGTAAAAGACACCGATTGGCTGACTGGGCAAAGGAACCAAACCCATCTATTTGCTGCTTACAAGAAACACATCTTTCTAACAAAGATGCATACAGACTGAAAGTGAAAGGCTGGAAAAAGATATACCATGCCAACAGAAATGAAAAAAGAGCGGGCATAGCCATCTTAATATCGGACAACATAAACTTTACCACAAAAACTGTTAAGAGAGACAAAGAGGGACACTATATCATGATTAAGGGATCAATTCAACAGGAAGATATAACAATTATCAATGTATATGCACCTAACTACAGGGCACTGGTTTATTTAAAAGATTTGTTAAGGGACTTAAAGGGAGACTTAGACCCCAATACAACAGTACTGGGGGACTTCAATACTCCACTCTCAGAAATAGACAGATCAACAGGACAGAAGATCAACAAGGAGACAGTAGATTTAAACGACACTATAGCCCAAATGGATCTAACAGATATCTACAGAACCTTTCATCCTACATATAAAGCATTTACATTCTTCTCAGCAGTACAGGGAACCTTCTCTAGGATTGACCACATACTAGGCCATAAAGCAAGTCTCAGCAAATTCAAAAGAATTAGAATCATACCTTGCAGCTTCTCAGACCATAAAAGGATGAAGTTGGAAATTAGCAACTCAGGAATCCCTAGAGCATATGCAAACACATGGAGATTGAACAACATACTCCTGAATGAACAATGGGTCATAGAAGAAATTAAAAGAGAAAGCAAAAATTTTCTGGAAGTAAGTGAGGTTAACAGCACACCATACCAAAACTTATGGGATACAGCAAAAGCAGTGTTAAGAGGAAAGTTTATATCAATAGGTGCCTACATCAAGAAATTGGAAAGGCACCAAATGGATGAGCTTTCAATGCATCTCAAGGATCTAGAAAATCTGCAGCAAACCAGATCCAAATCTAGTAGGAGAAGAGAAATAATTAAAATCAGAGAAGAAACCAATAGGATTGAATCCAAAAAAATTACAAAAAATCAGCCAAACGAGGAGCTGGTTTTTTGAAAAAATAAACAAAATTGACACCCCATTGGCCCAACTAACTAAAAAAAAGAAGAGAAAAGACCCAAATCATTAAACTCAGAGATGAAAAAGGAAACGTAACAAAGGACTGTGGGGAGCAACTCAGACTAGACTAAGTTACTGGAATTAAGACTTATTCTATGCATCTGCTCTCCCACAATATGGCGCTGGGAGAGGAGTAAACAGCTTCTACACAGCTGCCTCCAGTTCGACCAGTAACCTGCAAGAGCTGATCCTGCTCCTGATTGGAGGAGAGCAGCGTACTCGGTGTGTGGGTAGCAGAGTTGGGATTGGCGGAAGAGGACTATAAAGGAGGAGAGAGACAACATGCACCAGGAACATCTATCTGAAGGAACACCTGAGCAGCCCCCGAGAGAGCTGGCTGGCGGTGTGCCGCTCCCCCGCGGAAGTGGGGAAAGTGGCAGGGGGACCCACCTCTCCACGGAGGTGGAGGGACGGCAGCCAACCCGGGAAGAACCAGCAGCAAACCCAGGAAGGGCAGAGCAGACAAAAGAACAGTGCAGGGTCCTGTGTCGTTCCTCCGCGAAGAGGGGGAGTGACAACGGACACCAAAGAAATAAAAAGAATCATCAGAAATTACTACAAGGACTTCTATGCCAGCAAACAGGGAAACCTATCAGAAATGGATAGATTCCTGGACACATGCAACCTACCTAAATTGAACCAGGAAGACATAGAACACCTAAACAGACCCATGACTGAGACAGAAATTGAAACAGTAATAAAGGCCCTCCCAACAAAGAAAAGCACAGGACATGATGGATTCACTGCTGAATTCTACCAGACATTCAAAGAAGAACTAACTCCAATTCTTCTCAAACTATTCAGAACAATCAAAAAAGAGGGAATCCTCCCAAATTCTTTCTATGAAGCCACCATCACCTTAATTCCTAAGCTGGAAAAAGATGCAGCATTGAAAGAGAATTACAGACCAATATCCCTGATGAACATAGATGCAAAAATCCTCAATAAAACTCTGGGCAATAGAATTCATCAACACATCAGAAAGATCATCCACCCAGACCAAGTGGAATTTATCCCTGGTATGCAGGAATGGTTCAATGTGCGCAAAACAATCAATGTGATACACCACATTAACAGAGTGCAGAAGAAAAACCATATGATTATCTCAATAGACGCCGAGAAAGCATTTGATAAAACACAACACCCTTTCATGATGAAAACTCCAAGCAAACTGGGTATGGAAGGAACATTCCTCAATACAATCAAAACAATTCATGAAAAACCCACAGCCAACATCCTATTGAATGGGGAAAAGTTGGAAGCATTTCCACTGAGATCTGGGACCAGACAGGGATGTCCACTCTCACCACTGCTATTCAATATAGCTCTGGAGGTTCTAGCCAGAGCCATTAGGCAAGAAAAAGAAATTAAAGGGATACTAATTGGGAAGGAAGAAGTGAAACTATCCCTCTTTACAGATGATAGGCTTCTTTATGTAGGGGATCCAAAGAATTCTACTAAGAGACTATTGGAACTCATAAAAGAGTTTGGCAAAGTAGCAGGATATAAAATCAATGCACAAAAATCAACAGCCTTTGTATGCACAGGCAATGCCACGGCTGAGGAAGAACTTCTAAGATCAATCCCATTCACAATAGCTACAAAAACAATCAAGTACCTTAGAATAAACTTAACCAAGGACGTTAAAGATCTCTACGATGAAAATTACAAAATCTTAAAGAAAGAAATAGAAGAGGATACCACAAAATGGAAAAATCTTCCATGCTCATGGATTGGAAGAATAGAATCAATATCATCAAAATGTCCATTCTCCCAAAAGCAAATTATAAATTCAAAGCAATACCAACCAAGATGCTGTAGACCTTCTTCTCAGATCTGGAAAAAATGATGCTGAAATTCATATGGAGACACAGGAGACCTCGAATAGCTAAAGCAATCTTGTACAACAAAAACAAAGCTGGAGGCATCACAATACCAGATTTCAGGACATACTACAGGGCAGTTGTTATCAAAACAGCATGGTACTGGTACAGAAACAGATGGATAGACCAATGGAACAGAATAGAAACACCAGAAATCAATCCACACATCTACAGCCAACTCATATTTCATCAAGGATCCAAAACCAACCCCTGGAGTAAGGACAGTCTATTCAATAAATGTTGCTGGGAAAATTGGATTTCCACGTGTAGAATCATGAAGCAAGACCCCTACCTTTCACCTTACACAAAAATTCACACAACATGGATTAAAGACTTAAATCTACAACCTGACACCATCAAATTATTAGAGAGCATTGGAGAAACCCTGCAAGATATAGCTACTGGCAAAGACTTCTTGGAAAATACTCCAGAAGCACAGGAAGTCAAAGCCAAAATTAACATTTGGGATTGCATCAAATTGAGAAGTTTCTGTGCTTCAAAAGAAACTTTCAGGAAAATGAAGAGGCAACCAACAGAATGGGAAAAAATATTTGCAAACTATGCAACAGATAAAGGGTTGATAACCAGAATCTTCAAAGAAATCAAGAAACTCCACAACATCAAATCAAACAACCCACTTAAGAGATGGGCCAAGGACCTCAATAGACATTTTTCAAAAGAGGAAATCCAAATGGCCAACAGACACATTAAAAAATGTTCAAGATCACTAGCAATCAGGGAAATGCAAATCAAAACCACAATGAGGTTTCACCTCACCCCGGTTAGAATGGCTCACATTCAGAAATCTACCAAAAACAGATGCTGGCAAGGATGTGGGGAAAAAGGGACACTAACCCACTGTTGGTGGGAATGCAAACTGGTTAAGCCACTATGGAAGTCAGTCTGGAGATTCCTCAGAAACCTGAATATAACCCTACCATTCAACCCAGCCATCCCACTACTTGGAGTTTACCCAAAGGAAATTAAATTGGCAAACAAAAACCTGTCTGCACCTTAATGTTTATTGCAGCTGAATTCACAATAGCTGAGACCTGGAACCAACCCAAATGCCCATCAACAGTAGACTGGATAAAGACATTCTGGAACATGTACTCTATAGAATACTATACAGCAGTCAAAAACAATGAAACCCGGTCATTTGCAACAAGATGGAGGAATCTGGAAAACATCATGCTGAGTGAACTAAGCCAGTCCCAAAGGGACAAATATCATATGTTCTCCCTGATCAGCAACAACTAACTGAGCAGCAAAGGGGAAACCTGTTGAAGTGAAATGGACACTATGAAAAACAGTGACTTGAGTGGGAAAGGGGAGGGTTGCGGGTGGGAGGGACGTTATGGGGGGGCAGCCATTGTAATCCATAAGCCGTACTTTGGAAATTTATATTCATTAAATAAAAGTTAAAAAAAAAGAAAAAAGAAAAACAGTGACTTGATCAGCTCTTGTCCTGACTGTTGATGTACAATGTAATACTTTATCCATTTTAGTATTTTTTTTGTTCTAGTACTATTGGTTGAACTCTGTTAAGTAACACAAAATTATTCTTATGTGTTTAAATTTTAACTGAAAATTGATCCCTGTTAGGAATTTGGAAAACATTATGCTGAGTGAAATAAGCCAGTCCCAAAGGTACAAATATCATATGTTCTCCCTAATCGGTGACAACTAACCGAGCACCAAAAAGGAAAGCTTTTATGTATTTATTTATATATTTATTTACTTTTTGGACAGGCAGAGTGGACAGTGAGAGAGACAGAGAGAAAGGTCTTCCTTTGCCGATGGTTCACCCTCCAATGGCTGCCGTGGCCGGCACACCATGCTAATCCGATGGCAGGAGCCAGGTGCTTATCCTGATCTCCCAACGGGTGCAGGGCCCAAGGACTTGGGCCATCCTCCACTGCACTTCCTGGCCACAGCAGAGAGCTTGCCTGGGAAAGGGGCAACCGGGACAGAATCCAGCACCCCGACCAGGACTAGAACCGAGTGTGTCGGCGCCGCAAGGCGGAGGATTAGCCTAGTGAGCTGCGGCGCTGGCAAGGAAACCTTTTAAAGTGACATGAACATTATGAGAAACGGTGACTTGATCAGCCCTTGCCCTGACTGTTGATGAACACCTTAATACGTTATCCCTCTTACTATTTTTTTTTGTTTGTTCTACTTAATACTTTTGGTTGAATACTGTAATCAATACACAATTCTTCTTAAGTGCTGATAATTAACTGAAAAGTGATTGCTGTTAAATATAAGAGTGGAATAAGAGAGGGAAGAGATGTGCAATTTGGGGCATGCTCAAGCTGACTTGCCTCAAACGGTAGAGTTAGAAACATACCAGGGGATTCGAATTCAGTCTCATCGAGGTGGCATGTACCAATGCCATCTCACTAGTCCCAGTGATCAATTTCTGTTCACAATTGATCATAATGATAGGACTAAGAGCCAAAGGGATCACATAAACAAGACTAGTGTCTGCAAATACTAGCTGATAGAATAAAAAAGGGAGAGAACGATCCAACATGGGAAGGAAGATACACAGCAGACTCATAGAATGGTGGATGTCTCTGGCCTCAGAATCAGCCCTTAAGGCACACGGATCTGGCTCAAAAGCCCATAAGAGTATTTCAGGCATGGAAAGCCAAGACACTCTGGCAAAAAAAAAAAAACAAAAACAAAAACAAAAAAAAAAAAAAAAAAACAAGGACCTAAATGAAAGATCTCTGTGAGTGAGATCCCAGTGGAAAGAACAGGTTCAAAGAAGGAGGTACCTTTCTCTGAAGGGAGGGGAGAACTTCCACTTTGACTACAACCTTGTCTAAATATGATCAGAGTTGATGAACTGAAAAGGCTTCCATAGCCTTGGCAACTCATGACAAGAGCCTAGGGTGATTACTGATGCCATAAACAAGAATGTCAATTTGTTAAGTCAACAATAGGAGTCACTGTGTACTTACTTCTCATGTAGGATCTCTGTCCATAATGTGCTGTACATTGTGATTTAATACTATAACCAGTATTCAAAGAGTATTTTTTCACTTTGTGTTTCTATGTGGATGCAAACTGTTGAAACCTTTACTTAATATATACTAAATGGATCTTCTGTATATAAAGAGAATTAAAAATGAATCTTGATGTGAATGGAAGGGGAGAGGGAGCGGGAAAGGGGAGGGTTGTGGGTGGGAGGGAAGTTATGGGGGGGAGAGCCATTGTAATCCATAAGCTGTACTTTGGAAATTTATATTCATTAAATAAAAGTTAAAAAAATTATTTCAAAGGCAGATAGAGACAGATTTTCCAACTACGGGTTCACCTCAAATAGCCACAACAACCAGGACTGGATCAGACCAAATCCAGGAGCCCAGAACACCATCTGTGTCTATCACATGTGTGTCTGGAAGAAAGCGATCACCTTCTGCCTCCCAGGAAGCATGCAGTCAGGAAGCTGGAGCCAACACGGATGCTGGACTCCAGCACAGGTGCTTCATTACAGGATGCAGAAGTCCCAGACATGGACTGAACATGCTGCACCATAATACTTATCCCTCTTTTTGCAAAGAAATAACTCTTTAAACTTTCATTATTTCTAAGTTATTTAACATACTTATGTATTATTACTTTATATTTACTATTAACATGTAGTTCATGCTTGTTTACATGTTTTGTTATGTTTTAAAAAATATTTTAACATTAGTTTCTCCTTTAAAATCCATCAGATGGACCTATGAAATATATTTCATAATGGTTGAATTCATGCTATGATTGTTAATTGTAATGTCTACATTTCATATCAGAAGATAACTACATGCATTTTTCAATATATTTATATTTTAAAAATTTCTCACTTTTATTCTTCATCTTTCTTATATCCTTACATGTGCCTTCTAGTGTTCTGTTCCTTTCCATTCAGTTTCCATCATTAGTCTTCCAATATAGCAATATTTTTTAAACACTTATTTATTTATTTTGAAAATCAGAATTACAGAGACAGAGGAGAAATAGAGGAAGATAGAAAGAGAGGGAAAGGGACAGAGAGAGAGAGAGAGAGAGAGAGAGAAAATATCTTTCATCCTCTGGTTCTCTCCCCAGATGGCCGGCCACACTGGCCAATGCGGGCCCAGGCTGAAGCTTGGAGCCAAGAGCTTCATCTGTATCTCCCGCGTGGGTGGCAGTGGCTCAAACACTTGAGCCATCTACTGCTGCCTTTTTCAGTCCATAGCAGGGAGAGGAATTGGAAGTGGAACAACTGGGACTAAAACTAGCACCCATATGGGATGCTGGCATTCCAGTTGGTGTCCTTACCTACTTCACCACAACACCCACCGCCAGCAATATGAATTATTTGCAATTTACATCCCATGATGGCATTCATGACATTTCCTAACAAGTTCTCAATTAGGCTTAACAAATTTCCTAGTTATGAGTGTGGCTAATGCTTATCTTTCCATTTCACTAAATTGCACAAGTAAGCCAAAGTAAAAGACTCCAATATTTTCATGCTACTTTCACAAATAAGGAAGCTATTCAATGTCTTCAAATTTGAGTTTCGCACAAAGCACTTCTAAATCCTGGACAATTCTCGACCAACACACACTCCTGTTAGATCAAGAGTCCTGGATATCACACCTTCAAACAGGCTTATTTGATTATATATTTCATGGATTTTTGTTGTGGTTATTAATCAAAGGGGAATCTTTTAAAACCTGATGTTATTTTCAAAATTGTTGTTTATTTATTTGAAAGGGAGTGAGACACAGAAAGATCATCCATCAGCTGGTTCACTCCCAAGCTGTACACAATAGCAAGAGTTGGGCCAGGTCACATCCAGGAGCTGGGAACTTAATCCAGGTTTCCCAACTGGATGTCAGGGGCCCAATCCCATGAGTAACCTGTTGCCTTCCATGGTGTGTATCATCTGGAAGCAAGAATCAGGAGTACAGCCAGGAGTCAAACCCAGGCACTTCCATATGGAATGCAGGTGCATCAAACAGAACCTTAATCTCTGTGTGAAATGCCCTTCCCAAAGCCTGCTATTATGCCAACTTTCCAAGAAATATGGAAGCATATATTACTAAATTTATGATAATATGCATGCCCATTGTTAGCAATTAAAAGTCTGAAATGGTAAAGCTAGTAAACACTACAGAGAGTTATTAATCTAAGAGAAACAATTGAAAATGAAAAGGAAGAAGATTGCTTTAAACAGAGTAGAGAAGGGGGATGAAAAAAAGAGAGTTTCTTACAGATCAGGTGAGATAGGCCTGAAAATACCCACCAAATTAGCAATTTGGAGACAGTAGTAAGAGTAATTTGTTATGCTATTTTAGTTAAAAAAAAAATATCATGGGTGACGTCTGAGTTCATAGAAACTGCTAATAAACCAATTGGATAAAGAACTTCATCTTGGGACCGGCATTGTAGCTTAGCAGGTAAAGCTGCCACCTGCAATGCCGGCATTTCAGATGGGCGCTGGTTCAAGTCCCAGCTGCTCCACTTCCAATTTGACTCTCTGCTATGGCCCAGAAAAGCAGTAAAAAATGGCCCAAGTCTTTGGGCCCCTTCATTTGCAGGGAAAAACCTGGAGGAAGCTCCTGGCTTCTGGATTTTGATTGGCACAACTCCGGCTATTGTGGCCAGTTGGAGAGTGAACAAGCAGATAGAAGACCACTCTCTCTCTCTCTCCCTCTCTCTCTCTCTCTCTTTCATTAAGTAAATAAATCATTAAAAATAAATAAATAAATAATAAATCATTGAAAAATAAAAAAAGTTCATTAAATAAACTAAATACTTTGTGGAAGCTGAAAGTAGTTGTTAAAAACTAGAACTCTGGGGCTGGTGTTCTGGTGTAGCAGGTTAAGCTGCCTCCTGCAATGCCGGCATCCCATATGGGCTCCAGTTCAAGTACCAGCTGCTCCACTTCAAATCCAGCTCCCTGCTAATGTGCCGGGGAAAACAGTGGAAATGGCCTAAGTCCTTGAGCCCCTACACTCTTGTGAAAGACCTGGAAGAAGCTCATGGTACCTGGCTTTGGACAAGCCAAGCTCCAGCCATTGCTGCAATTTAGGGAGTGAACCACTGGGCACAAGATTATACCTCACCCTAGTTAGAATGGTTTACATACAGAAGTCAACAAACAACAAATGCTGCCCAGGATGTGGGGAAAACAGCACCCTAATCCACTATTGGTGGGAATGTAAACTGGTGTAGCCACTGTGGAAAACAGTATGGAGATACCTCAGAAATCTCAATATAGACATACCATATGACCTAGTTATCCCACTCCTTGGAATTTACCCAAATGTAAAGAAATCAAAGAGTGATTTGTACACCCACGTTTATTGCAGCTCTATTCACAATAGCTAAGATATGGAATCAACCTAGATGTGCATCAACTGAAGACTGGATAAAAAATATGGTTATATAGAAATTATAGAATACAACACAGTAGCAAAAAAATGAAATCCAGTCAATCACAATGAAATGAATGCAACTGAAAACCATTATACTTAGTGAAATAAGCCAGTCCCCAAAATACAGATACCATATATTCCCTCTGATTTGTGGTAACCAATAGAATATCTAAAAGGTAATCTACAAAATTTAAATTGACACTCGGAGATGTGATGATCCTGAACAGCTTTCGACTGAATTGTTGAGTAACAGTATTTTTTTTTCTTTAATCGTCATACTATTTGTAGAACTCTTAGTGTAGGGTTAATCTATGAGTATAAAGTTAACTGAAAATCAAACTTGCGAAAAAAAAATGGGAATAGGAGAGGGAGGTAGAACAAGGGTGGGAGGGAGGGTAGAGTGGGAAGAAAGATATCACTATCTTTCTCAATTTGTAGATATAAATGCATGAAGTTTGAATTCATTACATAACATTTTATAAAGATCACATCTCTCTCTCGTTTCTGCCTCTCTTATTTCTGTCTCTCCCTGTCTCTGTAACTTTCCCTGTCAAAGAAAATAAATAAATCTTCAAAAAGCATTAAAAGCTTAGTGAAAGAGCTCTTAATGAAAACTGTAAGAAAGAAAAAAACAGTAACACACACACATCAAGATAGATATTCCATGCTCATGGATGGGAAGAATTAATATTAAAATGTTTATACAATGACATTCTTTACAGAATAAGAAAAACAGTCTTAAAGTTCATAATCATATTATAACATTTTATTTTGGATGACCTAAGATCCAAAATAGCCAAAATAAGCAGGCAGAGGATTAGCCTAGTGAGCCACGGTGCTGGCACACCGGGTTCTAGTCCAGGTTGGGGCACTGGTTCTGTCCGGTACTCATCTTCCATTCCAGCTTTCTGCTGTGGCCTGGGAAGTCAGTGGAGGATGGCCCAAGTGCTTGGGCCCTGCACCCGCATGGGAGACCAGGAGGAGGCACCCGGCTCCTGGCTTTGGATCGGTGCAGAGCTCCGGCCGCAGCGGCCATTTGAGGGGGGTGAACCAACAGAAGGAAGACCTTTCTCTCTGTCTCTCTCTCTCACTGTCTACCTCTACCTGTCAAAAAAAAATTGCCAAAATAATCTTGAAGAAAATAAAATCAAGATGGAGGCATACCAATAACTGATTGCAAAGCATACTACAAAGCTACAGTAATTACACAGCAGACTCATAGAATGGCAGATGTCCTGAACAGCACTCTGGCCTCAGAATCAGCCCTAAAGGCATTCGGATATGGCTGATGAACCCATGAGAGTATTTTAGGCATGGAAAGTCAAGACACTCTGGCAAAAAAAAAGGATCTAAATGAAAGATCTCTATGAGTGAGATTCCCAGTAGAAAGAATGGGCCATGAAAGAAGGAGGTACCTTTCTCTGAAGGGAGGAGAGAACCTCCACTTTGACTATGACCTTGTCTAACTAAGATTAGAGTCGGCGAACTCAAAAGGCTTCCATAGCCTTGGCATCTCATGACTAGAGCCTAGGAAGATTACTGACGCCATAAACAAGAGTGTCAATTTGTTAAGTCAACAACAGGAGTCACTGTGTACTTACATCTCATGTAGGATCTCTGTCCTTAATGTGTTATTCAATGTGAATTAATGCTATAACTAGTACTGAAACAGTATTTTACACTTTATGTTCTGTGTGGGTGAAAACTGATGAAATCTTTACTTAATATATACTAAATCGATCTTCTGTATATAAAGATAATTGAAAATGAATCTTCATGTGAATGGAATGGGAGAGGGAGCGGGAGATGGGAGGGGTGTGGTTGGGAGGGAAGTTAATGGTGGGGAAAAGCCATTGTAATCCATAAACTGTACTTTGGAAATTTATATTTACTAAATAAATTAAAAAAAAAAACAGTACAGGCAAAAAAAAAAAGCACATAGACTAATGAAACAGAACAGTGTAACCAGAAATTAAAAAATTTATAGCTGACTGATTTTTGACAAAGCTACCAAAAACATGCACTGAAGAAAATATATTCTTCTCAATAAATGGTGCTATCAAAACTACATGTACTTATGCAGGAGAATGAAAATAGATCCCTACCTCTCACCATAAACAAAAATCAACTTGGGATGGATCAAAAACTGATATGTAAGATAGAAAACTATGAAAGTGCTACAAGAAAACACTAAGGAAATACGTCCAGACATAAGATCCAAAAATACAAGTGGCAAAAGCAAAACCAGACAAATGACAGTATACCAAACTCATGAACTTCTGCTTAGCAAAGGAAATAATCAATAGAATGGAGACATTCTACAGAATGGGAGAAAATACTTGCAAGCTACTTATCCAACAAAAGATTAATATCTAGAATACATCAGCAACTCAAAATAAAAACAGTAGAAAACAATCAATACTGTTGAGAAATAAGCAAAGGACCTGAATAGCCAGTTTTCAAAAGAAGAAATACAAATGGCCAACAAATAAATGAAAAAAATGCTCAATATCACTAGCTATCAGGGAAATATAAATCAAAACTTAAATGAACTATCAATTCACTTTGTCAGAAGAGCTATTATCAGACAGAGGGTCACAAATGCTGGCAAGGATATAAAGAAAGGGGATCTCTTGTACACAGTTGGTGGGAATGTAAATTATTATAGCCACTGTGGAAAACAGTAGGAAGATTTATTTAAAAACTATAAGTGGAATTGCCATATGATCTTGCAATCTCACTGCTAGATATATATCTAAAAGACATGAACAAAATGCTTCAAAGATATACTTGCCTCAACATGTTTATTGCAGTAGTGTTCACAACAGCCAAGATGAGTAATCACTCAGTTGAATGCATAAGGAAAATGTGGTATATACACAAAAGAATAGTATTTAAATAAAATAAAGAATGAAAAATGTCATTAGAAGCAAAAATTGAAGAATCAGAGGACATCATGTTGATTGAAATAAGTCTACTCAAGGACAAGGAAGACTGCATCCCTTTCTTTTTTTTTTTTTTTTTTTGACAGGCAGAGTGGACAGTGAGAGAGAGAGACAGGTCTTCCTTTGCCGTTGGTTCACCCTCCAATGGCTGCCACAGCCAGCGCGCTGCAGCCAGCGCACCACGCTGATCCGATGGCAGGAGCCAGGTACTTATCCTGGTCTCCCATGGGGTGCAGGGCCCAAGCACTTGGGCCATCCTCCACTGTACTCCCTGGCCACAGCAGAGAGCTGGCCTGGAAGAGGGGCAACCAGGACAGAACTGGCGCCCCGACCGGGACTAGAACTCGGTGTGCCGGCGCCGCAAGGCGGAGGATTAGCCTAGTGAGCCGTGGCTCCAGCCCATGCATCCCTTTCTTGAAGTTGAGCACAGCAATATGATTTATCTTTGTCAAAAAATGTTAGCAGAAATGGAGTATTTTCACTTCTACAAGAAGTTTTTAAATGACAAAGTGCAATTTAAATATTTGCTTATTTGACTTCCTAAAAATGAAAGCACACCACAAGGTAACTGATCCAACAACTTGGGTCCTTAAATGAGTAATGGAGCTCAGTATCCTATATATTGCAGGAATCAGAAACAATCTGCGTGGCCATATCTTGCAAAGATTTTTCACTTTATACATTGTAATGAACTAACCTAGTACATGCTACCGAATACAGGCACTCAAAGTCATCTGAACCAGACTTTTTAAAACTTGTGTTTATATATTTGAGAAAGACACACACACACACACACACACACACACACACGGGGTGGGGGTGAGAGGGTAGCGGCCTGATTTACTGGTTCACTCCACAACCTTCCTAATATCCCAGGGTGAGAGCCAAAGGTGAAAACTCAGTCAAAGTCTCTCAGGTGGATGGCAGGAAACTAACTTCTTCAGCCTTCGCTGCTGCATTTGAAGAGGAATATTAGCAGGAAGCTGTAATCAGGAACAGAGCTGAGGCTCACACACAGATACTCTGATGTGGACTATGGGTGTTTTAACCAGCCAGTTATCAATGAAGCCAAACACCTGCCCCTGACCCAGACGTGGAAAGTAACGGATATATGAGAGATACTGTATGCAGCACTGAGATAGGAACAGAGTAAGCAGTTACAATATGAGAGAGAGGTCAAATAGTAGAGGCTGGTGCTGTGGCATAGTGGGTAAATCTACTGCCTGCAATGCCAGCATCCCATATGTGCACCAGTTGGAATCACAGCTGCAACACTTCTCATCCAGCTCTCTGCTATGGCCTGGGAAAGCAGTGGAAGATGGCCCAAGTCCTTGGGCCCCTGCACCCGTGTGGGAGACCCAGAAGAAGCTCCTGGTTTCTGGCTTTGCATCTGCCCAGCTCTGGTCTTTGTGGCTACTTGGGGAGTGAACCAGCGGGTGGAAGGCCTCTCTCTCTCTCTCTTTCTCTCTTTCTCTCTCTCTCCTTCTGCCTCTATGTAACGCTGCCTTTCAAATAAATGAATATTAAAAAAAAAAAACACCAGGATACAAAATAATCAAGAAGGAGATCAAAATGAAGGGAGATATCAAAGAAGGTGAGAATCCACAAAGGGTCATGATTGATTGACTCATAAGTAAGGAGGAGTGGTAAATTGAATCAGAAGAAAAAGCAACTAATTTTGAAATAATACGAAAAAATGGACAAATAGACCATAATCTTTGAATTTTTGCACTAATAATAAGAAATTTGTGGGGGACCTGCACTGTGGCATAGTGAGTTAAGCTGCCACCTGCAGTGGTGGCATCCCATATGGGAACTGGTTCTTCCAGCCTTTTCCACTTCTGATCCAGCTCCCTACTAGTGGCCGGCAAGGCAGTGGAAGATGGTCCAAGTGTTTGGGCCCTTGCATCCACGTGGGAGACCTGTAAGAAGCTACTGGCTCCTGACTTCAGATTGGCTCAGCTCCAGCAGTTGTATACATTTGGGGAGTGAACCAGTGGATGGAAGATCTCTGTCTCCTTCTACTCCTCAGTAACACTAACTTTCAAATTAATAAAATAAATATTCTGTCTCCCTCCCCCACCAGTAACAATAATTTCAAATTAATAAAACAAATCTTAAAAAAATAATGTATCGAAAAATAGACTTCAGTGAGGGAAGCAAATAAAGAATTATTGAATCTTCTCTAGATTAGCCTAGTTCATACTGACATTTATACATGAAGTGTTGTGCTTGAAAATATATTGAAACTTGGTTTATTTAAAATTCTTTTTGTACTTAGACATTTAAACTATTTTCTTTCTTTCTTTCTTTCTTTTTTTTTTTTTTTTTTTTTTTTGACAGGCAGAGTGGACAGTGAGAGAGAGAGAGAGAGACAGAGAGAAAGGTCTTCCTTTGCTGTTGGTTCACCCTCCAATGGCGCTGATCCAAAGGCAGGAGCCAGGTGCTTCTCCTGGTCTCCCATGGGGTACAGGGCCCAAGCACTTAGGCCATCCTCCACTGCACTCCCAGGCCACAGCAGAGAGCTGGCCTGGAAGAGGGGCAACCGGAAGAGAATCCACCGGGACTAGAACCCGGTGTGCCGGCGCCACAAGGCAGAGGATTAGCCTACTGAGCCGCGGCGCTGGCCTTAAACTATTTTTGTGTACATGTATACACATATATACTATATTTGTATATATTCATAGACATCTGCACATGAATGCACACATTTTCTTCGTATGTATAAATATATGAAAACATGAACGTGTGTAGTTATAATATCAAGTTGAGTTCGTGTCTTAGCTGCACTATGATTTGTATCCAACTTTTTGTTATTGCATCCTGGGAGAAAAAAGATGATGACTCAAGTGTTTGGGCCCCAACCACCACATGTGAGACCCATATGGAGTTCCGCACACTAGCTCTGGCCTGTACCAGCCCTGGCTGTTGCATGTGTTTTTTTGTTTGTTTGTTTGTTTGTTTTCTGTTTTTTTGCTTTAATTAAGATTTATTTATTTATTTATTTGAAAGTCAGTGTTACACAGAGAGAGGACAGGCATCGAGAGAGAGAGAGAGAGAGAGAGAGAGAGAGAGAGAGAGGTATTCCATGTGATGGTTCACTCCCCAGTTGGCCGCAATGGCCGGAGCTGTGCCAATCCGAAGCCAGGAGCCAGGAGCCTCTTCCAGGTCTCCCACGTGGGTGCAGGGGCCCAAGCACTTGGGCCATCCTCTACTGCCTTCCCAGGCCACAGCAGACATCCTAATCGCAAGTGGAGCAGTTGGATCTCAAACTGGAGCCCATTTGGGATGCAGGTGCTCCAGGCCAGAGCGTTAACCCACTGCGCCACAGCGCCGGCCCTGTGTTGTATGCTTTTGAAAAGTGAACCGGAGGACTGTCTCTCCCCAGTCCCCTCTATCTTTCTCCCCTCTCTGTCACTGTGCCTTTAAATCAGACAAAAATAAACAAATAATCCTTACAAAAAAAAGAAATGTGTAGGAATGAATATCTCTAATTGCATATATAAAGAAGTAACACAGTATTCACTTAACATGATAGAATAACCTGAAAAAAACAGGCTGGCAATAAGATTCATCAAAATTCAAAATTTCCACAGTGACAGTTTGATTTTAAAACAGAAGGACACTGGGTGTTTTGTTGCTAAGGCTATTGCTGGCAGTCATCCAGGGATTACAACTGCACAACCTTACAAACAGCATAGAAATTGACTGTTTTAACAAAGGGTCTCAGCAGGGTAATGAGTAGTGCCCATTAATTCTCACTGTGCACTGATGAGCTCTCTTTGAACTTTGCCAAGGTTTAAACAATGGTGACAGACCTCTGGCACTTTCAGAATATGTGGGCTCTGAACAGGGCTTCAGGACTAAAGTTTTCTATGTGTGCCTGTTTGTTTTTGTTTTTGTAGCAAACTGCATTTTAATCATTTAGACTAGTTCTAACTTCTAATTAGATCTGAAATCTGTAAGCAGCTTGTGAAATATCAGAAAGGAATGTTTATCAAATTATCATCTAAGAAAAATAATCTATAGTTCCTCTTAGATTAATCTTTCAGGTTGTATATTCAAGCCTCGAGATAAGAAAAACTTTGCAAAGTTTTTACATGACATCATGGGAGTAAAATGTACAGGTTGAATCATATTTCATTTTAATTGGCAAAACTGTAATTTCACATTTTAATCTGATAATATTTATACATTTAAAAGATCTGTCTAAAGGTTGTTTTTCTTCTCAAATTTTACTTCTCAGCTACTGATTTCAGATTTTCTGTGTAGCTCAACTTACATTTTTATTTGTGATATTCAACCCAAACTAAGAGACCATTAAGCTGTCTATATTTATATCAATATACCTATATATGGATATAGATATAAAATTCTAAAGTAAAACGTAATCTCACAGAATATGAGATAAACAATAAATAAGTAAAGCAATCAGATGTATTATGTATATTCAATCTAAACAAAATAATAATTATATAAAAGAATACTACTAGCAGTTTTTTAATGTTAAGTAAATAAGAATAAAGTTAGAACTTAAATAACAGCTTGTGTCAGCAGGAAATTGATCAATTTAAGCTTTCCAAGGTACTTGTACTGTTTTGAAGAAAGATAAAATATTGATTGTTAGCCTGTTATTTTACTTATTAAAATTCTATAAAAGCCTCTTCAAAATGAAAGAGCTTATAGCTTCAAACAAATAAAAGAGAAAATAAGCAATGAGTCAAAACAAAACTCTTCAATCCAAAAAAGTTGAGAAAAAATGGTAAAAACTCCTCAGCACATGTAAATAAATACTGAAGACCTGAACAACTAAAGTCCAGATGAAATCGGACAAGACCCCCTAAATTTTACACTAAAATGTGGCCCCTTAAAGTTCCCTAGAAATGCTATCCGGGGTGCCACATGTGCTACCAGAATTTGGGTGCCTTATGATTTCACCACGGGCTTATTACTAAATCCCCAATATTAATAAGCCCAAGAGGGTTCTTGCCTAATATTTAGAGAAGAATTCTAAATACCAGCACAGATAAACGAGGCAGCATGGTACATTTTAGGCTTTTATTTAGTGCGAAAGATGCGTAGGAGAGTGAGAGCTTTATTTAAGAAAGAGAGGTGAATAGGGGTTCATACCAAGCACCAGGAACCAGCCACATAGATGAGCACGTAGGCCAGGAAGCCTAGAGCACATGGCCCGAAGGCCATGCGCCCTGGAGGCACGGGCTACAGCAAGCCGCTTCCTAGCAAGAGGCCAGGGAAAAAGAGCCCGCCGGTCCACACCGTGTCCCGGCTTTTAACCCACTTCCAAAGGGGAGTAGTTAATTAACCTAATTGGCTGGTGGGCACCCAGGTGTGGCCAGGTAAGGGAATGAGGCCACACAGGGGTGTGGCAAAGGCATCAGGTAGGGGCATGAGGTCACACAGGGGCGTGACGAAGGCGTGGTCTTCCAGTTCACAAATCTGATCAATTTTAACCTGTATGCCTGCCTACTTCAAAGGAATCCAGAGACCTCCACTTTGGAGTCACTGCCACATGTGGGTCTGTTGGGCAGTCCGTACCTGTTTTAATTCATGTTAATTTAGCTTTTCCGCACTTCATATAGTTCAGACATAAGTCACCTTCTTAAAAATATAGCTTTAAAAATATTTACTTTCAGATGATTTAAATGCTGGTTGAATATAGACATAAATAATTACCTAGCCTGTGCAAGGTTTTGTGTAGGAAAGCAAGTAAAATTATGTTAGAAAGTTTGCAGTCAATGGAAAGTAATAGGAAATAAGATGAAGAAGATAAGGTGAGATAAATCAAAGGTGAGGAAAGGCAGCTCATTGGAAGGAACAGAAAATGGGGAAGAGGCAAATCAATGCATGAGTATCCATTGGAACCTCTGAGAGAAGACACTAAAGAACAAGTATATGTTTACTGGCAAAGGTTTGCAGCACTTCAAGCACAAACTATAAATAACAAATTTGGTAGATCTGATTTTCACATTCCTGGGTGAATGCAATGTAAGGTATGAAATTATCATGAAAGCATCAGGATAGGTAGCTTTCAACAAGAGTTTGAATTATGTTCACTGAACTGCAGTTTCTAAGAGTGAAATACATGTAACATTCTAGAAATGATCTCTCCAAAAGATTGCATTAAAATACTTAAAAGGCAAACTTTTTCTTGACAGGGATGGCCTACTCTCTTAACATGTTGATGTTAAAATTGTTATTTTTATATCGATGACACCTTAAATATTGAGCATACTTCTTTCTATTCTGCTCTTATCTTGAGAACAAGCCACTTTTTGATAGTGTGCATATGAAATCACATCTCATTTGAATTATATCAGTATAATTGTGATAATTCTGACTTTTGTATATTCTTATTTTGGGGAATTAAAGAATGGGGACAATTTGTCAAAGTGCATTATCCTGAATGCTTTTCATTACACATGCCCTAACATTATCTCATGTCATATGTCATCCAGTATCTTTACTCAACCTTCTTAGGAAACATTTGAAAAATGAGATAGTGTGTGCTTTGGAATAGCTTTGCCCGTTATTCTGTAGCCACAACTCATTTCTCCACTTTAAAGCTCTAGCATTTAATAACTTCACTAATCTTACCTGATTTTATTTTTGCAGAAGGAATCTGTGAGGATGTCATAACTACAGTTTAGTGAAAAGTACAGTATGAAGTTCATTGCACTCCTGAAAGGACTGGGTGGATAGCTTATATCTATTTATCTTAGTTCTATAGATATTTATGTACCATTTCCATTATGTTTGAAGCCCGTGGAGGGTTTTTTGGGGAGAAAGAAAAATATTGAGACCTACAGAGAGGAGACAAGGCATGCACATTAAAAGAATTGGTGCTTGATAAAATTCATTTGAAGGGCACACTTATTCATACGTAATTTGATAAGTGGAGTTGATCAAATGAGCATGAATAGAAGAACAGGGTTCAGGAATTTAACAAACCTTCACTATAGGCATTGTACTAAACCCTAGAAACAGTCCCTGTCCTCCCAGAGTTTATATTCTAACTGGAACAGATCTTAAATACATATATATGGAAAGTAGAACGTGACCTTAAAGTGAATATTTTTATTCAAAATTTTGGTAAAAGAGAATTAATCTGTAGTGAATGAAGACAGTGTACTGTATTATAAAATTAGCAAAAATTAATATCAAAAATTATAAAATAATAAAAATTAATCATTCCCATGAATGAAAAAATAGGACATAAAATATAGGTTTCTGTTAATGTTAAATTAAATATTGTCACATAAACAATTTAGTCAATTTGTACTTTAATTAAATATTGAAGATAATGCCTCTGATCTTCTAATTATCCAAATCAAGAAATGTTTTTAAAAAATCAGTCAGATGACTAGCATCATAACTAAAAAAGTAAAAAATAAACTCCAGTTCATTGGCTATATCATTAGCAAGCAGAATGACCTGAAAGAGCCAGGTAACCTTCAAATGCAATTAGAAATGTCATTAGAAATTATCAAGAAAGCAGAAGGATGGGGATGTATGATTTTGGCACAAAACATCAGAGATTAAATTTAGTGTAATTACATATTATCAAACCAATGCATTCTCCGTAGATTATCCTTAATTGAAAAAAACATTTATTTTCTTCCAAATCAGGAGAACAGACATAGAGTAAGTTTTTATTTTGTATGTTAATATTCTAATTTTTCTGGTCAGGTCAGAGTTTATTTTAAATTGTTCTTCAATACTTTTAAATAAACCTGACCAGGTTGTGATTCATTGTTTGAGTCACATGTGATGTTATGTAAAATAACATCCCCCAGGTAGAACTGTGTGCTGAAATTAACTGCAGCACTAAAAATAGCGTAGTCAACAAAGCATCTGCTGTTTCCTTATAATTCAAGCTTAAATACTTTCCTGACTCCCTTCTGGACAGGAAATTTTTTTTTCAGAAATTCTATTGCTGAATTACCTGAATTATAATAAATACTAAATGTCTATCTCATCCAGGATTTATCAGTATTTTTTTATCTTTAGTGCCTATAATTGTAACTGGCATGAAAATGCTGAATTAATAATAGTAAATTATACACCCATTTAGGAATATCATGAAGAATAACTTACTACAGTTATTGCATTATTCCATTATTCAAATTTATTTTGAAAAGAAACTTCACATATTTTCATATGAAATGAAAATCAATTCATAGTTAACAAAGAAATTTTTTTAACAAATTCCATGCTTTGCAGCTTCATTTAAAATAATTTAGCTTTTGTGTAGGGCTTTGCTTTGCTTTTTAGATTTGCATTGTGTTCTAAAGAAAATGTCACCTTAAAAATACCATATTTGTTTATATCTGTTTTCAGTACATTTGTCTGTTTTTCTTATAATAATTAATGCAAATCAGTGTTTATCATTTAATAACACACAGATGTTCTATACACCACAAGTAAACATATTGCCCAACTCAGTGCTGCAATAGTGTGAGTATAAATTTACTCTGAATGAAATGTAAACTTTGAATTACCAACTTCAAATAAAACCGAGATTCTGCACATGCTTTTTTGAACATCCTCCTAGGTGGCACTAGCTGGAAGCTGAATTGAAAGTAAAGTACCCAGGACTTAGGCTAGCCCTCCAACATACAATGTGTATGTCCCAAGCTGAAGCAGAATCCACCGCACCCCAACACCCAACACAAAACACTCATTTCTAAGAGGCCTTTCTGGACCACATAAAGGGAAAGCTTCAATGTCCTATAATTTAAGACTGATTAGTTTGTTATTGTTTGGTAGCTGTAAAATGATGTATAGGATCTATAGGATATCTCAATACATTTATAAAATCTCTACAATGTCAAATCAGTATTTTGATTTCTCTTAAGCTTTAAATTACATATTCTATTTTTTCTGATAATATTTGTATTCAAAATATGTTTTTACTGCCACTTTAATAATTTAAACTTTGGAATTATATTTGAAGAAGTTAATAGCATACATGATGGATGTTATAATTTAGGATACAACTGCTAAATAAAGCAGTGCTCTAGTTTGAGCTTTACTATTGCAGTTAACTGTTATCAGAGAAATAGTTTCTTTTAAAAATCTTGAGATTACAACATAGAAAAACAGTGACAATTTTTAAATGAAATATCAAATAAATCTTTTTAAACAAAACTTCAATGCTACTTTAAAACTAGACAGGAGGAAAAATTATTACTATTACACTAGTATTAAGAGAAAAATGTGGCCGGTGCCGTAGCTCACTTGGCTAATCCTCCACCTGTGGCGCCGGCACCCTGGATTTTAGTCCTGGTTGGGGCACCGGGTATTAGTCCCGGTTGCTCCTCTTCCAGTCCAGCTCTCTGCTGTGGTCCGGGATGGCAGCGGAGGGTGGCCCAAATGCTTGGGTCCCTGCACTCGCATGGGAGACCAGGAGAAAATACCCAGCTCCTGGCTTCGGATAGGTACAGCGCAAGCTGTAGTGGCCATTAGGGGAGTGAACCAATGGAAGGAAGACCTTTCTCCCTGTCTCTCTCTCTCACTGTCTGTAACTCTCTCTCTGTCTCTCTCTCACTGTTTAACTCTGCCTGGCAAAGAAAAAAGAAAAGTGTAACTCTCCATATATTTGTTTTAATAAAACCTTTTCATATATTTAAGAAAAATTATAAATGTCACACTTAGAAATTGGCTTTCCCAGTTTAGAAATTCAGTACACCATCATTGTGGATGGATTGTGGTATAATGTACCATGAATCTTAATTTATTACAGTTAAAAACAGAATTACCCCTGTCTGTAATATTCTGTTTCTAGATTAACTTTCTCAATATCCTTGTCTGAACTGTTTGGGCTGATTGCTTTCATCTTTAACAGCTTGCTGCTTAAATCCATCTTGAGAAAAAAAAAATTCAGTTAAAAAAACTGCATTAGATCCTTTTGCAATGTCATTGGAAATGGACCTTTGATGTAATAATCCAGACTGGGGATACAGGCATCCCACTTTGCAGTAACTGGTTTTGAGTCCTGGCTCTACTTCCATTTCTAGCTTCCTGCTAATACACATTCTGAATAGTGGCAAGTATGGTTCAGGCAGTTGGGTTTCTGCCAAGCATATGAGAAATGCAGTTAGAATTATTTTATTAATTTCAATTTTCTAGCATTTTAACTATTTTATTTACAGCATAGTAGAATAACTATAAAGATATATATGTTTATATTTTTAAATTTGACAAAGGGAGCAAAGGTAAAAACTAAATAGGGTCCATGGTAGAACTGAAACCATAATCTTGGTTTCCCTGGTCTTGTGCCTTAATAAATTGCCATCACTCTGAGGATCTAAGTAGAAGAACTCAGACACAAATTGTGTTGACTTCACATCATAAAAATACAATTAAGTGTAAGCAGTGTAAGTTGCACATGGAAAATGAGACATAGAAGTAAAGCGTGTAGGTCTAAGTAGGGCCAGAGAAATCACTGCCTTAGGTCACATGGTGCAGATTGAACTCTTTTTAAATGTTATGCACTTTTCCTGATTCCAAATGTCTCTAATACATGAAATAATAATAACGAGATTTCTCTTTAAAAGTAAAAATTACTTCATTTCCAAATTTCTGTTTTACAGGGAAATGAAAATTGCTGACAAGTATATTGAAACTTTGAATATGAGGGGGTATAGACAGAATTCAAACTTTTTTTTAAGTGGAACTCCAAGCAGTGTGTTCTTAATTAATGACCGAATTGCATGTGGGTGAAATAACTAGATTTGAAAGACAAACATCTCAAGAATTCTAAATAACAGAATATCTTTGAGATCCATCAAAAGAAGAATTTTTCAAACATGGCAGCAAAAAAGTACAAGCAATAAAGTAAAAAAACTTGACAAACACAAATTTTAAAACTTACATACTAACATACACATGCTTTCACATGTTTGTGTGCGTGTACACATTAAAAAAGTAAAAATACAAGCACCTTATTTTGAAATATTTGTACTACAGGCATACAAAAGATATAATAAGTAGGGGTGGGCACGGAGCAACAGAGGATTAAATTAGTTGTGTCCATGCCTATCCCTGCCATTCACATGGGAAACCCAATAGGGTTCTTGGTTCCTGGTTTCAGTCTGGTCCACACCCAGCTATTGTGGCCATTTGGGGAATGAATCAGCTTATAGAAGTTATGTTTCTTTGCTTTTCCTTCTTTTTCTTGTTTTTTTTAAAGAATCATAACCAATTGCTATTCATAAATTTTAAAAACTGAAATAAATCAGAAATTAAAACATGGGGAAACAAAATAAACTATAGATATAATTAGATATAGTTACCAAAAAATTGAAAATTAAAGCAAGTGTGATTACAGTTGTCATCAATTTGACCAAATTCAAATCATGATAATGTCATGAATTAGTGATTTTGTAGAAAGACAGAAACTCTTACAAAGTACCGGTCAAAAAATACAAATTGGTAAAACAATTTCGAGAATAATATTTTCAATATCTAATGAAATTGAAAATGTACATAAAATCCAACCAACAATGTCCTTCTCAGTGTATGTCTCTTAGAAAATGTTTTGTTTAGGTGGTCCAGGAGATAAAAAATTAATTTTTGCAAAGTTTCATTTTACAACATTGTAATAACTTGCACATCTATCTTTCAAAGACTAATGGAAGAAGTTTTAAAATGATATATTCCTATTACAGAATACTATTTTGGATTTATAAAATAAGGAACAGAACACCAAACTTATGGTAATGGTTACAGTTGGAGGAGGATGAAGGAAATGAAATTTAACCTTTTATTATGGCTCTAGAATATTACTAAATTGGGCAAATTTATGTGAGTATGGACATCCATATCATCTATGATATTGTATAACTTTTGTATTAAAAGGGAGACTCGAAGAAAAGATAATAAATATGGTAATGGTTGTCACTTTTGAGGCATAGGGAATTTTAAATCATTTTGCACTTCTGTTTTAATTATTTCTCCTAAAATTAAAAAAAAAAGTAATAATATTATTACCATAATCCAGAAGTTTTCTTTCATTGGTAGTGGTGGTGGCTTTTATTTGTTTTTAGCAGTGGTACTACAGTGCTTCAACAGCAAACTCAAATAACCTGCTATGAAAATTCAAAACTATGGCAGAGCAACTCAATTCTCATTTAGAAGAAATTGGTTTTTTATTTAGTCTTCGCATTTTTGTGTTACAACCTGGAGCCTTTTCAAGTTCATTGAAAAAGAAATATTTGATTTCCTTCTTAGTATATAATAAAAGAGTAATCAGGAGGCAAAAGAAAAGTATAGTGTGGTCCTCTAAGGCTCATTTATGAATCATAAAAAGCTTGATAGTGTTAAGTACCAACTGCAATGCCAAGGCAGCATGCTGGCAAGCATTCCAAGAGTTGGAAACCATGGTGTCGAGGGTCTTCTTGAAAATAATGTAAAATACGAATGAATGAGATCTCAATGGACTTCTCTTGTTTTCATATTTGTTTTATACACAGAAACACAGTTTGTTTCTCATCTTTTTACAAGGAAAATGCCAAATGGTCAAGGTTTTGTTTACTATTAAAATGTCAACAACACTTTAAGTTACCAAAAAAAAGAGCACTTCACAAATTTATTGCCTAATGAACTCTGTTACCAACCTCAAATTATTAATTATATTAAAACACTAATCTCCTTAAATACAAAGAGATATTGAAGTTCTTTAGAAACTTTGAAAATGCTAAGGTTTATATTTAAATGCTATTTTAAAAAATTTTTCTCATAGTCTATTTTACCCAATTCTAAAGAAGTAAAAGAACTACTAATAATATAGCTTTAAACATTTCTCAATTTTTAGGGATAAGTATTTTTGAAGTGTCCTTTTTCTCTGACAATTATATCACACAAATAGTTAATTATTGGTTTTAAATACACTATAGCAATGGCTCTACAATAATCCTGTAAACTTGCTTATAGTGTTTATAGTCAGGATAAAGCAACATGAAAAAAATTTGGCACCCTTTGTATGCATTAACGGTAATTATAGTTGTAATAATGATAATGACAATAACTACTTGTCTTGACTATTTCTGATTTGCCAGGTAACACGCTAAGGCCTGTGAATGCATTCATCTCCTAAGTAGAGTTAGTTTCTCAAATCTCATTTGGAAAGCCTTTCGATAGCCCAGTGTAAGAACTGGAGTATTTTTTTTTTTTTTAATTGCACAAAGTGTCTGTATTTGAAAGCATGGGAATATCCATCAGGACCAGGAGCTTTTCACTCAGGAGGGTATGAGGGGCCTAAGATCTACACAAGGATCAGTGTCACTGCCCCACAACATTTATATTGTTCTTTTTCCCATCATTTTCTTTCTACCTGTTTTCCCTGTCACCTCCATCATTCTCCTATGTTTACTGTTCCATTAATATGTCTAAGTTAAATTGAACAAGGCTACAATGCTGCTCCACTTCAATATTAACAATTCACAGCATCGTTCTTTGAGGTACCATTATGCCCTCTGTATAATAGTATTCCCATAGAACTGACTAGAAGACATAAAGAATAACTTGCACAAATGCTACAGAATATGTGTGTATGTGTGTGTGTGTAGTGAATGAGATCTTAATGGATTTCTCTCCTTACCATATTTCATGAACAGAAACAGAATTTCATTATTGTTCTTTTTAAAGAGAGAGTCCAAATTTTCAATATTAAGAAATAATTTTGTGAAGGATCTTCAAAAACGGAAATGTAGGTTATGAAAAATGTTTTGCATCAAAATGAACTTTTTTTAAGAAAACACATGCATTTCTTAGAAAGAGAGAGAGAGAGCGAGAGAAAGAGAAAGAGAGAGGAGGGGGAGAGGGAGAGGGAGAAGAATGAACTCTGATCTGGTGGTTCACCCCCAAATGACCATAATAGCCAAAGTTTGACTGAAGTCAAAGGCAGGAATCAGGATCGAAACCTGATTATCTGAGCTATCCATGACACTTGCCACAGTCTGCATTAGAAGGAAGCTAGAGTCAAGAGCTGGAGCCAGGAATTGTACTCAGGTACTATGTATGATACAGGACACCGATATCTTAATAAATAGGCTGAAAGTCCACTCCTAAATATATATTTGATTCTATTTCCCATTAACTTTTTGAAGCACCCTTACAGATTTCTCTAGTGAGTGCAATACAGTATTCCTTTACACATTTTATCAGCATCATGACACTAAGTCAGGGAATTTCCAGAGAACACTGGCTAAGAGTCTTTTGAAAATTTGCCTTCAGCTGGGGTTTATATTTTGTTATAGATGCAAGGATGCCGATTTTCAACTTATAAGGAATGTCTATGATTAAGCTCTGTAAGTAGTAATTCTACAGTGACCAAAAGGTAGGCTCTTTAGAGGAATGTAATGGTTATGAAAGGTCTTTTGAGCCGGCCCCAATATGAAAACTTTGAGATGAACTTTCAACTGATGACAAGCTGAAAACTGGGGACTTCATAAGCCACGAGGTGTTAGAGGACATTGAGATAGAAATTGTCAACATGAGTATTTTAATCATTCAGTGTGTCTCCAATGCGTTCAGTGGGAAAGATTTGAGAGAGCACTAGTGACTAAATAAAAGTCTGACTATAAAATGTAGTTGGGATTCTAGAGATGTCAGGTACAGGGAGTGAATAATAAAGACTTGATGTGTGGCAAAGGTTTGAAGTAGATTGGTAGGTGAAACACTGGAAGGTGGGGACATATTTAAGATTATTTTTAACTTGCATCTACAAAGAGTCATCTAGTTACTTATTAGCTCATCTATGGATATTTAAAATTTTAAAACTTCTGAAGTTTAAATATGCCAAGCCAACATCACTAGATATTTGAAACTGATTTAACTGCCCTTGTTACATAGTACCATAATCATATGTGCTAGCTTATTGAAGCTTAGGGGTCTTTGCTCATGCTAACAAATGATTCTCACTGTTTTTATGAATAATATACAACAGTTGTCTTGTGAACTCATAAAATAAATATAATATAAAATAAAAAATGAGTTATGAGCTATAAGGAATACATAACGCAAGCTACAAATAAAATTTATGGACAATTTAATTAAATGGTTGCATTAGCAAATTTCTGTGTTCTCATCTTTACTATGTCAGTCTCATTTATCTTAGCTTGCTTTCAAGAATGAAAAAGTGATACCGTATAAAAACTTGTTTTACATTAATTTCAAGATAAATATATTGCACTGTTTATTTTTTCATTGGGTCCTAGAACAGATATCTCCATTGGGACCTTTCAAAGGTCCCAATAAGAATCAAAGCATTTGGAAATCTGTAGGCTACTCTCTAAGGATCATGATACTTGAGTTTAACATTTGCGGTGGAATATTGAGAAACATTTGCATCATTCTTCCAAAAATATTTTAGGATGCTGAATATTTTCTGCACTGGTATTATTTATGTCTCCCAGGTATTTTCAACATATTTGAAGCATATAAATGTTACCAAATATAAACAACAAAACAGAGGACCATTGAAGCAGTGAAATAATATGACAAAATAGTGTCTTAATTTGGATTCTAATCAAACAACCAATAAAAGTCATAAAACGATTATGACTGTGCTTGCTTTGATGGCACATATACTAAAAGTTTATAACTGACCAACAAACCTGAAACAGAATGATCCAGGTCACCAATCATTTGAAAACTCATAGTAGAGTCTGATTTAAATACCTATTGAGTTAAACACTTTTAAAAGCAACTCACATATATAAAAGTTATATATATATATATATATATATATATATATTCGTATAGGCAAAAACATAGTACATTTATTGTGAAGCACTGTACATGGTTTCAGATATCCACTGGGAGTCTTAGGGTATTTTGCTTCTTTACTTTCTCTAAAGTAGAACACATATTGTTAATATTTTGATTTTTACCCAATAATGTCTTCTGGCAAAATTTATTTCAAAAAACATATTTAAGAAGTGCTAGATTTTGATTCTCAAGAATTTATGCAAGGAGTATGTATCTCTTAATTTTCAGTCTTATATGTGATTCATATTTAACATAGTTACAAACTATAAAATAAGTATCAGGAAGCCAAAAAATGTTTTGCTTTTCCCTATAATGACTATTATGAATTTTTAAAAATATTATATAGTGTATTTCAAAACAAATGGATAACAATGCTTTGTTTGTGTCCTAAACACATCTTTTTACTTTCTTTATATTCTCTACTGCTTATCTAACAGTGAATTTCTTTATACTTCCTATGTTTAATTTATTCTAATAAAAAATTGTCATTCACAAAAAAATGGGTTAATTAAGTTAAAAATACCCACAGTAATACTGATTAATCTGTGGAAGAGAGCCCCAAAGACCCCCAGTGGATGTCTGAAACCATGGAAAGTAGTGAACCCTACTTATACTAGTTTTTTGCTTATACAAATGCACATTGATTTAATGCTTTTTCCACCTTACCTAAGTACTTATCACATATTGCATCACTAATTTTGTAGCTTGAACTATACCAGTAAAGCAGCACAGTTTTTCCCTCTTCACGATTTACTGATAGAGGATTTTTTTGTACTATAGATTTTAATAAGCTCAGCATATTATTTTTCCTTATTAAATAGAAAACTTTCACTTTTTCATTCAAAGGAAGTATTTCTCAGCTTTCTTAGGCATATCCAAGTTGCCAGTATCACTACTTTTCCTTTTTGAGGGCATTCTAAGTAAAATAAGTTTACTTGAGGACAAATATTGTAATTCCATGACAATCTATCTGACAACCATGATTTCTGCTAAACATCTACTAAACGTCTACTTGGGCAGGTAGAGTACACAGGTGGATATACTAGATAAGAGGATGCTTCATATCACTGGTTCCATGATGGCAGGAGATTCATATTTTTCAGAACACGCATCCTGGGTTCTTATGTGAGCGAATCCATACCCCAGAATACATGATAACACCAACTCCCTCTCAATTGAATCATTTGTTCAGGAGGCAGTTCACAACCATTGTCAGGCCCTTGAAACCAATTTGGGGTTATTTTATGAAATTATCTGAAAAAAGCTGCATGGATGATGAAACTGCTGACAGTAATTTTTTTTTTTTTTTGCCATCTTCTGGAAAATACATGCCTATGACTAGAACAAATACAGGGAAGTAGAGATGAAATCAAGGAAAAATTAAAAATAATCTTGATACCTGATTGAATATACCCATGGCCACGTACTACCTCTAGACTTAAAATGATGCAAAACAATAAATAATTTTCGCTCAAATTATCCTCAGTTAGATTTCTGTTAGCTAGAGCTATGTCAATAGCAAATAATATGAACTTTGGTTACAAATCATTTACATTTATGTTCTAATATTTTTATCTACTTCTAATGGACTTTACAAAATTCAAATATAAATGATGCTTTAGGAAGAATTTATAAGAATTAACTGATCAAGTCTAGAATTCAGGACCTTATTTACTAAATTCCACAGCATTAAAACAAATCTGCTAAACATTTGAAGAAAGGAGAGTTTTAAAAATATTTTTACATTGTATTTATATTTTCCAAATTATTGTGAAATTGCCTATATTTGCTACTTACATTGGTAAGAAATTTTATTAAGGTTACATTTCACAGTATCTTTTAAAGTGAAATTATTTGTATTATTTTGTAGAATTCTAATCTTAGTAATTCCATGCCTTAATAATACTGAAAATATCAAAATAAATTTTAATCTGGCAAAATACAAAGTCAAGTCAAGTACAATGCTACACTATTTAACAAATATAATTTCTTTCCAAGTGATGAATTAATTGATACCACCAACTGAAGAATGTGAAAATAGTATTTTCTGGCCAATATAGAAGAACTGGCTTATTAAAATTTTTAAAAACCTATCCTCTAGGTCAAAAATGCTTAATATTCTTATATTTTTTTCTTCATTTTTAAATTTTTGAAAAAGATTTATTGAATTTATTTGACAGGCAAAGTTAGAGAGAGAGAAAGGGAAAGACAGACAGATTTTCCATCCACTGGTTCACTCCCCCGAAATGGCTGCATTGGCTGGGGCTAGGCCAGGCTGAAGCCAAGAACTTGGAAATCCATCCAATCTCCCATATGTGGCATGGGCCCAAATACTTAAGCCATCTGCTGCTTTTCCCAAGCATGTTAGCAGGGAGCTGGATCTGATGTGTAGCGGTAGGGACTCCTGGCTGGTGCTCATATGGGTTGCTAGCATCATAGGCATTGGCTTAACCCAATGTACCACAATGCCAACACCTCTTTTATTTTTTAAACAGTATCTTATTCTATGCTTTTTTTCATACAAATATGATTGTCTCATCTCTCTTCTAGTGAGAATTACATAAATTTTTATAATGAATTTTGAGTTTGCAATAATTTATTTGTTCTGTTGATTAGGATCTTAGCATTAGAAAAGTAATGAATAAATTCACAGTTGGAAAATCGCATCCTGATTTACAAATTAAGAGCAACTATTTCAAGAAAGCAAATCACCAGATACTATTGATTATTAGTTGTCTCTGGTAGACAACACTGTCTAGTAGAAATATGTTTCTCTAAGCTTCTTGTTAAAAACAAAAATATTTATTCATTTGAAAGGCAGAGTTACAGAGATACAGATGCAGAGAAAGAGTAGAGAGAGAGAGAGGGATATGTTCCTTCCACTGGTTCACTCCCCAAATGGCCACAATGGCCAGAGCTGGGCCGATCAGAAGCCAGGAGCCAGGAACCAGGAACCAAGAGCTTCTTCCAGGTCTCCCACACAGGTGCTAGGACCCAAGGACTTGGGCCATCTTCCACTGTTTTCCCAGGCCATAGCAGAGAGTTGGATCGGAAGTTGAGCAGCCGGGACTTGAACTGGTGCCCATATGGAATGACAGCACTGTAGATGGTGGCTTTACCCACTATGCCACAGTTCCAGCCCCCCTCTTAGATTTGTTATACTTAATGACAACAATGAGACGTACTTTCAATAAAACTAATGAAAGAAACATACATGCTTAAAATATATCATACTCTTTGTAGCTATTAAGCACAAACATCTAAAAAAAAGTAAATCTTGTATCAATCTACCAGAGGTAATAAATGATGGGAAAAGGGACTTACATGATCAATTAGTTCACGGACCATTCCATTCCATTGTCCATTGGCATCATCCTGGGCTCCATATTTTCCATCTTCCACAAGTCTAATTTCATATGTAAACCCAAGGATTGTTGATAACTCTCTGAGGAGATCAATGCAATAACCCTCAAACCGATCATTTCCATAGAGAGGTTTGTCAGACTTCTTAAACAGGACATAGGGTTCTTCCTGGAAACATTGAAAATGAAGGAAGGAGGTATCAATCAGTCATGCAACTTACCATAATAATAGCAGCTTGTCTAACAGAGAGAAAATATCAAATTTTGGACAGAATCAATTTTGATTCATTGAAATTTAAATTGTATTTAATATGTTTGAAATATTAAGAAGGGAGATACATAGATTGTGTAAAAGAACGTGATTCACAAGTGAATATTAGCTATAAGCTAATATTATATCTTATACCATGCATCTTATATTGAAGATATTAAATAATACAATGTGATTTGTGAATTGCTGTACATATATAAATGTCTAAACAAAGTGAATGCTTATAAATGGTATAAAATTTTAATTTCAATTCAAATCTCAAAAAGCCAAATTTAAAAAGCATAAAGTATACATGACAAATACATACATAAAGGCAATTATAATATCAAATTCCTGGGTTCTGACTAAAAATATGTCTCATAAATTATTGAATAGGAGTTTTACAGTGAACATCCATTTGATTGATCTGAGCAGTAATAATTGTACCTCATTCAGAAATAAACACTTTAATTTTCCTTTGCTTATAAGTGATATAAAAATATAATTAGGTGCTGGCATTGTGTTGCAGCTGGTTAAGCCTCTGCCTGTTGTACCAACATCCTATATGGGTGCTGGTTCAAGACCTGGAAGCTCTCCTTCTGATCCGACTCCCTGCTAATGCGCTTAGGAAAGAAAGCAGCAGAAGATGGCCCAAGTGCTTAGGCTCCTACACCCATATGGAGACCTGAAGAAGCTCCAGGCTGTTGGCTTTAGCCTGGCCCAGCCCAGTCATTGCAGTAAGTTGGGAGTGAACCAGTGGCTGGAAGACTTTCTCTCTCTTTCTCTCCCCACCCCCTTTTCTCCCCTTCTCTCTCTCCCTTTCCTTCTCCCTCTCTGTGTCGCCTCCTTTCTCTGTAACTCTGCCTTTCAAATAAATAAAAAAACAAATCTTTGAAAAAAAATATATATATATAATTAAGGATAATGGGATAGAGAACAAATGCAAGACACTTAGTAAAATAACAGAACACAAGACAACATTGAGTAATATATTTAGAAGTCTTTTCTGAGGAGGCAAGAGATGAGATAGATCCTAAAAGTTGAGGAAGAATCTTGCCATAGAAAATCTGAATGAATTGCCACTAAGGCCAAGGAGATCACAAGTAAAATCCCTGTATCAGTGTGATACTGGAATCTTCCATGAAAAGAACACTATCCATCAGTCAGATTAAAGTCACATCTAGTAAACAAGGGAGTTGGTAGAATAAAATGAGAAAGAAAAAACAGTGAGACATCAAATTCTGTGGGGCTGGCTCTTGCATTTAATATATCAGGCAATGCAGGCCTTATATATTGAATATTTACATTTAAATGCACAGAGAATTTATGCATTATAATATCTGATTTGAGAGAAATATTAGATGGTATGGCATACTGATCCATGAATACGTGTGCAATCAGCTCTACTGATTTTATCATGAATAAAAATTGCTCTTTCAGAGAAAACCATTGCAATGATAAAGCTGCCCTAAATGTGGTCACCCTCTTCTCCAGTCCCTTAAGAACAACAATCATCCCATGAGGACTAGTAAGCCTAAAGGAGTTCTGGACATGACGGTAATGTGTGTCCTTGACAACACTCATCTCAGAAATAATCAAGATTAATTCTTTCTGCCAACATTGTGTCACAGTGAGTTAAGCCACCACTTTCAATGCCAACTTCCTATATCAGAGTGCCAGCTCAAGTCCTGGCTCTTCCATTTCTGACCCAGCTTTGTTCTAATGTGCCTGGGAAGGCAGTGGATGATGACAAATTACTTTGTCCCCTGCCACTCATGTGGGAGAACAGAATGGAGTTCCTGGCTCCTGGCATTGGCCTAATCCAGACCTGGATGCTGCAGCCATCCAGAAAACAAACTAGCAAATGGAAGATTGTTTCCTGTCTCTCTTTCTTTCTCTCACCTTCTCTCTCTCCCTTCATCTCTCTAAACAATGAATCTGTTTTTATCATGTATCTGCTTAAAACCCAACAGTGGCTTTTCCTTAACACTAAAATAAGGTAACACTTCATCCTGGCCTTCATGGCTCTGCTCACTTCCTTCGTGAATCTTAACTTCCCATTCCTCTTCTTTGCATTCCAGGTATACTTGCTTTCCTTCTGGCTCTCAAACTTCCCAAGCCCAATCGTGACTAAGGCACTTTGCATTGCTTTTCCCAGTCCTTTTCCGCCTGGGAAAACCAATTCTAAGATCTTCACATGAATGTTTCATTTTCATTATTCAGCCTGCTGCTTAAATATGATCTCTTTGGAGAAACCATACTATGAATCAATTATCTCTTCCTACTAAGTTATTGTCCATTGTTCTACCATGCTTTGTTTTCCTCATAGCACTTATTTATGTCTTTATTATTTGATGCATATGTGTATTTTTCTTCTCTTATTTCTTTTTTTTAAAGATATATTTATTTAATTGAAAGGCAGAGTTATAGAAAGGCAGAGGCAGAAAAGAGAGAGAAGTTTAAAAAGAGAGAGTTCTTCCATCCATTGGTTTACTTTCCAGATGGCCACAATGGCTGGAGCTGAGCAGATCCAATGCCAGGAGCCAGGAGATTCTTCGGGCTCTCCCATGAGGGTGCAAGGGCCCAATGACCTGGACATCTTCTACTGCTTTCCCAGGCCATAGCAGAGAGCTGTATCGGAAGTGGAGCAGCTGGGACTAGACCCAGAGCCCATACGGGATGCCAGCTCTGTAGCTGGCGGCTTTACCTGCTACGCCACAGCACCAGCCCCTCTCCTATTTCAATATAAACTCATGAGTATGGAGACACTAGGTTTTATGCTCATTGAGCTATCCCCATGACTATCAAAATGACAATCAGTTGTTTTTTAAGAAATATGTGCTTAGTCAACACAATATTCATCAGAAAGACTTAGATTCTGCCTATGCCTCTCCAACCCCATTTTTTTCTTAAATTCTAAATATCTTTTTTTTTTCTGTCAGTTCTTTAAATACCAAAATATTTTCTTCTTTAGAGATTATTCACATTCTCTTCTGCCTACAATGCTCTTCAAATGGCAAGCTCTCTTACTTCCTTTGTAAAAAAAGTAAAAAATATTTAAGAGAAACAGAGACAGAGGATGATATAGCTCCCATTTTCTTATTTACTACCCAAGTAAATAAAAATGTATTTATTTGTAACAAATGTAACAAATACAATGACTGGGGTTGGATCTGGAAGCCAGTAAATCAATCCAGGTCATTCAAATGGGTGGCTGGCAGCTGATTACATGAGTCATCACAGTTGCCCCCGAAACTCTACATTAGCAGGAAGCTGGAGTCAGGAGCTGGTATTGAACCTACGTACTGCAATACTTAAGCATTAGGTAAAACATCTGCCCCCTCGTTTGCTTCCTTTAAGAATCAGGAAATTGGGGTCAGCACTGTGGCATAGCAGGTACAGCCGCCGCCTGCAGTGCTGGTGTCCCATATGGGTGCAGGTTCAAGTCCCTACTGCTTCACTTCTGATGAAGCTCTCTGCTATGGCCTGGGAAAGCAGTGGAAGATGGCCCAAGTGCTTGGGCCCAACACCTGAATGGGAAAGCCAGAAGAATCTCCTGGCTCCTGGCCTTGGATTGGCACAGCTCTGGCCATTGCAGCCAATTGGGGACCAAGCCAGCGGATAGACCTCTCTTTCTCACTGCCTCTCCTTCTCTCTGTGTATAACTCTGATTTTCAAATAAATAAATAAATCTTAAAAAAAACTCAGGTAAGATGTGAAAATTCTTTTGGGTTTTTACCTTTACTTTCTATCTGAACATGACATTTATTTACCATAGTACTTAATTCATCTTCATCTTCAATTACTTTACTTGTTGTTTGATTTTCCTGGAATATAATATTTACATGAATTTATTATAATATCTTCCATACCTAACACAATTCTGAGTATGCTCAGTAAATATTAATTGAATAAATCATGATGAATTAGTAAATTCTATGACTATTTTCTCATTTCTAAAGACAATTAACAATTCTTCAAAGTTTAGAGAATTAAATAAAATGTATTTGGTAAAATCAGCTCCTTAATATAATATCTTTATTTCAACCCCTCAATAATTTTCAATGGGTATTTAAAAACAGACTGTGTTTAGAGCACTGTGGATGTGTAGTAAGATTAAGTGTAAGGTACAAAGATTTCTCATACACTGCCTGCCAAATATACACCTTGCCTCCACTGCTATCAATATATGGTGTCACAATGGTTCACTTATCAGAAATGATGAACCAATAGTGAAATACCATCACCCCAAATCCATAGTTCACAGTAGAATTCACTCTTGCTATTGCATATTTTACAGGGTTGGTAAATGTATAATGATATGTATCTAATACTGTAGCATCGCACACAACAGCTTCACTGCCCTAAAATTCTCAGGGCTCTGCTTATTCATGTCTCTCTGTTCCCTGACTCACAGCAACCAGAATCTATGTAGTATCTCCTGAGTTTTACCTTTTTCAGAATGCCATATTTGGAATCATACAACATGTAACCTTCTTACATTAGATTTTTCACTCGACAATCTGCATTTAAGCTTCCTCCATGCCTCTTCATGGACTGATAGCTCATTTCCTTTTAGCGCTGAATAACATGAATTAACAGCAAAACTTGTTCTCAAACAGTACTTTATACCTTGTGTGTGTGTGTGTGTGTGTGCGCGCAAACTACTGAAATCTTTACTTAGTATAGAGGGGGTCTTCTGTATATAAAGTTAATTAAAAATGAAGCTTAATGAAGAATGGGATGGGAGGGGGAGTAGGAAGTGGGATGGGCGTGGGGGTAGGAGGGTGGGTATAGGGGGAAGAACCACTATATTCCTAAAGTTGTACCCACAAAATTTGCATTCGTTAAATAAAAGCTTTATAAAAAAATTACATTGTCTGAATGAGTCATAGTTTTTTTTTTCCACTCATCACTAAAGAAAATTTTGTGGGCCTGCATTGTGGCGTAGTGGTTTAAAGCCCCAGCCTGCAGTGCCAGCATCCCACATGGGTGCTGGTTCCAGATCCGGATGCTCCACTTCCCATCCAGCTCTCTGCTATAGCCTGGGAAAGCAGTAGAAGATGGCCCAAGTCCTTAGGCCCCTGCACCTGCGTGGGAGACCCGGAAGAAGCTCCTAGCTTCAGATCAGCACATCTCTGGCCATTGTGGCCAATTAGGGAGCAAACCAGTGGCTGGAAGACCTCTCTCTCTCTCTTTCTCTCTCTCTCCTTCTCTCTCTGTGTAACTCTCTGACTTTCAAAATAAATAAATACATCATTAAAGAAGAAGACGAAGACAAAGAAAAAGAAGGAGGAGAAGAAAGAAGGAGGAGGAGGAGGAGAAAAAGAAGAAGAAGAAGAAGAAGAGGAGGAGGAGGAGGAGGAGGAGGAGGAGGAAGAGGAGAAGAGAAGAGAAGAGAAGAGAAGAGAAGAGAAGAGAAGAGAAGAGAAGAGAAGAGAAGAGAAGAGGAGAGAAGAGGAGAGGAAGAGGAAGAAGAAGAGGAAGAGGAAGAGGCCGGTGCAGTGGCACAGTGGGTTGAAGCCCCAGCCTGCAGCGATGGCATCCTATATGGGAGCCAGTTCTAGTCCTAGCTGCTCCTCTTCCTAACCAGCTCTCTGCTATGGCCTGGGAAAGCAGTTGAAGATGGCCCAAGTGCTTGTGATCCTGTATCCGCGTGGGAGATCTGGAAGAAACTCCTGGCTCCTGGCTTCAGATCAGCTCAGCTCTGGCCATTGCGGTCATTTGGGGAGTGAACTAGTGGAATGGAAGACCTCTCTCTCTGGCTCTCCCTCTCTCTGTAACTCTTTCAAATAAATAAAATAATTCTTAAAAAAAAAAAAAAGAAAATTTTGGTTACTTCTCAGTTCGAGCAATTATAAATAAAGCTTCTGTAAACAAAATGATGGCTTTTATGTAGACATAAATTTTCAGTTCATCTGAGTAAAAGCCAGTGGACATGATTACTGGGTCATACAGTAGGAGTATGCTTAGTTTTTAAAGAAACTTTGAAACTGCCTTCCAAAATGGCTGTACCATTTTGCATTCCTAAAGCAGTGAATGAGTTCCTACTGTCCCACATCTTCACCAGAATTTGGTATTGTCAGTACCCTAACTTTTGGCAATTCTAACACATGTGTGGTGTGGCATGATATCCCATTGTTCTTTAATTTTCAATTACTTTATGACATATGATGCTAGGCATCTTTTTGCATGTTTCAATAAAGTCTTATTATGACTTCACCTTGTAATCAGAGACTTACAAAGAAGGACTGTTGAAGCATTCTGAATGACCATGGAGTGATATGTTCAATTTGGGAAGCCAAAGGAATCTGAACTTGAAGGAAACAATTATGAGACAGGCAGGCTCCTCTATGGGGTGCAGATATATTTAAAAAAAATCCTCAGATTCCCTGAACCACATGCAGAGCACCATACTGTCCTACAGAGAAGTCTGAGAACTCTGGATAGAAATCAGTTCAAACACACAAACATAGCAGATTATCTCTCCTGACTTCATACTTATATTTTAGTCATTTTATGATTTATAAACAAATAGATGTATTATTTCATGTAAAAGGCACAAAGTTGATAAATTGTCAAGCACAATGCACTAGACAAGAGCACTATCTAACATTTTCCAAACACTTATTGTGTGCCGCGCTCTGTTCTAAATGCTTTCCTTAGATTAAGTTTATTTATTTATTCCTCATTACAACCATGTTTTACAGATGAAGAAACTAAGGTTAGGGCACAAAGTCTGTTTTTTCCAAAAGTTAACAGAATACAATTCGGTTGTCAGACTGCTGGTCCATGTACAACCACATTATACTTCCCCTTTCAAATGTTTCTTTGTGAACCTTCACAAACTCTGAGTTAATACACAAGTGTACTTAGCTTATTAGTTAATTGAATAAGTATCTTGTGGGTCTATTACAATTCTTCCAATAAACTAGAATTAGCCACCAGTACATACTTCATGCAAAATGGTGCTGCTAATCATAAAAGACAATCAAGTAGTAATATAGAAAACAAAAAGAAGTAAATATTAGATCCAGAAAATTTCTATAGGACAAATTAGATCTTTTCTGAGTGAGAACACATCTTTTTAGCAGAAAATTAGTTTAAGGGTTTGTAAACATAACACATGTAGAAAAACAAAAGCATCTAAAATTTTTTTCTATTTGCATTATTAGTTTCATCATTGTCTCTAAAATTTTTGTTCCTATATATTTATTCAATATTTTTCACAGAAACTGACTTCAATGGGAAAATATAAGGAAAGTTAATGATTACTTAACAGTGTGAGACATATGAGGAATACTCATATGTATGCAAGGAATGAAAACAGCACAAAATAATTTCAAAAATTATTATTCTATTTAAATTCACACTAATCCAATGTGTTTGACTAGCCATTCTACCTATTAATCTGTAAGCAAATAAAACTTATGCCAGAGGCAAATAAACTTGTTGATCCCTGTGATACTAAAGAGTTTGTGAGATATATGTTTTAAATAGGGTTGCACATTGCTAGAAAAATATATGTGGCCTGAGTGCATTTTTTAGTATTTATGGATCTCCACAATGTCAAATATCACTTTTCCCATATTTAATTCTGATAAGTAAGACAGTTTTCCACCTGTGAGTCCTATCTCCAGCTACACTGTGTCATAAGATAGCTTTACATCAAGTTATGACTCTCCTTTAAATGCTCTTTTTCTGTTTCATATGGCACAAGGATAAATAATAACCTCATGTAAGAAAAGAAAAATGGTACCAGAAGCAATTACTGTATCACATACTGAGTTCAATGAATAATATGATAAAACTCTCCTGGGCAACTTGACTGAATTCCCATATAGTCTTAAATCTCCACATCAGCATTTGCTAGAGGTAAATGTACTTTATTCCACTGGCATCTGTAATAAGGATTTGTCAGCATTTCCACTATCAACCCAAGTTTTACGGAACTCACCAATAACTCATATATTTTTATCTCTATCAGACTGGGAGTTGGCACAGGTTGAACCTAAAATGATTCCAGCAATAGTGAAAATGGTTCAAAGTTGAGGGCAACAAAATTATTTATTTTAATAAAAAAAAAACTTTTCGATAACTTTTGAATATCTATTATTTATATATTCCTTAGCTCTTATCTAAGGCTCAATTATCTTTTTTCCTGTGTTACCCAAAGCTATCACTGTCTTACCTGTTCTATTTAAAACACAGGGACAGGGCTGGCACTGTTTTGCAGCAGGTTAAAGCCCTGTCCCGCAGCACCAGCATCCCATATGGGTGATGATTCGAGTCCCAGCTGCTCTAATTCCTTCTTTTTTTAAAGATTTATTTGTTTTTATTTGAAAGTCAGAGTTACACAGAGAGAGGAGAGGCAGAGAGAGAGAAAGAGAGAGAGGTCTTCCATCCAATGGTTCACTCCCCAAGTGGCCGCAATGGCTGGAGCTGCGCCGATTCGAAGCCAGGAGCCAGGAGCTTCTTCTGGGTCTCCCACAGGGGTGCAGGGGCCTAAGGACTTGGACCGTCTTCTACTGCTTTCCCAGGCCATAGCAGAGAGCTGGATTGGAAGAGGAGCAGCCGGGACTCGAACTGGCACCCATATGGGATGGCGGAGCTGCTGCACCACAGCGCCACCCTTCCCCCCACCCCCTTTTTTTTTTTAAAGATTTCACTTCCAACCCATCTCCTTGCTAATGTGCCTGGGAAAGCAGCAGAGACGGCCTAAGTCCTTGGGCCACTGCACCTGCATGGGAGACCAGGAAGAAGCTCCTAGCTCCTGGCTTCGTATCAGCTCAGCTCCAGCCATTGCGGCCATTTGGGAAGTGAGGCAGCAGGTGGAAGACCTCTCTCTCTCTCTCTCTGTCTCTACCTCTCTCTATAATTCTGTCTTTCAAACAAATACAATAAATCCCTTTAAAAAGAGAAAAATAAAAATTAACTTTAAAGTGATGAGTGCAAAACATAACCTGGTATCTTAACATTAAAACTAAACTAAGTACTCAGTGTACTTATTTAATCACATGTTGAACTCCTACCTGGTTACTGCACTCTTCTAGATACAGGGTATATCAAAGTGAATAGTGGAAATCAAAACAACACAGAAAAATGCTTGCCTATATGGAACTACAAATCTAGTGGTCAATATGAAATTCCTATCTGTTACATACTATTTTGTATTATTTACAGGTCTGCTTTCCTCCCTTAATTACCAGAGGGGAAATATTTCCACTAGGTACATTTTGAGACACAGTATTATACATCTTGTTTTACAGAATTCTGGTGAATCTCACAACAGAAGACAGTGTAGACCTCAAAAAGCTGATTTAGGAAAATAGAAAGGAATATTTAGGTAGCCCTACTCTGCTTCTGAATTCATCGTTCTAATAAAGACTGTTAAAATTAGTCCAAGCAACCATCTGAAATTCCAGTTGCTTATGAATTTCAAAGCACTTTGAAGGTATTTAGTGGCATTAAATTTTTCCTTAATTAAGACAAAGCAGACAAAAATAAAGTCATTTTAAAATTGCAATCCTTTGAGCTGAATGATGAGGACATAATGGTGGGAATAATCACATGGGACTAATGCAAAGTTGTGGAGACTGGAACAAAAGTGAACCATTTATATTTTCCCCAGAATAATGCATTTCCTTCCTTTCTGAGCCTTCTATCCACAGTCTGTATCCTATCACTGCCTTCAAAATGAAAGCATTAAATCATAAGTATTCACAAAGCAACTTGGTGTTCAAAGAGTGTGGAGATCAAAATGGGTGTGAATAAGCAGAAAGTAAGCAGGCTAATGAAGGAGTGGCATGAGGTTAAAGGCAGCACTGCTGCTAAACCGGCTTTTGAGGAAAGATCAGCCTGCCCATACACACTGTAGCTCACACCACTTAACAAGTACAAATACAGAACAAAGCAGACCTCAACACCTTGCTTGAGGGAGCTCAAGAAAATGTCAAATGGAAGACCGTCCTTAGAAAAGTGCATTCGAAGGAAAGCACATCACCCTGGACAACAATACTATGTACTATGGAAATGAAACAAGGGTAACCCCTTGGCCTTTCTACCCTTAACATACAGACTTTACAAAAGCAATTCAGCAAGGTTACTAAACAAGCAACCACAACAAGCAGTAACAAAAAATCTTGGATAGAGAAAATATGATTTATAGAGTTGCTATATTACTACATTCAAAATATCAATATCAATTTTAAAATAAAAATTGTAACACGAATAGGAAAGTACAGTCTTTTGTACAAAAAATTAATGGAAACTATCCTTCAGATCAATGAGACATAAAAAATTCCAAGGATAATTAGGAAATATTAAAACAAAGGCAGAATGCATCAACATTTATTAGATGAAAAGAAACCAATCCTCTAAAGGAAATTTTTAGTTGTAAGTGTCTATGTTAAAAAAAGAAAACCCTTAAATTAGAAACCTAAATTTATGTTTTCAAAAACAGAAAAACAAGATCAAACTAGGTAGAAGAAATGAAGAAAGATTAGTATGGACAGAAATGAAATTCATGCTGAGAAAAAAAAAGCCAATAGAATCAATGAAACAAAACATTGGTTCTTTGAAAAAAAATCAATATAATTAACAAAGCTTTAGCTGCATCAATTCAGAAAAAGTGCTAAAGAAAAGTAAAGGAAGCAGCTCTTGCTAATAATCTTGTAGAAATAAAAAAAAATTATAGGAGAATCAAAGGAATAATTGTTCTGCAACAATTTGGGCTGTTTGGCTGAAATACACAAATACATAGACAGGGCTGGCGCCGCGGCTCACTAGGCTAATCCTCCGCCTGCGGCGCTGGCACAACAGGTTCTAGTCCTGGTCAGGGCGCCGGATTCTGTCCCAGTTGCCCCTCTTCCAGGCTAGCTCTCTGCTGTGGCCAAGGAGTGCAGTGGAGGATGGCCCGAGTACTTGGGTCCTGCACCCCATGGGAGACCAGGAGAAGTACCTGGCTCCTGCCATCGGATCAGCGCGGTGCGCTGGCTGCAGTGTGCCGGCCGCGCCGGCCATTGGAGGGTGAACCAAAGGCAAAGGAAGACCTTTCTCTCTGTCTCTCTCTCTCACTGTCTACTCTGCCTGTCAAAAAAAATAAAAAATACATAGACAGATACAACTAACAAACTAACATAAGTATAAATAATAATCTGAATAGATCTAGCAAAAATAAAGATGTTGAACTAATAGTACAAAATCTCCAAAGATAAGCCAGAACAAAATGACTTCACTGGTGAATTCTACTAACATCTGAAGAAGCCTTAATGTCATCCTTATCAAACTGCTCAAAGAAGTAGAAGAGTAAGGAACAATTCTTAATCTGTTCTCCGAGGTCAGCATTTCTCTGAAACCTAACAAGAGAAAAAAATTGCAGCCCACATTCCTTAAGAATAAAGATGCAAAAATCCCCAACAAAATAAGGATTAAACCGATCTCATAGGATTAATAAAGGGTTATGTATTTTACTAAGTGAATTTTAATCCAGAAGGCAAGGATGATTCAACATATGAAAAGCAATAAATGTGATACACTAGATGTATGGAATCAAGCACAAAAGTTACATTATCATCTAAATTGATAAAGAAGTTATTTAATAAAAATCAAAAGAAGTTCATAGGATAACTACTTAACAAACTAAGAATAGAACGTTCTCATATAAAAGTACATTTATAGAGATATGATAATCAGTCATTCCAAGATCAGGAATAAGACAAAGAAACCAGTTTTACCATTTCTATTCAACATTTCACTGGATGTTTTAAAGCAACTAAGGTGAAAATGAGCATCTGAATTAGAAAGAAAAAATCAATAACTTATATATCTACAGACAATGTGATGTTATATATAGAAAATCCTAAGGAATATAAGGGAAAAACTATTAGAGTTAATATAATATATGCAGAACAGGAAGGATACAAGATCAACAATGGAAATTCTGTTAAAAGTAATACAACTAGCACTGAATAATCAAAAAGGAAACTTAGGAACAATTCCATTTACAATAGAATATAAAAAACCTTAAATTTAGTCAAGGATATTTCTAATATAAACAGCAAAAACAACAATGTATCATTAAAAGAAATAACAGAAGACCTAAGTAAATGGCAAGACATTCATGGTCATGATTCGGAAAACTTACTATGATTAAAATGGTAGTAATACCCAGAACAACTTAGAGATTCAATACAACTATCAAAATCTTGTCTTTATGCAGAAAATAAAACTAATGTGGAAATTCAATTACAATTGAATTTGAATTACTAGAAAGCTATCACACTCAAAACAATGTGGTACTATAGTAAGGACAGATATTTACACTCTTGGAATAGATTTGATAATTTAGAAATAATATGTAATTTTGTGGCCAGTTGATCTTTTGACAAAAATGCCAAGGCCTTTTAAAACAAATAATCATCTCCTCAACAAATCATGCTGGGACAACTGGCTATTCACATGCAAATAAATAAAGTTAATCCTTACCTCTCTACACATGCAAAAATTTAATTAATGACCTGACTTTCAATTCCCATAGGAAAACATATGGATAAATCTTGATATCTTTGGATTGGCAATAGACTTTTTAATGGTTCATCAAAGTAAAAGCAGGAAACGAAAAATATAGATAAATTGGACAATACTGGCTAAAATAGTTCTTATCCATTGGAGGAGCAAATGACTAATTCAGTCCAGTAGGGCTAGCTGTATTTTTCCCTCAATTCAATAAATTTCATTTTGATAAAGGAAGGCAAGGACATCTTGGACTGGGGGAGATAGGCAGGAGGGTGGGTCCTGCTCTCAGGACTTGTTTCCTAATTCCATTGCACATGAATTTTCTTTAAAACTTCTGATTTTCTTCATCCCCTATTACACACATAGGGTAATATCTACGTAGCTGTCTTAGAATAATGATATCAGATATACATGGTTTGCAGTATTTTCTTTTCTTTTTATTTTGACAGAGTGGACAGTGAAAGAGAGAGGGAGAGAGAGTGAAAGTTATCCTTTTCCGTTGGTTCACCCCACAATGGCTGCTGCGGCCGGCGCGCTGCGACCGGTGCACCACGTCAATCGGAAGCCAGGAGCCAGGTGCTTCTCCTGGTCTCCCATGTGGGTGCAGGGCCCAAGCACTTGGGTCATTCTCCACTGCATTCCCGGGCCACAGGAGAGAGCTGGCCTGGAAGAGGAGCAACCGGGACAGAATCCGGCGCCCCGACCAGGGCTAGAACCTGGGGTGCCGGTGCCGCAGGCGGAGGATTAGCCAGCCCAGTGAGCCACGGCACCAACCATGCAGTATTTTCTTCCATTCTTTGATTTGTTTTATTTTCTTCTAGTGTCCTTGGATGCAAGAACTTTTCAATTATGATGAAGTCCAATTTAAGTGCATTTTCTTTCTTTGCTTTTACCTGGGCTGGGATACTTTGAAGTTAGGAACTGGAAACTCCATGTGGGTGGTTTTGCATTTGGTGGGAGTCAAGTACTTGGGCCATCATCTGCTGCCTTCACAGGCACATTAGTAGGACAGCAACAGAGTAGCCAACACTCAAACTTTAACTGGTGCTCTGGAATCGGAGGCCAGCATCGCAAGTGGTCACTTTACCAACTATAGAACAGTACCAGCCCCAGTGGTTACAATGTCAAAAAAATGAAAATTACAAATATTTCTGAGAATATATAGAAAATAAAACCTGCATACATTGCTAGCAGAAATGTAAAATTGTGCAGCTGCTAAGAAAAAAATGTGGTAGCTCCTTAAAAAGAAATACCATATGACTCTGCAATTCTGTTCTTAGATATATACCAAAAGGATTAAAAACTGGTATATAAATACACACTTATGGACCAATGTGCACAGCAGAATTTTTTACAGTAGCCAAATTTTGGAAACCATGTGAATGTCCACCACAGTGCGAATAGATAAACAAAGTTATGGGTAAGCATTCAATGGAATATCATTTAGTCATAAAAAAGGATAAAGCACTGATATCTGCTACAACGGATGAAACTTTGAACTATATATATGTGATCCTATTCATCTGAAATATCAAGAATAAAAAAAAAAAAAAGAAAGATCAGTGGTTTCCAGGATCTTTAGACTGGAAAAATGCAGAATGAATGCTTGATGGATACAAGGCTTCCTTTTGAGGCAATGAAAATGATCTGGAACTAGATAGTGGCTCTGCTTACAGGACAGTGTGAACTTACTAAAAGATACTGAATCCTAACTTTAAAGAGGTAAAATGTTAATTTTAAATTATGTGAATTTTACATCAATAAAATAGTGATGGCTTTCATATTGTCTTGTGTTCGCTTTTCACTTTCAAATCAATAAAGCTGCCTTTTTCTCTTTTTTATTTCCTATATAAATAAAAATTACATATTAAGATATAACTAATCATTCCTTTATTAAATCATTTGTATATCCAAAACATTCCAGGCATTGTTCTGTGCCATGATCAGAAGACTAACAAAACATTATATTTTCTCTGAAGAATCATAATAGTCTACTGAGAGAGACAGAAACCCAGTAGTGAAGTACAACTCAGTAACAAGAAAATTTCCTTTGAGTTTCATTCTCAGTCATGGCTGCACACCAAAAAATTTTTTAATTTAATATTTGCAATTAAAATTATAATATTTATGCCTCTTGCCTTCTCCTAAATATTTTATCAAATGTGTTTAGGAACTACTCTGGTGCTATTGTTTAAAAACTATAATAACAGAGCAATTTTCCTCCATGATTGTAATGTGCTGTTGGGCCAGCATTGGGGTTGTATGCTCTGACCAATTGCACAGCGGTGAACACTTCAAAGGCACCTGCACTTGGTTTTACTCTCTGTTGAAGAACCTTTTGATATACTTGATATATGATATATACATATATATGTTACCAAATCCCCTTCATTTTAATGTTTTATTTAGCATTGGATTATGTGATAGAACCAAACTATAGTCACATAAGAGAATTACTGTGCTAAACACAGAAGCATAGTGCATAGAAATACTTTTGAAAAAGAAAATGATTCATGTGGATTGGGAAAGAATAAAATGTATTGAATAACATAAGTGTGAAAAAAGACTTAAATTTGGAAACAAATTCTATTCCAACAAATTCTGAAAAACTATCTAGATATAATTACTATAATCACTATTTGAATTCATATCTTGCTGAGAATGGCATTTCCTTTCCTAAAATTATTTTTAAGCATCTACCTGAAACCAATATTGATGTAAGAAATTTAGCTAATTTTCTTCAATATTCTCTCACTAGATATTTTCTATTTAGACATTGAATAAATCTATGTTTTCATTTGAGAGAAAAATAGAGTATGCACAAATACCCACACACAACTGGAAGATTCAGTTTGCCAAATGATTGAAATGTAGAATTTTTGATCATTAAATTCCCATTTATTTTAACATAAAGCAACAATATATGTTTGAAGGTCTTCTTGTATAAGAAAAGTGATTGAACTTTGTCTATTATTTAGTTCTATTATGTTTAATTTGTAAATAAAAATTTTTAAATTTTACTTAAGGTATACAAATTTCATGTATTTCAAGTATATAGCTTTAAGAACATAATGATACTTCCCACCCTACTCTTGTTCCTGCCCATGCTCCCAAAATTTCTCCTTCCCCTTCATATATTCCTTCTCTTAATTTTTACAGTGATCTACTTTCAGTTTACTTTATACTCATAAGATTAACCCTATACTAAGTAAAGAGTTCAACAAATAGTAAGAAGAAAAAAAGCATTGTTCCTCAACAGTAGAGACAAGGGCTGTAAACAACCATTGAATCTCAAATTGTAAATTTCACCCCACAATTTTGATATTTTATTAGTTATCACAGATCAGGGGAAACATATTGTATTTTGGGGACTGGCTTATTTCACTAATTACAATGGTTTTCAGTTGCATCCATTTTGTTGCAAAAGAAAGGAATTATGGATATGTACTATTCCTTAGTGTATATATACTATAATTTCTTTATCCAGTCATTAGTTGATGGACAACTGTGTTGATTATATATCTAGGTCTTGTGAATTGAGCTGCAATAAACACAAGAGTACAGATAAATCTTTCATATGCTGATTTCATTTCCCTTGTATAAGTTCTCAGCAGTGGGACTGCTGGGTCATATGGTATAACTATTTTCAGTTTTCTGAGATATCTCCATACTGTCTTCCATGATAGCTATATATTTTACATTCTCACAAACAATGGAAACGGGTACCTTTTACCCTACATCCTCACCACCATTTATTGTTTGTTGATTTCTGTATGAAAGCCATACTAACTGGGGTGAGGTGAAACCTCATTGTGGTTTTGATATTCATTTTCCTTATGGTGAGTGATCTTAAGCATTTTTTCATGTGTTTGAGGGCCATTAGAATTTCCTCTTTTGAAAAATGACTATTAAAAGTCTTTGGCCCATTTTTTAACTAGATTGTTTTGTTGTAGAGTTTCTTGAGCTCTTTATATAATGTGGACATTAATCCTTTTTCAGTTGTATACTTCACAAATATTTTCTCCCATTCTGTGCATTGCTTCTTAACTTTGTTAATTATTTGCTTTGCAGTGCATAAGATTCTTAGCTTGATGTAATCCCATTTGTCTTTTTTTGGCTTTGATTTAACACACTTCTGGGGTCTTTTCCAAGGAGTCTTTGTGAATGCCAATGTCTTACAGAGTTTCCCCAAAGTTCTCCTCTAGTAATTTGATGTTATCAGATCATATATTTAGATCCTTGATGCATTTTTTTTAAAAATTATTTATTTATTTATTTGTTTGAAAGAGTTACACAAGAGAGAAGGGGATGCAGAGAGAAAAAGAGAGGAAAGAGGGAAGGGGGGAGAGGGGAGAGAGAGGGAGTGAGAGAGAGAGAAGAGAAAGAGAGAGAGAGAGCTAGGTCTTCCATCTGTTAGTTTACACCCCAGATGGTTGCATTGGCAGGAGCTGTGCTGATCCAAAGCCAGAAGACAGGAGATTCTTCCAGTATCCAATGCAGGTGCAGTGGTTTCCTACTGCTTTCCCAGGCCACAGAAGAGAGCTAGATCAGAAGTGGAGCAGCCGGGATTTGGACTGGCGCCCATATGGGATGCCAGCATTTCAGGAGTAGCTTTTACCTGCTTTACCACAGTGTATGAGGAGATTCAGAACCATTGTTGAAGACAGTGTCCTTTCTCCAGGGATTGATTTTAGCTCCTTTGTCAAATATTAGTTGGTTGTGATGTGCGGATTGATTTCTGGAGCTTCTATTCTGCTTCATTGGTATTCATGTCTATTTTTGTCCAATACCAAACTCCTTTAATATAATTTCTCTGTAATATGTCTTAAAATAAGGTAATGTAATACCTTTGGATTTGACTTTGTTGTATGATTGTTTCAGCTATTCTGGGTCTCTTGTTTTTTCATTAGAGTTTTGGGATAACTTTTTCTTAGATTTGAGAAGAATGTTATTGGTATTTTGATTGGGATCACATTGAATACTTTTTTTTTTGACAGATAGAGTTAGATAGTGAGAGAGAGAGAGACAGAGAGAAAGGTCTTCCTTTTCCATTTTTCACCCCCCCCCAAATGGCTGCTACAGCCAGAGCTATGCCAGTCCAAAGCCAGGAGCCAGGTGCTTCCTTCTGGTCTCCCATGTGAGTGCAGGGGCCCAAGGACTTGGACCATCCTACACTGCCCTACTGGGCCACAACAGAGAGCTGAACTGGAAGAGGAGCAACCGGGTCTAGAAACCAGCACCTGTATGGGATGCTGGCACCGCAGGCAGTGGATTAACTAAGCGAGCCACGGTGCCAACCCCAACACGTTGAATCTTTAAATTGATTTTGGTAGAATGGATATTTGATGATATTAATTCTTCCAATTCATGAACATGGAAAATGTTTCCACTTTTTGGTGCCTTCTTCTGTTTCTTTCTATAATGTTTTATGATTATGATCGTAGAGCTCTTTCACCTCCTTGGTTAATGTATTCCCAGATATTTAAATTTTTTGTAGCTATTAGAGGTTCCTTCTCGGCCATGGCATTTTCTACATGAAAAGGCTATTGATTTGTATGTGTTTGTTTTATATCCTGCTACTTAACCATGGGCTTTTATGAGTTCCAATAGTATCTTAGTGGTATCTTTTGATCATATAGAATCATGCCATTTGCAAATATGGATAATTTGACTTCCTCCCTTCCAGTTTGTATCCCTTTGGTTTCTTTTTCTTGCCTAATGGCTGTGGCTAAAAGTTTCATTACTATATTGAATAACAATGGTGAAAGTGGGAATCTGGGGCAGAAAAGAGAAGGCTGTGCCAAAATGGCCACTGACAGGCAAGTGTCAGTTCCTTAGGAATGGCTTTGGGACCCACCTGGCAAAGGAGCCTGCCTGGCAACAAGCAATGATTGGTTAGGGCATAATCCGCCCTTGACCAGATTGGCTATCTCAGCTATATAAGCTGCTATACCAACTGAAATCAATGAGTCTGCAGGCTGCTCGCCTTTGGCCCACTTTCACCCAACTCCCGGTGTCTATGTGGTGAATCTGAATCTCTTGCCTCCACAGTGCTCTTCCTCTCAGAATGAATCTATAGCAGTATCTGGCACCCAACATGACTGAGAGACAGCGTGTCAGACTTGGTGAGGTCCCCCCTTGATTTCGGCAAGTAGGCCCCTCGGTGTTTTGTGTGCTCTTTGGTTCTCTGAGGGTGAGCACACCCCTTTCCTTGTCCTTGTCCTCGGTCTAAGTGACCCCAGGTTAGGCACACACCACCCAGAAGCATAACGCCACTTCTCAGCTCCACCTTTTACTTTTGGTTTTCCCGGTGAATTCACATAAGGGACTGATCATCCCAGAATTTGGAACCAAGTCCTCTTCCCTCACTCAAGAGAGGTGACTCTCTGGAGACACCATGTGGGCATACGGTCTTGACCTAATGAATCAAATAAGTCCCCCACTAAGCACAGGACATACACCACTGTCTGTTCATCTAACGTAGAAAACCCCCTGCAGAATATCATCAGCTGCAAGGTGCTAGGAATTTGTTTTGGTATGGCAGCAGGGCCGTGTGTGTCTTTCCTTTGGCTAGAGTTGGCGTTGCACACAGCTCTTAAGCACTCAAACATGGGAAAGATATCCCCCTCTCAGAAGCGCTCACAGATTACCAAACATAATGAATCTGTGAGTGATAAGAGCCTGTCATTCCAGGCCTCTGCCTCATAGGCAACAGTTGATGACGTAGGGAGAGAGAGCTCCAACAATGAAAATGACATGACAGCAGACAACGCAGCAATGCCTAATCAGCCACCCCCCAAATATCCATGAGATCAACTTAAGACGACCTTGAGGCAATAACCCATGTGAGGTCATCCCATCTGCACCCAGTGAGGATACCTATGTTTATGGCAGTCCTTGGGTACCCAGGCTCTCAGGACAGCCGCTAGACGCCATCCCACCTGCATGTTTGCCATGAATATATGAGTGGATGCAGAATTCAGGCCCTGGATTCCAATGCCTGTAAATGATTTTACTATGCTAAAAAAAGGCCTCTCAAGAGTCAGGCCCCAACTCTCCCTTCTTTGAACAAGTACTCACACAATGGGCAGCAAACTTTCAAACTCATTTAGAATGGGTTACACTGCTCAAAGCATGTTTGTCGAGACCACAATTCTTACAATGGAAAGCCTCCTATGAGGAAGAGACTGAAACCATGGCGAGCAATAATGCTGCCTATGGAATTATAGTAATCTTTGATATGCTTAGCCATGGCACCTACATATATCCTCATGAACAGGCCCACATTGGAGTAGTTGCCTATTTTGATCAGGTCAGAGATTTGGCATTTAGAGCCTTTAAAAATATAAATCCTCCTAATTATAGTCAGCTCTTTAGAAACCTAGTTCAAGGCCCAGGAGAAAAGTTCCCTGATTTCCTCACCAGAGTCTTGGAGGCAGTAGAGAAAAGATTATCGCTTGGCCCTTATCAAGACAATCTGATCAAACAATTAGCTTGGGAAGGTGCTACCAAAGAGGCAAAAGCTGCAATTGCCCAGTCCGTAATGAAGACCTTTCTAAATGGATAGTAGCTACAAAGGAGGCAAACCCTGCTGATACACCCATACAGGCCCTAACTGCAACCTTTAACAAACTGAACACAAGGAAGTCTAATGATCATCTGGTTTGTTGGGTATGTCAGGAATTGGGACACCTACGGTGAAACTGCCCAAATGCTGACAGATGGGGCAAGCCCAAAACACCGTGTCCCATATGTAAAAAAAAAGGCTTTCATTGGGCAAAAGATTGCAAGACCAAGCCTTTAAACTCCCAGTGGGGTGGCCCTCAGCCTAGCAAGTAAGAGGGAGTCCCACCACCATAAGCTGCTCAATGCCCATCTTCAATATGAGGCCAAAATTGACTCTATACTTAGATGACATTGCCTTTGTGGGTTTAATTGATATGGGGCAGATGCCACTGTCTAGGGACACAGGAAAATGCAGCATTGGAAGAAAGCACCCAGGCTTGACCTCCAAGGTGTTGGAGGATTAAAATTAGCTGATTAAAATTGGCCTGTAACACGGTAAGATGACAGTGGAGGTACGGGAACCATCTTTCTGCTAATTGCTGAGGTTTCCATGACCTTATGAGGGAGAGATGTGCTCTCACAAATGCAAGCAGTCTTTACTATGGATTAAAAATCTCCACAAGCCAACAGCTTTAATGGAAAGCCTACAAGTAAGATTCACCCCCAATTCTAGGGGCCACTGCTCACCTCATGAAAAAGCAAGGCCCAAACCCCATTAAATGGGAAAAAACAGGAAGCATCTGTGTAGAGCAGTAGCCAATATTACAACCCAAATTTGGCATCCTTAGAGAATTGGTATAGGAACAATTGGAAAAGGGACACATAGAGCTCGCCACTAGCCCTCATAACATGCCCATTTTGTGATACCAAAGAAACAGGGAAAATATAGGCTACTACAGGATTTGAGAGCCATCAACAAAATCATAAAAAATATGCGAACATTCCAGGCTGGCATTCCCCATCCAGGTATTATACCTAATGGATACCACGTGGTTACCTGTGGTGGAATGAGAAGGCCATGCCAAGATGGCCTCTGGCAACAGAAACTGCCTGGCAACAGGCTGTGATTGGATGGTTTTGGAAACCACATGACAACAGAGTCTGCCTGGCAACAGGCTGTGATTGGATGGCTTCAAAAACTGTCTGGCAACAGGCTGTAATTGGTTAGGGCATAGACCGCCCCTTGAATGCATTGGCTGCCTTGACTATATAAGCTGCTTTAGCAACTGAAATAAACGAGTCTGCAGGCTGCTTGCCTCAGACCTGCTTTCACCCAACTCCTGGGGTCTGTGTGGTGACTCCGTGCCTCTTGCCCCCACCATGCTCTTCATCTCAGAAAGAAATCAACCTCAACATCTGGCGTGTCAATGTGACTGAGAGAGAGACAGCATGTTGGACTCGGCAAGGTCCCCCCTGGATTTCGGCAAGTAGGCCCCTCGGTGTTTTGTGTGCTGTTTGGTTCTCTGAGGGTGAGCACAGAACCCCACCCCCCACTTTCCTTGTCCTTGTTCTCAGTCTAAGTGACCCCAGGTTAGGCACAGACCACCCAGAAGCATAATGCCACTTCTCGGCTCCAACTTTTACTTTTGGTTTTCCCAGTGAATTCACATAAGGAACTGATCATCCCAGAATTTGGAACCAAGTCATCTTCCCTCACTCGAGAGAGGTGACTCTCTGGAGACACTGTGTGGGCATACGGCCTTGACCTAACGGATCAAGGAAGTCCCCCACTAAGCACAGGACAGTCTTACAATCTGATACACCACTGTCTGTTTGTCTAATGTAGAGAACCCCCTGCAGAATGCCATCAGTTGCTGAGATGCTAGGAATTTGCATGGTTTGTGCAGCAGTGCTGTATGTGTCTTTCCTTTGGCTAGAGTTGGTGTGGTGTGCCGCTCTTAAGTGCTCAAACATGGGAAACATACCCCCCTCTCAGAATCCCGCGCAGATTACCAAACATAATGAATCTGTGAGTGATAAGAGCCTGACACTCCAGGTCCCTGTCTCACAGACAACAGTTGATGACTTAGGGAGAGAGAGATACAACAGTGAAAATGAAAAGACAGCAGACAAGGTAGCAATGCCTGGTCAGCCACCCCACAAATACCCATGGCATGAACTTAGACGACCTTGAGGCAATAACCCATGCAAGGCCATCCCATCTGCACCCAGTGAGGATCCCCACATTTGTGGCAGTTCCCAGGCACCCCAGGCTCTCAGGGCAGCTACTAGAGCCCATCCCACCCACATGTTTGCTGTTAATGTAGGAGCGGACGCAGAATTCAGGCCCTGGATTCCAACACCTGTAAAGAGGCTTCTGCTGGCTGGCGCCGTGGCTCACTAAGCTACTCCTCCACCTGTGGCGCTGGCACCCCAGGTTCTAGTCCCAGGTCAGGTGGCCCGGGAGTGCAGTTGAGGATGGCCCAAGTGCTTGGGCCCTGCACCCGCATGGGAGACCAGGGGAAGCACCTGGCTCCTGGCTTTGGATCAGTTCTGTGAGCTGGCCTCAGTGCACTGGCCATGGTGGCCATTGAGGGGTGAACCAATGGAAAAAAGGAAGATCTTTCTCTCTCTCTCTCACTGTCCACTTTGCCTGTCAAAAAAAAAAAAAAGGTTTCTGCTAACCAAGGGTTGAGGATATGCGGATATGCTTGTGTCTTTCCAGAGAATGTGGGACAGCCCATTTGGGTACCAGCCAGAAACATCAAGCCTGCAACTGACAGAGAGTCTGCCTTGTTAGCAGATGCACCTGACCTATCATCCTACCCTGAGGAACTGCCCATAGTCACATCCATTACTATGTTATACCCCACTAGCTCAGGTCAGCCACTCAGACGGCCCACAGCCTGTGTGCGGTCATCCCATTCCTGATTACCATTGCTCCTCATTCTTACCCCCAACTGAGCAAGCACTCCTGTGGTCTCCCGTTTTGAGCACTGGTTAGTCAATGATGGGTAAGATCCCCTGGGGGACAACCTAAGACAGGCACAGCCACATATGGAGACCATATGGAAATGGGGTTAACAATGGTATGGCCAAGAATCATGCCTCCTGTTGCTCAAAAATAAACGAAAAGGGGGAAATGTGGTGGAATGAGAAGACCATGCCAAGAGGACCTCTGGCAACAGAAACTGCCTGGCAACAGGCTGTGATTGGTTAGGGCATAGACCGCCCCTTGACTGGATTGGCTGCCTTGGCTATATAAGCTGCTGTAACAACTGAAATAAATGAGTCTGTGGGCTGCTTGCCTCAGGCCTGCTTTCACCAGACTCCCGGGGTCTGTGTGGTGACTCCGTTCCTCTTGCCCCCACCACACTCCTCCTCTCAGAATGAAACAACTGCAACAGTTAATATTGATATCAAAGATTGCTTCTTTTCCATTCCCATTGCAGAGGAGGATAAGGCCTATTTCACCTTTACAGTATGGGAGCCCAATTTCCAGTGCCCCGCAAAAAGATTTCAGTGGACAGTACTCTCACAAGGCATGAAAAATAGCCCTGCCATTTGCCAAAGATACGTTTCTCATGTGACCAGCACACTTAAATATCAGTGGTTGGTCATATATTATATGGATGATATCTTACTTGCTCACAAGAATGTGGCAAATTTGAAGGCCTAAGTGAGACAGTAAGAAATTTACAATTCCTGGGTTTCTCTATTGCCACAGAAAAGGTACAACATTTCCTTCCCTTTCAATTACTGGGTTATCAAATCTCCTCCCTTATATCTCCAATGGGTCCAAACCTAAAAGTCAAGCATAAATACTCACTTAATGAACTTCAGCAACTATGTGGCCAAATCAATTGCTGAAGCCCTTCTTTCCCCTAACACCTGCAAAGCTTATACTGCTATTCGATTTACTGACTAAGGGGAACAGCCCTTCCTCAAAAATCACATTGACACCAGCAGCTGAATCCACTATAGAAAAGATCAACACCCAGTTGTCAAATTTAAAAACCTTTAGATACGACCCTCAGGTGCCTCTATTTGCCATAACCATATCTACCATCAAGGCCCCCTTAGGAGTTATTTGGCAAAAACACAGACCACTTTTTTGGGTGCACATAGCCTGGAGCGAGTGTTGTACAATAGTTAACAAAGTAGATGCCATCCTTATTATGGGACTTAAATTAAGATATTGTGCCAATAAGATATTTAACACAGAGCCAGATATAGTGGTCCTACCCCTATCACAATTAGAACTGTCCACATTGATGCAGAATAGCACACTCTTTCAAACTTTAATGATAAATTTCCCAGGACAGGTTGACAATCACCTGCCAGCAGATAGGCTACTCCAGATGTTACAAACCTTAGAAACAGACTATTCAAAACATGCTTTCCCTGCTAGTCAACCTATACCAATGGCATCAAGTGTGTTTATGGATGCCAACAAGTCACTGTTTGGAATAGTGATCAAATCCCCAACAGAAAAAGATAAGACCTATGTAGAACCCCACGGGGGATCAGTACAGTTGGGAGAAATAAGGGCAATAGTCAAGGTTCTACTCCTTAGCCAGGATGGGCCAGTAAATATATTTTCGGACAGCAAATACTCAGTACAGGCAGCAAAGACAATCCCTTTTGCAGTCTTTAACCCGACCAATAAGCCAATTGACCAGATGTTCACAACACTTAAAGAGCTGAGAATAGAAAACACCCATGGTATATCTCACACATAAGATCACAAACTAGGTTACCTGGCTTTATTTTCCAAGGCAACAAAAAGATTAATAGTCTTATATCCTGCAACACGGCTTCCATCGGACACCTAGAACAAGCCCATATTCTACACCAAAAATTTCATATGTCAGCAAGCAACATAAAATTGCTTTTCCCAGAGCTAACAATGAGCCAATGAGCTCTTGCAAGAATTGTGCCCCTTTGCCCCGTTAGGCCCATTGCAACAAGCAGGAGTGAACCTGTGAGGCCTTGCTCCTAATAAGCTCTGGCAAGTGGATGTCACTCACATTAACTCCTTTGGTAAACTTAAATTTGTCCATGTGGTGGTAGATACTTATTCAAAGGCTGTATTTGCAACATCCCAGTCTGGAGGAAAGGCTAGTAATGTGACAAAGGCAGTTAGGTCAGCCATGCTGGTCCTCAGTGTCCCCTGGACCATAAAGACAGATAACAGTCCAGTGTATACATGACAGGAATCTAATTCCTTCTTGAGGTCTGCCACAAGTATCCCATACAACCCACAGGGACAGGCAATCATTGAAAGAACTCATAGGACAATTAAAGATCTCTTACAAAGACAGAAAAACAATCATATGCTCCCAGACCCACAGCTTGCTTTGAGGCCCTTTCCACTATCAATTTTCTTACTTTTGAGTCCCAAGGGGTCAACCCAGCTTATAAACACTGGGGATCCTTTGCATCCCAGACCTAAAACCCTATCGTTGGGTGGAAAGACCCCCAGACAGGAGAATGGAAGGGACCACACCCTCTGCTAACCAAGGGCCAAGGATACACTTGTTTCTTTCTAGAGAATGCGGGACAGCACATTTGGGTACCAGCCAGAAACATCAAGCCTGCAACTGACAGTCAACTAGAACCAGCTACATAAGACTGAGAGTCTGCCTTGTTAGCAGAGGCACCTGCTACTGACTGTCAAGCTGCTGCCCTATCATCATACCTTGAGGAACTCCCATATCCACATCTGCTATTGCTTTATACCCCACAAGCTCTGGTCAACCACTCAAACATCCCACAGCCTGCGTGCAGTCATGCCATTCCTGATTACCATTGTTCCTCATTCCTACCCCCATCTGAGCAAGCAATCCTGTGGTCTCCCGTTTTGAGGGCTGGTTAGTCAACAACGGGTAACATCCCCTGGGGGACAACCTAAAACAAGCATACCCACATAAGGAGACTACATGGAAAAGGGGTAAACAATGGTATGGCCAAGGATCATGCCTCCCATTGCTCAAAAATAAATGAAAAGGGGGAAATGTGGTGCAATGAGAAGGCCCTGCCAAGATGGACACTGACAAGCAAGCGTCAGTTACTCAGGAATGGCTTCAGAATCCACCTGGCAACAGAGCCTGTCTGGTAACAGGCAACGATTGGTTAGGGCATAAACTGCCCCTTCTCCGGATTGGCTGTCTCAGCTATTTAAGCTGCTGTACCAACTGAAATAAACAAGTCTGTGGGCTGCTTGCCTCTGGCCCTCCTTCACCCAAATCCTGGTGTGTGTGTGGTGACTTCACTTCTCTTGCCCCCACCATGCTCCTTCTCTCAGAACGAATCCACAGCAACAGGAATCTGTTTGATTCCAGATATTAGTGGAAATTTTTACAACTTTTTCTCATTCAATAAGATGCTGGCCATGGGTTTGTCATATTTGCCTTGTGTTGAGTAATGTTCCTCCCATACCCATTTTGCTTAAGGTTTTCATCATGAAAGAAAGTTGTATTGTATGAGATGTTTGTTTCGCATCTATTGAGATAACTATATGGTTTTTGTTCTTCAGTTTGTTAATGTGCTGTATCACATTTATTGATCAACAGATGTTAAACCATTCCTGCATATCAGGGATAAATCACACTTCATCTGGGTAAATGATCTTTCTGATGTGTTGTTGAATTTGATTAGGTAGTATTTTGTTGAAGATTTTTGCATCCATGTTCACCAAGGTAATGATCTAGAGTTCTCTTCCTCTGTTGTATCTTTTTCAGGTTTATCAATTAAGGTGACATTGGCATTGCAAAAAGGGTTTAGGGGGATTTTCTCCCTTTAAATTGTTATAGAGTCTATTATAGTATTGTCCATAGTGCTTTCATTTAAGTGTTACTTATTCATTTATTTGAGAGACAGAGACATCAAGAAAGAAGAGGAGACAATGACAGAATTACAGAGATTGCATACATTTGTCCATTAACCAAGTATTCGTGATATCCATTGTTAGGCCAGCTCAAGGCTGGAGGATGTGAACTCAATCCAGTTCTCCCACATAGCTAGCAGGGACCCAAGTACTTGAACTATCATCCACTGTCACTCAGAGTACATATTAGCAGTAACTGGAATTAGGAACAGAGCAGGGACTCAAACCTATGCACTTCAATATGAAATACAAGCATAAATAACTGCAGGAACACATGCACTCCACCATAATGTATTCTGGCAAATAATGCCAGTTTTATGTTCAAGAAAATATATTGCATATTTTAAAATATCTGTAAATACTACATATTTGCAAACACTTTATTAGTTTCACAGTACACTTTAACATATTAAATACACAATGATAAAGAAATGTAATATTGATTAGCTAAGTATTTTTTAAACATGTATTTCACTACCTATATGACATATCTGTCAGATTATGGAGCAAATACTCAAATTCTGAAATAGCCAAATAGTAGTCATGGAATGCTATTGCTATTGGTTATTGGAAGTGGATACTGTATCAAGAAAGCAATGATTGTTTTCTTGCTGCCTAAAAACCATTATACTTGACTTCAATTGTAAATGCAGAAATTAAAGAAGCAAATGCAAATTTAGGTTTTTATTGCAGATATGAAGCTGTGACATACTTGAAAATATTTTATGGCCTTTGCCTTTAATTACATTTGAATGCAGCATAAAATGTTCTCCACATAATATGAAATGTTTTCCAAAGATCTTTGTGGAAAAGGTATTTCTTCCTATGAGTTCACATATAAAATAGTCAAAATATTTTGTTTGTTCAATATAAGTTATTCAAGCAAGGTTGTAAAAAACCATTTATGAGGTGTTTTTTGTTTGTTCATTTTTTTGGTCAGTTACTACACAGAACTGAAACAGAGCTCATAACAAAAAAATTACAGGTTTCAAGTTAATATTAATTCTCATTTAGGAACCTACTTAATTATACTATATATACACTTTATGACAAGTACACGTAATAAAATACTTGACCGATCAGTGAAGAGGAACCTGTGTACTCATCTATTATTTTGGATTTCTAGGCAAAACTCTATTTAGTTATACAGATAAAGCAAAACATATAAATTTTCTGTCAGGGATAAACATCTGAACATTTCTTTATGTGGTCAGATTAACTGGAGTCAGGGTAAAGCCTGTCACTAATAGTACCTGACAAATCTTGAATCAAGAGAAGCAATTAGAAATCAATATCAAGTAATCAGGTTGTAGTTGAAAAGACAGAGATAAGCACCTGATGATCAGGTATCTGTCAGGAAGTGAAATTAGCCTGGCATACCTGACATAATTTAAGATTTACCAGTCTTGAATATCTCCTGGTTGTCACCTTGCAAACACAATTTTCCCATGTGTGTAAGAGACTAGTAAGTCTAAATAAAAGGGTAGTAGGATGAAAAGTTCCGTAGATATCTGTTAGATCCATATGGGCTATGGTGTCATTTAAAACTATTGTTTCCTTGTTGATCTTACCAGTTGATCTGCCTATTTCTGAGAATGGAGTATTGAAATCCCCCAGTACTATTGTATTGGAGTCTAAGACTCCCTATAAGTCCCTTAACAAATCTTTTAAATAAACTGGTGCCCTGTAATTAGGTGCATATACATTGATAATCATTATATCTTCCTGTTGAATTGATCCCTTAATCATTATATAGTGCCCCTCTTTGTCTCTCCTAACAGTTTTTGCATTCAAGTTTATTTTGTATGATATTAAGATGGCTACGCCCACTCTTTTTTCATTTCTGTTGGCATGGTATATCTTTTTCCAGCCTTTCACTTTCAGTTTGTATGCATCTTTGTTGGAAAGATGTGTTTCTTGTAGGCAGCAAAGAGATGGGTTTTGTTCCTTAACCCAATCAGCCAATCGGTGTCTTTTAACTGGACAGTTCAGGCCATTAGCATTCAATTTGACCATTGATAAGTATTAACTTTGCCCTGCCATTTCCCAAAGATATTTTCTAATATATGCTTTGAACTTCCCGTGATCTTCTGGTGTGAGGTTTCCTTCGTTTACCTTCTTTCATATTGATGACCGTGTTTCTGTATTTGTGTGTGTAAAACATCTTTAAGCATCTTTTGCGGGGCTGGACGAATGGCGACAAATTCTTTCAATTTCTGTTTGCTATGAAAGGTCTTTATTTCACCTTCATTCACAAATGAGAGCTTTGCAGGATATAATAGTCTGGGCTGGCAGTTTTTCTCTCTTAGTACCTGGGCTATATCTCACCATTCCCTTCTAGCCTGTAGGGTTTCTGATGAGATGTCTGCTATGAGTTTAATTGGAGATCCTCTGAGAGAAATCTGACATTTCTCTCTTACACATTTTAGAATGTTTTCTTTGTGTTTCACTGTGGTGAGTTTGATTACAACGTGCCATGGTGAGGATCTCTTTTGGTCGTGTTTATTAGGGGTTCTATGAGCTTTCTGTACTAGGATGTCTCTGTCCTTCTCCAAACCTGGGAAGTTCTCTGCAAGTATCTCACTAAAAAGGCCTTCTAATCCTTTCTCTCTCTCCATGCCTTCAGGAACTCCTAGAAACTGAATGTTGGGTTTTTTAATAGTATCCTGTAGATTCCCAACAATACTTTTTAGATTTCTAATTTCCTCTTCTTTTCTTTGGCTTGACTGTATACTTTCCTGTTCTTTGTCTTCTAAATCTGATATTTTCTCTTCTGCTTCACTGACTCTGTTTTTAAGGCTCTCTAATGTGTTTTTCATTTTATCTATAGAGTTCTTCATTTCATTTTGATTTCTCTTCACTATCACACTTTCCTGTTCTACTAGTTTCTACGTTTCATTTTGATTCCTCCTTAAGATTTCATTTTCACGAGAGATTTCCTATCCTGTCCAGTAAGGATTTGCATAGCTCGAGCATTTGTTTTTGAAAACTTCTAATTGTTCTTACCATAAATTTTTTGAAATCTGTATCTTTCATTTCTTCCATCTCATCATCTTCATAATCTTGGCTTGGGGTGTCTTGTTCATTCGGGGGCATCATAATGTCTTCCTTCTTCTTGTTTCCTTGGTTTCTGCGTTTGTTGCTTGGCATTGTGGAGATATTCCTTGGATTCTTCTTCCCTTGCTGTGGTGTTTTTTTCTTGTTATACTATGACTGTATTAAGTGGACTGTCTGCTTTTGATGGAGGCTTAGAGGCTTGAGATGGGTGTGGCCAGAGAGCTCTGTTTGGTTCTTCAGGGATAAGGGTGTGCCAAAGGTGACACTCCCAGGTTAGGTGTGGTAAATCTCTCTCTTTCTTCTCTTTTTTTTGATTCAGAAGAGAAGTAAAGACAATCCCTAACTTTCAGAAGTTCAACTTATAAGTTTTTAACTTTAGGATAGTGAAAAAGTTGTACACACTCAGAAGAATCTGTAGTGTGTATCTGAATTTTGAGTTTGTAGGGTAGGGATCTGCAGTACAATATTCTCTCATGATGCTAGGCGGTGGTAGTGAGAATCAGTTTCCAGTCAGCCATGTGATCACAAAGGCAAACAAATCTATAGTGTACTGTGTTGCTAACTATTATACCAGGTAGTTTAGGTGTATTAAATACATTTTTGAGTTATGATGTTCTTAGTTTATGATTTGTATATTGAGATATTCCATTTCTCTTTGAATTTACTGAAGTAACCTCATATACCACAAGAAAATTAAATGCAGTATTTTTAATATTTTACTGATCTTGTATTACCTTAGTTCTGCTTTTTCCTTCTTAATCCCATTTCATTTGTTATCAGGAAAATAAGTCTTCCCAACATCTATCCTGTTCTTAAACCTCAATTTCCTATCTATATATTTCTCATTCTCTAACATATATTGTGCAAATTCTATTCCTTTCCCCAACCTTTTTAGATACTGCCAAAATTCAGACTTCATAAGTTTTCACTATTGCAGTAGCTTCTTGGTTGTCCTCACCAAATCCTGTTTCATGAACCACAATTCCACTTCTAACACCGAAAGGGATTCTTTAAAATCCCAAATTGATCATGTTGTCCACATATTTAATATCCTTCAAAATTGCATCATTGTGAAAACCATAAAAATGAGATTTTTTCATGAGACTTAAGGAAGTGCCTTGTTAACTGTTGCTTGCCTGTACTCTCATTTGTCACCACTTCCCTCAATGCTCTATATTCCATCAGTAGTGAACAGTTTTATTCATTCATACACTTTGACCTCACACATCTGTTTCTCAAGACATATTTTCTCTGTGGCTTGAAATATTTTATATACCTCTTCACCTAATACACTCCTATTCCTGAACCAATTACAGCTCAAGAATTGGTAGAAAAAAGTCACTGGCTTTTTAAATCTCTTCCAAAGTAGTGCTGAGGGTGAATGAAAATATTAAAAAAATGGAAACAGTGAAACTAAGACTAAAGATAGTCTTGATAAAAGCTGTAGGCATGGAATTTAGACATGCACAGAAAGTCGTATATGAAAAATATGTGATAACTTACACGAAATGTAAAAGCACCAAGACAGGGCATGACTATAGCATCAGGAAATTCTTTGTCAACCTAATAAACAAAGTATGATCTTGATACTTCTTAAGAAATAATTTCCAAAAGCAAAATGGTTAAGAAAAAAATAAAAAGACCAGGTTGCAAGTGATGGATTCAGATTCAAAAAGAGAACAATTGGAACAGATTAGAAATCCCAGAAATTAATCCACATAGATACAATCAACTATGACCTAATAAATAAAGTATGTTCTTGATGTTTCTTAAGAAATAATTTCCAAAAACAAAATGGTTAAGAAAAAAATAAAAAGACCAGGCTGTCAGTGATGGATTCAGATTCAAAAAGAGTGACCAATGGAACAGATTAGAAATCCCGGAAATTAATACACACAGATACAATCAACTATTTAGCTCATTTGACAAATTAGCTAAATCATTCCCTGAGGAAAGCACAGTCTCTTCAATGAATGATGTCTCCATATGCAGCAATATAAATCATGACTCCTATCAGTATATAAAAATCAACATACAATTGATCAAAGATCTAAACCTAAGACCTAAAACCATCAAATTGCTAGAGAAAAACAGAACTCAAACAACGAAGACATTGGCCTATGCACAGACTTTTTGGATAAGACCCCAGAAGCACAAGCAATAAAAGGAAATTTAGACAAATGGTATAAAGCCAAGAAGCTTCTGCACAGCAAAGGAAATACTCAATAAAAGAGGCAACTGACAGAATGGGAGAAAATATTTGCAAAGTATATATCTGATAATGAATTAATATTCAGACTATATAAAGGAGCTCAAGATACTCAAAAACAACAAAATAAACTATCCAATTCAGAAATGAGCTATGGATATAAACAGGCATTTTTCAAAGGCTGAAATATAAATGGCTAACAGACACATCAAAAGATACTCAGGATCACTAACTATCAGAGAAATGCAAATCAAAACCACATTAAGATTTCACTGCACTCCAGTTAGGATGGTTATCATGCAAAAGTCAAAAAAAATAACAAATGCAGGTAAGGATGTGGAGTAAAATGTACACTAATCTGTTGGTGGGAAGGTAAACTAGCACAACCATTATGGATGACAGTATGTAGATTCCTTAGAAACCTGAAAATTAATCTACCATATGAACTAGTGATTGCACTCCTGGAAATTTATCCAAAGTAAATTAAATTAACATATGAAGGAGTGATCTATACACCCATGTTAATAGCAGTTTAATTCACAAAAGCTAAGATATGGAACTAACCTAGATTTCCATCAAGAGATGAAGTGGATGAAGAAAATGTGATATATAAACAGACACAAACACACACACAAAATTGTTGAGATGTATGTGGTATCACTATCACATCACTGCAATAGTGTTTTGTCCTTGGTAGAACTGGGTGATCCTCTGGCCTCAGAATCAGCCCTAAAGGCATTCGGATCTGGCTAAAAAGCCCATGAGAGTATTTCAGGCATGGAAAGCCAAGACACTCTGGCAAAAAAAAAAAAAAAAAAAAAAAAACAAAACAAAACAAAAAAAAACACCTAAGTGAAAGATCTCTGTGAGTGAGATCCCAGTGGAAAGAACAGGTCTTCAAAGAAGGAGGTACTTTTCTCTGAAGGGAGGAGATAACTTCCACTTTGACTATGACCTCGTCTAAATAAGATAAGAGTCGGAGAACTCAAAAGGCTTCCATAGCCTTGGAATCTCATGACTGGAGCATAGGGAGATCACAGATGCCATAAACAAGAGTGTCAATTTGTAGAGTCAACAACAGGAGTCACTGTGCACTTACTCCTCATGTAGGATCTCTGTCCTTAATGTGCTGTACATTGAGATTTAATGCTATAACGAGTACTCAAACAGTATTTTTCACTTTATGTTTCTATGGGAGTGCAAACTGTTGAAATCTTTACTTAATGTATGCTAACCTGATCTTCTGTATATAAAGAGAATCGAAAATGAATCTTGATGTGAATAGAAGGGGAGAGGGAGTGGGAAAGGGGAGGGTTGCGGGTGGGAGGGAAGTCATTGAGGTGGGGGAAGCCAATGTAGTCCATAAGCTGTACTTTGGAAATCTATATTCATTAAATAAAAGTTAAAAAAAAAAAGAAGAACTGGGTGATCAAGCTATCTTATTCTTTTTTTTTTTTTTTTTTTTTTTGACAGGTGTTGCTCCCCCACTTGCGGAGGAATGACACCGGACCCTGTGTTGTTCTCTTTCCCTGGCCCTTCCCGGGTTTGCTGCCGCTCCCCCTCCCCCGCCTCCACGGAGGGGCGGCACCCCCGCTGCTTCCCCCACTTCTGCGGAGGAGCGGCACACCACCTGCTGGCTCTCTCAGGGGTTCCTCAGATGTTCCTCCTGCAAGTTGTCTCTCTCCTCCTTTATAGTCCTCTTCCACCAATCTGTGCTCTGCTGCCCACACGCCAAGCACGCTGCTCTCCTCCAATCAAAGGCAGGATCAGCTCCTGCAGCTTGTTAGTCGAATTGGTGAGGCAGCTGTATGGAAGTTATTTACTCTCTCTCAGCGCCATATGGTGGGAGATCAGATGCATAGAATTAGTCTTAGCAGTTCCAGTAATGTAGTCTAGTCTCGGTTGCTCCCCACAGACAGGCAGAGTGGACAGTGAGAGAGAGAGAGACAGAGAGAAAGGTCTTCCTTTTCCGTTGGTTCACCCCTCGATGGCCGCTGAAGCTGGTGCACTGCAGCCGGAGCACCACGCTGATCCGAAGTCAAGAGCCAGGTGCTTCTCCTGGTCTCCCATGTGGGTGCAGGGCACAAGCACTTGGGCCATCCTCCACTGCACTCCCGGGCCACATCAGAGAGCTGGACTGGAAGAAGAGCAACCGGAACAGAATCCAGTGCCCTGACCGGGACTAGAACCCTGGGTCTTGGTACTGCAGGCAGAGGATTAGCCTATTGAGTGGTGGCGCCAGCCCAAGCTATCTTATTCTTAATGATGAATTCCACACCCAATTTTAATTCTTTAAAATAGAGTCACATGGGAATTAGGGGAACAAAAGCTTTTTTCTGATCCTAGGTTCATAGCTGAGGCCCCTATAACAAAGGACATAAGCATATAAACTTATTTAATAAAAGTTTTCTGTCACACAGGAACTCTCAGGAATGAAGAGTCAAGGAAATAGATAAATTCATATATTTTCATGCTTAAGTTTGATGAAGAATGGGTACTCATTAAGAAATATGATTAGGGGGCTGGGCTGCAGCTCAAAATGTGTTTTGTGATATTTATGGTATAAAAACTCAAACTCACATCAGTCAGCCCCTAGGAAAATCTATTCGGGGAGTATTCTGCTAAAATTGTGGTATATAGCCTCTTATAAAGTTAATATTGTCATTATATTTTAATATTTTATTTTTTCTCCTGAATCTTAATGAAAATTTTATTGTAAAGTTAAGAGAAAGCAAATGTTTTACAGTATTAAAAAGGATAGCTGCCATAATGAACACTTAGGCAGTATTTTGATTATAGATTTGCAGATAATTCTAATTATTGGCACTACAAAGCTAAAACCATAATTTATATAAAGAAACATCAGTACTGGAAGAGTTGTGTAACATGAAAAATAGAGTGCTTATTGAAACAAACAAAATCCAGGCTACTAACGAAGGGAAATCTTATGTTTTGTTTCATCAGCTTCATTTTCTTCTTGCTGTTTTGTTGCTGTAGTTTTTAGATGTTAACAGGAACATTACAAATAGTTCTTCTACAGTAACTGTCTAGCCCTCATCATCGACTTGACAGCTGGCACATGAATACCAGGCCATCTGTCACATAAGAAATCAAGCCATGGCCAAACACCTCCATTCAAGAACTGGAGCCAGTAATCTCATGTTATAATTTTTACATAAACAAACAGCAATTGCTTTTTTTTCAAGAAAATATGCTAAATTGCTTCAAGATTTATATTATATAACAAAATTTCATGAAAACATTGATTATGATAGTGATAAATAATAAGGATTTTAAAGACTTTACACAACAAATTTTTGTTAATAAGCATGACTGAAATTTTAAGTCTCAAATTTGGAAAATGGTTAAAAAATAGAATTTTTATATGTCAACATTAGGAAGTAAGACATATTTAAGTGCTAATTTAGTCAATCACATTTTATTAATTCAAAGTAAACGTAGAAATTCTGATTTTTCATATATATAAATGATTAATTTATGTTTAATTACCAAACATGAGAAAAATGTTTTAAAATCTGACAAGCTTTAATGAGAATCTAGCATTATTTTTGTTGTTGTTGTTATTAGATTATTTGTATTTATTGACAAATAATAATTGTACATATTTATGGGGTATAATGTAATATTTTGATACATGTATACATTTTAATGAGAAAATTATAATTAGCTCCCACCACTTCATATATTCAAGATTTCTTTGCAGTGTGCACATTCAAAAGTCTTATTTTTCAAAAGAGGAAATCCAAATGGCCAACTGACACATGAAAAAATGTTCAGGATCACCTGCAATCAGGGAAATGCAAATCAAAACCACAATGAGGTTTTACCTCACCCCAGTTAGAATGGCTTACATACAGAAATCTACCAACAATAGATGCTGGCAAGGATGTGGGGAAAAAGGGACACTAACCTACTGTTGGTGGGAATGCAAACTGGTAAAGCCACTATGGAAGTCAGTTTGGAGATTCCTCAGAAACCTGAATAATACCCTACCATACAACCCAGCCATCCCACTCCTTGGAATTTATCCAAAGGAAATTAAATTGATAAATAAAAGAGCTGCCTGCACCTCAATGTTTATTGCAGCCAATTCACAATAGCTAAGACATGGAATCAACCTAAATGCCCATCAAAAGAAGACCAGATAAAGAAATTATGGGATATGTACTCTATAGAATACTATACAGCAGAAAAAAATGAAATCCGGCCATTTGCAACAAAGTGGAAGAATCTGGAACACATCATGCTGAGTGCAATAAGCCAGTCCCAAAGGGACAAATATCATATGTTCTCCCTAATCGGTGACAATTAACTGACCACCTAAAAGGAAACCTGTTGAAGTGAAATGGACACTATGAGAAACAATGACTTGATCAACCCTCGTCCTGACTGTCAAGGAACAACTTACTACTTTATTCCTTTTAGTATTTTTTTACTTAACACCATTGGTTGAACTCTTTAATTAACACACAATTATTATTAGGTGTTTAAATTTAACTGGAAAGTGATCCCTGTTAAATATAAGAGTGGGAATAAGAGAGCAAGGAGATGTACAGTTTGACACATTCTCAACCTGACTTGCCCCACATGATAGAGTTAGAAACATACCAGGGAATTCCAATTCAATCCCATCAAGGTGGCATGTACCAATGCCATCTCACTAGTCCAAGTGATCAATTTCAGTTCACAATTGATACTAATGATAGGATTAAATGTCAAAGGGATCACATAAACAAGACTAGTGTCTGAAAATACTAACTGATAGAATTAAAAAAAAAAAAAGGGAGAGAACGATCCAACATGGGAAGCGGGATACACAGCAGACTCATAGAATGGCAGATGTCCTAAACAGCACTCTGGCCTTAGAATTAAGGCATTCGGATCTGGCTAAAAAGCCCATGAGAGTGTTTCAGGCATGGAAAGACAAGACACTGTCGCAAAAGCAAAAAAAAAAAAAAAAAAAAAAAAAAAAAGACCTAAATGAAAGATCTCTGTGAGTGAGATCCCAGCGGAAAGAACAGGCCGTCAAAGAAGGAGGTACCTTTCTCTGAAGGGAGGAGAGAACTTCCACTTTGACTATGACCTTGTCTAAATGAGATCGGAGTTGGCGAACTCAAGAAGCTTCCATAGCCTTGGCATCTATGACAAGAGCCTCGGGTAATTACTAAAGTCATAAATAAGAGCGTCAATTGTTAAATCAACAACAGGAGTCACTGTGCACTTACTCCCCATGTAGGATCTCTGACCTTAATATGTTGTACTGTGTGCATTAACGGTATTAACTAGTACTCAAACAGTACTTTTTTCTTTGTGTTTCTGTGTGGATGCAAACTGTTGAAATCTTTACTTAGTATATACTAAGTTGATCTTCTGTATATAAAGGTAATTGAAAATGAATCTTGATTAATGAGATGGGAGATTGAGTGGAGATGCGATGGTTGCAGGTGGGAGAAAGGTTATGAGGAAATAAGATGCTATAATCCAAAAGTTGTACTTTGGAAATTTATATTTATTTAGTAAAAACAGATTTAAAAAACATATGCAGCAAAATTTTCATCTCAAAAATGAAAAGGATCATATATTTAAGGAAATTATTGGCAATAAACTTAATACTACTAATATTTTATTGCTTTTCTGTTCTTATATTATTGTAAATGCTCAGGAAAAATACATAAAAACTGAATTGGATATGCCAAAAAAATCCAGCTCGAAGTTATAATAGATGATAAGCAAAAACAACAAGCAATGTTAAACATAAATAATAATAATAACAGGTGAATTGCTATTTCTTCGTTGACAGGGCATTGTTATTTTATTTCTTTTTCTCAGCCTCTGTCATTTCAGCAAATACTGTGTTTTTACTGCAATAGCGCTAGAAGGATCCTGCCATTGTCTGAATTGTAGTCTTTCAATTTCCTCTATTCACTGTGGCTCCTATAGTCTGAATTCTGCCATCTCTAGTTTGCATTCACATCAGAAGCCATTGGTGCACTACAGGTTCCCACAATTTGAAGTGAGAATACCAGTAGGAACAAGTGAAAAAGGCTAGTAGTTAGCATCAGAAAAACAGTGTTAATGCTAAAGAATACTAGTTTGTGAGGATCAAAAACTACTGATGAAGATACCATTTATATAAACACTTTTCCTGGGAACAACCCCACTTCTATATCTCAAAAAACTATTAAAAAGACACTCTCATAACAACCTTCTGGATATAAATTAATAACTATCACAATATGGAGATTAGGATTTATAGTGCAGCAGACAGGAGCAGTAGCACACCTTAATACAATTGTAATAAACCATGTTTCTCATTAACCTTTTATTTAAAAATCTTTGTATATATTTAAAACTACTTGATAGAGTGGCACATACCTACGCACATATTAACACAAAGAGTGAGGATCGGGCGAGAGAGAGAGCAATATCTTCCATCCACTGGTTCACTTCCCAGAGAAATCTTACTTCCACAGGGTCACTCACCAAATGCTATCAATAACCAGAGCTGAATCAGACCAAAGCCAAGAGCACAGCACTCCATTCCATAGGGGCCTAAGCACTTGAGCTGTCATTCCCTACTTTGTAGGATGTTTTAGCAGGATGGGAAGTAGAGTAACCAGGTCATGATTCTGCATTTAGATGTGAGACAAAGGTGGGACAGCAGCAGCTTAACCTGTTGTGCCATAAAGCTCACCCCTACTTTTTTTCTTTATAAAATTCAAGTACATTCTTAGTCAATCTAGAAAAAAATCTTTCTTTTTGCTTGCCTTCCTTCCTTCCTTCCTTCCTTCCTTTCTTCCTTCCTTTGCAAGCCTATTAATCAAAGGCTTTCTTTTTCAGGACATTCTGATACACACACAGAAATACTTTAGTATACTTAATCACATTCTTAGTTGCTGCAAACTATGTTTACTTTCTTTCAGAAGAATAACTTCAGAGAATTAGCATAATGCACACAAAAAAACCTAAGTCTTTATTGGCCATAATTATCTTTCAAAGTAAAGTTTCTATTTTTACTACAGAAAATCTGCTAGGATTTGAAAAGGCAGGAAGAATTTCTTTCTTCCTGAAGAGTAATAGTTATTTACCTGAAATTGCAAAGAATCCTAGAGAAATAATAACTGTGTGATTCAGCTGAAGTCAACTTCCAAGAAAAAGAGTAAGAATTTTGCTGGTAGGGGGCTAGGTACCAACATTTCAGGCAAGTTACTTAATAATGTCAGAAGAATAGCATATTTCTACTTGGGTAAAGAAAATATTGTCAAGTATCAGTAACTGGTATGCTGTTGACCTCTATTTGACTGAATCGCCAGTTTAGATGAGAGATCTTGGATTTCAGTATATTACTGCTGTTATTTGTCTTTTGGACATTAAATTTTTCATTTGCTGAATTAACAAGTGAAGAGAGTAAAGAGGAAAACAACCTGAAGTTCAAATCAATCAAATGTGCCATTTTTGCTATTCCATTAAAAGGTTTGATGGGAAAGGAGACTGCACCTATTAGCTAATCTCCAAACTGCATTTCCTCTTTGAATCTAATTTATTATCCTCTCACATGAATAATCAAGATTTGAATGCACGAAAGTTATTGCCAAAATTTCCATTCATAACTGATGAAATAGAGCACATTATCTCTTTTCCCAATATCCACATCAAATACAGCAGCAATGCTAACACCCCTGCCTCTGCGCTTTTAACCTTTAAGTCATCATCCATCTCTCTCAATAGATTTTGGTCTCATTCAACACATGCCCCAAGAAACCTCACTCCTGATTTGTCAATGTGCTCATTTCTTTATTCTTTCACAGAGGTAGGGTGCCTCTCAAAGAAGATTCTAAAAATAATCCTTCATTCAAAAGTACCCACAAACAATATGTCAGTCATGCATAATGCTTATTGACCCACTTCTTTGTTGAACTGTTGTAGAAATAGCCAAAATTTTTTTTTTCAGTACCATAATTGTGAATAAGGGTTCCAAAGAAGCTAAGGCATCTAAGAAAATAACTCTATGGCCTGCATGAATAGAAAGGAACCATAATCAGACATTAGAAATTCAGAAGAGGAGCCAGTGTTGTGGCGCAGGGGGTAAAGCTGCTGCCTCTGACACCGGCATCCCATATGGATGCTGGTTAGAAACCTGGCGGCTCCACTTTTGATCAAGCTCCCTGATAATGCTCCTGAGGAAGCAGCAGAAGATGGCCCAAGTGCTTGGGCCACTTTACCCATGTGGGATACCTGGAAGAAGCAGCTCTGGGCTTCTGTATTCAGTTGGCCCAGCACTGGCCATTGCGGCCATTTGGGAAGTGAACAAATAGTTGGAACATCTCTCTCTGTCTCTCCCTCTCCCACTCTGCCACTCCTTCTCTCTCTGCAACTCTGCCTTGCCAGTAAATAAGAACAAAATTTAAAATAAATAAAAGTAAATAAAGAAGGATGAAGGAAGCTAAAATTGTGTGTGTGTATCTGTGTGTAAAAACTGAGGTTCTGGTAACTTTGAAGGCTTAAGACTTAAACCCTAGTATTGTTTAAATTATATCTAAATTCACATCAGAATTCATAACTTTCTTTGTATATTTCCCTTTCTTTCTCTATTACTTCTAGTATCAGTAGATTTAAGTTTATTTAGCTAATATGGAGGTCTATAAAATATGTGAGATACTTTTTAACTGAAATACATTGAATTATCAGAGCAAGAATAAAAGAAATGCAGTGCCAGCATAATCCTTGAAGTAGGAATAACAATATGATGAGAAAAGGTTTGACTGCCTTTGAACAAGCTGTTTGCAAGAATGAGGTCTGAGGAGATTTGTGTTGTAATGAGCCTCTCTCATCGCACATATTACATTAAGGCAGTACTTGCATGTATAGACCTACTATATCTGCCTTAAATTATTTTGGTCTATTTCCACAATGCAGGTATAAAACTGTTTAGAAATGGTGTAGAGGTTTCTACGGATGAAAACGTTTTTTCTTTGTCAAGCTGGCGTGTCTGAGTTTCCAAGCCCAAATGCTATGCAACTCTAGTAAGAACTAGGTACTTGACAGTATTTCTATGACAATGAACAGAGAAGAATCAGAGAGACAACTTTTGCAGCAGCAGATTTGAAGCCCTAGAAATCTGCTTTTGTTGGTATTATTGAAGAAGCTGAAAAACCTTTTAGGGGGAGATTTGGTCACTTTTGGCTTTTGTGCCATGATCCTTTCCATTGTCCTGGGGAGTTTGCTCTCAGATAAGCCTCTTTATCTGTGCACTGTGACAAGAAAAGCTCTACAAGCCTAAGCAAGTAAACTGGATACTATCATATACAACCTTCCACAGAGTGTTGGGGAACAAAAAATAAGAACAGGTTACAGGTGAAAACACATTTGTTAAATTCACTAAGCAGTTGAGAAGAAAGAACCTCTTTGACAGTAAATGCTTTTCTGAAAAAAAAAAAAAACTAGTGCACTTATTTGCATGCTAAAGTGGTACTAGTCAGCAAAGGAAAGAACATGCACAGTGGCATTTAAATGTTAGTAATCTTTTGATGGACTAAAATCAATTATTATCCCAGAGAAGCACAGTAGGAAACACTCAACATATTTAGAGTCAACTGAGAAAACCTATTGGAAATCAAGAATTCAGGGGGAAAACAGCCATTCCCTATATGCACTTCAATAAATATTCAGTCATTTGATTGTCTCCATAGCTAGAGAATCCATAGCAGTAACAATGAAAGGACCAGATAATAAATTGAAGCTATACTGCATGTTATTCTTAAAAGTACTCTCTAGCTCGCCCAGAATTGGTATTTTGTTATTATTTTTGGTGACTAGGAATTTATTACATTTCAGCAATCTCTATGTAATAAATAAAATCATCATAAATGAAAATGTGATTCTGAGGTGGATATTTTTAGTTCCACTGAGGATTAAAAATACAAGAAACATGGGAATTTTATAAACAATTTAATTTCAAAGAGCAAAGAGGTAATATGGGAAATCACCAACAATATTGAAGAGAGGACATGAGTAGACTGAAACACTAGGTATAGAACTGTAAATTTCCAAATCATAAATTTTAATTCAAAACTAAAAAAGAAATTAATCATTAAAAAGAGTGTTTATGGTTTCTGAGGTGAATTCACTCCATAACAGTACTATGTGTTGCACCCACACAGTGTATTGGGTTTAGGTGGTGTTGTTGAACTGTAGGAAGAACTACACTTGTAAATAACTCCAATTCTAAAGAGAAAAAAATTATATATGTTCGAATACTGTTTTAAGTGTCAGAGAAGCTGAGGTTATGGGTTACAAAGTCTGAAAGAAAACTGAGTGCTAAATTAGGAGAAAACAGAAACTAGAGACGCAACACATCCAGTAAAGACTCCAAAATCCTCATCCATAGTAGGTAATGCCTTGGTGTTTGGGGAAACACCCATGATAGCATCACATTGCCCTAGTTTATGTGGGACTTCTGGATATTAAACATTGCTTTAGATAATTCTAAGTCAAGCATTATTTTGATCACAAAGCGCAATTACTCAGCTTTTCCAAAGTGGGAAGCTAGAAATTTCACATAGTATCAGTTGCTCAAGTTGTTAAAACAGATTGATTGTGAAACTTTCTAGCGGTGTGACCATGAGTAGATTACTTAGGCAATCAATCTGAACATCAGCTTTCTCACTTTTAAAATGGTATGCACAATGGTATAAAGCTCAAAATGTTGTTAGGTTAATTCAGTGGGAAAAGTAATGTGTAGTGCTTTGAACTATGTCTGGCAAATAGCAGGAATGAAATAAATCTTGCTTTTTCCAGTGAACCAAGTTCGTATGTTCGTAAGTGGATGAAGCTGAGGAACTCAGCCGCAGAATGCATAGACTGTTTTCAGTTTTGCAAAATTCCTAAGATCTATCCTGCGTTAGGGCTCTGACACATGCTGTTCTCTCTGCCTAGAATACTTCTTTTATGTTCTTTACCTTGTTAATTCCTTCTCAATCATTGGGCCTAATCTGTCAATTCTACTTAAAGTCCTAACTTGACTCGCACTCTTGATCCCCAGTATAACTCAGTATTATCCTGTAATACAAAGAGATTATGTCATTTACTTTTTTCTTATATACTAATCACAATTGTGTGTATTTGTGTTTGTATGTGTGTGCATATCCTTGTATCTATGGATATGAATTCTCCATGTGAATCCTTGCCAATTTCCACATAGATAATGTCTATTATGGTCAGAAAAATACAGCTCGTAGTGCAATGCCTGATAGGTTATTCTAATTTAATATATATTTGTTAAAGAAAAGAATGAAGAAATAAAATTAAATGAATGAGTCAATCAATAAGTAAAATTTATGAGAAATAGAATTGTGATTACCTCACAGATAATGCTAAATTCCAGAATACTTCACTTTAAAAAGAGACACACTATAAAACTGTTGAACAAGACTCACAGATGAACTTCTCTTTGACTCATTCACATAATAGAGACATTGTAAGAAATGTCATTATTCATAAGATAGTCAGTATTTCCTCTGAGATTTTCTAAGAGAGAAAAGGAAAAAATAACCAGTCCATAAATTCAATGCTCACATCCTACAGACATCTTCTGATATGATTGTTGTTGTTAGCCCTTGTTTGTACTCCTGTGGAACTGTGGTATTCCTGCATTTTACTTGTTAAATATTATGGTTAGTGTTAAACTAAGTCTGTGATTACAGAGTGGATTGAAATAATGTCTTTGCAAAAATTAAAGAGAAAAAAAAGAAAGGAAGGAAAGAGGGGGATTGAGGGAGAGAAAAGAAGAGAGAAAGAAGTATGATTATCTTCCTAGAGCTGTACCTAAGTAATACATGAAATCTGTTTTCTTTATATTAATAAAAAATATAAATGAATACTAGTAAATTGCATCAAGCAAATAACTTACACAAATAATCTTCTCTAATTTGTTCTTTTCTAAATTCCGGAGACTTGGTAATCAGAATATTTCTTAAAATATTTTGTTTTCAACTAAGATAAAAATAAAGTGCTTTTATTTTATTCTTTTTTAAAAAAAAAATTATTTATTTATTTATTTATTTGAGAGGCACAGCAAGAGAGACATGAGAGACAAAGAGGGTGATCTTCCATCTGCTGATTTACTACCGAAATGGCCTCAACTGCCAAGTTTGGGAGAATCCAAAATCAGGAATGAGGAACTCCATTGTGGTCTCACACATGGGTTGCAGAGGCTCAAGTACTTATGCCATCATCCACTGCCTTTACAGGCATATTAGCAGGAAGCTGGATTGGAGGCAGAGTTCTAAAGCTGAGGTTCTAAACTAGCACTCTGACATGGGATGCTGGCAGCACAATGCCAGCCCCCTCATTTTTATTCATTTAGGAACATGTGAATCTTTTAGAAATAAGTAGTGTGTCACATTATAAAATATAAATAACCTCATTATTAAAGTTTATACTTAGTGCATGCTTCACAGTTGATCTTACATTTCAGTTATATGGAGTAATTATCCAAGCAGTACTTGTGAATCCTGGTTATAGATCAGAATTACTAGTGGTACTTTAAAAAATGATGTTCAAGATCCAAAACCCAGAACTAGTGTTTCATATGGTATGAAGTATGTTTATTTTCTTAAAGCTTTATGGGTGGCTCTGAAATAAATCTAAATTAAATACAGTTTATATGCAGATAGATGTAATATTGTTCATGATTTAGAAAATATCTGAATATTTCTTACAAAATGACCTTGAGTAATTAAGCAAGATTGCGAAATTATATGAGTAATCTTAATTACCTGCTTTGCTTGCACTAGAAGATTATGATAATCTGCACACTTGAAAATATTTAAATACAGATATTTGAAGTTTCTTTATTTCCTCTAATTTACCATTTATTTAGTTTAATCTGACAAATATTTGTTTACTGCTTGCTATGCCTAAGGCAGTTTTCCTGACACTGAGAGGAATGTGTAAAATTTTATTTTTAGCCTTATACAAACTCATGTCAAATGCAGGTGGAAACAAGGGCAAATTATGTAAAGTAAAAAAAGCAAGTGAAGTATCATGATTAGATATTATGATACATGTAGTGCACAATCTTCTACCTCCCAGAACACACTCAATTGCATGGACAGATAAGAGAGTTCATAGAGTACATAAGTATTTGACAGAGGTCTATAAAGATATGTAGGATTTGCATAAAGAAATGAAAAGAACTGATCAAATGTTTGGATCCATAATAAGTGATGTATTTGGGAATTTGTACCAGGAAGGACATAGAAAGGAGTGTAAGGGTCAGATTGCTGTGGTGCAGATGTCCTCTGCTTAGCATTCTTCACTCTCTGAGCAATGTAGAGGTGCATGTGATATAAAAAGACATACTCAACTTCTGTGCTTCTAGGCAATGTTCAGTGATGTTTTTAGAAAGAATACACACATAAACAATAGCATAGCATTAATTCTAAATCATATTAAGTATTGACAAATATTTTTTAAAAAATCTTAGAAATGGAGAGAAACATGTCATAGAAACAGGTAACACAGCTTACACAATCACAGTAGTAGGCTAATGGGTTACCCTGGGTCATTTAAAACATGGATTTCTGGAAAGAGAAGTGAAGATAGAAAGGTTGGACAGGACAAGCTTATAGAAAGCTTGCAATTTCCAGGCTTTTAATGGTTTACATGGATTTTCTAAAGATTTCTATAATTAGAGAAATAGATAAATGACAGAATTACATTTGTGTGGTGAGGTTAAGGGTATGTCACTAAGGGATAAGGTTATGAACAGAATGAATGGCTACATGGTTACTGCAGTAATTCCAGCACAGGTAATGAGAACCAGTGCATACTGCCAGATGGGCCAGCATGAGAACTATATTAGTGTCCTGTGAGAACATAATGTCAGAAGAATGGGGTTGAGTTGGTAGATATGAGAGCTATTTTGGAAAAGAAAGGAATTGATAAAATTAAGTTGAACAGAGCCTTGCAAGTTTGGATATGATACATAGGTAACAAGTATTTACTGCTATCAAAAAAAAAAAAAAAAGAAAAATCCTTATGACTTCCATCATTGTCATTTCATGATTATCAGTTTTGTCGCATTATCAAAAGTCTTTATCCTAATTTATTTTATTTTGACATGCTTACAGATCTATTTTGCTGTTACTAAATGGACAAGAATATGAATTCATCCTGGCTTAATTCGTTACTGTAAATCTGTATAAATGCAAAGAATTGTAGTGGTTTGTTTTTTAGGTTAATCTCACATTCTTACTGGCTATGTGGAAAGACACAAGGACATTGATAAACTTCTATATGTAGAATTCTGACCAAATAATATATAAGCTCCTTGCTTACCCTAAAATTCAAATTTTCCTTTGCAAATAGCATAAGTAAACATTACTATACAATCTAATGAAAATATATAATCAGAAGGGGGGAAAATATATAACATCACTATTAACTGAATTCTATTGGTGGTGAAAATATTTCTGGCTTAAGAAAGCACTTGCTATTCTATTTCATTGGAAATATTAGTAAAGTAAAAGTGCTTCTCCAAGATGAAAACAATGAAATTGAAAGCCAGGTTAAAATAAAATTGTATTCATAAAGCTCATGTCCAAGTATTTTTCCAAATCTTGACACTCACAATTCTTCAATAGTAACTAATTCCATGAAAATATAAGGATTTCCAGTAATATATAAAATTATATAATTAATTAACTTAAACAGTCCAAATATTCATATAATTTATATCATTGAAGACTATGAAAACCATAACTATATTAACATTGAGTCATTCATTATACAGTAATTGCTAAATAACTGTAAAATACATAATATTCTGTTTATTAGTGTTCCAATTATAATGTCACTTTATATGCACTTCCATGCTTATATAAATTTATGTAAAATTAATAGAAAAATGAATACTTACCAAAATGGTGGTAACAATCAAAGAACGATTGGATAAGGAATCTGTGATGTTGGCTGGCTTTCCCTTTTGACTTTCTGTCATATTCAGGCCACTGGCAGGATCCCAAGTTCCTATCTATAAAATAACATATGTATTTCATAAATTGTCCATCAGGCACCTGGGAAAAAGTACTGAAAGAGAAAGTTAAAGCCGCTAACACTTATTATCCACCTCCGCTGCATTATCTGATGTCGTTAAAGTAAAGGCTGCTTGTTTTAAACATGATTCACTGCTCTGTGAAGTGTGTCCACTGAGGTGTGACATTGAAGAGCAAAATGATCCTCTGCACCTCTACAGACAGTGTGGGAGCTTAATTTTCCATTCAAACTTTCATTCACCAAGATAAACCACATTTGATGATACCCTGACAGCTGGCTAGAAGCTCATGAATAGAATATATCTTTTACTGGAATGGATGTATCCATCTACACATTATAAAGAAAACATGTATATTATATGGACAAAGCTAAAAAACAGAGCCAAACCTGGGGAACCAGGATAAATTAACAGGTAAAGAAAGGCAGGCATAAGGGAGGAATGGACTGGTACCTCGTATAACCCCAGTAAGGCATGATCTTACCCAGAATTATCTTGGTGCTTCTAAAACATATCTTTGCAGCTTTTAAAATATTCTCAGAAAGATTACAACAAAAGATTATAACAAATCTCTTTGGATAACTCATCCCAAGGCTTCCTCTTATACTTTATTTAATATGAGTTTTAATTAACTAATTCCTTCTGAAAGATTAGCTTGTACATTTTTAGTGTTCAGACATTTTATACCCACTGAACACAGCCTACGGGATAATAGAGACAAGCCTCTGGAAGACATATATAAGTTCAAGATTCCCCCAAATACACAGGCCAGCTGCCTTGTTAGCACCTACGCAACTGCACTATCACATAACAGTATGCATCTCTAAAGGAAAACAGAGAAAGACAAAAGTAGATATGAAATCAACAGTTCTTTTCCCCTCAGCTTCTCAAATGTGTCCTCCATGTTCTCCTAGCCTAATATACAATTGATTTTCCTCAAAGGAAATGATAACTATTAGTTTACCTTAAAATAAACCTCTGTCTCTCACTCTCACTGTCTATAACTCTACCTGTCAAATAAATAAATAAAAAATATTTAAAAATAAAATAAATAAAATAAAATAAACCTCTGTGTTTGGTGTATGTTTGTGTATGTGTGTCCTGCCTCCCTCTATCACTCTGCCTTTCAGATTCACACAAAAATGAATAAACATATGTTTTTTTTTAAAAAAAGGAGAGAGAGAGAGAGAGAGATATCTCCCACTCACAGGTTCATCTCCAAATACCGGCCATATGGGTGAGAGGGACTCATATATTTGTCCAATCATCTCATGACTCCCAGAATACACATTAGCAAGAAGCTGGAATCAAGAACAGAGCCCGGTATCGAACCCAGGCACTCTATTATAGAATGTGGGCATCCCAAGTGGCATCTTAACTTCTAGTTCAAATGCTCACCATTGTGCTTGCATTAATGAAGAATAATTTAGCAAATATTCACTCATTATCTGAACAGAATTATCTAGTATCATTATCTGTCAGTTGCTTTTCTAGTACTATTTGAATGGAGGATTTGTGGTTGAAATCTTGTTTTAATAATCTATAATTTCCTACAATCACATACATTAGTTCTCCCCTTTGTAAATCTCATGCTTCTTAGCATAACATTACAAAGTTTTGCAGATTTCAATGGTTTTAAAATTTTGAAACAAATAAAATTTTGCATATTCCTAGATTCTAGAAATTATGATTCAAAGCTTTCTATGCATCGGGGAAACTGAAACCAATGGTTTTTGTTTTGTTTTGTATCAATGATAAGAATCACAGATTAACTGAAGAAAACAGTTTCTCTTTTCTATTTCTAGAACTAGTATTTTATTATGTAATTTGATCAAGTCTTTTATGCACTATTTTTTAGTTATAAAATGAGATTAATGTATGTAAACACTTAGACCTTAAAGAACCATTTTATGTGTGGTGCCTCTGCATCCTTATTTGCCAGACACTTCAGGTTTACAACTATCTTCCTCGTATAAATATAAATAATATACTCTTGTACACGGAAGACAGATAACCCAATTTGAAAGTATTAAATAAGGTAGGATTTTGGATACTTTTTGGAATAAAGTAATGTTAAATATTTGATAAGATAGGGCGGGAGTCGGGCCGCTGGCTGGCGTCTAGGCCTCGGTGGAAGGGAATCCAGCGGGGATCTGAGCCATCAGAACCGCCAACATGACGGTGGGCAAGAGCAGCAAGATGCTGCAGCACATCGACTACAGGATGAGGTGCATCCTGCAGCACGGCCGCATCTTCATCGGCACCTTTAAGGCTTTTGACAAGCACGTGAATTTGATCCTCTGTGACTGTGACGAGTTCAGGAAGATCAAGCCGAAGAACTCCAAACAGGCAGAAAGGGAAGAGAAGTGAGTCCTCGGCCTGGTGCTGCTGCGCGGGGAGAACCTGGTCTCCATGACGGTAGAGGGTCCTCCTCCCAAAGATACTGGCATTGCCCGAGTACCACTTGCTGGAGCTGCTGGGGGCCCAGGGATTGGCAGGGCCGCTGGCAGAGGAATCCCAGCTAGTGTTCCCATGCCTCAGGCTCCCGCAGGTCTTGCTGGCCCGGTCCGCGGGGTTGGTGGGCCATCCCAACAGGTGATGACCCCTCAAGGAAGAGGCACTGTTGCAGCCGCTGCAGCAGCTGCCACAGCTAGTATTGCAGGGGCCCCCACCCAGTACCCACCTGGCCGTGCGGGTCCTCCCCCACCCATGGGCCGAGGTGCACCTCCTCCAGGCATGATGGGCCCACCTCCTGGTATGAGGCCTCCTATGGGTCCCCCAATGGGAATTCCCCCTGGACGAGGAACTCCAATGGGCATGCCCCTTCCAAGGATGCGGCCCCCTCCCCCTGGGATGCGAGGCCTCCTTTGACCCTGGCCACAGAGTTATGGAAGTAGATCCACAGAGGCGTGGGCCCGATCCCCCAGGGCCACGCTACCACAGACCTGTTTGTTATGCTGTTGTTCGCGGAGTCTCACCGGATTGTCTGGTTTCCCTTACAGGGCCCCCTCCCCCGGGAATGCGCCCACCAAGGCCCTAGACTCATCTTGGCCCTCCTCAGCTCCCTGCCTGTGTCCTGTAAGGCTGTACATAGTCCTTTTATTTCCTTGTGGCCTATGAAACTGGTTTATAATAAACTCTTAAGAGAATATCATAAATGCACCTGATGTATCTATTTGTTTTTAGAAAAAATCTTTGATATATTGGGTGCTTAAGAGTCAAGAGGGTTGCCTTGGAAAAATTGCCCTAATCTTAGCTGCTTCCCTATAAAATATTTTACTACACATTTGATCTGATATACAGCCTCATATAATAGAATTATAAAATTGAACTGCAATAAAACATTTTCATCTATCAAAAAAATATTTGATAAGATAGATACATGGATTGAACCACCAATATTGCTTTGTGAGGAATAAATGAAAAAGAAATCATAACATGCTTATAAGTATGCTGTAATCATTCTAACAGTTATTAAGTACATCTTACCTATATACATTGTGTGAATTTTCCACTACATCAAAAATTAATCTAGTCTGTAATTTTAATGACTATATGAATTGAACATCATATGAACATATTAGGATTTAGCTATCATTGTTGCGAGGCTTTACTTTATACATTTATTTATAAATATTTGCCCATGTATTTTACTATTTAAAAACTATATTCTGGGGCTGCCACTGTGTGGGTTAAGCCATCACCTGCATCACATATGGGTGCTGGTTTGAATACTGGCTGTTCCACTTCCGATCCAGCTCCCTGCTAATGTACCTGGGAAAGCAGTGGAAGATGGTCCGATTGCTTGGGCTCCTACACCCACGTGGAAGACCCAGAAGAAACTCCTGGCTCCTGCTTTGGATTGGCCCAGCTCCAGACATTAAGACCATTAGAGGAGTGAACCAGGGGATGGAAGATTCTCTCTCTCTCTCTCTCTCTCTGCCTCTCCTCTCTCTCTGTAACTCTGCTTTTCAAATAAAATAAATATATCTCTCAAAAATATATATATTATGAGAATTAGAATCACTGAGCACAAATAATGAGTTGATAAGAATGTCAGCACACATTGTTAAGAGTATTATAATTATTGCTGTACTTATTGTTTTCCTTTTATGATAGTTCTAAAACAACAATTACCTTTCCAAAAACTCATCTTTTATTTTTAATAATTTGATTCATGTAATAAGATATATTACAAAGGTTTATCACCATTATACCTTTATTTATATTTTCATTCAAATTGATTGTTTTTACCTAAATTCCAGTATCTACTACTCATCATGCTCCTCTTGCTCCCTTTATTTGTATTTGCTGATAAATCACTGTCTACATTTTCACTTTATGAATGTCTTTATAAGCAGCTCATTATTCTCTCTGTTCTCTGTCACTCTGCCTTTCAAACAAATAAGTGAATAAATTTTTAAAAAGATAAATTTCTTTTGGCACAAGTTAATGTTGAAATCCATGCATAGTTTTTCATAATACACATTTTCTATGAACTTTTTGAAGATGCCTTATATTTAGAGCAACTTCATAGTGCTTGGTCTTTTTTTTTTTTTTAAGATGCACTTATTTATTTGATAGGCTAAGTTACAGACAGAGAGAAGTAGAGACAGAGAACAGAGAGAGGTCATTCATCCCTAAATAGCAGCAAAGGTTGGAGCTGGGCCAGGCTGAAGCCAGGAGCCAGAAGCTTCTTCTGAGTCTCCCAGGTGAGTGCAGAGGCCCAAGTAACTTGGCCATCCTCCTCTGTTTAGCCAGGCCATCAGATGAGAGTTGAATCAGAAGAAGAGCAGTTGGAACATGAACTGGTGCCCATATAGGATGCCACTGCCGCAGGCAGGAGCTTAACCCACTATGCTACTGCTCCTAGTGCTTGGTCTTCATTACCTCTTTTCTACTTCTGAGATTTTTGGGCAACAGCTTTCTTTTCCTGTGATGATTTGGGAGATTGTCAATAAACATTTCAGCCCACTAATAGGTGTTGTCCACTTTTATTTAAACTTTCACTATCACATTCTAAAACCAACATGGAGCCAAAAAATTAAATGACTTTTTTTTTTTTTTACATTTTAGGTTTTTATTTAGTGAGAAATATGCATAGGAGAGTGAGAGCTTTATTTAAGAGAGAGATAAATCTGGGTTCATACCGAGCACCAGGAACCAGCCACGTGGAGGAGCATGTAGGCCAGGAAGCCTAGAGCAGGTGGCCCAAAGGCCACGAGCCCTGGAGGTACAGGGCTACAGACAGCCCCCTCCTGGCAAGAAGCCAGGGAAGAAGAGAAGGGTCAGAACACACCATATCCCAGGCTTTTAACCCACTTCCAAAGGGGGTGGTTAATTAACCTGATTGGCTGGTGGGTACCCAGGTGTGGCCAGGTAAATGTATGCGGTCACACAGGGGCATGGTGAAGGTTTCAGGTAGGGTGTGAGGTCACACAGGGGCGTGGCAAAGGCGTGGTCTTCCAGCTCACAAACCTAATTGATTTTAATCTATCTGCCTGCCTACTTCTAAAATGACATTGCATGCAAATTAACTACTTTCATCTATTGCATCACCACAGACACAGATTCTGTCTTAGTTCATTTAATCTGGGAGCTGTGAACACTGCCACTCCCTCTCTTTATTTTGCTTTGTATATTATGGATCATTTTTCTTCAATAAACAAATTTGTAACTTTTTGTGACTTTTAAAACCATTATTAAAAAACGTTTGGTGTAGAAGTTAAGACTTTGCTTAAGGCACCTGTTTCTCATATTGGAATGCCTGAGTTCAGAGTTGCAGTTTTGCTCCTAGATCTTCCCTCCTCCTGATTTGTCCCATGGAAGCCAACAGTGGTAGCACGTGATTTAAACCTGAGACACTCACATGAGAAAGCTGGATTGGGTTCCTCCCTCTTGGCTTCAGCCTAGCCCCGTCCAACCCTGGATATTGCAAGCATTTAGTGAGTGAACCAGAGGAAGGAGGAATTCTGTGTATTTCTCTCTCACTCTGTCTTTCTGTCTGCCTTTCAAATAAATAGAAAAAAATTTTTTTTTTATTTTTGACAGGCAGAGTGGACAGTGAGAGAGAGAGACAGAGAAAGGTCTTCCTTTTGCCGTTGATTCACCCTCCAATGGCTGCCGCAGCCGGCTCGCTGCGGCCAGCGCACCGCGCTGATCCAATGGCAAGAGCCAGGTACTTATCCTGGTCTCCCATGGGGTGCAGGGCCCAAGCACTTGGGCCATCCTCTGCTGCACTCCCTGGCCACAGCAGAGAGCTGGCCTGGAAGAGGGGCAACTGGGACAGAATCCGGCGCCCCGATTGGGACTAGAACCCCATGCCAGTGCCGCAAGGTGGAGGATTAGCCTAGTGAGCCGCAGCGCCGGCCAGGAAATTTTTTTAAAAAATTTAAAATATCCCTCAAATAATTTTGTTTGTTAAGATCTCTATCTAAAAATTTTGCTCTACTAAATTTTTAATTAATTTATATATTTTATTTTAGACATTTTATTTAAGATATACAAATTTCATATATTTCACGTATACAGATTTAGGAACATAGTGATACTTCCCACCTTACCCACCCTCTTGCCCATATTCCCACCCTTCCTCTTACTTCTCCTATTCCCTTTCAATTTTTACAGTGATCTAATTTCAGTTTATTTTATACTCATAAGATTAACTCCACACTAAGTTAAGAGTTCAATAAATAGTAAGAAAAAAAACACCATTCCTCAACAGTAGAGACAAGGGCTGTAAACAATCATCAAACTTCAAAATGTCAATTCCACTTCTATACATTAAACTTTTGGTACTCTATCACTGATCTCTGTTTTTAAGTAGCACAATTCATTTGTAAAAGAAAATTAGGTGCCATGTCTTTATCTGTGTGAACATCTGAAGACATTTTTGCTTCAGTCTTATACAGAGAGCTGAATAAAGACACGTTGTGTCACAGCCTTCTTTCTTCAAAGCTGCATCTTACAGTTTTCCCCTTGTATTTCATGTTGCTAAAAACTCTGGGTGACATAATAGTTTCTTGTTTTAACAAATTATTATTTAAGAGTATCTAGTATTCTCTATCTGGAAATTGTAAATATATATTACATATATTTACAAAAGTTTAAAATATATATCTATGAATGTATTTTTCCTGGTGAATATACATATTTATGTGTTTAGGTACATGTTACATGCATCTACATTTATAGGTACAGATATATATAGCATATGTATATGTATATATAACATTTATGTACACTGGGTATATACACTTTTTCCAAAACATGTTTCAGAACTGATGTGTACCTCTGATTTTATATACAGGAGAAAGAGGAAGAAAGACAGGGAGAGAGAAATGGCTCTAATTTTATTATATTTGTCAGAAATACAATGTGTTTCTCATTTTTCAGGAGGTATATTTTATATGCCTATTGAAATATATTCTTTTTTATATATTTTTTTATTTTTATAATCTTCTTGAATTATTCATGTTGATATGGCTCCTATAAATATTATACTCTTCAAGTGAAATATTACTACCTTTCACTTGATCAGTGATTCAAAACATAGGTAAAGCAACTCCTCCTCTGTGTAGCCATGTTGATCTTTGGCAGAACAATGTATGCATGCCTTCACTATAATAAGTACTACATTACATTTTAATTGGTTTTTCATCTCTCTCTACTTAAAAAGTAAATCCCCTATGTGTGGAGATTTTTGACTTACTCTTTTTATTATTATTATTATCCTTAGGCTTTGGAATATAAGACTTTCTAGCTCTGAATATATTGGTCAGAGCTCTGAATATACTGGTAATATGAAGAAAGAAATGTGTTATTTTCTTTGTCTCGATCATGCCACCTATGTTTTGCTTTCAGTTAAAATTATATTTCATTTTCATTTATCTTATCTTTTTTAAAGATTTCTTTATTTATTATTTGAAAGGCAGACTTACAGAGAGTCAGAGGCAGAGAGAGAGAGAGAGAGAGAGAGTCTTCCATCTGCTGGTTTACTCCCCAAATGGCCACAACATTTTTGTATATTTTGCTTTTTTATTTTATATTCACATATTTTGCTTTCATGTGATGTTCTTCAAGTTCTAAGTTTTATACTGCATTTAATGTGTGAGAGTATTATACCTCAGAGATTATATTTTTTCCTAAATAATATTTTGTTTTTCATATTTTATAAGTAGACACTTTCTATATAAATACATTTTACACTTTTTTTAATTTCTAAGGAATTTTTATAAAACATTTTTGGTAACTATGCTTTCTCTTTTTTTTTCGTTTTACCTTTTTCTTATAAATTACATTAGTTTCCACAATGATTTCAAAAATACTTATTTATCTCGGTTGGTTCATGTTTTGTTTCTTTTTATGAACAGTTTTCTTAACTTAGACTTCATTAGCTTTGCAACTCATATTACTACTCAATGACTAAATTCTGGCTCCTGCTCTGAGATGCTCCACTGTTTACCTAACCTGTAATTTCATTTTATCAGTGTGTATTAGCTCTGTTTTGTGAAAGTGGAATCACTGAGGCATGTTTCTTTTTTCCATGGCATTAGCAGTAATACTATCCTTGACATGTATACCACAAACTTTCTCAAGTGGTATTTTTTCTAAGTCAAGTCTAGCTGATTTTAAGTTAAGAAATAAATTATATTCCCTACTGAAAAAAAAAAAAAAGTTGGCACAAGAAAGTCTACCAAAGTTGTCCCTACACTATTTTTTGACATTTACTAACAAAATATCTCTGGTAGGATTGTGGATGGGGAAAAATAAGCAATGCAGTTTTACACAATAAAATAGAATACAAAAGGAAAAGAATCAATTGATATAAATTATTTTGAGATAGTGTTAGACAAATATATTGATCCCTAGATAAGAAGATAATGGTTCTTCTTCAAACTAGTATGCATGACAATAAAGAGAAATCACAATGTACATTATGATTCAAGTGGTCTTAAAACAAGGTGAAATATCTATCATACAATAAGTTTAGTTTAAAAAATTCTTCCCATTAATGAGTTACCCCTTAACTACATGATTCGTTATGTATAGTTTTCATTGAAGTATATTGATTATTCCTTTTAAAAGAAAGGATATTTCTGTTAGTTCTGTTTGAGGGCACTGAGAAATGGAAAGCACAATGAAGGAAGTTACACTAAATGTTGATTTTATTTGGGAGATAAATATTTCCTATATTAGAATATGCATTAGTAGACTGATCATTTGTCTGTTAACTAATATATTTATTCTTTGGTGATGATTTACAAACCCAGGTTTCACAAGTCAATATGGTGCATGAATAATGGGTATAGAAATTTTTTCAACATGAAATTTCCTTGCAAACTGTTGTTGGAAAATTAGAGACTTTCTTTTTTTTCTCAATTCACTCTTTTAAAAATTGAATATTTAAATTAAAAAGTAGAGAAGTTACTTGAATTATTGGCTAGTGTTACTTGACATCAAATTTTAATAGCTGTAAATACTATTTGGCCATCTGATAATATGGCACCGAACTTCAGCTGAGCACCAGATATCTAAAAGAAAAACAAGAAATTACCTAACAATGTTTATGCATCATCTGCTAGTATGAAATTGAGCATACAGCACAATCACCTAAAAAATGAGTTCTTTTCTATACAATTTAACTTGTTCACCACTTTGTTGATCAGTTTTCTAAAACTGCCTATCCCTCAGTTTCTGTAGTGTCACAGGAGGAGAATAGGTGTGTCATTATACAGGAAGAGATAAGTAGCGTAACACAGATTTTTCATGTTTTGGATTTATATTTTTGTCTGGGGTAAATTCAGTTATAAACATAATTAAACAGTAAAGAGGCAGGGGTGAGTTTGATTTTTTTAAATAAGAGTTGAATCGTGAATTAAATGGTCTTAAATATGTCATTTGATAACATTCAATTAAGGAACATTTTTCAACTGATAACAACATAATTCAGATTTTATTTGATTTGAAATCAATATACCAAAATTGTGCTTAGCATGCATATTTTAATTCAAATTCAGTAGTAGAATTTTATAAAAATGATTAAAGATTTATTTATTAATTTTAAAGGAAGTTGCAAAGAGAGAGGGAGAGACAGAAGAGAGAGGCCTTCCATATTCTGGTTCACTCCCCAAATGGCTACAAAGGCCAGGGCTACTTAAGGCAGAAGCCAGGAGCCTGGAACTACATCTGAGTCTCCCACATAGGTGGCAGGGGACAAAGCATTTGTGGCATCTGCTTCTGCTTTCCCAGTCCCATTAGCAGGAAGTTGAATCAGAAGTACACCAGCGAGAACTCAGAGTAGCACTCATATAGGATGCCAGAATTGCAACTGGTGGTTTAACCTGAAGCACCACAATATCAGCCCCAGTAGCTGAAACTTTTAAAAATCCATTATTTAGTATTCTCCAAGGGTCAAAAATAATAATTGCTGTGGCTCAAGGCAACAAGTTGTGTGCCCACCAATAAAGCAATCCCAGAGATTTCTAAATGCAATTATCCATTATAGCTTTCTTAAATACTATGCCATCCTGAAGGTTTCAAGTTTGCAAGCAAAATAATTAATGTAAATACACACTAACACAAAAATGCCTGTAAAGTTGTAAGACAGGGCAGATGAATGAAGTGTATACAAGAATTTAAAAAATTAAAGAAAGACATTAGACTTGGATCCTACTGAGTTTTCTTTTTAAGAAGCAAACAGTACATTTGTGACAGGCTTTAAGATTACTAGTCATCACCATTAGCAATGGTTTCCTACAGGAAAGCTAAAGAAATTTCAGTTTCTGGAAAGTTGGAGGTCATTGTTGTCATGGAGACCAAGGTCTATGTAACAAATGCCATCAAAAAGAAGATAAACCTGCTGTGCATCAGGTGTCTAGAAATCTATCAAAGAAATAGCTCTCACCTATCTAGAGTGGATTTTCAGATTCAGATACATTTTGAAGACTATAAATTTCATTTAGACACCTTTTTCATAATAAGTTAATGAGTACAGGGTAACACAGAAAAGAGAAAGGTCAATAGCAAAGATTTCCATAGAAATTACCACTTTTACATACAAAATATATATAATCTACAAAAACTCTTCAAAAGACACTTAGAAATTATCCTGATTCTGCATCATATATGCTTTAAACTCAGGCAGGCACACAAATTCTCACCTTCTCCATGCCTTATCAAAATGTTTTAGTTTCAGCATTTCTAATATTAATTTTTGAGCTTTCAAGATGGCAGAGTAGGGAGGGAGCTTACTGCTCTAGTCTGGATGAAGATATTTAAAAAAAAAAAGTGGAGAGTGCAGTCTCAGGGAAGAGTTAGGGAGAAAACAGTAGAGGAAAGTCTATGCAAATTAGAGATGCAGTGGACTAATGTGGAGGGCATGGACATATCCACAACTCAGGATCCGAGCAGCTGAGAGTCTATGCACTAGCACTGGAGACTGAGGTGAGACCAGACCACAGCAGCCCAAGCCACTGGTGATAAAGCTGCAGGAAGAGCCTAGAGGGAATCCGGCTTGGAGCCCCATGGGGATAATGTACCTGCCAAACTAGAGGAGAAAACAAAAAAAAAAAAAAAAAAAAAAGAGAGAAGGCACATGTTTCTCTCTCCCTGATCACCTTACAACTGTGTCTTGCAACAAACCAATAGAGTGGGTGCCATTTTGGACATACATAACAGCTATGCCAGCTCATGTCCATGCCTAGCAACCAGTCAAGTGGAGATACCTGACTCTGATAGGGAGAACTAACAGGGGGTTAGGTGCTCATGACAATGTGAGGCTTGTGTGCCAGGACTGTAGAAAAAACAGCTTGTATGGGAGGAATCACAGTGTGGCTGGGACTTTGGCAGAAACTGTGGGAAATTCCACACACTCAGGGCTTCCTGGTTACCTGGTGAGAAACATTGTTAGGGAATCTGAACTTACACTAAGGACTGCACAGATCCTTTGCGTGGTCCTTGGGGCAGAGTGGATGAATAGTATACCCACAGAGGTTAGTACTCAGGCACTAGTCTACTTTGAGGAGAAGAGCTCAGCTGAGCAGAATAATTTCCTTTCTGATTAGAAAAAAAGAGGAAATTTACCTGGGTGTGTCACCTTAGACATGCCCTTCATTCTAGAGAACTAAACAGAGCTCCTTGGCCACATCCAACACACACCACTAGATATTCACAAAAAGCAGTCACTCCACTTAGCTACAGAAGAATAGTGCAAAGATAGAAGTAACCACAGTAAAATATGAAGAACAAATGAGTACCTCCACAAAATGTTGAATAACAAGTGTACTAAATCAAAAAAAAAAAAAAAAAAAAGAAAAAAAAACAAGAAAAAGGAAGGCAACATGACACCCCTAAAAGAACATAGCACTTCAACATTAGATTGTGAAGGAGATAAAACTGAAGAAATGCCAGAAATTGAATTCAAAAATTGATCATAAGATTATATAGAAGTAATCAGAAGCAAATTCATGAACTACAGAAATCCATACATGACATGAAAGAAAATTTCTTCACGAAATTTAGATCTTAAAGAGAAATCAAAATGAAATGAAGAATGTAATAGAACAAATGAAAAATGCGGTGGAGAGGTTTAGCAACAGATTCGGAAAAGTAGAAGAGTATCAGATTTAGAAGACAAAGCATGGGAAATAATACAATCAGACAAAAAAACTAAAGGAAGAAATTAGAAAACTAAAAAACACTGTTGGGAATCTATAGGATGCTATCAAATGACACAACATACAGGTTCTAGGAGTTCTTGAAGGCATGGAAAGAGAGACAGGATTAGAAGGCCTTTTTAGTGAAATAATAACAGAAAACTCCCTAATTTGGAGAAAGAAAAAGACATCCAAGTACAGGAAACACATAAAACTCCTAATAGACATGATCAGAAAAGATCTTCACCATAACACATTGTAATCAAACCCAACACAGTAAAAATGATTATTTTCAGAGGATATCCAACTAGACTCACAGACTTCTCATCAGAAACCCTACAGGTTAGGAGAACATGCTGAGATATATTCCAACTTTTATGAGAAAAAAACTTGGGGCTGGCACCACAGTGCAGTAGGCTAAACTTCTGCCTGAAGCACCAGCATCCCATGTGGGCACTAGATCTAGTCCTGGCTTCTCCTCTTCTGATTCAGCTCTCTGCTGTGGCCAGGGAAAGCAGAAAATGCTAAAGTGCTTGGGAGACCTGGAAGAAGCTCCCGGCACCTGGCTTGAGATTGGCTAAGCTCTAGGCATTGCAGCCATTTGGGAAATGAACTAGCAGATGGAAGACCTTTCTCTCAGTCTCTCCCTCCCACTGTCTGTAACACTAACTCTCAAATAAATAAATAAATCTTAAAAAAAGAAGAAAAAACTCAACGCAGAACTACACTCTGCAAAGCACTTATTTATGAATGAAGATGAAATAAAGACCTTCCATAACAAAAAGAAATTGAAAGAATTTATCACCACCCATCCAGCATACAAAAGATGCTTAAGGATGAACTCCACATAGAAACACAGAAACATGTCATCACTACAAAAGAAGTTAAGGAAGAAAACCTCCCAGTAAAAGTTCAAAGGAAATCCTAAGTAAAAAATAGGAATATTTATGGAAAAGTGGCAGAGCAAAGTCCTTACTTATCAATAGTCACCTTGATTGTAAATGGCCTCAACTCCCCAGCTGAAAGACACAAACTGGCTGAATGGATTAAAAAAGAAAATCCATCTATGTGCTGCCTACAAGAAGCATGTCACTGAGAAAGATCCTTGCAGACTGAATGTAAAAGGATGGAAAAAGATATTCCAAGCCAACAGAAAACAAAAAAGAGCTGATGTAGCCATCCTAATATCAGACAAAATAGATTTTAACACAAAAACTGTTAAAAGACAAAGAAGGGCACTATATAATGATTAAGGGGTCAATTTAACAGGAAGATGTGACTATTATAAACATATATGCACCTAATTACAGGGCACCTGGCTATTTAAAAGAAATGTTAAGGGATCTAAAGGGAGATATAGACTCCAGTAAAATATAATGTGGGTCTTCAATACTGAACTTTCAGCTATGGAAAGATTGACGGAAAATGAGCAAGGAAACAACAGAGCTATTTGACATCATAGACCAAATGGACCTAACAGATATGTATAGAAAAAACAACCTGGTACTGGTACAATAACATATGTATAGACAAATAGAAGAGAATAGAAATGCAAAAATCAATTCTAGCATCTACAACCAACTTATCTTTGACAAAGCGGTGATAATCTATCCCTGGAGTGAGGACAATCTCTTCAACAAATGGTGCTGGGAGAACTGAATCTCCACATGCTGAAGTATAAAGCAAGGTGCCTACTTTAGACCTTACACAAAAATCCACTTAAAATGGATTAAAGACCTAAATCTATGAGCCATTGTCTTCAAATTATTTGAGAACATTGGGGAAACTCTGCAAGACATTGGCACAGCAAAGAGTTCTTGGAAAAGACCATAGAGGCACAGGTGGTCAAAGCCAAAATTAACAAATGGGATTACATCAAATTGAGAAGCTTCTGTACTGCAAAAGAAACACCAAGTAAAGTGAAGAGGCAACTGACAGAATGGGAGAAATTATTTGTAAACTATGCAACTGGTTAAGAATTAATAGCCAGAATATACAAAGATAACAAGAAACTCCACAACAATAAAACAAACAGTTCAGTTAAGAGAATGGCAAAAGAGTTAAAAAGATATTTTTTTTTTTTTTGACAGGCAGAGTGGACAGTGAGAGAGAGAGACAGAGAGAAAGGTCTTCCTTTGCCGTTGGTTCACCCTCCAATGGCCGCCGCAGCCGGCGCGCTGCGGCCGGCGCACCGCGCTGATCCGATGGCAGGAGCCAGGAGCCAGGTGCTTTTCCTGGTCTCCCATGGGGTGCAGGGCCCAAGCACCTGGGCCATCCTCCACTGCACTCCCTGGCCACAGCAGAGGGCTGGCCTGGAAGAGGGGCAACCGGGACAGAATCCGGCGCCCCGACCGGGACTAGAACCCGGTGTGCCGGCGCCGCTAGGCGGAGGATTAGCCTAGTGAGCCGCGGCGCCGGCCTAAAAAGATATTTTTTAAAAGAGGAAATCCAAATGGCCAAAAGATACATGAAAAAATGTTAAGGATCACTAGCTGTCAGGGAAATGCAATTCAAAACATAATGAGGTTTTACCACACTGCAGTTAGAATGTCTTTCATACGGAAATCAACAAACACAAATGTTGGTGAGAATGTGGAGAAAAAGGTACCAAAATCCACTGTTGGTGGGAATGTAAACTGGTAAATCCACTATAAAAGACAGTATGGAGATACCTCAAAAATCTGAATATAGACCTACCATATGACCCAGTCATCTTACTCCTGGGAATTTATCTAAGGGAATGAAAACAGTAAATAAAAAAGTTATTTGTACCCCCAAGTTTATTGCAGCTCAATTCACAATAGCTAAGACATGGAATCAACCTAAATCCCTATCATCTGAAGACTGGATAAAGAAATTGTGGGATATGTACACTGTGGAATACTATACAGTGGTAAAAAATGAAATCTGATCATTTGCAACAAAATTGATGAATCTGAAGAACATCGCATTTAATGAAATAAGCCAGTCCCAAAGGGACAAATACCATATGTTCTCCTTGATCTGTGAGGACTAATAGAGCACCTAAAACAAAATCTGTAGAAGTTAAATTGACACTTTGAGAAGGATGATTGCAATGACCTTGTCTTGACTGTCATGGAACAGTTTTGGTATTTTTTGTTTTTTTCATTTTTTTCTAAATTTTATTTGTTGAACTCTTATTTAACATATAGTTAATAAATATGTATAAAGTCAATTGAGGTTGGATCTCAGCAAAAATTAAGAGTGGGAATAAGAGAGGGAGGAGGAAGTTTATAACTGTAAAGCTGTATAGTTCTGCATACATTCCTACAGACTTCCTTCTAAGGGTACAGTTTGAAAACTTGTCATGGGACTCTAAATCCCACTAAGCTGGGCGGTAAAAACCTTAAGTGTTAAAGTGATCTTAAATGTTATAGTGATCACATTAAATGTTAAAGTGAACATATAGATATGATTAAGTTTTAAAGTGATCATATAAATAAGAACAAGTGTCTGTTAATAATAATAGAATTTAAAAGGAGAGAAGGTTCTAATATGGTAGCAGACTCATAAAATGACAATTGCTCTAAGTAAAACTCTGATCCCAGAATCAACCCTTAAGGCTTTTCAGGCATGGAAAGCCAAGACACTGTGGCAAAAATTTTCTACATGAAGGATATCAGTGAGTGTGACCCCAGCAGAAAGAAGTGGTGATCAAAGAAGGAGGTACTTTTTTCTGAAGGGAGGAGAGAACTTCTACTTTTCTTATGGCATTATCTATATATGGAAGGGTATTATGGAGTCAAAAGGCTTTCACAGCCACTCATGTCAGGAGCCTTGGGTGGTCATTGATGTATACATAAGAGTGTTAATTGTTAAATTAACAACAGGAGTAACCATGCACTAACTCCCTATGCAAGAACTCTGTCCTCAATTAGCTGTACTATGAGAGTTAACTGTAAAACTAGTTCTCAAACAGTTTATTTTGTGTGTGTGCATGTGTGTGTGGAAATTGTTAAAATATTTACTTAGTATAGAGTTGGTCTTCTGTGTGCAAAGTTAACTGAAAATGAATCTTAATGGAGTATGGGACTGGGAAGCATAGAGGGAGGAGGGGGAGGGGTGGGAGTATGGGTGGGTGGACAGGTATCATTGGAAGAATAACTATATTCCTAAAGTTGAACTTATGAAATTTGTATTCCTTTAAAATTTTTTTAAAAACTATGAAAGCAAAAAATGCTAATTTGTGTACTCCTGGATACAATGCAAGTAGTGAATATTCAGAAAATGTAGATGTTGAAAGTTGGAATGCATATTATTTGAAAATGAAATATGGGGCCGGCATTGTGGCACAGTGAGTTAAAGCCCTGGCCTGAAGCACCGGCATCCCATAGGGGGGTGCCAGTTTGAGACCTGGCTGCTCCTCTTCCGATCCAGCTCTCTGCTATGGCCTAAGATAGCAGTGGAGGATGGCCCAAGTCCTTGGGCCCCTGCACCCACGTGAGAGACCTGGAGGAAGCTCTTTGCTCCTGGCCTCTGATCGGCCCAGCTCTGGCTGTTGTGGGCATCTGGGAGTGAACCAGCAGATGGAGGACCTCTCTCTCTGTCCCAACCTCTCTATATAACTCTTTCAAATAAATAAAATAAATATTTAAAAAAAGAAAATGAAATATGACAAATTTAAACTTTCTAAAATGAAACATGGCAAATATGGATCAAACAGTATTCATAATATAATTTTTCTTTTCATATAAGAATTTATGATTTATATCTTAATAAATATTAGTTATATAATATATATTTTATTCATTTATTACAATAAATTGTAGGTACAAATTCTTAATTGTATAGAATTTGGCAAGCATGTAATCACAAGATATCATTTTGTAGTCACTTCTCTTTTTTAATCACATGATAGGATTAAGTGATATTATTGCATTATAGTCAAGAAACTCTTTTCTTTATATACCTAAATCTGTTTACAGAAAATACATGAAATCTATTCACCTTATAAAAATAAAAAATTACAAAAAAGGTAGAATCTTGGAAAATATATATATACATATATATAAATGACTATTTTTCGCAAAAGAAGTTTCTAGGTAGCTCATGCTGTAATGGAATGCATGATTCCCACGTAATATGGACAGCTCAGGCCAAGTATAGTTTGAAAGAAAACCTAACTGTTTTGGCTATAAGCTGAATCCTTTTCAAGTTATATTCTAAGGACTTTTCAAATATTTATGTAATGTCTTATGCCATTATTTGTGGGATTTTTCCTGTTTAAAGCTAGTCTTTGCTAACCACAGTTAAGCTTCAGCGAATTAATAAAGTGTAAGCTATTTTCAATAGTAAATCACATCCTGATTACACAGTCTATTAAAAAAGATTCATTTAATTGTTACTTATGAAACAATTCTTTTCTTAATTCCACCATAGTCAATTTTTCTTGACCCTTCTTATTTTTGCTAGTTCTCTTTCTCTTTTTTTAAGATTTATTTGCTTATTTATTTGAAAGTCAGAGCTCAACAGAGAGAGAAGGAGAAGCAGAAAGAGAGAGGTCTTGCATCTGCTGGTTCACTCCCCAGATTGCTGCAACAGCTGGAGCTGCACTGATCCAAAGCCAGGAGCCAGGAGCTTCTTCCGGGTCTCCCATGTGGCTGCAGGGGTCTAAGGACCTGGACCATCTTCCACTGCTTTCCCAGACCATCACAGAGAGCTGGATTGCAAGTGGAGCAACCGGGACATGAACCAGTGCCCATATGGGATGCCTGCACTGCAGGCGGCGGATTTACCGTTATGCCACAGTGCTGGCCCCGCTATTTCTTTTTTTTTTTTTTTTTTTATTTTTTGACAGGCAGAGTGGACAGTGAGAGAGAGAGACAGAGAGAAAGGTCTTCCTTTTGCCGTTGGTTCACCCTCCAATGGCCGCCGCAGCCGGCGCGCTGCGGCCGGCGCACCGCGCTGATCCGATGGCAGGAGCCAGGAGCCAGGTGCTTTTCCTGGTCTCCCATGGGGTGCAGGGCCCAAGCACCTGGGCCATCCTCCACTGCACTCCCTGGCCACAGCAGAGGGCTGGCCTGGAAGAGGGGCAACCGGGACAGAATCCGGCGCCCCGACCGGGACTAGAACCCGGTGTGCCGGCGCCGCTAGGCGGAGGATTAGCCTAGTGAGCCGCGGCGCCGGCCCTGGCCCCGCTATTTCTTTTCTTTTTGCAAATGACTTCAGTAATTCCATTAACAGATTATATATATAGATGGACAATATATTAAAATAGAATTTTGCTTCAGAACTTCTGGAGCGGGGTGGGCATTGTGGTGTCCCTATAAGGAAATGAGAAAATGCTGGTTTAGTCAGAACGTACAATATATATGAGAGGATGACGAAGGACAGGCAGTGTTGTGCAACTTATGTTTGTCTTTTACTAAAATACGATGGGAGTCTATAGAAGGATTTTAACAGAGAAAGGGCACACATTATTTTGATTTTAATATGTCTGCTGTGTTTGGGGAGTGGATCACAAGAGTAGAACACTAAGGCTTATATATCTTGTGAAATTGTACAGGTAAAACATACCTTGGCTATTATCACATCAATAGCTGTGTGAGAAACGGATGGTTCTAAACATTTTTAAAAAGTAGAATATACAATATGGTCTTTGAAGTAAACAGGAGAATTCAAGATAGAAAACTTGTTTTATATTGTTTTCCTTTTCCTATTCTTCAGATGTATTGTCGGGCTCTTAAGCAAAGAAATTGTCCTATTATTGTCTGAGGTAGACAAAATTTGGAAAAGCATCTGCTCTCCTTTCTCCTGAATTCCTGTCTTTGCTCCAGATAAAACAAAACAAAACCAAACAAAACAAAAAAACCATCTTTGGCCCCAGAGAGCTTGACTGAACAGATATAACCAGCTGTGCTTGCAGCATTGGTCATCCTTCTTGGACCATGGGTAATCAGCCTAGATTCCAAGTAAGGCCCCTGTGAAGACAGAACAGAAAGTCTTCCTCTTGATTTATGGGCACTATCTAAATGGAACAGATATCTGTGGTAGCACCTTACTCCAGGTTCACTTCCCTGAACATGTCCTACTCCTGTGTTCTTCAGAAACAAGCTTGCTCCTTTCTAGTTTACCTTCTTCACAGTTATAAACATCAGAAGCACAGACTTCTTATTAACTATTTTAAAAGGAACATTCATATTTCAGCAAATGACAAAAAATCAATCAATAAACAAGATGCCTTTCTTTTTAGCACTTACTAATGCTCAATCTCATATTAGAATTATCATTCAATTTATTAATAACAAGTTCCATCTACTAGAGTATAACCTTTACAAGGGTATAAGAATGCTCATTAGAACATTTAATGAACTTCCACTTTGACCATGGCCTTGTCTAAATATGATCAGAGTCAGTGAACTCAGGGGGCTTCCATAGCCTTGGCAGCTCATGACAAGAGCCTAGGGTGATTACTGATGCCATAAACAAGAGTGTCAATTTGTTAAGTCCACAACAGGAGTCACTGTGCACTTACTCCTCATGTAGGATCTCTGTCCTTAATGTGCTGTACATTGAGATTTAATGCTATAACTAGTACTCGAACAGTATTTTTCACTTGATGTTTCTGTGTGGGAGCAAACTATTGAAATCTTTACTTAATGTATGCTAACCTGATCTTCTGTATATAAAGAGAATCGAAAATGAATCTTGATGTGAATGAAAGGGGAGAGGGAGTGGGAAAGGGGAGGGTTGCGGGTGGGAGGGACGTTATGGGGGGAAGCCATTGTAATCCATAAGCTGTACTTTGGAAATTTATATTCATTAAATAAAAGTTAAAAAAAAGAACATTTAATGAATAAATGAATTGTGCAAGTCAAAGATAACTACACAGAATAAGGAGAAGGCAATGAAAACATGAGAAGAAATAATGAATATAGCTCTTACAGGTTCTCGTAGAAACCATAATATTCTTATTTCAAACAGTTTGATAAGAGGAGCCCTTTATACACCACCATGTCTGAGATAAGGAATTTGGTTAGAAGGATGAATTCACACACTCAGCTGTGGTCAAATTGGAATTGAAATTCAAGCCTCCGTGATCATAATCTAATGCTTCTTCTACACTGCAAACTCTATCAAGATGGGAATTCTGTCTAATAGTTGATAACTATACTTTTCTGGGAAAAATAACTCAACGGTCTTCATAAGGCGAGCATTGCTATTGCCCCATGATTCAGCTGAAGGCACTGCATTTTAGAAAGATTGAGAAACTTGTTTATAAATAGTAAATTGCAGGATGATAATTTGAGCCCATTTCTTTCTGAATCTAGATCTTAGTCTGTAAAGCTTTCTACCAATTTAAAAATGATGACCATTTGATGCACTAAATCAGATAAAGAGCACCAAAATTACATTTCCAGTCTTCCTTAATATCTGACTAACCTTTAATGTTATCCTTTTCTTTTAGATAATAACTTCATGCACTACTTCATTGTTTGAAGATTTATATTTTATTTTTAGATGTATTTATTATTTATTTGAAAATAGAGTTATAGAGCAAGAGAAGGAAGAGAGAGAGAGTTTCCATCTGTTGGTTCACTGCCTAAATGGCCACCAAGGCTGGTACCAGAGCCAGAGTCAGAGTTGGAGCCAGAACCAGGAGCCCAGAGCTGCTTCTGGGACTCCCACATGGGTGCAAGGCCCCAGCTACTTGGTCCGTCTTCCATTGCTGCCCCAGGCACATAAGCAGGGAGCTGGATAGGAAATGGAGCAACTGTGACTCAAACTGACATCTATATGAGATGCCAGCACTACAGATGGCAGCTTAACCTGCTATGCCATAGCATTGGCCTGACACGCAGTGATTTCTAAGAATATTGAATATATTTGTGAATTTTTTTAGGCCTCCCTCTTTCTAGCTTATTTTTACCCATTCTTAATACTTCATTTGTCTTTCAAGGAAAGATTAGTGGTAATTTATTTCTACTATTAAATATCTACTTGCTAATTTCTTTCTCAATCTTTGGTTTATGTCTTTATCATGAGTATCTCCTCTTTTTATCACCTGGATCCTCCTTTTCTCCTTAAAAAGCATTGTCCCAAGCAGTGGGAATTTATTTAAATAGAGTAGTTAAAATGTGCATGTCCCATATCAGATTAGCTTGATTTGACTCCTGGATTCAGCTCCTGACAGCAATTTCCCACCAATGCAGACCTTGGAAAGTAGCAATGCAGGCTTAAGTAATTGGGTTCCAGTCAACCATATGAGAGAGCTGGATAGTGTCCCTGGCCCTGGTACTATTGCAGACATCCTTGGCCATTACAGACAATTGGAAAGTGAACCATTGTATGGGAGCACTATGTCATTGTCTTTTATTATCTGTCTTTCTCCTCCTCTGTCTCTCTGACTCTCAAAATAATTAATTAAATTTTAAATATATTCCCAATACTCTGATAGTCCTGAACTAATAACATTGCTGAAGTGTCAATCAATGCCTTTTATCACTCTTTATTGACAAACAACTTTCACTTAGAATAGTTTTAATTTATTTTTATTTATTTGTGAGCAGAGAAAGACACACACACACACACACAGAGAGAGAGAGAGAGAGAAACAAATGGAGAGAGCTCCCACCCACCATGAGGTGCTACAGCCAGTAGTTAAGAATGCAAGCCAAGTATAATACCTAGGTTTCAGAAATCTAATTACTTGACCTATCACTGCTGACTCCCAGCGTCTGTATTGGAAGCAAGTTGGAAACAGGAATTGGATGGAACCCAGGCACTCTCATGTGGTACATGGACATCTTAACAACTATGCTAAGCACATGTTCAAAAAAATAGCTTTAAATTTATGGCTCCATAAAAAATTATTCTAAGCTTTATTGCAAAACAATCCATAGTCCTCCAGACTACTGTCTTTTGGAACTCACAGGAGTGTAGTAATAATACATTGCAGATATCTTTACATAGCATTTCATTTTGTAAATCCAATTTAGCATTTTAGCTCTATCCCACTTCAATTGTGTGTGTGTATATATAGCTATTGATTCAATATCATATATCTTTCCCCATACTGTTAGCATATTCTGAAACAATTCAATCTGCCAATCAATAATTCTACATTGTTCAAAGGCCAATCCTAAGTACCCCATGTTTTTTGATTGTTCACTTAATTATATCATTTTTAGACATATTCCGTCTATGGTTGAAACAGCTTTCCATGGTTGTTTATTCACAAGTATGTGCTATCTGTGGTATTTATATGTCTTTTAAAAAAAGTTTTATATATATTTGAAAGGCAGAGTTGAGGGGTGGGGAGAGACAGAGAGAGAACCATCAAATGGCCGCAATGGCCAGGACTAAGCCAGGCTGAAGCCAGGAGCTAAAAGCTTCAACCAGGAATCCTACATGGTTTTCAGGGGCCCAAGCATTTGGGCCATCTTCCACTGCTTTTCCAGACACATTAACAGGGAGCTGGATCAGAAATGGAGCAGGGACTGAAACTGGTGCCCACATAGGATTGAAGCTTCACAGGCAGCAGCTTAACTCACTGTGCCACAACTCCAGGACTGATATCTAAACTTCTTAAGGATAAGGACCTCATTTAATTAATTTAGCAAAACAGATTTTTCTGACCTCAGAAACAAACGTGAAATATATACATGAAACTCAGGGCATAACTCAAATGGTTTTGTCTTGCTTATAGCGTGGTCGATTGTCACATGCACCTGGTAACCATTATATTGAAGTCCTTCTATAAGCTACATTAGAATATTAAGAACATTTTTGGACTTTTTACTTTACTTTGAATCCAAGACAGGGCTGACTCAATGGTGACAGGTAAAGCAACACCGTTTTTAAGTGAATTAATCGAAATATAAATAATGACCAAAGCTCATCCTAGTGACTTGGATGTTTCATGAAATATGATATTGCTAATAAGCAATGGTATAAAACCGTTAAGAATGCACGAACCTCTATCATTATCAAGTTCTTGTCTTGGAAGCAAAGAAGTTTTAAAGCGACTGCTTCATGAAAATCTGAGTCTCCATCTATTATAAAACACTCGACTTTCCATGGTCTTGACAAAGGGTACAGTCTAGAACTCTTTGTGGGAGGAGGTAACACCTCTCTCATCTGAGTCACCAGTTAGTCATGGTGTCTTATCCCTGTCTTGGTGACATTATCAAAAATGTTTTTATTCTTTCTCTTGGATCATTTAAATCAGTATCCAAATATGCTGCTATCTCCCAGGCTAAAATAACCCTTATGCCAACTCAACTTTCTTCTTAAGTTTCCATCTGCAAATAATGTACCATGTTCAATACAACAAAAATACAAGACACCTTACTATCCTTAAGACAGTGCTATCTCAGTCAAATGGAATGTTTTATATGTTCTTATTTAAATATTTATTTAATCTTTAATTTTCATTATTCATCAGAAAAAGTCTAAATATGTGCATTTTAAACATAGGGAAATTTATATGAAAATATTCTTTTTACATGAATTTCACTTGACTTAAAACATCTGAAAGAGGTAATTTCAAAACACACTAAACATAATAAATATAGAACTTGGTTTGTTAAAAACCTACAGTATAGGGCCGGAGCTGTGGAGTAGTGGGTAAAGCCTCCACCTGCAGTGCCAGCATCCCATATGGCTGCCGGTTGGAGTCCTGGCTGCACCTCTTCTTCTGCTCTTATTTTTTTAAGGTAGCGTTATAAACAGTGAGAGAGAGAGAGACAGAGAGAAAGGTTTTCCTTCCATTGGTTCACTCCCCAAATGGCCGCCATGGCCAGCGCTGTGCCGATTCAAAGCCAGGAGCCAGGTGCTTCTTCCTGGTCTCCCATGTGAGTGCAGAGCCCCAAGCACTTAGACCATCCTCAACTGCCCTCCCAGGCCACAGCAGAGAGCTTGACTAGAAGAGGAGCAGCCGGGACTAGAACCTGGCACCCATATGGATTGCCAGTGCTGCAGGCGGAGGATTAACTAAGTGAGCCACAGCGCGGGCCCCTGCACCTCTTCTTATCCAGCTCTCTGTTATGGCCTGGGATAGCAGTAGAAGATGGCCCAAGGCCTTGGGCCCCTGCATCCATGTGGGAGACCAAGAAGCTCCTGGCTCCAGGCTTTGGATCAGCACAGATCTGGCCTTTGTGGTCAACTGGAAAGTGAACCAGAGGATGGAAGACCTCTCTGTCTCTGTCTTTGCCTCTCCGTAACTCTTTCAAATAAATATTTAAAAAACATCTACAGTATACATTCATGTAAAGGCTCAACTTCCAATTCCAACTATGTTTTAGACAAAATTAAACATTTACACTAATCAGCTTCCTAAAAGTGCTATTTTTAATACCTATAAAAGACAACTCATTCTTAAAAGTAAGCACATACTTAAGTTCTGTAAGCCTTGCCTGTGCTTTACCACATTTTTTAGAAATAGAATTAAGTAACATAGATTATTATTTAGGGGATCCCAATACAATCCCATCAAGGTGGCATGTACCAATACCATCTCACTAGTCCAAGTGATCAATTTCAGTTCACAATTGATCACACTGATAGGTCTAAGAGTCAAAGGGATCACACAAACAAGTCTAGGGTCTGCTAATACCAGCTGATAGAATCAAAAAGGGAGAGAATGATCCATCATGGGAAGCAGGATACACAGTAGACTCATAGAATGGCAGATGTCCTAAATAGCACTCTGGCCTCAGAATCAGCCCTTAAGGCATTCAGATCTGGCTGAAGAGCCCATGAGAGTATGTTAGGCATGGAAAGCCAAGACACCCTGGAAAAAAAAAAAAAAAAGAAGACCTAAATGGAAGATCTCTGCAAGTGAGATCCCAGTGGAAAGAATGGGGCCATCAAAGAAGTAGGTACCTTTCTCTGAAGGGAGGAGAGAACTTCCACTTTGACTATGACCCTGTCGGAATAAGATCAAAGTCGGCCAATTCAAAAGGCTTCCATAGCCTTGGCAACTCATGACTAGAGCCTAGGGAGATTACTGACGCCATAAACAAGAGTGTCAAATTGTTAAGTCAACAACAGGAGTCACTGTGTACTTACTCCTCATGTGGGATCTGTCCTTAATGTGTTGTCCAATGTGAGGTAATGCTATAACTAGTACTGAAACAGTATTTTACACTTCGTGTTTCTGTGTGGGTGAAACTGATTAAATGTTTACTTAATATATACTGAATTGATCTTCTGTATATAAAGATAATTGAAAATGAATCTTGATGTGAATGGAATGGGAGAGGGAGCAGGAGATGGGAGAGGTGTGAGTGGGAGGGAAATTATGGGGGGGGGAAGCCATTGTAATCCATTAACTGTACTTTGAAAATTTATATTTACTAAATAAAAAAATTTAAAAAAAGAAATAGAATCAAGTAACATAGATTACTATGGCATTTTGCACTGACATGCATACCTAATTTGTTTTGTATACAGTATTTCAGACATTTCAGTTCACTATGGCTGATCAATGCAACCATGCTTTTGTGTTTGATCCTTTTCCTTGGCCTGCTCAAATTAGGAAAGTCTTTGTAGGCAAAGACACACAAAGACACATAATAAACTAAATAATTTCTGATTACTATATTAAATGTTAAAACAGATTATATGCATTTCAAAGGATATAAAACAATATGCATTTCAGAAAAAAACTGCTGAGAAAAAAATAATTCAAACATCTTAATCCTTTACTTTGGAATTATAATTGTCAATTAGTATGTTCAATATATGAATTGAAGATGTATTTTTAGTTACTCAATGAAGCTAAATATCATTGAAATGTGACTACAAAAGGGAATATTTTTTCCTTCATTATACTATGTTTCATTTTATAATTATAATAAATAAGTTGAAAGCCTCAAGTACCTTTTCCAGACCTTCTTCTTTCAGACTGATGACATCCAAATCAAAATCTGTTCTTAAACCATTGGTTTTGTTGAAAGTTATTCTTCCTGTGAGGCCTTCCCAATGTGCCTACGGGAAAAGGAAAAAAAATAGATTAATAAATAAATGCTTCCCATAAAAATAGAAAAATTATTTTTATCATTGTTCATAAATTTACATTGCTACAGATTTTAAAAGTATTTTTCTTCTGAAATATGAGGGATTTTTTGAAAATAAATAATGTAAGTTTCAGTGTAAAATTTATTGGAAATTTTTCTTTTTATACAGAACATTTTTCCAGGAATGATTTTTTTTCTGTAAAAAGTTTGATGATTATGTTGTACATGGTGAACCTCTTTGTGCAAAGTGAGAAGAATTTAGTCATTTATTATGATATATTAGATACTTAATATCTCTCTGGGGAATACAGATAGAACTACTGTTGGAAAATACCATGCCTACAGTCATAGTTATATGAAATGAAACTTATTTTATTACAGTAAAAGAAACTGAAGACAGGAGAATCAAAGTTAAAGTACTTCAATTATATATTTTCCCCTCAGAATAATTAACTGAATACTTTCCTTTTCCCTAAGTAAGACTTGGAAAAGCATGTTATAATCACTTGATGGAGACAACCTTTTGGCTCAGGATGGTAAGCTGCTTTCTGCAGCGTTGGCATCCCAGATAATCACTTGATATCAAGCTCTGTTTCCTATAGAAGAGCCTATTCATGTTGAAGGAGGTGGGCATATAATAATCTAGCAACATAATGTGCACATCATTGACAAGTAAGCAAATACCTGGACTTTTTAATACAAAAAGTTTTACAATTCAATTGGTTATATGGAAATAATCTAATGTTTTCCATTATTTGTCATTTGGAAATAACTTGAAAAAATATACAATATAAAATTTTAAGTAATGTAATGTATACTCAAAATTATAATGTTTGAAATCATATGCAATGAGACCCCAAAGACTAAAAGTTACATTTATTAGTAATTGCAACAGAATACCATTATTACTACTTTTCTTAGACTTCAAGAATTTCTCAGGTACTTAGGTGCTGTGATTCCAAGATAGTTTTAGGTTAATAAATTACCAATGAAATAGAAAAAATATATAATATAAATGAATATTCATATTGCAACAAAGCCTCATTACAGCTAAATATGTGTTTATTAAGGAAGAGGATAATTATATTTTACCAAACTTCTCCCAATGAAAGCACATTTCAGGTGGTTAACAACGATATGGAATATTATAAAAGCAGACAAACTGACCAAGGAATACAGGCATAGAAGTGCAGGACAGTAAAATTTATCTGGGATAGACAGTATAAATAAAATACATGACAGGAGCCTGTAAAACTAATAAAATTATATCAAAAATTCAATTCTGAAATTCTTGGTAGCCAAAGTGAAGAAGAAAATATGGAAACACAGCAAATAAAGACCATTGTTTAAACTGTACTAAATGCTCAGGAGAAACATTTCCTGGTACTGAGACCAAAGAGAAACTTCTCCTGTTGGTCTTCACAAGAGGAATACTGTGTAATTTAGCCAACAAGATTCCAATTACACACTGCAATGAATACAATGGGAAATGTCATTCAACTGTCTTTTAAGACCGCTGTCATAGCAAAGATGAAAGCTCAGCTAAACTTTCATTCATGAACTATTCTAAGCTAACATTTTCTTCCATTATAGGAAGAATAGAAGGTATATACATATATATCATCTTCAAGAATGTTTCCTTTTGTCCCTATGTACATGCCTGGTCTACAACAGACATAATCAGAAACAGGCTGAAGCAAAGAGCCTGAAACTCCCTCCTTGTCTACCATGTAGATGGCAGGAACCCAAACACTTGGATCATCTTCTGCTGCTTTCCTAGGCTCATTAGCAGGGAGCTGAATGGAAGTGGAGCAGCCATGATTCGTACCAGTACTCATATGGGATGATGGCATCCCAGGCAGTCCCCACTGTGCCACAATGCCAGCCATTATATATTTTGTTTTATGTTAACTGTTAAAGTAATGAAAATAAGTAGATATTATATTTAGGAACCATACATCTAAATAGCTATACTTTCAGTCTCATAAATTAACTATAATTTTAAAATAGCCCAAATGACATTCACTTAAAAATACATTTCATGTTTTGTTGCCTACAATTTGAATACTTTCTTGTTTTTAGTTTTTTACCATAATCACTATTTTTGGATTATAAACACTTTTTAAAATATCTAGATCTCCATATAACTGGAAAGTAATACATGTAAAGATTCAGAAAGGTAAATGGTAACAGTCATAAATAACACTTTCCATGTCTACAATCTTTCATCTACTTACATCATCACACATTTTGATGAATATTTCATTTATGTATAATGGAAGCCCCCCTAGTGTTTCATATTACTTCGTAAAAATATTAACCTGGCTCATATTGGAGAAGAGGAAAAGATTAATTTAAAAGGTGAAACTGATAGATTACCTACTAGAACACTGTAATAATCTCATTTCACTCAGTTTAGGGACAAGGCAGAGTGATTCCTCTTGACATACCTCTTTAATCAGGCTCATGAAGCGGGTGCCGAAGCGCCAGGGCTTGTGTCGATTACACTGCAAAGAACTGACTGTCATCTGCGGAAACTGTTGAACAGCCACAGAAACGACATGCACAGCATCATACATCAGGGCAGCGTCAGTCTGAAAGGCAAAGGCAAAGGAAATACAGAATCACTACAACAAGTGACAGCTGCCTTTCAGAGTGGAAAGAAAGAAAGGGTAAGGAAAACACTTGTATATATCCAGTTATCTTCAGACATGGAAGAAAAACATTATCTTCACCATGATCTTGTTCTCTAAAAAAAGATATTGTGATCAAATCCCCACATCAGCTCCAGGAACACTTGACCCAGACTCCATTTCCTGAAGTGATAACCTAATCACATGCTGTCCATGACTGTCTGTGGAAGCAGGACAAGTGTGAAGATGTTCTTTGTTTCCCTTTGTCACTCTGTTCCTATCTTACTCTTTCTCCACACACACACACACACACAGTGCAATGGCTAACATTTTGAATGGTTACATTAATGATATGTGGTATGTAAAAGTCTATAAACAATTCCCTGTGTAAGAAACAGAAAAAAATATTCACTTAAAAAGCTTATATATCCTGATCTTTTCTTTAACTCAATTTTTCTAAAGATTCAGTTTCTGAAATGATGCTACAGTTTTGAATCTCAATATATCTATTAACCCCTTTTCAGAAACTAAGCATAATCCCTTGTGCTGTTTTCTTTCCCCCAAATTTCCATATGAATAAAAGTTCATTTGGCTTCTCAAGTAAAACGAATATCAATTCTATTGTGTTTGCACCTGCTCAGATGACCAACCACTTTAGAGTCTGATGACAAAAAAATAAAATAAAATGTCTATAAGTTATAACAAACCAGAGGCTTAGTGAATGTCAAGTTTGTGTTCAATCGTCTCTAACATTGTGTTTGACAGATCAATGCCAGTCTCACTACCTACAGAAGAGGGCCACACTGACAGTGCTGGTAACAATGAACTTAGGGCCATCTGTTTGGCATGGTTTAGAATAAAAGCATATATTTCCTCTTCTCATTCACACAATTAGTGAGCTGTGAAATGAATTCCAAAATGAATAGGAACCCCGTAGATTATAGTGTTTGCCACAATACAATACAAAATGAGTACACACAGTAGCTTTCATGCAAATCAATCCTAAGGAGCTTTACCATATAAAATAGAAGATGGATAAAGAGCACAACGCATTGACAGAACATAATAAAAATAGCATTTTATGGTTCATAAATCTTTGGGGAATATAACTCAGATGCATAACATTCATTTTACAATACCAGATGACTACTTCCACATACTCTAATGGCTGCATAGTGAAAATCAGAGCAGTGGAGTTGACACAGGCATACATTATGAACCTGACAATCAGATTCTATTTGTCTCTGACCTCAGCTAATATTCAGAAGATATATTTCATATAGCACACAAGTTGAACAAAAAGCAGTTATCAAGGCATTAAAGGGACATTTTGTCAAAATAAAATAAAATTTTAAAATATACCACTGTGAAAGGAGTTTCAGAGGAAAGACCACTAAAGGAAAGATAAAGAGCAATTTTTCAAAAGCCTCTCAGAGGGAGCTTCTAAAATAAGACCGGCAAAGACTATTCTTGTAAGTTATTAATGAGTCAACTTTTATTTTTTTTCTGTTTCTTTATTTTCCACAGATTTTTAAGATACATTTTAATATGTAAGAAAAGTTATGAACACATTGCAATTATTCCAAGAAAGAAATTTTGATGTTTCCATAAAATAAAGAAAGCAACACAAATTAACACATTCCTAGTTTCCATGAAAATATTCTTTCATTTTTTAGTGAGTTATGCAGTGTTTTTAATGACTTATTTATTCATTTGAAGGGCAGAGTTACAGAGATGGGGAGAGAAAGAGAAAGAGAGAGAGAGAAAGAGAGAGAGAGAGATCTCCCATTCATTGTTTCACTCCCCTAAAATTACTGCAATGCCTGGGGATGGGCCAGGTCAAAAGCCAGGAGCCTGGAACTCCATCTGGTCTCCCACGTGGGTGACAGAGGCCCAAGTACTTGGTCTGTCTTCCATTAATTTCCCAGGCACATAGGCAAGAAGCTGGATTGAAAGTGGAACAGCTGGGACTTGAACCAGCACCCATATGGAATGCTTTTGTCACTGGCAGCAGCATACCCACTGCACCACAATGTTGGTCCTGACTTATGTAATCTTTTATGATTCATCATAGAATAGTTATCCTGTGTGAAAATGCTAGAATAGTTCCATTATCTGACAATGCTAAAAAAAAATTACCTAGTGGGGAGTTTGAAAAATCTTTTTTATGTTAAATATTATGTTTACTTGTTTTCAAGGTAGAGGGAGAAACAGAGTGAGAGATGGATTTTACACCTGCTAGTTCACTCTCCAAATGCCCCAAACAGTCAGAATTTGGTCAGGATGAAACCAGGAGCGGTATATCAATTTATGGAGTCGCGTTCAATAACGGTTCTGTTAGAAGGCTAGTAATGCTAATCAGGAACAATTTTATGAAAAAGTATATTGAATTAAATTTTAAAACATAACACAAAAGGCAAATATGTGTATATGTTTCATAGCTACTTTTAAAAAGGCTTAAAACTGGGGCCATGCTGTGGCACAGTAGGCTTAGCTTCCACCTGCACTGCTGGCATCCTATATGGGAGCCGGTTTGTGTGCTGATTGCTCTTCTTCTGATTCAGCTCTCTGCTATGGCCTGGGAAGGCAGTGGAAGATGGGCCTTTGCACCCACGTGGGAGACCCAGAAGAAATCCTGGCTCCTGGCTTCGGATTGCACAGTTCCCACAATTTCAGCCATTTGGGGAGTGAACCAGCAGATGGAAGACCTCTTTCTGTCTCTCCCTCTCTCTCTCTGTAACTTTGGCTATCAAATAAATAAACAAATCTTTTTAAAAATGCTCTAAGCATTAACTGTAACTTGACCAATCAAAATTAAATGCATGTAAAATTTTGTTATTAAAATCAACATCAGGTGTTTAGATACGCCTGTAGTCGTTTTCAAACTAAACTACGAAGATAAAAGCAGCAGTTAAAACAAGACAATCTCTCTTATTTTCTTTTTTAAGTATAATTACATATATTCCAATAGACCACACTTACTGGAAAATTAGAACGTCTGTTCTCCCTGAGGGTACAGCCCAGGAGAGGGACAGGGAAGATGAGACAGCATAGACAGAGGTAAATAGGACAGAGCTAAATGCAGACCTCCATGCTTTACTGCTAGTCCATGCGCCTATCAATTAGATTGGGACCACACTTGAGAGTCAGACTCCAGTGGAGCTGGAGCTTTAGTTTTCTTTCTAAAATAAGTTAGCTAAACCACAAAAAATGTATCTCGGCCAAAAACTTGTTTTGAAAACCTTTGAAATTGTGCAATATGGTTCTACACATTTCAGTAGAACTACAGTGATCTTTCTAAATGAGTGTCTAGGAAAGATCATGAGAAATGCCTGCAGATACATTTATATATGCATGAACATTCTCACTAACTTATTGCTGGGTTTATCTTACCCTTAATCTAATTACTTTTAGGAATGGAGCCTGTTACAGGAATACAGATGGAAGAGTGACAAATGTTAATTTCTACAGCTAAGTTATCACCAAGAATTTGGCTTAGTCCCCTAGTGCTGCTTCGTCTATATTAAGTAACCTCATGGCTGATGAATCTTTACTGGTTGAAATAATTGAAATATATGTTTATATTTTCTTTAAATCCTGAACAAGTCATTTATATGTACTTAGATTTCATTTACAGAAGAATATGGTACTAATCAGTAATTACTAAGCATGTCCATGTTGATTGCATTTTATGTTATTTCTGATCCTAATTGCTATTACACTGAACATTTACCTTATAACATTCAGAGATTGGCACTGTAGGAGTTAAGAAAAAAGTTAAACATAGATTTGATTTCCATGAAATGTGAAGAAAAAAAAAGACAAGTAATTCCAACAAATAAATAAATCCAACACAGGAAAGAACATTGATACATAAAATTTATCAGATATACTAAAGATTGTCATTAGTAGATATTTCTCAAAAATATTTTCCTTCTAATGGAAAGGTATTAACAGATAACTCTGTCTTCCCTATAGTTTGAGGAATAGTTCAATAGGCATCCACTCACTAGGAGAACTTAGGCTATATTCATTTCCAACTTATTTTCTTTGTTGTGCCAAGTACTATTATAAGTGCAATAATACATCACTTTTTGCTTAAGGCTTTTACATATTAGAGTTCTTGGATGAAATACAAATATACCCAATATTGTATTAATAATTCACATTTAATAGTAATCATTCTTAAGAGTGATTAACATATATGTTCACATCTTGATTATAGTGATACTTTCATGACTGCACAGTTGTGTCAAAACTTGTCAAAATGTACAATCTGGGCCTGGTGCTGTGGCACAGTAGGTAAAACCTCCGCTTACAGTGCCGGCATCCCATATGGCGCCAGTTCAAGTCCCAGCTGCTCCACTTCCAGTAGAGCTCTCTGCTACGGGCTGGGAAAGCAGTAGATGATGGACCAAGTCCTTGGGCCCGTGCACCCTTTTGGGAGATCCTGAAGAAGCTCTTGGCTCCTTGCTTCAGATAGGCTCAGCTCCAGCAGTTGCGACCATTTGAGGAGTGAACCAGCATATGGAAGACCTCTCTCTCTGTCTGCCTCTGCTTCTCTGTAACTCTGCCTTTCAAATAAATAAATCTTTAAAAAATTATACAATCTGAATATGGTGAGTCTATTACACATAAACTTTATTCCAATACAGCTATAATAATAATAAAAGACTGAGTATTTTTCTGGGAAAATGGTCTATAGATCTCATTTTATTCTAGGAGTATCTCAAATTATCTCAAATTAGGGATTCCTGATCTGTATCTTCTTTCTTTCTTGCACATTCTAGTCTTAATAAAACTATATTTCCCTCATCTTTTCATTTTCATTTCTAGATCATATGTATTCTTTGGATAAGTCTATTTTGTAATACCCCTCACTATTCCTTATATAACCTTGTCCATAGTAAGTGTATAAAAGCATTTTTCAATAAATAGAAGAATTCAACCAAAAAGTTCATTTAAACAGTAAAAGAAACAGGTATCAGAGAGGTCTGAATAACAATCACACTTTGCCATCTAGCTAGAATGCTTTCCCTCCCAGAGGTACAGTGAACCAAATCTGCCAACAGCTAAGACCTGGGAGGAATGTGAGTGCAGCCTCTGTCCCATTTCTAAATGAATTTATAGTAACAGTTCCATGAACACATTTATCTTTCCATTAAATAAGTGCAGGCAGGTCCCCTTTGAGAACTGAATGTTAGCTGGCAGGTGGCAGAACCATTCTGGAACTCCTACGTCTCAGATTTTGCTCATTTCTCAATTCCCATCTGAGATACATGGGGATAGCACAAAGAAATGCATGGTCTGATTAACAGAATATAGGTTTATGAATTCTGGCACTTTCATTTACTCAGTCTTTTAACTAAAACAAATAACCGATTTTTAAAATCCCCTTTGCCTCATTTCCTCATTTTATAATTGAAAATAAAAAGTGATGTTCTGTCATATATCTTCCTTGTTGGAAAAAGATGAGATAGTTCTAGGAGAAAACAATCAGAAACATTGATCCTTCAATTATAAGCTGCAGATATTAATAGTGGGTGGGCAAGGGGGTGGACTGTACCCGTGAGAGCTCCCTTGCAGTCAGCTTTGCTCCAAATGCGATAGAGAGGCATCTACTCTCTGAGTAAGGAGGGTGCCACACATGGGAAGGCAGGCTGGTGTTCATTCATTCCGCTGGCACAGTGTAGCCAGCACTCTGCCCGGCACAGAGCAGGTGCACAGAATCTGCTAACTAAACTGAGGGACGGATGAAGAAATGCCCTCAGAACCCAGTCAGGAGCCAATTGCCAGAGACAATTCTCCCCGTGACACTGCAGCTGCCATTAAACATTCTCTGTTGCTGCCTCTTTGTACTACTCTGAAACAGAGTGTTTTACCAGCAGCTGTGTGGACTGCACAGACTGCATGAGATAATACATTAAAGCAGTTTGCACAGTTCTTGGCACATGCTGCATAGGCAGGTGTTAGACGATAACGGTGATGATCTCCAGAAGACTGGTAATCTCTTCAAAATGGACATGTTCCAAAACAAGGAGCTGGTTTAGAAAGTATAATGTTTAAACCCTTCTGCACCCATTGCTAACCTAAATGAGGGAACAGGCTTATGCTGTTCAAGGAAGCAGATCAGGTTTTTGAAGGAGAAGGAGCCGCAGGAAATTATCACACAAGGACTTGATTCCTGTAAAATGTTGTGTGTACAGAATGCCACAATTCTATTGAAGTCAGAACTACAAAAAAAAAAAAAAAAAAGGAAGGAAGGAAGGAAGGAAGGAAGGAAGGAAGGAAGAAAAAAATCCCAAATACTCACAGGTTACTGACAAATTTGAATGTATAAAGGTAAATGTTATACTGTTTTCTGTTCATTGTTAAATGAAGGACTGTTGTTGAGCAGGTAATTTAATGCCAACAATTTCAGTCTGTACATCTGACTTTTGCTTTTCTAGTCTTTAGTTTCTTTACCTGTAAAAGCAGGGATCATAGAGATTTTATAACATTCTACAATTTACATTCATTTTACTGTAAATACACATTTTGTTCTGATTTTATACAATCATAATCCACACATATATGCCTTCTCCCCACAATTACTTATGCTTTGTGATTGTTTAGTAAGTTTTTGTATCACCAATTAATGCAAAATAATTAATGAGGGAAATCAAAGATCACCTTTCTGCAGTAATAATCTATGCTCACACTCTATATTATTCTTCCTTGATCTTATAAAACTTGCTGAAATTTGTATTGTATTTTTTATTTTTTGTTTTAACTACAACACTATTAAATTTTTCACACATGTCAAAATCTTCTTAACTCTTCAAAGAGGGAAACTAAAATCCTTTCTCTCTTACTCAGAGTCTTTCACTAATATCCCAGTATTTTAGTTCTTTTGCTTCCTCCTACACAATAATAACATGAATCTGGCTTTTCTCACATTTTTTCACTAACCAGAGAGATCCTCTACTGTAGATTTTATAAAGAAATTTCATAAACTGCATGATAAAAGATCTTTAAACAGAATGTGGACTTTGCCTCTACCCAGATGGCCCTGAATGTCCATCGAGAAGTAACAGGGATATGAGGCTCGAAAGCAAAATTTTAAATGGAGGAGAAGAGGTAAAACTGGAATTTGTTCAATCTCACAAACATAGTTTAAGATGAAAATATGGGGCCAGCGCTTTGGCGTAGCTGCAGTGCTGGCATCCCATATGGGCGCTGGTCCGAGACCCAGCTGCTCCACTTCCAATCCAGCTCTCTGCTATGGCCTGGGAAAGCAGCAGAAGATGGCCCAAGTCCTTCGGCCGTGCACCCATGTGGGAGACCTGGAAGAAGCTCCTGGTTCCTGGCTTTGGATCAGTACAGCTCTGGCCATTGCAACCATCTGGGGAGTGAACCAGCAAATGGAAGACTTCTCTCTCTCTCTCTCTTCCCCTCCTGCCTCTCCCTCTCTCTGTGTGTAACTGTGACTTCCAGGTAAAATCAATAAATCTTTTAAAAAGGATGAAGAAGAAAATTCAAATTCAACAATGCTCCAAAGACAAATGAAACAGGCAGTAGTGAATGTTAGTGATTGCTGGTTTTCAAACTAGAAATATCCCAGCCCAATGAATGTATCAATTTGTTTGGTGTTCCTGTGAATTTATGAATTTGAATAAATACACATGTCTCTCCAAATGAAGCTTTCTGGATTAAGCTAAACATAACCAAAACCAATGACTGCTAATTAGCTTATTTTGCAATGAAATCTATGCATTTTGACTTATTTATGCTCATTTTGTTTGAAAGGCAGACAAACAGAGAGAGAGAAAGACAGAGAATGTCTTCAATCAGCTGGTTCACTTTCCAAATGCCTGTAACAGCAAAGGATCGGACCAGTTTGAAGTCGGGAACCAGGAACTCCATCTGGGTCTCCTACATGAGATGCAAGGAGCCAAATATAAGCCATTATCTGCTTAGACTGCCTATAAGTAGGAAGCCTGTTCAGAAGCAGAGAGGTCAGGACTTAACCAGGCACTCGGAAACAGGATTTGGGCTTCCTAATGGGATCCTAAGTGCTATGCCAAATACCCACCCCTACTTAGCTGTGTTTATTGTTGATTTTGACACTAAGACTTTAATGACCCTCTATGTTTCAACTACACAGTTCTGGGTATTCACTTTTTCAAGAACTCTTGCTAGATGTAGATGTCATTTTTCTCAATAGCGCTCACAAGATAATTTTATAAACAGTATTATTTCCCTGGAAGCTTTTAGAGCTTTATAAGAAATGAAATTCAGTACACGAAATTTTAGTTACAATTGCTAAAACCTTAGAATATTAAAATTTACATTGTTTCCAAGAATTGTATGTATTCACCATGAATATTTTGTGTATTATTTTTATTTCCAACATGAGTCTTTTTAAAAAATTTTTAAAGACCACATGAAGGGAGTTGCAGTCTTTATTTTTTTAAAGAATTTTTTTGTTTATTTGAAAGGCAGACATACAAACAGTGAGGATGAGAGAGAGAGAGAAAATCTTCCATCCACTGGTTCACTCCCCAGATGGCCACAATGTCCACGACTGAGCCAGCTGGCACTTGAAACAGCATCCAAATGGGATGCTGGCACTTCAGGCAGAGGCATAGCATTCTACACCACAGCGCTGGACCCCAACATGTACCTTTAAGATGCACCATATCCTAAGCAGAAAATCCTGTTTGTTTTTACTGCCACACTTTCCAAACTGATTTAAAAGATTATTCACAAATTCTAAGATATTTAGGTATTTTTCAAACATAATATGGAGAAATTCTTCACTTTTTAAATATAAATTATTAAGGAATAGCTGTGAAACAGGTTAGAAAATGCCAACAGGAGCTGGTGCTGTAGCATGGTGGATTATGTTGCTGTCTTCAGTGCCAGCAGGTCTCAGTTGCTCACTTCCAATCCAGCTCCCTACTAATGCACATGGAAAAGCAGCTGAGGATGGCCCAAGTCCTTGGGCCCCTGCACCCATCTGGGAGGCCCAGAAGCTCCTAACTCCTGGCTTCAGCCAAACCCCAGCCATTGCAGCCATTTGGGGAGTAAAAGTATAGATGGAAAATCTCTCTCTCTCTCTCTCTCTGCATGTGTGTGTGTGTGTGTGTCTCTCCTTCTTTCTCTCTCTCTCTATCTCCTTCTCTAAATCTGCCTTTCAAATAAATTAAAAAAAAAAACTTAAAAAAAGAAAAGAAAGTATCAACAGGTTTTCAATTTAAAGTTCCATTTAACTAATGTAATTATTCTTACCTAATTAAATTTTTCTACTAAGATCAGTCCATTGAGATATCTCACTCTTTTAAAATGTTCTGTGAGGCTCTTACTAACATGCAGGAACCATACTGTATTGAAAGGATTGTTAATGAACTCTCCAGCAACAATGCACTAGCTTCAATAATTTGGACCCTTTTAAATCTGGTCAGCTTTTCTACTACACTTGGAACTGCTATTGATCTAGAGAAGAGTCAATATCAAGGGGAAATATTCTTTGCATTATCAGTTGGTCTGCAATGATCCATTTTCTTGACATTTGTAGCTCAAAATAAGTTCTTATATTTAAAAATTATACTTATCAAGATTTTTTATTTATTTTTTCAATATAATGAATTGAAATTAATTTTTATTGTGTTAACAGTTTGTGATTCTTTCTAATTGATACCTGGGAATATTCAAGCCAAAAATACACAAGAAATTTGGGTCCATGAATTCAAATATTCATTTAAATAAGAATTCAAAATCTGTATAAAAATTGATAATTCAATACTTCATATATAGTTCTCCCAAACAAAAACATGAGATCATAATAGCCATCTATTTTAAGCATGATTTGAAGAAAAATGTCAACGCTCAGTTTGACATATTTCTTCATGACTTTTTATGTTCTTATTTAGCTTTTTAAATTAGGCTTATTATTATTTTAAATAAAATTATATCAATTTCTTTCAAAAATGTGAAAAAGTAAAATTCCATAGAAAACTTATGGGGCTTGGGTTTTTCTCTTTGGAACTTCTCAATAGCTAAACGAAGTCATGTTATCTTTCTTATCCTAACTTTCTCATCTTTAAAATAAGAATGATAATCTACAACACAGAGTTGATGAATGTGAACTATAAAGCTCATTAAATGTGCTGCAATTATGGAACAGTTTAACTGAGAATCTATAATATGTTAGCATTAAACAAATGTACTGAATGTAGAATTATTACCTTCTAATTCTTTGTTCCTTAATTATTTGTACAATGAATGTAATGTGGTGGACAAATTTAAATAATTACTAACATATTCCATAGTATTGTGAAAGCACAAAATTGGGGCACACGTGAAATGGCAGAGGAGCACACACTATACTAGCCAAAGAACATGGATCAGAATTTTGTCTGAATCAATACAAGCCTTCGTGCATTTATTATGTTGGTTCAGGGACAATCAGAACAAGAATTGGAGCAAACAGCTTCCATGGTGCACTGCTGTGAATAGCATTAAGGAAGAAATCATAGAGGACTCTAAAACCAAATGCAAACTAATACTCTATGAAGCCCTTTAGCCAGAAGGTTAATAGACTGACAGCAAAATTGAAAATGACCAATTAAGCTCTATCAGTTAACTCTTGACATTTACAGTTTTGAGTTTTACACTCTTGATGAAATAAATTATAAATCACAAACCAGTACCTAAAAGACTTTCATTATAACATTTTCTTGCACTGAATATTATGTATTTGGGGAAATTATTTCAAAGTAGACAAAGAATAGGAGGTAAGGTTGATGTCACTTTATTCTTGAAAAACCAATAGTTTGATAAGCTCTACCTGTTTGATTTGAAAGCTAAACAACTGCAGCCTAGGTAAGATAGGAAGGTGATTTCTGGACAAGACTTCAAAGAAAGGTGAGGAAGAATAGCAACTCCACAGAAAGGTCAGCCAAAAGAGAATGCCAGAAGGTTTGTAAAATGCATGAGAATAATAATTGCTAAAAGAAAAAAAAGTTTAAGAAAGAACTAGACAGTAAAAATAGACTATGTTATAAAATCTTTCTTGGTTAGTTGAAACAAATAATGTGATAAGTTTATTCTAAAAAGAAATTCAAATTAAAAGATATTCCGAATTAGCTTAACTTTATCTTTGATCTTAGCTTGTGTAGCAAATTTATAAATCTCACAGAAGGGATTCCTATAACATATGAACAGTATGAAGTGTATATGTAAAGTGTGCACTGACCTGGATTGCGGTGATGGCACCCAAGTGTGTCCAATGATCCTTGGTAACTATTGAAGAGACTCTTGTGTTTCCAAAATTCAAGCATCAGATGATTTTTTTCCTCCCTTGCATCCCTAAACCTGAACCCCTCTATTACCCTTTCAGAATTATTTTCATATATCCTTCAATAGCTTCTCTCTCTTACTTCTTAAAAACAAGGCTAACTGATGAATATCCACACTCTATTGCATTTTGAAAGTAGAAATACTGCAAACATAACCATCTTTCTATGTAAAATGCTGAATAACAGATCAGAGTTGTGGTGTAGCTGATAAAGCCATCACTCGAATCACCTGGGTCCCATATGGGTACTAGTTCTTGCCCATCCTGGCTGCTCCATTTCTCATCCAGCTCCCGGCTAATGGCCTAGGAAAAGCAATGGTGGATGGTCCAAGTGATTGGAACCCTGTCACCTACACAGGAGACCTGGAAGAGGCTCCTGGCTCTTGGTTTCAGCCTGGCCCAGGTCCAGACTTTATGACCATTTGGGGAGTGAACAAGCAAATGGAATATATCTCTGTTTCTCCCTCTCTCTCTCTCTCTCTCTCTATGATTTTCAAATAAATAAATAAATAAATATTTTTTAAAATGGTAAAGAAAATTCAAAGATTTTTATACTTAGGTATTTGTACCAACTTTTATTAACAAAGATGTTGATACAAAGGCATTATACATATCCACCATGCAAAATAGAAGAATAAAGTTTACTTTTACTTCTTTATACTTTTGCAATTAGCAGAATTTCAAGAACTACACATGTCAAAAAATTAAAAGAATGATGTTTACTATAGGTACAAAAAAGAATAATAAGAATATCTCATGGTTTTTAAATTTTAATTTACTTATATTTATTTGAAAGGCAGACACCCACAGAAAGAGTGAGAGAAAGTGAAAGATCTTTCTCACCTCCACCCAACGCACACACTTGTTCACTCCCTCAAATGCTCACAATAGCCAGAGCTGGGCTGACCAAAGCCAGGAAACTGTAGCTCAATCCAGGTTTCCCATGTGGATGGCACAAACCCAGATTTTGAGGCCTCACTGCTCCCTTAACGGGTATGCATTGGCAGGACACTAATGCCAAGCAGTGCCAAGACTCAAACCCAAGCATTCTGATATGGGATGTAAGCATCCCAGTGGGATAGTATCCACTCAGCTAAACACCTATCATGATAGATCTTTAGCGTAATAGGTCAATTTCTAACTCTGTTCCTCTGAATGATAATCTTTTTTTTTTTTTATCAGAAAGAAAGTAAATACCTAACAAAAAATTTGGAGTGAAATATGACTTTCTATAACACCTACCACATGGCACTGTTGTAGGCTTTTTATAGGTATTACTTAATCTTCAACAATCTAATATTAATAAGCAAAGCAACCTGAGGAAGTCGGGTTGAAATCACCTAGTGACTAAAACCCACACCTGAAAAATTCCTTTCTGCTTTTTTAATGTCAAACTACAACAGTTTAACTATAAATTGCTGTAATACATATCACTGAGCCTAACCAATATAATTACCACAGTGTTCATCCTTTTTCATTCCTTGATGACATAAGCACATATTCCTCACCCAGGGATGAGAGCATCGGTAACATTTCTAGGTAAATGAAACCACATTCTTCAGCAAACACAGGTGAATAATGACACGTTTACATGCACTGACAAGAGCTAGGAAATGTGGTTCTACTATCCTGAAGAACAGCCTTGCGATATATATCAAGTACCAACTGGGACACTGTAATTCCACTTGGGAAACTTATACAACGGAAACAAAGGGACAAGGTCACAGAGGTCTACATATAAATATGCACATTACAACATGGTGCACATTTTTTAAAAATATAACACCCTAATTACACCCTAATACAGTTAAGGAATATGTAACTGAAATTTATAGCACTACTAAAATTACTATCTAATTTACTGACATGTGAAGATGAATATTAAAATTTGTAATTTCATATTACAATGTAACATATTACCATTATAATGCCCTATAATAGTACAGAATCATATCAGGAAATATTTTAGAGCCCATTATCCATGCTCCTAACTTTCTCAGAGGAGGTTACAGGCCATTTTTCTTCTCAACAGCATGGATCTGTTTAGATATATGTATACACACAGATATTGTACTTATTTTTATTATTTTAATCAAAACTGGAATGTTCTATAATTTGCTTTTTAAAAACTTGTGAGTACATCCTTTCAAGTTAGTATACAAACCTGCCTCATGTCTTTTAACAAATTTCAGTTATGCAGATTTTTAAGATACACATTACAGTATTGCATGGCTTTATTTCTGTTAGCAAAAGATCATATATACAATGGCTTCAAAGACCATAATGGAGCGGAAAATTTCCTGTTTCCTATTTTGCCATATCTTTTCTGGTTATGAGTGTAAATCTTCCCTACATTGTTCAATACAATAACATGTTTTACTGCTTTGTAGCCTATGAGCAATACTTTGGATTATATAGCTGAGACATGTAGTAGGATACACCATGTAGGTTTGTGTAAATACACTCACAATGTTCCCAAAAAGATAGCTGCCTAACAATACCTTTCTCAGACATGTTTTTGGCAATAAGTGACACATGACTATATGTAGGAGTGGAACAAAATATATCTTCTTTTTTTTAAGATTTTATTTATTTATTTGACAGGCAGAGTCACAGACAGTGTGAGAGAGAGAGACAGAGAGAAAGGTCTTCCTTCCGTTGGTTTTCTCCCCAAGTGGCCACAATGGCCGGAGTTGCACTGATCCAAAGCCAGAAGCCAGGTGCTTCCTCCCAGTCTCCCATGCGGGTGCAGGGGCCCAAGCACTTGGGCCATCCTCCACTGCCTTCCCAGGCCACAACAGAGAGCTGGACTGGAAGAGGAGCAACTGGGACTAGAAACCGGCTTCCATATGGGATGCTGGCACCGCAGGCGGAGGATTAACCTAGTGCACCACGGTGCCATCCCCACAAAATATATCTTCTATGCTCTATTATTAATTTAAATATATTGACATCTTTCTTCATAAATATATGAAGGAATAATATGATAAGTGGTAATGGTATTATAGAAAAATGCACCCTTGTTTATCATTCTGTTTCCTGTAAGAATGATTTCCTCTTAGGTAGGAAAAGATGCTAAAGTGATTATAGCTTGTCAGAAATAAACTAACAAATCGAATAAAATTTTCCTCATACTTGATGTTTGAGAATTATAAACTGTAAGAATTAATGGACCAAAGGAAAATTAAAATTTCCAATTAGAAGCAGTTGTTTCTTCAAAATTCTAGGTAGTATCTACCATTTACCTAAGTAGCTTCTAATTTTCCAGAAGTTAAACTACAAATTTTCTGTCCTCTCGTATGTAAACTCCTCCAGAAATAAGTGCTAGACACCGAGATTGCCAAGGAAGATATAAAGAGCTGTCCAGATGACACATAATTCTAAATGCAGCCCCTTGTGAACAGCTATAAACAATCTCCTTGCAATCCACTGAGTCAGGAGACATAAAGAATTATTTTCTAAATATGGACATCAAAAGGAATTAGTGATTAATCGCATAGTATCTTAAAGCTTTTCCACAAGCATTGTTCTGTTAATTAACATGGTGTCTGTTTCCTGCAAATGAAGCCCTAAGCTATTAAATAAAATTACAGCAGCACTCAATAAGAATGGAACTCATTTGGAAACATGCTAATATGCCTTTTTTCTGTCTGGAGTAGAACCCTTAGCAGGCGGCTCAGCTCTAGAGGAAAACACTCCGAGGAGGCATTTGGTCATAAAGACATACTCTAGTTACCTAAAACACAGTTTGATAGTCATATACCATGATCAGATGTTTTTAAACAAATGTCATTGTTTTATATACTTATTTATATCTAGCTTCCTTGTTAAAAAATGTTTGAGGTAGGTGTAAACAAATGTCATTCTCCAACCAAATGCTCCAACACTTCAATTTGTGTTCATTTACGTCAGATATGACTTTAAGGATCAATACATTTCAGAAACAATTTAGGATATCCCTTCGATATCTTCAGTGTTATTAAATCTTCAACCACAAATACTTCTCTGTATATTTCCTAAAAATTGGGATATTTTATTACACAATCACAGTACAAATTACTAAAATCGGGAAATATAATATCTCATCCACAGTCAATGTCTAAAACTCCATCTCAAATGACACAGAATACTTAGTATGGGCATATATAAAGAAACAGAGAGGGAATGATAAAAGAAATGGAGAAAGACATAAACAGCTAATGCTCTAGATATGTGGAAGTTCATTATACTGTTCTTGTAAGTTTGAAATGATTATATCAAAGTAAAACTATTCTAAGGTGAAGAACAATCTTCAACAGAGTTTTTTTTAAAGTCAAAGTAATTATTAGAAACATATACTTGATAATTGACTGCTTCACTTTTAAAAATGTCTCTTGTGGGGAGCAAGTGGGACTAGACTGTTACTCGAATTAAGACTTGTTCTATGCATCTGCTCTCCCATAATATGGCGCTGGGAGAGGAGGAAAACAGCTTCTACACAGCTGCCTCCAGTTCAACCAATAAACTGTAGGACCTGCTCCTGATTGGAGGAGAGCAGCGTACTCGGCGTGTGGGTAGCAGAGTTGGGATTGGTGGAAGAGGACTATAAAGGAGGAGAGAGACAACATGCACCAGGAACATCTATCTGAGGGAACATCTGAGCAGCCCCCGAGAGAGCTGGCCGGCGGTGTGGGAAAAGCGGCAGGGGGAACCGCCCTTCCACGGAGGTGGAAGGGTCGGTAGCCAACCCGGGAAGAACCAGCAGCAAACCCGGGGAGGGCCGAGCAGACAAAAGAACAGCGCAGGGTCCTGTGTCGTTCCTCCACGAAGAGGGGGAGCGACAGTCTCTAAGTTTTAAGGTGATTTATTCAAGTTCCTCTAAAAGCACCTGTCTAGACACATTGAACAGTCATTATAAGCATAAGTGGAATGAGTAGATAAAGTATATCAGGCAAATATATTACAATGATGCCAATCTTTGAATGTGTTTTTCTTAAAATAATAATCCATTTATACTAAAATGCTTTCAGTTATTGTTTGGCTCCTAATTTTAATTAATGCATCTTGCAAAATAAAGGCAGGTTAAAATGAGCATTATTATGGTTTATTTATACAAAGGGAACAAAGTCATGTATTTCATATATACAGTTTTAAGAGCATCAAGATACTTCCCACTCCACTCTCCTTCCCTCTTGCTTCCTCCCCCTTCCTGTTTTTTCTTAATTTTACAATGACATACTTTCAATTTACTTTATAATTACAAGCTTAATCTCCTACTAAATAAAGTATTCAACAAGCAGTAAGTAGGAAAACCACTGTTCCTCAAGAGTATAGACAAGGGCTAGAACTGTTTATATTTTTTAATTTAAAATTTTTTACTTGACATAAAATTGTATGTATCACATATAGCATTGAAAATCACTAAACTTGTCTAAAGAATAAGTTTATTACCTCCCATAGGAATCACTTTGTGATGAGAATACTTAATACCCACTATTTTTGCATTCAAAAAACACAGTATTTCATCACTAACAATAATCACTATACTGCCATACTGTACAATGGATTTCTTGAACTTATTCCTACTATTTAACTGTGTCTACATATCCTTTACCAACCTCTCCATCCATGATCACCCACGCCTCTGGGAACCAACATTCTCCTCTATACTTGTAATAAATCTACTTTAAAAAAAAGTCACATGTGAGTAAGATCATATATTTATTTTCTTAGCCTGGTTTAACATACTTTTCTTCAAGTTCATCTGAATTGTCACAATCTGTGACAAGATTTCAATATTTTTAAAATCACTGCCTGGTATTCTTTTAGATCATATTTTTTATAAGTTCAATATGTTGCAGTAAACATATAAGTACATAAAACTCTTTGGAACACTGATTTTATTTCTTTGGATATATATTCAATAGTGGGATTGCTGGATCATATGGTAAGAATTGTTTACATTCCGATAGGATAAAGTTCATTTAACAATATTTTTGAAATTTAGATTTTATTAGTGATGTAAAAATCAAACAGGTAGTTCATAAAAATGACTCACAGAATGTTTGGAGAAACTATGGTTCAAAAAATGCATAGGGGGGCCGGGACTATGGCACAGTAGGCTTAGCCTTTGCCTGCAGCGCTGGCATCCCCATATGGGCCCCACTTCATGTTCTGGCTGCTCCTCTTCCAATCCAGCTCTCTTCTGATGGCCTGCGAAAGTAGTGGAATATAGCCCAAGTGCTTGGGCCTTTGCACCCACATGGGAGACCCAGAAGAAGCTCCTGGATCTTGTGGCCATTTGGGGCATGAGCCAGTGGGTGGAAGACCTTTTTCTCTGTCTCTGCCTCTGTCTGTAACTCTGCCTCACAAATAAATAAATAAAATCTTATTTTAAAAAAGGAAATAGAATTTCCCTGTAGTTATTTTCTAAATAAAGGATTATTTTAATCAGACTTACCCATATTATTCCTATTTAAAATAGTACCTTGGGACTGGGGCTGTGGTGTAGCAGGTAAAGCCACTGCCTGCAAGGCCGGCATCCCATATGGGTACCAGTTTGAGTCCCGGCTGCTCCTCTTCAGATCTAGCTCTCTACTAGGGCCTGGGGATGCAGTAGAAGATGGCCCAAGTCTTTGGGCCCCTGCACCCATATGGGAGACCCAGAAGAAGTTCCTGGCTCCTAGCTTCAGATCAACTCAGCTCCAGCCATTTCAGCCATTTGGGGAGTGAACCAACGGATGGAAGACCCCTCTCCTTTCCCTCTGCCTCTCTAAACTCTACCTTTCAAATCAATATTTTAAAAATTTTATTAAAAAGACAGTGCCTGCCATTCTTACAGACTGTCAAGAACACAGGTTCCAAGGTAAATTTCTGCTTTGTGGAGTAGAACAAAGGCCTTGAATTCACAAGAAAATACTTCTTGAAGGAAAAAATATCTTGACCCTGTTTTTATATAACTTCTCCTGGGAATGTATCAAGTTATGCTTCTGAGTTAGGCAGATTAATTTCAAAACTAATGCAGGTAGCTTTTACAAAAGAGGAAATAAGTATAATCTCTAAAACTGAAGTGAAATTTGAAATAATTGAATCATTCTACCATATCTCCTAAAAAAACCCCAACTATTAAAGACTCAATATGATTCAATGACATCAGCATTTGTGTTTCAATAGAAGTATATTAACATATACATAATATGATTTATCTTGAGATGTAAATTGAATGAAATACACAGAAATAGCACAGATGTTAGTATTCGACTGGGCACTGTGTTAATTCTAGTATTATAAACAAGAAAGAGGTACTGTCTCTGCGTATTTATTTTATTCCCAGTAAAATGCAGTGATCAAAAAGTCAGTAAAAATAGATTTCTTAAGAACTGGAATTGAAATGGGGCAGTGTGATACAGGAGGTATGTACCAGAAACCCTAACTTAGTTCACGGGACTCAAAGAAAGCTTTCAGAAGAAAATGATGTGGAAACCAAGAGGTGTATGAGTTAGGTGGAGAAGCAGAAAGATGTGTGAGAACTCAGAAATGAAAGACGGTAAGATAGGGTTGAGCAGCTGCAGAAAGTTCTTCAAAGAAGAAGCATTGGTCAAGGGAGAGGTTGCAATGATAGCAGACAAGGCTGGAGGAGCTAGCAAACAGGAGAATAAAAGTTTCATTGACCATGCCCAGGAATACAGACTTTATTTGTAGGATAAGGAAAAATTCACTAAGGAGTTTTCAGAGGAGACATGATTAAATCTATTTCAATAAGTACCACTTGCTGAGAGGGGAGAATGATGTTCACTTTGGTGCAAAACCAGAGGGAAAGAAACCTTCAGGAAACTTGTTAAAATAACCTGAGGGCACAATGACAGTAATCTATATGAGTAGATGAGTAACAAGGAAAAAAGATGATGTCAAGAATTATGTTGAAGTCACTTGATCATGGACTGACTACTGAGGAGCTGAAGGTGATGTGATGACAGAGAGGAGGCCCCCATAACTCTGAGGTTCTTTACTGTTTGGTATAAAGAGAAGATGGTCATGATATTCACTGAGTTAAAAAACACAGATAAATGCTATCCAAAATGCCATCACAATCACTCCTTATTCTGTTGCCTTACTTTTCTTCAGAGTACTTATTTCTAACTACTGATCACACTGGGTGTGCACACATGCATGTGTGCGAATACACACACACACACACACACACAACTATGAATAGCTTTCTCCTTCCATAGAATATAATTTCCACAGGTCATCAAAGAAGGAGGTACCTTTCTCTGAAGGGAGGAGAGAACTTCCACTTTGACTACAACCTTGTCTAAATATGATCAGAGTTGGTGAACCCAAAAGGCTTTCATAGCCTTGGCAGCTCATGACAAGAGCCTAGGGTGATTACTGAGGCCATAAACAAGAGTGTCAATTTGTTAAGTCAACAACAGGAGTCACTGTGCACTTACATGGAGGATCTCTGGCCTTAATGTGCTGTACATTGAGATTTAATGCTATAACTAGTACTCAAACAGTATTTTCCACTTTGTGTTTCTATGTGGGTGCAAACTGTTGAAATCTTTACTTAATGTATGCTAAACTGATCTTCTGTATAAAGAGAATTGAAAATGAATCTTGATGTAAATGGAAGGGGAGAGGGAGCGGGAAAGGGGAGGGTTGCGGGTTGGAGGGACGTTATGAGGGGGGAAGCCATTGTAATCCATAAGCTGTACTTTGGAAATTTATATTCATTAAATAAAAGTTAAAAAATAATTTCCATATGTACAGATTTATTACTGTATCCTTGTCAATAGACAAAAGGTTTCTGGTGAGTTAAGTTTGAGTTGTCCCAAAACTTGCAAGGAGATGGGTCTGGTAGATGGGTTAGATAAATGAGTTCATGGTTCAGATGACAAGTATGGGCCTGGGGTATAAACTTGAAATCATAAGCTTATGAAGAAGAACTAAAGCCACAGGAGCAAATGACACTCAGGGATAAGGGTAGATTGAAAGAGACGAGAGCCCTGAGAGTTAGTATATAAGAATTGATGAAGGAGGGCCAGCTCTGTGGCACAGTAGGTTAAGCTTCAGGCTGCGGTGCCTGCATCTCACATGGGTGCCGGTTCATGTCCTGGCTTATCCTTTTCTAATCCAGTTCCCTGCTATGGCCAGGGAAAAACAGTAGAAGATGGCCCAAGTATTTGGGTCCCTGCACCCACATGGGAGACCCAGAGGAAGCTCCGGGCTCCTGGCTTCAGACCGGCCCAGCTTCCAACATTGCTACCATTTGAGGAGTGAATCAGTAGATGGAAGACGTTTCTCTCTGTATCTCTCTCTGTCTGTAGCTCTACCTCTCAAATAAACAAATAAAAAAAAAAAAAGTGACAAAGGAGAAGGGCAGTAGTGAGAGAGTGAACAGAGAATCAGGAAACCCTGCTGTCAGCAAAGCCAAGGCCCAGGAATTACAACCTTTCTTAGTTTTCTGAATTTGGCTTCACCTTCCATAAAAGGCCAATTAATCTCTCTCTCTCTCTCTCTATCACTCTCGCTCTCCCTCTTTCTGTCAAATAAGTTTAAAACTTAATGTTACTTTTTGTTATGGATTGAACAGAGCTGGACACCCCAAAGTCAGGAAGACATTTAAATTTTGAATTCTAATGTTAACAGTTTGTAGATTAAGGGCTGGTGTTGTGGCATAGTGGGTAAAATCCTGCTTGGAGTGCTAGCATCCCATATGGGCACCGGTACGAGTCCTGGCTGCTCCAATTCTGATCCAGCTCTCTGCTTTGTTCTGGGAAAGCAGTGGAAGATGCCCAAGTCTTTGGGTCCCTGCATCCTCATGGGAGACCTGGAAGAAGCTCCTGGATCCTGGCTTTAGATCAGCCTGGCCATCCGGGGAATGAACCAGCAGGTGGAAGACTTCTCTCTCTGCCTCTTCCTCTCTGAAACCCCGCCTTTCAAATAAATCTATCTTAAAAAAAAAAAAAAAAGTTGGCAGATTAAGGATTGGTACTTGATTTATTCACGGTGTCTGAGAAATGGGCTTGCTGGGAGGTGTTTAGGTCATTAGGTGCTTGTTCTTAAGAGGTACCTTCCAGAGTGGGTTAGCTGTAGAAGCCAGGCATGTTTTCTGTACGTCTCTCTGCTTCTTGTCTCACCACGTGGCCATTCACCTGTAAAAACTCCACCATCACCTGCCTCCACAGATGCAAACTATGGGTCTACATGCTCTTGAACTGTGAACCTCTAAATTGTTAAGACAAATATTTTCCTTTCCAAGAAGTTCCTTTGGGTGTTTAAATTAAAATAACAAAAACTAACTAATACACTTTGGCTCTTAATTAACTGTATGACTGTAGCTCCTTCTTCATTTTGTTATAAAGATTTATTTATTTTACTTGAAAGAGTTACACAGAGAAAGAAGGAGAGGCAAGAGAGAGAGAGAGAGAGAGAGAGAGAGAGAGAGAGTCTTCCATCCGCTGGTTCACTCCCCAATTGGCCGCAACAGCCGAAGCTGCGCCAATCCAAAGCCAGGAGCCAGGAGCTTCTTTCAGGTCTCCCACATGGGTGCCGGGGCCCAAAGACTTGGGCCATCTTCCAATGCCCTCCCAGGCCATAGCAGAGAGCTGGGCTGGAAGTGCAGCAGCTGGGACTAGAACCGGCACCCACATGGGATGCCGGCACCACAGGCAGCAGCTTTACCCGTATGCCACAGCACTGGCCCCTGTAGCTTCTTTTTAAATACTGACAGCAAACAGGACTGGCTATGTAACTTCCAGGGCTCAGTTAATAATAAAGGCATATGGTTCCTTATTAAAGCATTATTAATAGTTAAATGAGGTCCTATGTGACTGCTTTGGTCACACATCCATGAAATCAGCTGCGAACAACCTTTCTTTAAGTTTTGATCAGGTTAGATGAGGTCAGAAAGAATATCTTATTTTCCATAAAACATTTTATTTCATGTAGCCAAATTTCTTAGAGTGAACAAAGGAAAAGAATTTCCCCACGGTAATTTAGAATTAATAGAAGGGGCTAGCACTGTGGCGTACTAGGTAAAGTCATTGCCTGCAGTGCTGGCATCCCATATGGGTGCCACTTAAAGTCCCAGCTGCTTCACTTCCCATCCAGCTCTCTACTATGGCCTAGGAATGCAGTGGAATATGGCCCAAGTGCTTGGGCCCCTGCTCCCGCATGGAAGACCCAGAAGAAGCTCCTGGCTCCTGGCTTCGGATCAGCTCAGCTCCGGCCATTGCAGCCATTTGGGGAAGACCCCTCTCTCTGCCTCTGTCTCTCTGTAACTTTGGCTTTCAAATAAATATCTTTAAAAAAATCAATAGAAGCAGGTGATTGTGATTCTCTGAAAAGAGGATTTATTTCTGTAGAAAATATTGATGATTTTGATTGGTCGAATAAATTGAATATGATTAAGAAAGATTAGTGAAGGTATGTGCATTTTCTCTAATACAAAAAATGCATAACACATTCAAATAGACAGTTAATTTGCATTATTTAAGCAGATCCCAACAAGTAACAGATAGTGATTAAATAAGACTAATATTTCATTTTTCGAAACCTCAGTTTCAGAGCCATTTTCAGGATTGAGTGGATTAGGACAATTACATCAGCCCAAGACCTCAGTGCTTGGGGAATCATGCAGTTGTTAAAAACAAATCCTGTGATCCACTGCTCTCACCTCATTGTCACAGTATCAACGCAGTAGGGACAGCCCTTTGATTTTCTGCCAAGACCCTTGATCTGTACATAGTCCTTTTGTCATTTCTTGTTCCTCTGGAGGGTGGTCTTGATGTTCTTTGAAACATTATTTCATTTGTACATGAGTGTCTCCAAGGCACATCTGGCATGACTTGCCCTGGCACTGTAGCCTCTTTTACACAGTCCTGCTGTTGAGACAGCCCTGTCTGACTCCGGGAGATGTACAAAAAGGTAAGGGCCAGCACTTTAAGCCACATAACTCTGTGGCAAAGAAGTTTTTAATCCAGGTGATTATAGGAACAAGAAAAGTATAATGTGTTCAAAACATTACACTTTATTGCCACTTTAATTTGCATCTAGATTAACCTCATAGGTTTCTGATATTAACTAGAAAAGAGAACTGTAAATAGCATCCTGAATTTGGACAAACTTCAAGACCTGTCAAGACATGTGATGGTGAAACCATTTTAGAGTAAGTCACATATCAAATAAGAATAGAAAAAATGCTAGTCTTGCATCTTGAAAGCCTAATGAGGCAAACAAGAACCTAAGGCACACCCTCTCATTCTGCAGTAAGCCAAGAATTACCTAATAATAATAATAATAATAATAAATGGATAAGTATTGTAATATATAACTAGGTAAAATATTTGTATCTGGTTTTACTAAAAACAGAAAACTGAAACATCCTGACCAGAAGAAAATTTTAGTATGCATTTGAAGAAAGCTAAAAGCTGTGAGATTTCTATTCTAGTAAACAATTTTCTGAGCCATAACTTTGCTGCTGTAATATGGAGTTTTGCTGATTTTATAGTTGAGAAAGGAACATTGCACAATGATGCAGGACAACAAAAAGAATAGCAACAAAGCTAAAATGTATGTGCAATCATGAACTCTGGAGAAATGAAGGGATGACAATTACAAAATTTTGTTTCTTAAACCCATTTCTCATGTCCCATTTGCCTGAGGGAACCTGCTTTAACTTAAACAACTGCTTGAAAAAATAAAATAGAATGGAAGATGAAATCATTAGAGTGAACACAGATATAATGCTCCTGTTCCTATCATTTCAAGAAGGCCCCCCAAAAATGCACACTCTTTCTGATTGAAGGCCCTATAGACTATTCTGTGTGCAGGTGTCCTTGGAAAGACTAATGTGAGACCAGAAGTCCTTTCTCCTCTTGAATGCAATGATCATCTTAGCCGTAGTCAAAGAGATCACTCAATATGTGAGTTCTTGAGGGCATTTAACTATCTTTGCAGTTTCTGAAATATCACTGAGACTTCACTGCAAGCAGCAACTAACAGCTGATGTTGATTCTGCTTAAACATTATTTATTATCATTGAACATCTATTAAAAATCTCACATGAGTGAGATATGGCAAGCTATATAGAGGATGTAAAATATGTAATGTCAAAACCAAGAAATGAAAAGTTAATTTTCTATGACAATGCTGACTTTTCATAAATTGCAACCTTTATGGAAAAAAAATCTAAAACAAAATAGTATACAGTACAAAAGATAGTTTGTATTAGCCTTATTATATTTTTTGAACTTTTAAATCTTATACTACTTAATTAAACATCCTTAAGCTTATATTTAAATAGCTTGGAAAAATTTTCACAGGTATATCATCATTCAATTATGTCAAATATTTTAAAATATGTTTTTTAAAAATAAAGTACTTCAGTTATCCAGTTAGTGATTACTAAAAGGCAAATCTTATTTTAATATAATGAATTATTATTGGCATTGTTGCTGGACTTTGAAGAACTAAATGCATAATTATGACTCTAGAACAAAATTCTTTAAATCCTCAAAAACTAATGATATTAAACACTGGCCGTTTAATATACAGCAGTGGTCTTAATGGTGCGTTTATTACTTGACTTCAAATAACCAGTGTTGAATCTATTCTGCACTTCCCAGCCATAATGTCCTCGGGTATATTGTAACCTCCTCCAAGCCTACTTTTCTCAAATATAAAATAAGGCAATAATATCCCTACTTACTGTACCAGTATGTAATAAGGCTCAAATAATACAATGTGGGTAAAAACAGTTAAACCCCTACACTCATAAAAGTTGCCATTGTTTTATCATGCAAATAGACTTCTGGTTTGGGGGAAGACTCATTCTCTTGATCACAAAATTTTGTCAACCTTAAAGAAAAGAAAAAATAGCTATTGTACATTTGAGTTAATCTTACTAACTTACTAATATTCCTCAAAAGCATGCTCAAGCTTTTTTTTACCACTTTAAGTAATATGAAAGGTACATAAAGAAAACAAACTTTTAAAAATAAAATATTTCTTGGCCGGCGCCGCGGCTCACTAGGCTAATCCTCCGCCTTGCGGCACCAGCACACCCAGTTCTAGTCCCGGTCGGGGCACCGGATTCTGTCCCGGTTCCCCTCTTCCAGGCCAGCTCTCTGCTGTGGCCAGGGAGTGCAGTGGAGGATGGCCCAAGTGCTTGGGCCCTGCACCCCATGGGAGACCAGGAGAAGCACCTGGCTCCTGGCTCCTGCCATCGGATCAGCGCGGTGCGCCGGCCGCAGCGCGCCGGCCGCGGCGGCCATTGGAGGGTGAACCAACGGCAAAGGAAGACCTTTCTCTCTGTCTCTCTCTCTCTCACTATCCACTCTGCCTGTCAAAATAATAATAATAATAATAATAAATAAAAATAAAATAAGATATTTCTTATACAATTTTGGTGAAATTAATTATAGTTGCAGAGAATATGCCTAAGAATTTTTAAAAATACTGTTTGGGGGCTGGCACTGTGGCACAGTGGGTTAACACCCTGGCCTGAAGGGCTGGCGTCCCATGTGGGTGCCGGTTCTAGTCCCAGCTGCTCCTCTTCAGATCCAGCTCTCTGCTGTGGCCTGGGGGGCGGTGGAAGATGGCCCAAGTCTTTGGGCCCCTGCACCCCGTGGGAGACCTGGAGGAAGCTCCTGGCTCCTGGCTTCGAATGGGCATGGCTCTGGCCATTGTGGCCAATTGGGGAGTGAGCCAGTGGATGGAGGTCCTCTCTCTCTCTCTCTGTGCCTTTCCTCTCTCTGTGTAACTCTGAATTTCAAATAGATAGATAAAATCTTTAAAAAAATAAAATAAAGATACTGTTTGATATGCCAAAATGAAGCAATATGAAACTGCATCTTTATGAAGCATCATTTAGTTGGGGAGCATTTAAAATATTTATTAGAAAAAAGAAAATTGGTCAATTCTACTTGATTACAAAATACTTTAACTTACAGTTTGAAATATCTTACCAATAATCTTGATAACGTTTTAGTGAAATGTTTACTCTTTAAAAATTAAATAAGCAAAAGTTTCTAGCAGTTTTCAAGTTATTTATTTTGTTTCCAAAAAGCTTTCTTAAGTAAGATAATTATTTCCAAAGAATGAACTAAGAATAGCTTGGGGGAAAAAAAGAACTATTCCTCCACTTTATCAGGTAATAAAATCTATTACCCCTGAAATCATTTCACTTAATTCTCACTTGCTTCCATATCCCATACTCCATTTTGCTGAGTGAAATTTAATAAATCTCTCAGTTCAGGATTAAATTTTACTGTTTTATGAACTGTTAAATTGCATTGTATGCTTATTAAAGCTTGTATTCGCTTACTCTTAGACACACTCTCATCTCTACCCTGGGGAACAATTAAGCAAACAGCAAAGGTTTTGTTTTCACCATTGGAGAATCTTCCAATAGGGAGCAATAGATGAACCCCAGTAAGTCATTTAATGATAAACAATGTGCACTTAATAATCCATGTATTCCTTGAACTGCATAAACTACATTTTAAACAGGATAAGAAACCAAATGAATAATAATTCTACATCATGAGTTCTGATTTAGTTAAAACAAGATAGGTACTGATATACACTGTAAGCAATATATTAAAATACATTGAGCACATCACGTTTACAATATACTTTCTATGGAACCTACTGATATTTAACCATTTTTTTCATACAAATGTATCTATTTCTTAATATCAAAATAAAGCTGGCATTTATAATTCAGATGTCAATCATAATCAGAAAATTTACTACAGCGTATAAAGTAAGCACAGAGTAAGACTTTAGAGGAGATGCATTTGAAAAAGAAATCATGAAAATGTTTTTCTCTATCTGCAGACCACCACAGCATACTTTTCAAACTATAGCTGAGGGAACGTTACTTCTACTAATACAACATTTATAAAAGAGTCTTAGGAGCCCAGACTGCGAGACAGAAAGGAAGACAGATTCATTGAATCTGTACCATGTGTCTTTGAACCTCTGCGTTAATCTATGAATTAAGATGATAATTGTATTTAACTCAACTACATGTTGAAATTATGCATTAAATTTCATCTCACTTTGAAAATTTAAGTGAAGTAGTGCATTTAGAGTGCTGCACTGGGCCAAACACCCAAAACACAGCTGTTTTTGGCACCATGTATAATATAAGAATATTCTGATTTTTATTTAGTGTTTGCATTTTAATAATTTAACATACTATGACTGTCATCCTTTTTATATTGCATGTTCTAGGAAAAACTGAACTTCATGAACACAGAACATATAAGATACCATGTAAGTGCTTATTGATTTGATTGGAAATTGGTAGCCTAAACTTCAGTTCCCATGTTGAAAAATATATATCTTTTGAAAGATAATATAACAAAGAGCTTTAACATATACTAACCCAAAGGCCAAAAATGCATAATAATCCAACAACGTGTTATCAATGACAGGCAAATGGTTTCTTTCCTCTTTCAATGCCAGCTCTGCAAGTCTCATCAACTATGTAAAGCAGCACTTTCCTGGAACTTAAACTTCAGCTACTAGAGCTTAAGCCAGAAACTATTTACAAGGCTTCGGGTCATCATTTTTTCAAAACTAAAAGCATATATGCTAAAGATATCTTTGCAAGAATATCAGTTTGATATAAGGATAATGAGAATCAAATTCTTAGTAAGTGCAGTAGCAAAAATAGTGAATTCTTCAACAGAAATTAAAGATACATTATCTGAAAATGTGATGGGGAGGAGTGGGAAATGGAATAGGAGAGAGGGTGGGAGGGAAAGAAGGAGAGAGAGAAAAGGAAAAAGAGAATGTTTATTCTCAGAACTGTATCTATGAACTGTGTTGAAGCTCTAAAAAATTTAAAAAAATTAAAAAGTCAATTTTTAAAGCAAACTTTATAAAATTTGTGTAAAGTCATGATTATTGACTGGCAAATAATTCAAGTCTGTATTTTAAATCTTTAAACTAGCACCGTAATTAAATCTACTTGTCCAACAAGCTGTAGTATTCATATTTGCATTTAACTAAGGACTGTGAAAGACTAACTTTTAAATTCAAATATTGGCCACTTGAAGAAATAGCTTTCATAGAGAACTCGATATTTACTTTTATATTGAGCCTTCATACACTTGCCCTTTTTTAAAGAGTTAATAGAAACCTTCAAAAAGGTGTTTAGTAGAAGAGTTTCTGAGATTTGTGTTTGGCATGAAGCCTGGAAGTAAGAGAAAACATATCTTTTAAATAGTATTGGAGTAAAATGCTTATGTTAGGGATGTAGTCATCTATCAGCACAGGTTATTGTGGGAATAGGAAAGTTCTTTTCCTAAGAACTATGCAAATGTCTTTTAGGAGAGCAGAGGGAAGGCCATGCTGTAAAGTTGGTTCCCCCTGGGCTCTTATTGCTCTTTCTTGTTCTTGTTTGTCTTTGGTCTTGACTCTAATTTGTTTTCTAAATATCCCATAGCCTCTCTCAGTTTAATTAATTTTCTAACTACTCCCTTAGGGAAACTTACCTCTTGCAATAGTCTCGGTTGAAACTGTTCAGCAGAAGCACTAACAAGGAAAGGCATCACATTGGCCTCAGGCGTTATTAAGGAACACAAAACCTCGGAGGGGAGAGAGTTTTACCTCTTCTATAAAAGTCCTCTAGAATAAAATCTTTCAAATGAAAGGACTGCATACCCATTCTTAACAGAAAATATTCCTTAAAACATTTTCCTACAGCAGTTACAGTAGTGGTGTTCAACAGCTAACTGAAAAAACACAATCCCCATCATAAAAATGTTCCATAAATTGCTGTTTTGGGATGAAATGCACTATACAAATCAGTTTTGCCAATAGACCCGCATCATCTAAAAGAGAATAGTATATTTCACAGTATTTAGTTACTATTTTTCCATATTTTATTAATGTTGTTACAGTGCTACATCTGATACTACAGTGCTCCAAATGACTAAAACCCATCCTACCTACTTGGTCCATACATTTCCAAATTAGTTTTTGTTAGGTACAAAGTGATGTCTTATCTATCAGGCAAACCAGGAGAAGTAAAGAACTAGTTTTTTTCTGGAAGATAAAACTCCTTCCTTTCTACTTTATCTCCAATGGGAAAATTCTTGAAAACTTTATCTAGAGACTAGACTTGCTAGAAAAGATTTAAGAGAATACTAGTCAACCATAAAAAAGAAGGAAACCTTGTTATTTGTGACAACATGGACAAACCTAGAGACATTATGTTAGGTGAAATAGACCAGACACAGAAAGACAAATGCTGCATCATATCATTCAGATGCAGGATATGAAAAAGTCAGCCTGAGGTACGTAGAGAGTATTCTGGTGGTTACCAGTGGTACAGGGAATGGGACAGGGATGTTGGGGACATGTTGGCCAAAAGATACAAAGTTCAAGAGAACTACTGTACATCAGGATGACTACAGTGAATGACAAATGTATTGAATTCTTGAAAACCACTAAAAGAGTAGTTATTAAGCAGTCCCATTTTAAAAATGATAACTCAAGAAACAATGCATATATTAATTAGCTTGATTTAGTCATTCCATAATGTATTATATATACAACTGGCTCTCTGTGTCTATGGTTCCTGCATCCTCAGATTCAACCAACTGCACATGGAAATATATATATTTTCAAATCATGTCTGTACTAACTATACACAGACTTTTTCTTTGTCATAATTCCCTAAACAATTCAGTGTGACAGCTATTTACATAACATTTACATTTTGTTACATATTTGAAATAATCTAGAGATGATTTAAAATATGAGTATCTGAAAAGACCATACCATTTTATACAAAGGACTTGATTTGACCATCTTGGATTTTGTTATGCTCAGGGCTTCTGGACACTGAGGGATAACTACACCTCAAAACACTGCCAATATTCACAAATTCGTCAATTTAAAAAATAAAACAAAAACATGGAAACAAAAATTCTGGAGTTATATAATGTTAGGAGTGATTTTAGACTGACTTGTGGAATAGTGATTTTAAATGGCTTGTTTTCCTCTCTTTTTGTTGTGTTCCTTGCTTCTTGTAGTAAACTGTTAGAATCCATTTTGCTTGACCCTCCCAGGATAAATTTTGAAACTCTTCAAGAATGGCTCATGGCTAGCAGGCTCAAGCCCACACTGTTTCACAAGGCCACAACACTCTTCATAACCCAGAATCCCAGAGATCTTGGATTTTCCTGCACAAGAGATAACACATAACATTTCACTTGCTCACAGGAGCCACAATTGACATCTCTGACCTTTGCACATTTTGTTCCTACTATATGAATCATTCACCTCTGCTTCCAGTAGTCCGATTGCTAGTTAACTTTGGTCTCACCTCTCTGACTATCCAGAATGTAGACTAGGAGTCTCTGCTATGTGCTCACCCAGTGCCCTGTCTTCCTGCACACAGTAATCATCATACTTCATGAACACGGCATTTGTCTATTTCTTTCATGAGACCTTAAGTGCTGGAAGAACAATGATTATATATAATTTGGTTATCCTTATATCAGGCCTAGTGTATGATAAATACTCACTAGAAATATAGTCACTCAGTAATGGTCCCAGGCAGGAGACCTAAGCAAGATAGACAGATGACCTAGATCTCAGATTCTGTACTTCAAGCCATTGTAATGTCTCCTATATTACAGTAACACAGTGTTCTTAAGAAAATGTGAGGTGGGAAAATTCAGTTATATACAAAACATAACTTATAGATGCAATTTGATCCAAATTAATGTATATTTAGTGGTAATGTTACAGGTTACTATGTGTATGTTAAAGTACAGCTATGGGCTAAAATCATGCGTAACACTGTTTAGGCTAATAGCATTATATGAATGCTTTTAAAACTTAATATCAAACTCCTAAAATAATCCTGAAATATACAATGAAGGAAGATAAACTAATAATTTTGTCAAGATCAACTTCATATCATAAATATCACATTCTTATAGGAGAAACAATTATCTATACACAGAAGAGGAAATATTTTTGACATTTCCTTTCCAGCTATTATTCCTTGGGAATTTTCTTCTATTCATAATTAGCAAAAGTAATTTATAATCTTTCATTCCATAGCTAAATTCATGTAATTCTAATAACATTTGATGGCTTAAGTTTATGAAACCAAAATTAATTAAAAGTATAAAGCTAACATGTATAACAGTTTTTAAAATTAATAAAATTTTAATTAACAAAATTACTGCATAAGACTTTTTAATTGATTTAATTAAAACTAATATTTTAACATATTCTACATTATCAATATTCCATATTACTTTACACATAAAAAACTAAAAACAACTTATTAAAATGTCAGGGAACTATCAATTATCATACAATAGAAATGTAAGCCATGAATTTTCACTGGAGTTCTGGTCCTTCTGTTTCTTTAACTTATTTAAAGAGTTCTTTAAAAGTGAACACATAGAAATAAAATGTATGTTCTGAAGTATAACATCTGGAAGCAAATACTTATGTTTCATAAATTACATAAATAATTACATAAAATAATTACATACCAAAAACATCAGTAACTTCATATAAAGAAAATATTTAAATTCTAGATCTTCTGTATATAAAGAGAATCGAAAATGAATCTTGATGTGAATGGAAGAGGAGAGGGAGTGGGAAAGGGGAGGGTTGCGGGTGGGAGGGATGTTATGGGGGGGAAGCCATTGTAATCCATAAGCTGTACTTTGGAAATTTATATTCATTAAATAAAAGTTTAAAAAAATAAATTCTAGATCTTAGAACTGAATAACAAAATGATTTCTTCCCTGAAATGGTATTATGTTTAGGAAATATAATGTTCATAGGAATATTGCAAACAAAAATGTTTTGTAAGTAGAAAAATCCTGGTAATATTTCCCTGTCTTGATTTACAATGTTTGACTTCACAGTATCTAAAACATACAATTCAAAGTTTATCTAGTCATAAATGCTTTTGTATCAGTTTGCATCATGTATCTACCAATTTTTCACCCTTTCAAGATTTATGGAACTACTTACAAAGTATATTCACGAGTATACCTAAAAGCAACTTTAGTTTGCATAAAAGTTTGAACTTACAGTGTACTTCTATACATACTATATTATTCTTCATTTTTATTATAATTACAACATATGGTAGTGTTTGTATTGGTGTTCTAAGACTCTTACATGTACATGTGGAATAAAGCAAATGACTTAAGTGATAATCTAATTCTATCATTTCTGGTACTGTGAGAACTTAGATACTCACTGTTAGGGAATGATACAATGATATTTTATAGATATAAAATAAATGAAAATATATTAAAATCCCACAGCTCTAACTTGGAATTATCAAAATAAAGTCCTGATGTGTTTAATCTTATAATTAAAAATAAAATCAATATTTTCCAGTTCCGTCCAATGAAATGACCCAGAAACAATGGCTAACTCAAAAACAATGAATATATAGTCTTGATGCGCCATTCCCAACAAAAAGAAACTAGGCTTCTCTGATAAACTTTTGATTTTAGAGTTGCAGCAGAGTAATATAAATAAACCTGAAAAAGTTTGCTAATGTTCAGTAAAGGATGTTAACAATAAGAAACAAGTCTGAATCTAAATTATTTAGAAGTTCTACTGAAAAGATTAACAATGACCAAAATGGAATAATTTAAAAAGCAAGCACACAATCATTGAAATGGATGGAAGCACAATAAATATATTTAAGAATGGTTTGTAAAAATACAAAAGATAAATGCACTGATCAGTGTTGAACGATGATAATGAACGATTTATTATTTGAAAACTGGTAAATTAAGAAAAATAGCTCCGGATTCTAGTCCCAGCCGCTTCTCTTCCAGTCCAGCTCTCTGCTGTGGCCCCGGAAGGCAGTGGAGGAGTGCTTGGGCCCCTGCACCTGCATGGGAGACTAGGAGGAAGCCCCTGGCTCCTGGCTTCAGATCGGCGCAGTGCTGGCTGTAGCGGCCATTTAGAGAGTGAAACGATGGAAGGAAGACCTTTCTCTCTGTCTCTCTCACTGTCTATAATTCTACCTGTCAAATGAACTTCAAAAAAAGAAAGAAAAATAGCTAAGTAGTTATTTTTTCATTCTTAAATGAAATTCTATCACTAGGAAACCAAATAATAAACAGGAATGTTTTTCTTTTAGAAGCATCCCAGTGGGGCCCAGTGCTGTGGCATAGCAGGTAAAGCCACGCCTGTAGTACCAGCATACCATATGGGTGCACATTGGACACCCAGCTGCTCAATTTCCAATCTGGCTTTCTGCTATGGCCTGGAAGATGGCCCAAGTGCTTGAGTCCCTGCATGGGAGACCCAGAAGAAGCTCCTGGCTCTGGGCTTTGGATCAGCACAGCTCTGGCCGTCATGGCCATTTGGCGAATGAACCAGCAGACAAGATTTCTCTCTCTCTCTGCCTCTGCCTCTCTGTAGCTCTCCCTTTCAAATAAATAAATACATGTTTTTTTTTTTTTGTTTAAAAAAAAGAAGTATCCCAGCAAATAGGTGGGGAAAAAATGAGAGAAATGGAATCTCTTTATTTGGCCCCTAATGAATTAATGGACCTGATCATGGCTCATTATTGGTTTCTAACATCACAAAATCCAATGAAACACTAATAATCTTCTGATAAAAGAACACAAAATCATCTATGTAAGAGTTTGGTTGAAAACAAACAAATAAACAAAAGATCCATATAAAAGTGATTCAATCTCAAGAAACAACCACCGATTTACTGAAAAGATAGAGGACACAAACATGCAAAATTGTCATTGTAAATGCATTCAGCAAAACCAGAGGACGGAATATGTGAACCTACCATACTAAGTGGACCTTATTTTGATCCCAATTCTTAAACCCATGCCGTAAAAAAACATTGTGCAGCTAATGAACCAATTTGAAATTGGAACATTGCATATTTGATAATTAAAAATTTGTTAAATTTAGGTACATATTTAAAATTTCCCATAGTAAAAATGGAAAAGCATAAATGAAATTAAAAAAAAGAAGTTATCTTACAGATTTGTACTTAATACATGATAGAAAAGAATCTCAGTGTTTAGCTCCCAAATTCAGTACTTTTTACTTTGCCACAGTGTCCCACAATACTGACAGAACTCAAAATTAAATGGCAATATCCATTCAGAGAAATAGTCTTAAACTATTTGCCTTATTAAGTCTGGAAAAGTCATAAAAAGTAAGTGGAAAAGCAGGGAATGACATAACCAGTGGGCCACGATGAAAGAGTTTGGGAAGTATATCATTCTGCCAAGCTTCTCTCCTGTGCAACTCACCCCCAAGGCTTGACCAAATTACATGCAGTTACAGTACTTATTGTCTAACTTTCCAAAAATTAAGATGCTAAGCAGCGTGAAAAAATTATTGCATCATTCTTCCTGAATGCTTTTTCTTGCCACAGCATTGAGACATTGATAAATCTTTTTACTACACCTTGTGCTATAGATAGATAAAATAGCACACCTTTAATCAGCTGCCCGCAGAAAAAACACTGAATACTGGCTATGCCAATGAGAGGAAAAAAGGATTTCTTAGAAAAATTTGATATTTTTATTTTCCATATAAAATCTAACATCTTTCCAAACACCTTTATCTGAGCTTCTGAGAGCAAAGTGAAAAAAGGTAGTATCATGGACACATGAAAAAATCTGGCTCTTAGGAGAGAGCACCGATATTTATTGTGCTAATGGAATGGCCTTTGGGTTCTGAGAAACTTAGGTGCAAATCCTAGCCCTGCCACAAACCTCCTGTGTGGCACTAGTCAACATAGTCTCTCTAAACCTCAGTAAACGTAATGGCAAAATGGTTAAAATTATATCCAATAGCTGTTGCTTTTGAAAGAAGCCAAGAGTTCAGCAGCACAGCATAATCGCCTTGATTTTGGAGCCTTGCTTTTTCACCATGAAGTAAAGACCACTTTTCTTAATACAGATCATGTAGAAATAAAATGCATAAAGATATGAGAAAAGCCTATTTTTCTGCTCCCCATTAATAGGCTTCTAAAAAGAAATGCTGGTATCATATTTAGTTGAAGGTATTCATCTGCCAATCTTCATTATCACACATAGACAAAGTTTTAGACTGTATTCTGGAACTGGAAGCTGGATATCAGTGGGACAACTCATCTAACGCCTCAGATTCTCATCTTTGAAGTCCATTTAACAGAAAAAAAAAACTTTTTTTAAATGTGTAAATTTAGTGATATATAAAAATTTACCTGTCTTATTTAGGAATTTGGTAAAGATTTGTTTCTTTGCTCTAATTCAGTTTTCTTTAAGTAAAAGAAAAAGAAAAAAATCAGATTTAATTCCAATTACCTATGCATTTTAAGCATGTTACAAATTTAGCACTTATTTTAAGCTTTTTAAGTTTTTCTAAGTCCATAACATTTTCCTAGACCAAAAATAAATCTTAAAAATTTCAACCTATGTATTAAGTTTTATGATATTTGCAAAATATGTAATCAATTATAAGTCAATAAATCTATGTATTTTGAGTCACAGTCAATCAAATTTTGAAGCTAATCATCCTGGAAATAATCTCAGGTTGTTATCCAAAGAATACCTTCAATTTGACATTTTTAAAACATCTAGTGAGTATTTCATACTGTGCTATATCCTGGGGATACAAACCAAAAATCATGCCCTAACAGAATGCATAGTCTGGTGGAAAGAGAAATTTATATAAATAGTTATTATGTAAATATTGAGTTAAATACTATTTCATTTGAATCATATGTAATTATAGATACTACCCATCTTTTACTTATAAAAATGGCAACTAATATGGTTCAACTAGTGCATTTAATGCCCCTCTTACCATCTTAATTGTGCCAGAACTTGTAACACTGACTTTTCTTTTTACTGAACAAAGATGATTAATTCCCAGAATGCAAATTTCATCACACTAAAAATTTTTCATTTAATTATCTTTTGTGGAAAATTGATAAAAGGAATTGCGGGACCAAATTATGTCTGTATTTTATGACTATCCTTGGAAAAAAAAAAACCTAGTCCACTTTATTTCTAACAAGTTCTAGAATAAAACAGGGCTAACTGCAAAGGTTTCATTTATTTTATTTGCATGAATATGTTTTCTGATGTACATTTTCCATTTTCACACCTACAACTTAACCAACTTGACTTTTTTATGCAAGGTACTTCAGTAGCACTATTTGGTTTTTGTCTAAAATATGAATTTTCCAGGAGAAATTCAAGCAACACAATGCCAAGTCTCTTTGGCTACTGTCATTTTCTGAATTGGCAATATTTGAAATCCTCCTGCAGAGACTCTGGCTGCTAGCCTCTATAGCACATGGCTTGCCAGCTACAAAACAAAGTAAGATAAAATTGTTGCTTAATAATTTCTAAAGATGAATTATGTATTGAAGTGTTATCTATTTCATGAGTTGTGGCCTCAAAATTGACACAGACCACAGATAGACTTTCTATTTTCTTCTAAATTTAATTAGTCATTGAGCTATAATATAAACCATCCAAATAATACTGAATGATTAAGTCTACCATTATTAGCATCCACATTACTTTTAGAAACCAGTGTTACTAATCACAGGATTATTTTTGAAATATGTTAATATTGACTCAATTTATTAAGACACTGCATGTGTCTTTTTTTTAACATTTATTTAGTAAATATAAATTTCCAAAGTACACTTTATGGATTACAATGGCTTCCCCCCCCATAATTTCTCTCCCACCCACTCCCCTCCCATCTCCCGCTCCCTCTCCCACTCCATTCACATAAAGATTCATTTTCTTTCTTTCTTTCTTTCTTTCTTTCTTTCTTTCTTTCTTTCTTTCTTTCTTTGACAGGCAGAGTGGACAGTGAAAGAGAGAGACAGAGAGAAAGGTCTTCCTTTGCCGTTGGTTCACCCTCCAATGGCCGCCGCGGCCAGCGCGCGGCGGCCGGCGCACCACGCTGATCAGAAACCAGGAGCCAGGTACTTATCCTGGTCTCCCATGAGGTACAGGGCCCAAGCACTTGGGCCATCCTCCACTGCACTCCCTGGCCACAGCAGAGAGCTGGCCTGGAAAAGGGGCAACCGGGACAGAATCCGGTGCCCCAAGTGGGACTAGAACCCCATGTGCTGGTGCCCCAAGGTGGAGGATTAGCCTAGTGAGCCACGGCGCCGGCCAAGATTCATTTTCAATTATCTTTATATACAGAAGATCGATTTAGTATATATTAAGTAAAGATTTCATCAGTTTTCACCCACACAGAACATAAAGAGCAAAATACTGTTTCAGTACTAGTTATAGCATTAATTCACATTGGACAACACATTAAAGACAGAGATCCCACATGAGGAGTAAGTACACAGTGACTCCCATTGTTGACTTAACAATTTGACACTTGTTTATGGCATCAGTAATCTCCCTAGGCTCTAGTCATGAGTTGCCAAGGCTATGGAAGCCTTTTGAGTTCACTTATTTAGACAAGGTCATAGTCAAAGTGGAAGTTCTCTCCTCCCTTCAGAGAAAGATACCTCCCTCTTTGATGGCCTGTTCTTTCTACTGGGATCTCACTTGCAGAGATATTTCATTTAGGTTTTGTATTTTTGTTTTTTGTTTTTTGGGTTTTTTTTGCCAGAGTGTCTTGGCTTTCCATGCCTGAAATACTCTCATGGGCTCTTCAGCCAGATCCGAATGCCTTAATGGCTGATTCTGAAGCCAGAGTGCCCTTCTATGAGTCTGCTGTGTATCCCACTTCTCATGTTGGATCATTCTCTCCCTTTTTTATTCTACCAGTTAGTATTCGCAGACACTAGTCTTGTTTATGTGATCCCTTTGACTCTTAGACCTATCAGTGTGATCAATTGTGAACTGAAATTGATCACTTGGACTAGTGAGATGGCATTGGTACATGCCACCTTGATGGGATTGAATTGGAATCCCCTGGCACATTTCTAACTCCACCATTTGCGGCAAGTTCGATCGAGCATGTCCCAAATTGTACATCTCCTCCCTCTCTTATTCCCACTCTTATATTTAACAGGGATCACTTTTCAGTTAAATTTAAACACCTAAGAATAATTGTTTGTTAATTGAAGAGTTCAACTGATTAAGTTAAACAAAAAAAATACTAAAAGAAATAAAGTAGTAAGTTATTCCTTGACAGTCAGGACAAGGGCTGATCAAGTCACTGTTTCTCATAGTGTCCCTTTCACTTCAACAGGTTTCCTTTTTTTGTGTTTGGTTAGTTGTCACCAATCAGGGAGAACATATGATATTTGTCCCTTTGGGACTGGCTTAATTCACTCAGCATGATGTTTTCCAGATTCCTCCATTTTGTTGCAAATGACTGGATTTCTTTGTTTTTGATGGCTGTATAGTATTCTATAGAGTACATTAAAAAGATTTATTTATTTATTTGAAAGTCAGAGTTACAGAAAGAGAGAGAGACAGAGAGACAGAGAGAGAGAGAGAGAGAGAGAGACAGATCTTCCATCCAATGGTTCACTCCCCAATTGGCTGCAATGGCCGGAGCTGTGCAGATCCGAAACCAGAAGCCAGGAGCCAGGTGCTTCTTCCAGGTCTCCCACATGGGTGCAGGGGCCGAAGGAGTTGGGCCATCTTCTGCAGCTTTCCCAGGCCATAGCAAAGAGCTGGATCGGAAGTGGAGCAGCCGGGTCTCCAACCAGTGTCCATCAGTGCATCAGGCCAGGGTGTTAACCCACTGTGCCACAGTGCCACAGCACCGGCACCAGTGAATGTGTCTTACTTTTATTCAACAAAGATAGGAACTATAGAAATTCCAAAAGTTATTAGAAAGAAGATATCATTGACTTAGGAGCAAATAGTCTATACTCAAAAAAAAAAAAAAAAAAAAAAAAAAAAAAAAAAAAAGAATGAAATCATCTAATTGAAATAAACTTGTCATTCATTCATTCACCAAGGAGGAAGAACAATTTTTATGTAGACTTAACATACCCAAACAGAAAATGCATTGTCTTTCTGGAGTATGTACTTAGGACATGATGGGAAAACAGTCAAGACTTAACACACCTACTAACAACTAGCCATGCCTGTGGGTATGAATGATGCCATCACAATAAACATGCAAACCATTTTTAGAAGCACTGATGTTCTAGGAGAAAGTTAAATAGCTCCTGGAACCAGGTGCTGTTGAAAACTCACCTTAGGGGCCAACACTGTAGTATAGTAAACAAAGCCACTGCCCACAATGCTGGCTCCTATATGGTGCCAGTTCAAGTCCTGGCTGCTCCACTTCTGATCCAGCTCCTTGCTAGTTTTCCTGGGATGGCAGCGAGAAATGGATGAAGTCCTTGGGCCCCTGAACCCATATCGGAGGCCCAGAAGAAGTTCCTTGTTCCTGGCTTCAACCTGGCACAGCACTGGCCATTGAGAACATTTGGGGAGTAAACCAGCAGATTTAAAATTTATTCTCTCTCTCTCTCTCTCTCCTCTTCTCTCTCTCTCTGTAACTCTGCCTTTTAAGTAAATGAAATAAGTCCATTAAAAATGTCACATAAGGCCAGTCCTGTGGCTCATTTCATTAATCCTCTGCCTGTGGTGCCAGCATCCCATATGGGTGCCAGGTTCTAGTCCCGGTTGCTCCTCTTCCAGTCCAGCTCTCCAGGAGGGTAGTGGAGGATGGTCCAAGTGCTTGGGCCCCTGCACCCACATGGGAGACCAGGAAGAAGCACCTGGCTCCTGGCTTCGGATTGGTGCAGCACTGGCCGTGGCGGCCATCTGGGGAGTGAACCAATGGAAGGAAGACTTTTCTCTGTGTCTCTCTCTCTCTCTCTCTCACTGTCTATAACTCTACCTGTCAAATAATTTTTTTTTAAAGTCACATAAATAAAAATTAAAACAAAACAAAAACTTCTTTGTTTTTTGTTTCATATGTCACATCAAATCCGGTGTGGCATATGAAAGGGAAAAATACTGAGCAATTGATTATATAGCTGTTGGCAGAACCATGACTTAAGGTACCAAAACTGGGAACAGGCATTTGGCTTATCAATAAAAGGATGGTTAAGATACCTACATCCTGTAGTTGAGTGTGTGGATTTAAAACTTGGCTCTTGCTCATGATTCCAGCTTCCTACTTATGTAGAGGCTAGGAGACAGATGTGATGGCCCAAGTGATTGGGTATATGCCACTCATGTCAGAGACCTTAATTGAGTTCTTGACTCCTAGCTTAGCTACTAGCCTCAGCCATGACTGAGCATTTGGAAAGGGAACAAGTGAATGGCAGCTCTCTCTCTCTCTCTCTCTCTCTCTCTCTCTCTCCACCCTTTCTGTCACTTTGCTTCTCAAATAAATAATCAGCTTATGATACCTAAACTGCTGGGCATTGGCTTAATATGGACTGCATTTTCCTAGGGATAGAGAAGAAAATTATTTCTCTAGTGAACCGCTAAATCAATACAGAGCTTTAAAGTAAAGTCTATGAGGAAAAAAGTAATCTCAAAATTTTAATAAGAATCATAAAGACATTAGATATGCATGAGAAAAGAATGTTGAAGATTTTCTGAGGCATTCAAGGAAAACAGAACATTTAGAAAAGATACCTGCATCCTCTAATAAGTATGTGGTAATGGCCAGAGTACTACAATAAAATGGATACACATGAGCATATACATATGCAAATATATATGATGAGTTTTCAAAAAGTTCATGGAAACTGCACATCAGCAGGAAACTACCCATAGATTCAAACATTTTACACTAAAATAAACATATTTAATTCCATTTCTTCATAAATTTTTGAAGTAACTTCATATTTGCCAAGGGAAATTGAGGGATTCACTATTAGAATGCAGAGTACAAGTGTATACTTCAATAAAAGAAACAAATCTATTAAGTAAGAACACAATAATGAAGTTTAAGTTATCCACTGAGATAGAAATGTGAAAGTAGCAGAATGTTGACAACAGAAGGAGACCAGAATTTAAGCGGCACTGTTTCTGAGGGTAATAGACTATCCAGCCAGAATATGACAATGGATGATTATTCTACATTTAATATCCAAACACTTTGGAGTGATTAGCTATACAAGTAAAATAGAAGAGAAAGGAAAAGGAACACTCAACTACCCTAGAATTGTTATTCAACTACAGAAGTTAATTTCTTTGCTTGCCTAGGTCATTGGAAATTAATGCTTCAGATGCCAGAGGAAGCAGTAAAGTCAATTTGAATCAATAAAGATGGACTGGTGATGAAGCTACATGGAGAGACTCTGTAACTGTAACTTACTATTACTTAGGACAATCCTGGGGTACAGTGGTTAAGAGATGAGGATTATGGGATACAATGATCAATTTAGTTTTTATTTTAATATAAGAATACATGGTGAGATAGCACAATCAGAAAGAGTTGCAATAGAGTCTCTTAAATACCAAAATTGAAATGTTATAATCACAGATGGTCCTGATAAAGAGGGAAACCAGGAAACATCTAAAAATATAGCTCCCTGAGGAACAACCTGAAGCTAAAGCTTTTAAAGGACATTGGCAAAAGGCAGAAAAGAATGAATAGAGCTAAGGATTTTTTTTCTTCCTTAATTTAAGGTTTTGTAATTGCTACGAACCTATGAGATTCGTTCAAATAAAGATAAGTTTTAAAATGTAACTTCATACAGCCCATAAGTAAAAAGCCCCTACATCCAACTCCACAATCCCAGCCAATTTTTTTAATGTATACAACTGTGTCAGATTCATTAATTTTATTGGTAATCAGCAAAATAATTCCAGGCCCATCATCATACTCAATTTTTGCTAGATGGTACCAAGAAAGGCTGTCTTACAGGGGTCAGTATTATGGTGTGATGGGTTAGGCAGCTGCTTGTAATGCCAATACTACATGCCAGAGGGCCATTTCAAGTCCCAGCTGCTCCACTTCCAGTCCAGCTTCATCCTGATGCTCCTGGGAAGGCAGCAAAATATGGTCCAAGTATATTGGCCCCTGTCACCTACATAAGAGGCTTGGATGGAGCTCATGACTCCTGGATTTGGCCTGGTCCAGTTGCAGCCATTTGAGGAGTGAACCAACAGATGTGAGATTCTCTCTGTCTCTTTCACTCTCTGCTCCCCCATTCATGAACAAACAAAATGGCTATTTTAAGTCTGTCTTGGGGAAGATATTTGGTCTAGTGGCCAAGATGCTGATTAGGACACCTGTATCCCACATTAGAGAACACAGGTTGGCTTTGCCTTCTGATTCCAGGCTCAAGTAATTGGGTTTCTGACACCCTTGTGGGAGAACTGTTTTGAGTTTCCAGCTCCTGGTTTTCACACCCATGATGATTACAGGCATTTGAATAGTGAACCACTGGGTAAGAGTTCTCTTTTTCTCCCCCTTTTCTCTCTCTCTATCCCATCAAGTAAATAAACTGTTTAAAAATCCATTTTGTTGGGGCTGGTGTTGTGGCGTAGCAGATAAAGCCACAGTCTGCAGTGCCACCATCCTATGTGGGTATCTGTTTCAGGTTCCGGCTGCTCCACTTCCCATCCAGCTCTCTGCTAAGGACTGGGAAAGCAGCAGAAGATAACCCAAGTCCTTGGGCCCCTGAACCCACATGAAAAACCTGGATGAAACTCCTGATTCCTAGCTTTGGATCAGCTCAGCTCTGGCCGTTGCAGTCATTTGGGGAGTGAACCAGCAGATGAAAGACCTTTCTCTCTCTCTTTCTCTCTGTTTCTGCCTCTCTGTAAATCTGCCTTTCAAATAAATAAATAAATCTAAAAAAAATCCATTTTGTGTCAATGACTCTTGAGAGGACAATCAATACAATTGCTTTCACTTGGATATACTTCCTAAGACATATAAATCTCAAATTTGGATCTCTGAAATCAAGATGTAGTTTATAATACTTTTTACTACCAATACACATTTTTTTTCAATGAATAAAGAGTTTATATTATATGCTCAGCTTTTGTCAAAAGTTGGTAAAAACTAATTTCCATTAAGAATGTTATCAATAAAATGTTGTTTAATATTCCTTATGTAAATATTCATTTAACAAATTTCTCTGGAGCTGGCGCTGTGGTATAGCAGGTTAAGCCACTGCCTCTGCAATGGCATGACATATGGATGTCAGTTCGATTCCAGCTTATTCATTTCCAATCTAGCTTCCTGTTGTTCCACTTCAGATACATCTTACTGCTAATGAGCCTGGGAAATCAGCATAAGATGGCTCAATTGCTTGGGCCCCTGCACCCAGATGGGAGACCAACTGGAAGGAAGAAGCTCCTGGCTCCTGACTTCAGCCTGGCCCAGCTCTAGCTTTGTAGCCATTTGGGGAGTGAACCAACAGATGGAAGGTATATCTCTCGCCTTCTCTTTCTGTAACTCTGCATTTCAAATAAAATAAATATATCTTTTTAAAATATTTCTCAATGAACATAAAAATTATCTTCTCAGGTAAAATAATGCAGTATTTTTCCTTTAGTTATCATGGGAATAACATAAACTTACATACGAGGAACTCAGAGTTAGATTAGTCCTCAGATTAAGCATGCAAAATGACTGTCACTTGTTTTAGGTACCTCTTACTTTTTAATTATTTGTAAAGTAAGGAAAACATGGAAGTAATAGGACCTACTGTGCAGGGCACTCGATATCATCAGTTAAAGATAGAGCTGTTATTATTACCAGGGATCAGAGGAGAATAGGCAACCTAAGGACTCAATGTTGATTCCTCTTTCTGCAACAAAGAGAACAGATTGAGTCATAGGAGAGGATGGAAAAACAATGGGAAAGGGTTTCTAAATGCCAAGAAAATATGCATTAGGAAGTTTTTGTGTTCAAGTGAATTCCAGTGTGCTAAGAAACTCTTCAGAAAAGATGATCATGTCCTGCTAAAATGCTAAAAACTACAGAGGAATTAATTTGCCTTTTCCCAGAATAGAATAAGTTATTTTCTGAAAATCATCCTATCCTAAATTTTATGTTACCTTATTAACCTTAGTAGAACTAGAAAGGGAGACAGTGATCACCAGGGCGTTTTAAGAACTGTGTGGTATAATAATGTTGACCTCAAAGTCAGGTAAACCTGGGCATAATCCTGGCTCTGCTATTTATTAGCTGTTGACTTCAGGCAAAATTGGGATTTGGTAAGCTCTCCATTATGCCACACTAATAGTATTTGCTTTTTTCATGCAGTTACGGGTCATTCTACACATCTTTGATTTTAAGAGTTACCCGTTATAAACAAATCACAGTTTGGCATAAAGATTATTTTAAAATGAAAACATTTGAGCTACAGAACATAAAAAAGAAATCTTATCTGAACTTTCCTTATCAAACTAAAACAGAGTGTCCTGGAAAAATAGCTGCCATTAACCACTCTCTACAGGAGTTTTCTCTGAATTCAGCTGCCAGCCACAGTCTGCCCACTCTCATTAGCATAGGGAAGTTTGTCTCTCTGCCTCTCAAAAAATTTAAAATAAATAAATAAAATGAAAGACAAATAGCCACTACACAAATACAGAACACAGTGGGTTTAACACTTCATTCACAGCCACAGTAGACCTGACTGGATAGTTTAGAGATGTTAACCATGCATTATCAATGGCATAGAGATGGGAAGTGGGGGGCTTGGTGGGGCTTGCACTCCACCAATTCACCCTCAAAGAGCTAGTGAAGTAGATTAGGAGGTGCAGATCTCTACAGTTAGGAACTAACAATGTCTAAAATGGCTTCTTGGGGTTTGCAAGATGATGAGGAAATGAGAGTCACTGCTCCAGAACAAAAGTTCTGGAACCAGAACAAAACTCACTTTCCTGGTTTAGCCACGTGTTTCTGAAAACTATGCTGTTTGCAGTGAAACGTGATATATACTGGGAAACTGGGACAAGAATTACCAGGATGCTGCAGGGACTCAAATTTTTAAGCAGGTTGCATGAAAAGAAACACCAAGCAAAGGAAACAGTGATGATCATTTTTCCTCAACCCCGAGAATATAAATATAAATTAGCCTTAATATATTTACTACACTTTTTTTTTTTTTTTTTGACAGGCAGAGTGGACAGTGAGAGAGAGAGAGAGAGAGACAGAGAGAAAGGTCTTCCTTTGCCGTTGGTTCACCCTCCAATGGCCGCCGCGGCCGGCACGCTGCGGCCGACACACCGCGCTGATCCGAAGGCAGGAGCCAGGTGCTTCTCCTGGCCTCCCATGCGATGCAAGTACTTGGGCCATCCTCCACTGCACTCCCTGGCCACTGCAGAGAGCTGGCCTGGAAGAGGGGCAACCAGAACAGAATCTGGCGCCCCAACCGGGACTAGAACCTGGTGTGCCGGCGCCGCAAGGCGGAGGATTAGCCTAGTGAGCCACGGCGCCGGCCCTATTTACTACACTTTAAAAAGGAAAATCCAAAGATACTTCAAAAAGTTCATTAAATTGATATTAAAAGGTAAGCTTATTTTTGTGCAAAAAGTTTGTTCATGCATAATTTTTTCATAATATGTATTGTCTACAAATTTTTTAAAAACTCCTATTATGTATAAGTTTTAAAATATTCTGCACCAGAATAACCTTAATCTTTCAATTCTAATTTCTTTAAACTTTTTTGAGGTATGTTTGTTTATTTGCATAGAATTTTTAAAGATGACTTTACATTTATGGTATCATTTCTTCACAGAAAATCATGAAACAAATTTTGAGAAAGTATAATTGTCCCCACTTAAGAGAAGGTGCCCAAAAGTGAAATAATTCACCCAGGATTCTCAAGTGAGTCAAAACAGCTTGAACTAGAATCTAAGTACATGACTCACAATTCTTTGATCTTTCCTTTATCACATTGTCACAGGGTATCCTATTCAAATTCCTGACATTTCTGAAACCCATAAAAATGGCAGATTTGTTTTAAAACAGATTAAGTAATGAAATAAACAGAAATTAACAAAATAATCTTGTATGAATAGATATCCTTCAGTAGCTCACTGAGAGCCTACGTGATTTATCGATCTTTGTTTCCCAGTGGCAGAAACAGGACAGTGAAATCAATAGCATGTGAAAGTCCATTTGAAGTTATAAATGCTCTATTCGGTTGAAATACTTGACATATTCAAAAAACATCTTACTGTGACTATGGCATTTTGTAAACACTCAAGCCCCAGGATAATTTAATCGTGTAAATAATATGTCAGGCTCTTGCCTTAATTGGCAATTTCATGGACAGGCTCTCAGCGAATGATAAGCATCTGTGAAAAGAGAAATATGCAAGGCTTCTTACATCTGTGCACTTGTTTGACTTCTGCCCTTAATGAGGAAGCTTGCGAACTCTGGCCCTGGCTAATTCCGCTACCAGCCTCAGTTTCTACCATACTTTATAGTATCTATTATGGTTAATGTTCGTTAGATTATGTTTGCTGATTGTTTCTTCCCTCTAGAACTATCATTCACTGCAGAGGATGATCTTGTCACTTAAGACATAGCTAGCACTAACACTATATTAAGAACATTTTTTGGGGTGTTAGCACTCAAAAAAAAGGGAGAAGCTAGAAATTCTGCTAAGCTTCCTAGGCTACCCAGGACTGCCTCTCACCACAAAGAATTATCTGGCCTTTAAAGTGGATAGCAGCAAGATTGATATACCATTTTTTTATAAAGTAACCTCAGCGCAAATAGAAACTATCTCTTCAACAATAAATACTTATCAACAACTGAATGGATGAATGAGCAGTATCAGTGTCTCAAAGGCTTGTGAAGATAGGGAAGGTAAGAAGATGAGCATAATTCATAGGATAAAAATGCAAAATAGAGATTTCTCTACAGACTTGAAGCAGAAATCCTTCAGATACCAATAATTAAAAAACTACCATTGTGCTATTAATTTCTTGAGAATTTACTTCACATAATTTAAAATTAATTCAGAAAATAATTATAAAGGAAGATGATTTTTGAATATAGTATTTAAAGAATCAATTATGTTGACTTTCATCTAAAATATTGCAATAATTTTCCAGTTCTTCCTCACAATGGTTTAATTTCAAGTTACACATGAGAAGAGTTATCTGTTTTCACTGAAAAAGCTAAGATATACATCTCAATATCTTCTTAGACCTGATATTTGTGAGTAATCAATAATCCATTTGCCTCTAGAGCCCACTTAATTATTCTCATCCTGAATATTCTGTTGACAATGGAAAATTTTCCTGGTTTTAATCAGTTCTGACACGGATTGATTTTTGTTCAACCTCTTCCACAGTGCATCACCTACAGCCAAATTAGGACTACAGCCTATGAGACATGACAGCAATTTGCTGACAGATACAAAAAAATCAACATAAAAACGATAAAAGTAGAAACATTCATTAAAACATAATCCACATCTAGAAAGCAAATGTAATAGTGGTTTTGGATCTTTTTAAAATCATATCACTTTTTCTAGATCCTAATATTTCGAAGGTACTTTACAGATGTTGACATATTGAACACAATGGGAAATACAATTGAGGATCTCACCCTTCCTCCTTTAAATAAAACATGCCTTTTCATCAGAGCCTCTGCCTATACATTCTTTATTTATACAATCTTTACCTAGGCAACATTGGCCATTCACAATAAGTAAGTAAACCCCAGACAACACACATGGAACTCAGACCACATCACTCAAATATAATATTTTGAAACTTGTCATTTTTTTTTCCAAAATTTTCTCCTTCCTTTATTTCTCTCACTTGGTAGATGGCATACCATACATATATTTAATAAATCTGGAAACTCAGCAACTCTTTTAGACCTCTCCCTGTCACCTTTTCCTCTTATCAAGGTAATCATATCACTATACTTAAAAACTCTCCATCTCTTCTCAATGGAAAAAAATGAAACCAAATCACCATTTCTAACTACAATATTTTCTTCCTCACTGCCTGTCTGTTTTAATCAGATTACTTCATTCCCCTCCTAAAGGTCACCTATGGCTTTGCCATATATGAGGACAAAATCCACATTCATTAATAAGGTCTGTTTCATCTTCTTTGTCCTATTCTCATCCAGGATCTTTACTGTTGGGCTTATTAAATAATAATGAATAATTTATGTATCACCCTGATTGGATCATAGGTACCCAGATATTTGCTCAATATTATTGTAGGTGTATCTGTGAGGGTGTTTTTGGATGACATAAACATTTGAATTGGCAAATTGAGTAAAGCAGTTTGCACTCTCCAACATGGATGATTTTATCTAATAAATTAGAGACCTAATAAAGGTTGACCCTCCCATAAGGAAGAGAGAACTCCTCCTGCCTGATCACGCTGAGCCAGGACATTGGTCACCTTCTGCTTTCTACTCAAACTGCATTATCAGCTCTTCTTGGGTTTTAAGACCGTCAGCTTTCAGACTGAAACTGTAACATTGGCTCTCCTGAGTTTCCAGCTTCCCAAATGCAGAAATTAAGGCTTTCTAGACTTCATAATTATACAAACCAAGTCCTTTTAATGTATACTACCAGTTTATATTGTTCTCTTGAGGAGAACCCTGACTAATACAGATTTTGATACCAAGAAAGTGGTTTCACTGCAACAAATACCTGAACATGGAAAAGAAGTTTTGAATGCAATACTGCGATAGGGCTAACAGAGTTGACGTCCATACCAGAAACATGGATGTTAAATCCAATTCTGATGAGGTCTCAGATGCAAATGAAACCTATTGAAAACTGGAGGAAATATAGTCCTTGTTATGAAGTGGTAAAGAACTTAAATTCTTGTGTTTTTTGAAGGCAGAAATCATGAATGATGAAACTGCATATTTAGCTCAGATTTCTAGGCAAAGTGTTGAAGGAGCAGCTAGCTTGGTTCCTCCTGACAGTTTACAGTAAAACAAATATAAAAGGAGAAAAGTGACTTGAAGAAGGAAATTGTTCACATAAAAAAATAAAAAACAGACACAGCCTATTCATATTGCAGAAACTGAAAAAGCTTGTCTTGAGGAGAACATTAAAGGTGGAACTAAACAATCATTTGATAAAGATATCGGGGTGACACTCATGGATTTAATCAGCCATCCTTTTTGACATTAAGAAAGGATATAGGATTATTCCAGCAGACAAATAAACAACAACAAAAGCAAAAACAAAAATAAAACAAACACACGCACACACACACACACACACAAAATCTGCCAGTTCCAACTAAAGGGAAGAGAGAAAATGGGACAGAATGAATGAATGACTTTCTGGATTCTACAGAACTAGTCCATAGGGCTACTGGGCTACAAATCTGTGTCATTCTTTAAGAGAAGACAATTGTGCTGAAGGTGATTCAGAAGACATCAAGGACGCCTCCTCAGTTTCAAAGGGTGGGGCCATTTTCCCATCATCTTAGTGCAAAAGACCACACAACCTCTGTGTACAGCCTTGAAGGAAGGGCCATCTACTACCTTGGGAACAAATTCCTGTTGGGCAGAGCCACAAGGGTAGAACCACCATCACAGTGAATCTAGAAGGAAGGACAATAGGCCAAATAGTAATATTCTTGATCTAATTGAAGTTGAATCACTAGGTTTTACATATTGTTTGCATTATTCTAAGATCTAATTGAATTTGTATTGTTAGGCTTCACAAGTGCTTGAAAGCTATCATGCCTTCCCTATTTCTCTTTTAGAATTGGAATATTTGTCCTGTACCTGTTGCACCATTGTAGTTTCGAAACACATAACTTGTTTGTTTTCACTATTTCAATCTGGAGAAGAGTTTTTCCTGAGGAATAATCATATCTTGATTCTGAAAGACATCTGATTTAGACAATATTTAGATGAGAGTCTGGACTTCAGGCATAAGAGTTGTTGCTGGAATACGTTTGAGTGTGTAAGGTAGCAAGGTAGACATTAGTCTAGGTATGTCAGAGAGACTATAGAACAAAATAGAAATTTTTGTACAGATGAATAAGCAAGCCTTGAAAGCAGACCGATATTTGCACATTCAAAGTCTTGCACTTTGTAACCTTGCGAGTTGGGTCTTGCCCTCTCTCAGGCAGCACAGGAGAATCTACCCTGTACCATTCTAGTAGAAATAGTAGGTTCAATTACATCATGCTGATTAAAGTCCTGGATGTCTTGACTGTTGAGGAACATTTTTTTTATACTATTTGTTTAACACTTTATTTAACATAGAGTTAAACATATGTGTATAAAGTCAATTGAAAATAGATCTCAGTTAAAAATAAAGAGTGGGAATAAGAGAGGGAGGAGGAAGAGGGGTGGGAGTATGTGGGGAGAGCAGGCATGGTGGAAAGAATCACTATGTCCCTAAAGTTGTAATTATGAATTGTATCAAGTTTGTATCTATAAAGCTGTATAGTTCTGCATACATATTCCTGAGGATTTACTTGTAAGGGTACAGTTTAAAAACTTGCCATGGACCCCAACTCTCCTTAAGCCAGGTGGTAAAAATACCACCTTGGCCGGCGCCGCGGCTCACTAGGCTAATCCTCCGCCTTGCGGCACCAGCACACCAGGTTCTAGTCCCAGTCGGGGTGCCGGATTCTGTTCTGGTTGCCCCTCTTCCAAGCCAGCTCTCTGCTGTGGCCAGGGAGTGCAGTGGAGGATGGCCCAACTACTTGCACCCCATGGGAGGGGAGACAAGGATAAGTACCTGGCTCCTGCCATCGGATCAGTGCGCCGGCTGCAGCGCACCAGCCACGGCGGCCATTGGAGGGTGAACCAACGGCAAAGGAGGACCTTTCTGTCTCTCTCACTGTCCACTCTGCCTGTCAAAAAATAAATAAATAAATAAATAAATAAATAATAAAAAAAATGCCACCTTAAGTGTTAAAGTGATCATATGGATACGATTAAGTGGCCAGTAATAATAATAGAGAGAATTAAAAAACAGTGAATGGGAAGTAGTTCATACAGCAGACTCATAGAATGACAATCACCTATAGTAGCACTCTGATCTCAGAATAGACCCTTAAGGCAATCTGGTCTGGTTGAAAAGCTCATTAGAGAAATTGAGGCATGGAAAGCCAAGACACTGTGGCAAAAAATGTTCTACATGAAGGACCTCTGTGGGTGAGACCTCAGTGGAAAGAAGTGGTCATCAAAGAAGGAGGTAATTTTCTTTGAAGGGAGGAAAGAACTTCCATTTTGCTTAAGAACTTTTCTAAATACTGATGTAGAGTGTGGATTCAAAAGGCTTCCATAGCCTAGGCAGCTCATGTCAAGAGCCTTGGTTGATCACTGATGATGTACAGAAGAGTGGTAATTGTTAAACTAACAACAAAAGTCACTGTGCACTAACTTTTCATGCAGGACCTCTATCCTCAAAGAGTTGTATTATAATTATGTCTAAATGCTGGCAAAAGATGTATCATTCTTGGGTGCTTTTTTAAAGTTAATAAAGTTTCTAAAAACAAAAAAAAAGTGAAATTAACTTCAAGATGCAATGACTTTTAACAGCGTTATCTCAACTGTTGAGGAACAGTTTTTGTTTTATTTTGTTTCTCGTGCAAATTGTTGAACTCTTTACTTAGTATAGAGTTGGTCTGCATATAAAGTTAATTGAAAATTGATCTTATTGGAGAATGGGACTGGGAATGAGAGAGGAAGGAGGAAGAGGGGTGGGAGTCTGGGTTGGAGGGCCGGTATGGTGCGAAGAATCACTACATTCCTAACATTGTACTTATGCAATGCATAAATTTTTTATTCCTTAAATAGAAGGTTTCTTTGTGGAAAATAAAAATAAAAATAAAAATAAAGTCCTGGGAGGAATGCCACGAATGTCACACCCAGAAAGCCCTCCACCCAGCAATACTCCAGAAGAAGAGGGAAGGAGGAGAAACATTAGGCCTGAATCTATAAATTCTCAAGTCTGAATGCAGCCCATGCTCTCAGTTCTTTGCTGAGGTCCTCACCTGTTCTGTCAGGTACATCCTCTTCACCTAATGTGGCTAGCATGCTTCCCGCTAAGCTCTGTCTCACATCTGAAATTCTTTTCTTGTTCAAAGACAAGAACTTCAGCTCAGCATCTCCAGTACCAGGAAGGGTACCTGTACTTTGCATATGAGGATGATAATTTGGGAATTTAGGAGTAGAATGCTAGGGACAAAATTGTATCTCTTCAAAATTTGCTGATGCCCTAATCTCCAATGTGATGCTATGTGGAGACTGTTGCTCCTTTGCAAGGTAAATAGATTTATGAGAACATGAAAGTGGCACCCTCAAGATGGAATTCGTCCCTTAATCAGAGATGCCAGATAGCTTGCTCTCTTTCACTCTCTTTCCACCATGTGCAGACACAGGAGAAGGCAACTCTTTACAAGACAGAAAAAAAAAAAAAGGCAAACAAAAGGAAAGAAGAGGAAATGGAAGGGAAGGGAAGGAAATGAGAGGGGAATGGAGGGGAGAGGAAGAAAGGGCAGTGGGAGGGAGGGGAGAGGAAGAGGGGGAGAGGAGGGAGAGAAAAATAGAGGCAGGAGAGGAAGAGTTGGGAAGGCTAGAACAAGCAGAGTCTATAGACATTCATAAAGGAGATAAGTGACAGTTTTTTGGGCAAGGAAATGAAAGTTGAGACTTGCTTGACTTTTTTGAAGAATAATTTAAAGAGAATGTTCAGATTTAGATGCTTCTTTTCCAGAACAAAAATAAACAAAATTATGTTCTCATAAGACTTTCATAAAGGTAATGAAAACACAGGCTGTCAGGCTACGGATATTTACAATTCTCTATAATAACAGATTTTTTGCATTGAAGGAAATGTCACAGAGCATTACTTGTATTGAAGTTAAAGGAAAATTAACCATGGAATAAATATATATGTGTGGATCTTCACTGATGTAAAAATCAGCGCTTCAGAGTATCATTACAGTATTGCTGGGGAGCTGGTGTTTAGCCCAGGGGTTAAGATCCCCTTGTCAGCAGAGGTGTAATTGTCTTTGATCTCTGACTCTGACTCCTGATTCCAGATTTCTGTTGATGCAGACTCTGAGAGGCAGCAGGTGGTGACTGAAGTAACTGGGTCCCTGACACCTATACTGGAGATCTGGATTATGTTCCCAGTTCCTGGCTCTAGCCTCGTCCCAGCCCTGGCCATTGCAAGCTTTTGGCAGGTAAACTAGTACAGGGGAATACTCTCTGTCTCTATTTTTCTGCCTCTTGATTAAGCAAAGTACTTAATTAAAATCTTATTAAAAAACAACCAAGCATCTTTATCAAACAGCAAAGAAATAACATTGTAATTACTTAATACAATATCAATAAAATAATATTTCCTAAAATATAAAACCTGATTAATTAAATAAATACAACATTTCCTCTAGTTTAAAATAGACCTTGGAGCTGGCGCCATGGCTCACTTGGTTAATCCTCCACTTGCAGCGCCAGCATCCCATATGAGCACCGGGTTCTAGTCCCGGTTGCTCCTCTTCCGGTCCAGCTCTCTGCTGTGGCCTGGGAGGGCAGTGGAGGATGGTCCAAGTGTTTGGGCCCCTGCACCCACATGGGAGACCAGGAGGAAGCACCTGGCTCCTGGCTTCGGATCAGCCACTTGGGGAGTGAACCACGGAAGGAAGACCTTTCTAACTGTCTCTCTCTCTCTCATTTTCTAACTCTGTCAAATAAAAAATAAATAAATAAATAGACCCCGGAATTGTATCATTACTCAAATCCCTACATATTTCTTTTGAAGATCCAAACTCCTGGGAAGTTAATTTTTCTCATCCATAGAACAAAGAAAACATATCATTCTAAATGATTAGATCAAAAACCAAAGGATATATGAGGCATTAAATTTAATGTAAAAGGAATAGCAAAAGTATAAGGCAATTATCACCCCAGAAAATCAAAAGACATGGTGATATGTGTGTGTGAAAACACCAAGAAATGAAAATATTTTATATAATAATCTTTGTAGTCAGAATTCCTGTCTTGTAATGTTCAAGATACACCATTTACTGTTCATCTGAAGATGATGCAATGAGTATTATTATGGTTCTTAGGGTTCTTGAACTTACTATTTAGAGAAAATATTTGTAATGAAAATGAAAGCTATGTATTACTGATAGCAATTTTGACTTTGGCAAGCAAGATTGTGATTCTATGGGAAAGAGTTTAAAATTCAGTAAATTATAGCTTGCTGATAGGCATATGAGTTCTTGCCTGGTAGAAGTTTCAATTAACTTTATATTCTTTCTGGTGCGGAAGAACTGTTGACTCATTTGAATACTTTTGGTACATAAATGTGTATGTTCTTCAGATTCTCTTTCGAACTGGTTACATGTGCCAGATGCTTTGTGAGTTAAATAAAATATTTAACATGCGTTAATTTTTATGTTTCCATAAGATTATGATATTTACCTTTTATTTAAATACCATTATCTGTTTTGTGGCTCATATAAAAGGTAGACTTAGGATTTTTTTTTATTGCTGAACTTTTAAAAAGCCCATGTGGGAATATTTTGCCATCTGTCCCTCAGTTTCATATTTTAAAATTTATACTTTATTTTATTCCATAGTCTCTCAAATTGCTCATGAGATGTATGATTTTGTTTACTTTGTTTTGCCCATTATAATGAACTGGAGTAGAGACTTTGTGTATATTTATTTCTATTACTATCTAAAGTCCTTAGAACAAAGAGATTTTGATGGTGTTCTCCTCTGTAGTACTCATCAGAAAAGCAATAGAGTAATTGAGGGCAAGGATGATAATAAAAAAACAGAATCAAAACAGTTTCTCTGGCAACTAGATTAGGGTTGGAATTATTCATTGATCAAAGAGTCACAATTTTACTTTTGGTGTAAATACATTTCTTCTTCAAGATGAGTAATACTCTCATCACTGCTCAGATAATTTCTAAATCTTGCTGGCTATACTCGAAGATCTGCTGGTAAAGAACATTGAAGAACTATGAATAGTAATCAATCATCTACTTTGCATTTCAAAGCAGATAAGATTTGATAACACTGTGAAGGAGAAAGTAAATCGCACTATGTGAGGAGAATAGTTAGTACTAACACTTCAGACTCAAGTGTGCTCCCTCTTTCTTTCCCGTACTCTTTTTAATATTAATTTCTCATTCTTAGCTTCCGATTGATCCTTTCTTCATTTTTTTGCTTCTTTTTATACAACACCTAGCTATGGAATATGTCTTTCCTTTTCTTGCTGTTCCTCTCCCCTGCTTTTCCACTCTCTTCTGTTTTTCTCCCCTCTTACTCAACACTTTCATTTACCTCTTTTCTTGCTTCTGACTCCCATCAACAATGAGGTGAAGCCAGCGTTGAGGCACTGGATAAAGCCACCACCTCCCTGCAATGCTGGCATCCCGTTTGGGTACCAGGCATATCCAACTGCTCCTCTTCTGATCCAGCTGTCTGCTAATGGCCTGAGAAAAGCAGTGGAAGATGGCCTATGGGTGTGTGCCCTTGTCACCCATCTCGGCGACCTGGATGAATCTCCTAGCTCCTGGCTTCATCCTGGTCCAGCCCTGGTCATTTCAGCCATCTGGGGAGTGAACCAATAGATGCAAAATCTAACTCTCCCTCTTTCTCTGAAACACTGAGTTTCAAATAAATAAATAAATCTTAAAAAAAAAAATAAAGGAATGGAATGAAAGCTGACTGGCATATAATAATCATGATGTCAAGATTTTAGCATGTATTGATAATAATAAATATTTTACAATAAAATGTTTTGTTGGGCAGCGATAACACACCAGTAAACACTTTCTTTTTCTTTTTACTTCAGTTGTCATTGTGGAAAGAAGAGAATGCCTTTTAAAGAGCCAGTGAGTGCTGTGGTGTAGCAGGTAAAACCACCACCTGCAATGCCAGCATCCCATAGGGCACTGGTTTGAGTCCTGGCTGCCCTACTTCTGATCCTGCTCTCTGCTATGGCCTGAGAAAACAGTGGAAGATGGCCCAAGTTCTTGGGCCCCTTCACCCACGTGGAAAACCTAGAAGAAACTCCTGGCTCTTGGCTTTGCATCGACATCTCTGGCTGTTGTAGCCATTTGGGGAGTAAAACAGCGGAAGGAAGACTTTTTTTCTCTCTCTCTCTCCCTGCATCTGCCTCTCTATAACTCTGCCTTTCAAATAAATAAATAAATCTTTTTTAAAAAGACACAATAAGTAAATATGATTCTTCATGCTTAAATTCATGAAGACACCCTTTCTCTGGATGCCTTATGGACCAGAGCTGCAACAGGTTTTATATTAGTGTTCTTAATTTATACATCAATATTATTCTCATAGACACACCAATGCACAAATCTACTTCAACACATCACTTGTACTTCTCTGTGATTCTTTGTTGATATTTTTGCTCTTTAGGGATCAGGAGTTCTCAACAGAAAATTCTTCATTGCCTTTGATTTATACATGATATCAATGTTATGTAGATTCTGCAGAAGTAAATTATGATTTTCTCTAATGAAATGAAAAATAAGCTAATAAAAGACTGTCTGGTTTATGTTTAGTTAATATTATGAGAGCCTCTAAATGACATTTCATTTATTGAAATTTATAGATCTAAAAACCTAAGGCCATTTTCAAATAACTTATAAATAATTATGTAAACATTGACTCAAAAGTCAACTAATTACAATTGACATAATTCATCACTGTTGCTTAGTAGAATTATGATAGAGATAATGCTTATCCTCTTTTTTTATACCACTATCATTAAAAGCAAAATGGCTAAAAATTCTGAATATTCTATTTCTGAACAAATGTTAAAAAAGCCTATTGTTTTCATAATATGAAAAACAGGACTTACCACCACAGTGAATGACGGTTTAATGATATTTTATTCTCAAAAATGAGAGAGATAAGAATTGCACACACTGTCTTGCTCTCTTGGCTCTCTCTTTCTTTCCACACTTTTATTTCAGTTACTGATAAACTCTGTTAGAGCTCAGAAAATAATACACCAAAGTATGGTACTTGGTGTACTAAGCATTTTGAATTAAGGAGACTGAAAACCTCAGAGCGGCAGTGAAAAGTAACATCTTCTGACCTTCTCCTGCCCCACTGTATCCTGCCCACTTCCCCACTTCCATGAGAGTTGTAGAAATCAGAATTCCTTCTCCCCAAAGCAAGTCATAGAAACTAGAATCCTCTTCCTCAAAGTAATTCATAAAACCCATAAAGGTCCCTTTCTCTCCACTCTTGAAGACCCTCCATGTTCAGAAGGAATAAATGCCACACAGAGAGACCAAGGATAATCTGGACAGACAGAACTTGCTGGGATTAATTGCTCAACTTATTACTATTGCATCATTCCATTTTGTTCAATCACATATATTAATCACAGCTGTCCATTCTTCATCAAACTTAAGCATTAAAAAAGGGGCAGACTTCTTGGATGTTGGATCTTCATTTCTGGTCTTCACGTGATGTAAAAGTTGGATTTAATAATTTGTTATTATATTATATTGTCAGCCTGTCTAGTTACAGGAATGTTGACCATGACTCTTACAACCAATGAGGAAAGGGATCACAACTTTCCAGCCCCCATAACTTAATAATCTAGGATCTGACAAGGGCTTGCATGATAATCAACAAGTAATATTTCACTAATGCATTAAAGTAAAAAAAAATCTAAAAAGCCTACAAAATAATAAATTTAGTATTAAATGTGCAAGATTTAACCCACTTAAAATATACTAGTAAAAATATGTCATACACATGCTCAAGCTGACTTACCTCAAATGGTAGAGTTACAAACATACCAGGGGATTCCAATTCAATCCCATCAAGGTGGCATGTACCAATACCATCTCACTAGTCCCAGTGATCAATTTCTGTTCACAATTGATCATAATGATAGGACTAAGAACCAAAGGGATCACATACACAAGACTAGTGTCTGCAAATACTAGCTGATAGAATAAAAAAGGGAGAGAAGGATCCAACATGGGAAGTGAGATACACAGCAGACCCATAGAATGGCAGATGTCCTAAACAGAACTCTGGCCTCAGAATCAGCCCTTAAGGCATACAGATCTGGCTGAAAAGCCCATGAGACTATTTCAGGCATGGAAAGCCAAGACACTCTGGGAAAAAAAAAAAAAAAAACTAAATGAAAGTAAATATGCGAGTGAGATCCCAGTGGAAAGAATGGGTCATCAAAAAAGGAGGTACCTTTCTCTGAAGGGAGGAGAGAAATTCCACTTTGACCATGGCCTTGTCTATGATCAGAGTCAGTGAACTCAGGGGGCTTCCATAGCCTTGGCAGCTCATGACAAGAGCCTAGGGTGATTACTGATGCCATAAACAAGAGTGTCAATTTGTTAAGTCAACAACAGGAGTCACTGTGCACTTACTCCTCATGTAGGATCTTTGTCCTTAGTGTGCTGTACATTGAGATTTAATGCTATAACTAGTACTCAAACAGTATTTTTCACTTTATGTTTCTGTGTGGGAGCAAACTGTTGAAATATTTACTTAATGTATGCTAAACTGATCTTCTGTATATAAAGAGAATCGAAAATGAATCTTGATATGAATGGAAGGGGAGAGAGAGTGGGAAAGGGGAGGGTTGCGGATGGGAGGGACGTTATGGGGGGGGAAGCCATTGTAATCCATAAGCTGTACTTTGGAAATTTATATTCATTAAATAAAAGTTTGAAAGTAAAACAAAAAAGTCATACAATTTTATAATTAGTACTTTGCATACATGCTCTGTGGAACAATTAGCCAGAGAATTTCTAATTTCTCAAAGCAATAAAAGTAATGCCTAAAGAATACTTTGTATAAGTCTTTGTGTGTGTGTGGAGAAGCATAGATAGATACATAGATAGACTGATAGAAAATCTTTTTAAATGGGGAAAAACATGCTTCTCTAATTAGATGCATAATCATGGATGCTGATCCATGTTACTGATGCTAAATGGTTTCTGCTTTAATGAGCCATTTTAAATGAAATGGTTGCCTGCAATTAGACATCTGCAAACCAGTGAAAGCAAGCCAACTCTGTACTCTGGCTGCCAGAATTACAGTGCATTCCTCAGCAGGACAATGAAGAGAAAGGATAATTGTAATTATAACATATACATCTTTAGTGTTTTGTGGTTGTAAGAGTGTGCAAAACAAGGCTTCTTAATATATTTAATCGCTGACTGTTAATAAAAGGTTGTCAGGAAGAGTTGTTTTTAATGCATCCATATTCCATTAGTAGGATTACCAACCAATAGTCACAAGGTACCTATTTCAACACAGGGACCTGCACAGAGAAAAACAAATGACTCTTGAGATTAGATAAGTGACAATTAAGGGATTAGATAGGTTATGGTTATGATCTCCATTTGAAGGAAAATAAAATATCCATGAAAATATCTGATTGGATATTAACAGTTAGTTCATAGATAATCCAATCAGTTAAGGTATATATTAAGGCATCTTAATATTAATATCAGTGAGTTCTTACTGCACGTATTATTACTCTTATGCTCAAATGGGAAGAGCAACTAACCCAAACCCACACAGCTACAACATGCCAGTGGCTCTCAAGTTTTTATTTTTAAAGTCAAATCTGAATTAATACTCACATTTTGAGCCACTCTATTTACTTACTTAATCAATTTTTGTTTTTAAAAACGATGTCATGGTTTCAGAGATGTGGATGCCATACAATTGTACCATATACCTGTGTGATTTGGGTTAGCAGTTTTACCTATATAAGCTTCAGTTCCCTCTTGTACCAGACAGAAATTAAAATATTTACCATACAGTGTTGTGTATCAATTGAATGAAATAAGATACACATTGTAAGGGCTGGCACTGTCATGTAGTAGACTAAGCCTTTACTTCTGGTGCCAGCATCCCACATGAGTGCCTGTTATATCCCGGCTGTTCCTCTTTTCATCCAGCTCTCTGCTATGGCCTGGGAAAGCAGTAGAAGACAGCCCAAGTGCTTAGGACCCTGCACCCGTGTGAGAGACTCAGAAGAACTTCCTGGCTCCTGGCTTTAGATAGGCCCAGCTCTGTCCGTTGAGGTCATTTGGGGAGTGAGCCAGCGGATGGAGGGCCTGTCTTTGTAACTCTGTCTTTCAAATAAATAAAATAAATCTTTAAAAAAAAGATACACATTGTGTTGCTACATACTACATATCCAGTGGTTAACCTGTTTTCATGACTAAGTTGATGGCAGTAATTTGACTCAAATTATTTAATTCTATACCTGATATACTGTGGTAAGTCAATCAAATTAGTTCAAAATAGCTTTTTTTGGCTTTTAAATTAGATACTCTATTACTTCAATGAAATAATTTAATTATTTGTCATTTTTTTTCTGCATTTAGGCAGATACTGTTTAACAATCAGTTTCTGATTAGGCTTTGATGTACTTAATAAATATGTTAATTATATCATTTTTCATGCCAAATATTAACCTGTAAGTTCTTGCCTCTGAAATATATGTTATGTATAATATACAATTATAAAATATACACATACACACAAATATATGTTTCACATGCACATAGATACCCCTCCATTATTTAGGTCATCAATTTGCTTCATGTTTATGTTCTTATTCCTGGAAGCCACGTGGTCTTTGTCTCTCTTAATTTCTCACTTCACACTTCATGTTCTCACCTCTTCTCTAATGGTGCAAATTTTGTATTGTATGCACAGTTAAACAGCAAGTGAACTGGGCCCTCATTATTATGCATACACAAAGAAAACCTCTGAAACCAAAATTTCAAATTATTCCATTTCCCTCCCAGAAAATGCACAAATCAGGGTGGCAAATCACTTAAAGATTAGAAGACTTGAAAGAGGGCATGCAACAAGTGATAAGCCTATTGTATACCTGCCTGGTGAGCAAAGCCAGTGGAGTTAAAGAGAAACATGTCCAGTAGTAGCACAGGGAAGCAAGATTAGGCATCTCACATGGAATATTTGCACATTCTTTCTTGGGATAATGTTTTTATGCATTCCAAGATGTCAGAAATACTCATACTGGGACTTTAGTCCCTAAGAGCATTTTCATATCAAGTACCCTGTTCTGTTTTCTACTATTACTTTATTACTCAGGATAGTGTTACTTCAGATAGGAGCTAACATCCATTTTCCTATAATTTTACCCCAGTGGGTTGACGGTTTCAATAAAAAAGGCATGTAAATCAGACTTAGAAACCACATATTTTAAAATATGCATATTTGTGGGGGATTCATATATTCACTTATTAAATATAACTTAATTTCTGAATTTTAATAAATATTTAAGTAATTGTATATATGAGTTAATTGATAACAATAATGTTTGAATTTTACAACACCCAAGTTAATATTTAATTTGAGAAATATAAAACTCATAAACTAAAAAACAGAGATAAAAATACATTTTAGGGCAAATGCTAAAAATTATGTGTCATAGTTTCAAGCAAGTCACAAGTTTATGTCTGGGCAAGTTGGTAGTCAAGTCAATTACAACAATTTCAAAATGATATGACTTTGTTAGTTTTTATGTCTTGGAGTCCTACATTGTGGTGATGTAATTAAAATAAACTTATTATCAAGTACAGATTTTTCATTTCAAAACACAAACTCATTTTTTGCAACATAAAATTATATATATATACTACTTTTAGCATATGTAAAAGATATGCAATTTGACCAAACAGAAGATAGCTGTGCATATAAAATTCTCAAAATACATAGAACTCACACAATTTTATAATTCCTTTTATGCACATTATTCAAATACTCAATCATTACTTGCTATTTATGATAAGATGCTATTTTAAATGTGTGTTCTAATTTCTACCATCATAAATCATTTGTAGGTTTTCCAATCACCAATGTAACTGTCATAGGTCTTATCAAAGCAACCGATTATAAATGTTTATGCTCTCTGCCACCACACTTGGTTCCTGTTTGTATGTATATCTGAATTACTAGTTTATTTTCACAACAGAACTATAAGCAATTCATGAAGACACTATGCATTCCAGTTTTCTTTAAACATTTAAAAAATGCACCAGTTAGAATATCGATTCATTTTAGTGCTTTTCATTAGCTTCTGGAAAATCACTGCTATAATCGACTGAATCAACAGACACTATCTTTGCACCACCAAGTCTTGATTTTTCTGTTAAATACAGAGGCTAACCAAGTATAACAACTTTTAATGAGGATTAGATCTTTTTCTCAGGATACTGTTTGCATAAGGAACTATCCAACACATGAGGATTATCTTTCAAATCCTGCTATGAAAAGAAAATTATGATAATTATCTAATGTCTATCTTGGGTTTTCTATGTCTGTAAGTGCATTTTTCAATCTTTATGAGGCTTAAAAAATCCTCAAAAACTAATGGTTGTATTTAAAATTAACTGATTAAGATTTAATTAGTTTTATTCATAGAATTCACACAAAAGTATTACAAATCAGCCTCAATGAAAATGTTTTTGCAATCATCAAATAATTTACATTATGAAAAGCAAAAGCAAAAAAATCTTTTATTTAAGAATATATGGAATATTCATTTTCATTGTCAGGTTGAACAATCAGGTGAGCATAGTATGCAACATTAAAGAAAACAAAGGCTTTGGGCTGTCAGTAAAGACCATAAAATTGTGTTCTCTTGAATTATGTCCAGAAACCTTGGAGCTAATGATTACTGAATATTAAAATTATTCATTTAAATACTGGCATAGGGGCTACTTGCAATGCTAGCATCCCTTATGTGTGCCAGTTCAAGTCCTGACTGCTCTGCTTCACTCCAGTTCGCTGATAATGGCCTGTGTAAGCAGCAGAAGATGGTCCAAGGATCTGGGTCCCTGCTACCCAGGTGAGAGATCTAGATGGAATTCCTGGTTCCTGGTTTCTGCCTCTTGTAGTGTTGGCTGTTGTAGCACTCTGGAGAGTGAATCAAAAGATGGAAGATCTCTCTCTGCCTGTCTCTCCCCTTTCTGTAACTCTTTCAAAATAAATGAATAAATCTTTAAAAGTAAATGAGTAAGTAAATAAAAAATACTGGCATAGCTAAGGTAAGCATATATTTAAACCAAAGTTAACTACCAAGTCATTCTTATAGTTATGCTTCCTATGTACCAACATAAAACAATTATCTTTCCTCAGACTGTTTACTCATGAACATAAAAGAAAAATAACCCCTATACAGAAGTAAGTGAAAAATAATGTGCTATTGTTCTACAAGGCAAATACAAATCGCTAAATTATTTGTTCCTGAAAAACTTCCTCAATAATTGAACATTTACTGGTTATAATACAAGGCAATGCAGTTCAGATGTAGTGGAGGTACTACAGAGAAATTATTTCAGAAGTTAACAATAGTGACCTCTAGATATAACATCTGTGGGAAGGCTATAGGACTAAAATTAGACAACCTTGAGAATATGTGCCTATCAACTATTCAGATGTTGTTCCTAATGAAGTGCTTTTAGGAAACCCAACCTTTAGGAAAAGGTCAGACAATTCAATAAAGAAATCAATGGTTGCAGAAGTTCATTTTGAAGGACCACGTATGTCACACATAAGAGCAACCACTTAACACATTTTTTGCCTGTGGGAAAGCATAAAATTTTATTATTGTCTTGAAGTAGCTAATAGTAGCTACTGAATTCACAAAGTAGAGTAAAAGACAGCTTTCAGGTTACTTTAACACTGTGGAGATGGGAAAATAGCACAGATAGTAACAAACAGAGCATTCCCTAATTTATTTTTGTGTGTTTTTTTAAGATTTATTTAGTTATTTGAAAGACAGAGTTACAGAGAGGCAGAGGCAGAGGTAGAGGCAGAGGCAGAGGCAGAGGGAGAGGGAGAGGGAGAGGGAGAGGGAGAAATCTTCCCTCTGTTGGTTCATTCTCCAAATGGCTGTGATGGCTGCAGTTCTGCCAATTTGAAGCCAGGAGCCAGGAACTTCTTCTGGGTTTCCCAAACGTGTGCAGATGCCCTCTTCTAATGATTTCCCAGGCTATAGCAAATAGCTGTATCAAAGAGGAGCAGTCGTGTCTCGAACTGGCACACCTATGGATTGCCAGCATTGCAGGTGGCAACTTGACCTGCTATGCCACAGTACCAGCCCCTTTCCTCTTGTTTTAGTCAATTTGAGTTTCACATTTTAATTTTGACATTGACACCTTTTCTCAAATTATACTAAATTTCTATGTTATAGTCAAAGATTTATCTTTTATATTTTTAGTCAAAGTTTTATTTAAGAATAACATATCTGCATAATTCCTAACTACATACAACTCCACTTGACCTAAGAAACTTTTTTTCAAAAAGAAAGAATATTGTATATATGAATTTCAGGAAACTGTATAATGTAAATAATATTTTTAAAAAAGAGAAAATGTTGAGAAAGGAGAGCTGCTAATTTCAGAAAATATTTAAAATATACATGGTCATATATAGATACATTGAGTAGTTCTATACATTTGTAATATGATAGCAGAAAGACTTAAATGGGAAGGACTTTATAATGACATATATTAAAATCGTCTGTGAGAATTTACTCCACAAGCTATTCCATTCATGTTAAAAAGCTTAGTTCTCTTACTTTTTCAATATGGAAGTATACTTTGAATTTCTATCTATTTACTCTTTTACAGATGCTATGGAGTTTCTCACATGCATTACTGTCTTTCACTTACTCCTGATCCACACAACAGTTTAGTTTTTATGATTCTTCATTTATAAACAGAAGTGATTATAACAATTGATCACTTAAGTTCTTTTCAACCTAGGATTAAGATCAGTACCACAGTGTATCACAAAACATATCTATAGCCATGGACACAGGCAACTGCAAAATACTTCAGATATAATTTTTTTTCATTTTCTAGTAAAAAAAGAAAAGCTGTTGTTAGGTATTTTGCAATCTATTATTATTTTTGAGATTCCTAAAACTTTTTTATCTTAGATGCTTCAGTGGAAAATTTTGTCATTTTGTGTAAATGACTCATAATTGAGTTCTACGAAGTCTATAACAAAATGTTATGAACAATGTCGTTAGCCAAAATATGTAAATTTCACTTTGCAGTTTATATAGCTTTAGTTTCGTTAAACAATAGATACGGAAAGAAAAAGATAAGCGTTTAACTTGAGTCTCATCTTTATCATTCCTGTTCAAGAGTTACTTGCTATCCTTTGTCTCTGAAGATGACACTACTGACTCACTCAAAATAGTGCTTGTGCTTTGAGTTATTTTTTTCTAAAAGTGACCTGAATTCAACTACTTACTCATCCTTACTGTTTTCCTATTTCTAAGCGTGACCAAGAATAGCTTTCTGTAAGATATCTGGAGGCAGGTGCCAATTCTGAATATGACACGTCTAAAATGGGAAGATATAATCCTGTTAAAAACAATTGACTCCTTAAAAGAAATGATAGTAAAAATGACTCTCCTCTCCACCAATTATTTATACTGATCACATCTGAAGTCACCAGTTCTTAACATCTTTGTTCTCTCTGTCCCCCTTGGTGTCTGAACTGTACCCACGATTGTATTTATTTCCTTTTACTAGAAATAAAGAGTTTCACTCCTCTCTACCATCTCAAAGCATTTCATTTATTTGGATCTGAGCTTACCTAATGCTGAAATATTGACCCCCAATTGACTTTTAAAGTTGACATTCATCCCTCTTGTATATAGTCCAGGTAAGTGACTTTGCAAGGTATGACATTAATTCATAAAATGGAGGTAAAAGTGGAGTTTGAATCAACAGGCTTGTGCTCATTAACAACACACATCAATTCCAGAGGTATGAGTCCTTGTCAGATCTCTCCAGTTGACTTACAAATAACCATACTGGTAATAAAAATTGTGACACATAAAAAGAAACAATCAGATCACAGAAAAGTGAAATGCATGATATGGCGTGAATATGAAATTCAAAGGAAGATAGAAAAACAGCCACAAGTACATTTTAGTAAAGAATAATAAGGACAAATTACAAAAGATATTTTTTAAAATATATATTTGTGTGAAAGTAGACTGACAGAGAGATAAGAGGGATAGAAAGAGAGGTAGCAGAAGACACACACACACACACACACACACACGGATCTTCTATCAGCTGATTCAATCCCCCAAATATTCACAACAATCAAGATTGGGCCAGGCTGAAGCCAAGAGCCAGAACTCAATTTGGTTCTCTTATGTGGGTGGCAGGACTCCAAGTACTTCGGCATTTGCCTTCTCTCAGGAGCATCGTCAGGAAGCTGAATTGGAAGTAGAGGTGGTACTCAATACCAGGCTCTCCAATATGAGATGTAGGTATCATGTGTTGGGGACTTAACTTGCTACACCTTCAAAAGTTACTTTTTTTCAAAGATTTTATTTATTTATTTATTTACTTTTATTTAATAAATATAAATATCCAAGGTACAACTTTTGAATTATAGCGGCTTTTCCCCCCATAAACACCCTCATCCCATCTCCCACTCTCTCTCCCATCCCATTCTTCATCAAGATTCATTTTCAATTATCTTTATATACAGAAGATCAACTTAGTATATTCTAAGTAAAGATTTCAACAGACTGCACCCACAAAGACACACAAAATATAGAGTACTGTTTGGGTAGTAGTTTTACCGTTAATTTGCATAGTACAACACATTAAGGATGGAGATCCTACAGGGTGGGTAGTTGCACAGGGACTCCTGTTGTTGATTTAACAATTGACACTCTTATTTATGACGTCAGTAATCACCTGAGGCTCTTGTCATGAGCTGCCAAGGCTATGGAAGCCTCTAGAGTTCACCAACTCTGATCTTATTTAGAAAAGGCCATAGTCAAAGTGGAAGTTCTCTCCTCCCTTTAGAGAAAGGTACCTCCTTCTTTGATGGCCCGTGCTTTCTGCTGGGATCTCACTCACAGAGATCTTTCATTTAGGTCATTTTTTTTTTTTTGGCAGAGTGTCTTGGCTTTCCATGCCTGAAATACTCTCATGGGCTTTTTAGCCAGATCCAAATGCCTTAGTGGTTGATTTTGAAGCCAGAATGCTGTTTAGGACATCTGTCATTCTATGAGTCTGCTGTGTATCCCGCTTCCCATGCTGGATCATTCTCTCCTTTTTAATTCTATCAGCTAGTATTTGCAGACACTATTCTTGTTTATGTGATCCCTTTGACTCTTAATCCTGTCATTATGATCAATTATGAACTGAAACTGATCACTTTAACAAGTAAGACGGCATTGGTACCTGCCACATTGATGAGATTGAATTAGTATCCCCTGGCACATTTCTAACTCTACCATTTGGGGCAAGTCCGAGTGAGCATGTGCAAAACTGTACATCTCTTCCCTCTCTAATTCCCACTCTTATATTTAACAGGGATCACTTTTCAGTTAAATTTAAACACCTAAGAATAATTGTTTGTTAATTGAAGAGTTCAACTGATAGTATTAAGTTAAACAAAAAAAAAAATACTAAAAGAAATAAAGTAGTAAGTTATTCCTTGACAGTCAGGACAAGGGCTGATCAAGTCACTGTTTCTCATAGTGTCCATTGCACTTCCACAGGTTTCCTTTTAGGTGGTCAGTTAATTGTCACAAATCAGGGAGAACAGATGATATTTGTTCCTTTGGGACTGGCTTATTTCACTCTACATGATATGTTCCAGATTCCTCCATTTTGTTGCAAATGAATGGATTTTAATTTTTTTACTGCTGTATAGTATTCTATAGAGTACATATCCCATAATTTCTTTATCCAATATTCTGTTGATGGACATTTAATTTGATTCCATGTCTTAGCTATTGTGAATTGAGCTGCAATAAACATTGAAGGGTAGACAGCTCTTTTATTTGCAATTTAATTTCCTTTGGTTAAATTCCATGGAGTTGGATGGCTGGGTTGTACGGTAGGGTTATATTCAGGTTCCTGAGGAATCTCAGAAAAACTTGACTCTGGCTGGGAGTAATAACAGGAGACTAAGACCTAGTTAATGTGTGCAGCTTATGAACCAGGACTGTGAAAAAAATATTGAGGGTATGTGGGAGAACTCACGATGTGGCTGAGACGTGAGTGGCTGAGACGTGAGTAGTCTCTGTGGGAAACACCACAAACTCGGTAGCCTTGGCTATCCGCTGAGAGACATTGCAGGGGAATCTTAACTTACAGAGGACTGCACAGATCCTTTGTGTGGTCCTTGGGACAGAGCAGATGAATATTATACCCACTGGGGCTAGCACTCAGGCACTGATTGCTATCAAGGAGAAGAGCTCAGCTGAGTGGAATTACTTCCCTTCTGAATAAAATAAAGAGAGAGAGAGAGAAGATTTACCACACGAAACCTGGGTGTCACCTTTAGCACACCCTTAACCCTGAAGAACTGAGCAGAACTCTCTGGCCACACACACCACAAGCCTCTAGAGATTCACCAAAAGCAGACAGTCCACTTATTCTGGGCATGTATCACATTAAAAGAGAGGAGGTGAAGGTGTGATTACACCAATAGAGGTGATCATACCTTGCCCCTTGCTGACAATAGATGAAACTTACCATAATCAAATTGGATGTCACCCTGGACTGTCGCCCCAAACTTGACTGTGGACCAGAGTTCACTGGCCACCCCCAGCATATGTGTCTGAGTACTCATTGGAAGTGTAGATATTCCAATAAGCCAGAGAGGCATAGTTAAAAGATAAAAGTCAAGTGAAGAGAAAACCAAGTATTTTCACAAATGCATAAAAATAAATGCAGAAATTCAAGAAATAAAATAAAGAAGACAATCTGACTCCCCCAAAGAAACCCAACACTTCAATATTAGAATCTGAAGATGATGAGATTGATTAAATGCTTGAAAAGGAATTCAAAGGATTATACATAGGATTACTCAAAACCAATGTGAAGCAAATTCACGAGCTGAAGAAATCCATACATGACATGGGAGAAAAATTTTCCCATGAGATTGAAATTTAGAAGAGAAATAAAACTGAAACATTAGATATGAACAATTAAATATGTCAAATAAAAATACAGTGGAAAGCCTTAATAACAGACTTGGTGAGGCAGAAGAAAGAATATCCAAGCTAGAAGAGAAATCTTGGGATATATTTTACTCAGACAAATAAAAAAAGAAGAAATTAGAAATATTAAAAACAGTTTTGGAGATTTATGGGATACTATCAAACAACTTAACATACATTTCTTAGGAGTTCCTGAAGGTATAGAAACAGAGTCTGGATCAGAAGGCCTATTTAGTGAAATAATTACAGAAAACTTCCATAATTTGCAGAAAAAAAGGGTATATCCATGTACACAAGTCACATAAAAATATGACCAGAAGATATCTTCACCACAGTAAATTGTAGTCAAACTTTTCAATACTTAAATATAAAGAAAATATTCTAGATTGTGCACAAAAGAAATTCTGGATAACTTTCAGAGGATTTCCAATTAGACTAACAGCTGATTTCTCATCAGAAACCCTACAGGCTATAAGAGAACGGTGAGACATAGTTCAAGTCTCAAAATTAAAAACTGTCGAACCAGAATATTGTACCCTGCAAAGCTCTCATTTATGTTTGAAGGTGAAATAAAAATTTTCCATAACAAACAGAAATTGAAAGAATTTGTCACCACTTGTACAGCCTTACAAATGATGGATGCTAAAGGATGTGCTACACACAGAAACACAGAAAGATAGTCATCATTATGAAAAAATGTGAAGGGATAAAGTCTCCCAGTAAAAGCACAATGGAAATCCAAAACACACAATAGGAATATTTACAAAAAATGTTAGGTCAAAGTCATCACTTATCAATGGTAACCTTGAATGTAAATGGCCTAAATTCTCTAATTAAAAGATATAGACTGGCTGAATGGATTAAAAAACAAGTCTGTCAATTTTGCTGCCTACATACCTCACTAACAAAGTTACATGCAGACTGAAAGTAAAAGGATGGAAAAAGATAATATATGCTAAAAGAAAGCAAAAACAAGCAGATGTAGCCATTCTAACATCAGACAAATTGATTTGAACACAAAAGCTGTTAAAAGAGACAAAGAAGGTCACTATGTAATGATAAGGGATAAATTCAACAGTAAGATGTGGCTTCAATAAATGTATATGACCCAATGCCAGGGTGCTGGGTTATTTAAAACAAATGTTGGGGCTGGTGTTGTGGCATAGTAGGTTAAGCCTCTGCCTTTGGTGCCAGCAACCCATATGGATTAATATTCAAGTCCTGGTTGTTCCTCTTTTGATCCAGCTCTCTGCTTACGTCCTGGGAAAACAGTAGAAGATGGCCCAGTGCTTATGCTCCTGCACCCACATGAAAGGCCCTGAAAAACTCCTGGCTCCTGGCTTCATATCAACTCATCTCCAGATTTTACAGCCATTTGGGAAGTGGACCAGTGATTGGAAGATCTCTCTCTCTCTCTCTTTCTCTCTCTCTCTCTCTCATTCTCTGTAACTCTACCTTTCAAATAAATGAGTAAATCTTAAAAAATATAAATAAAACAAGTGTTAATGCATCTAAAGCAAGACACAGACTCCAGTACAATAGTAATGGGGGACTTCAACAGCCCACTTTCGTAAATGCACAAATCAACTATATAGAAAATCAACAAAAGAAGCAACAGAGTAATCAACACTGTGGACCAAATGGACTTAACTGATATCTACAGTGCCTTTCAACCTATAGTTTCAGAATGTGCATACTTTTCATCAGTGCATGGAACTTTCTTTAGGATAGACCATATTCGATGCAATAAAGCAAGTCTCAACAAATTTAAAAAAATTGAAATCATACCATGCATCTTTTCTGACCACAATGGAATGATGCTGGAAATTAATAATACTAGAAATACTAGAAAAAATGCAAAAACATGGAAACTAAATAACATGCTCTTGAAAGAACAGCTGGTCATAAAATAAATCAAGAGATAAAAAATTCCTGGAAATGAATGAAGACAACAAAACAACATATCAAAACACAAGGGACACAGAAAAAAGCAGTATTAAGTGGGAAGTTTATTGCATTTGGCACCTAAATCAAAAAAATTGGAAAGTCATCAAATAAATGAGCTATCAAAGCATCTGAAGAAACTAGAAATATAACAACAAACCAAACCCAACATTAAAAAGAAGAAATAAACACTTTAGAGAAGAAATAAGCAAAACTGAAACAAAACATACAAAAGATCAGGGAAATGAAGAGTTGTTTTTTGAAAAAATAAACAAAAGTTGATATGTCATTGAACCAAATAACCAAAAAAGAAGGAGAAGGCTAGAATTTATAAAATCAGAGATGAAGAAGGAGATGTAACAATGGATACCAATAATAAAAAGAATCATCAGGAATTCCTACAAACAGCTATATGCCAACAAATTAGAAGATCTAGAAGAAATGGAAAGATTCCTGGATACATACAATCTACCAAAATTGAGCCATGAAGACATAGAAAAATATTAACACAGAGAAATCAATAGCCTTAGTTTACACAGAAAATATCATGGCTGAGAAAGAACTTCTACTACCAATCCCATTCACAATAGCTACAGAAAAAAAATATCTTGGAATATATTTAGCCAAGAAAGTGAAAGATCTCTATGATGAAAATTACAAAACATTAAAGAAAGAAATAGAAGACACCAAAAAATGGAAAAACCTTCCATGTTCATGGACTGAAAGAACTAATATAAAATGCCCATACTACCGAAAACAATTTACAGATTCCATGTTCTCCATATTCTCCTCAAATTGAGAAAAAAGATGCTGCCATTCTTATGGAAACACAAAAGGCCTTAAATAATCTCTTACAACAAAAACAAAGTCAGAAAAATGACAACACCAGACTTCAAGACATTTTACAGGGCATTTATAATCTAAACAGCCCAGTACTGGTGAAAAATAGACATGAAGATGAAGGGAACAAAATAGAGACTCCAGAAATCAATCCGTGCATCTACAACCAACTAAAATATTTGACAAAGGAGCTAAAATCAATCCCTGGAGCAAGGAAAGTCTCTTCAACAAATGATGCTGGGAAAATTGGATCTGTCCATGAGAAAGAACGAAACAAGACCTCTAGCTTACACCTTATACAAAAATCAACTCTAAATGAATCAATGATCTAAATATATGACCTGATACCATCAAATTACCAGAGAACATTAGGGAAACTCTGCATGACATTGGCATAGGCACAGACTTCTTGGAAGAGACACCAAAGGACAGAAAATCTAAGCCAAAATAGACAAAAGGGATTACATTAAACTGAAAAGTTTCTGCAGCACAAAGGAAATTCTCAGCAATACAAATAGACAATAAATGGAATGGGAGAAAATATTTGTGAACTACACAACTGATAAAAGATTAATATCCAGAATTTATAAAGAACAGAAGAAACTCAACAACAACAAAACAAACAACCTGGTTAAGAAATGGGCAAAAGACTTGGGTAGGCATTTTTCAAAAGAGGAAATTCAAATGGTCAACAGACATGAAAAAATACTGAGGTTCATTAACCATCAGGGAAATGAAAATCCAACCCACGGTGAAGTTTCACTGCACCCCATTTAGAATGGCTCTCATACAGAAATCAACAAACAACAAATGCTGTCGAGGATATTGGGGAAAAGGTACCCTAATCTATTGGTGTGAATGTAAACTAGGTTAGCCATGTGGAAGACATTACGGAGATATCTCAGAAAGCTGAAAATAGCTGGCACTGTGGTGTACTGGATAAATCTGCCACCTGCAGTGCCGCAACCCATATGGGCACTGGTTCTGATCCAGCTCCCTGCTAATGTGCCTGAAAAAACAGCAGAAGATAGTCCAAGTACTGAACCCACATGGGACATCTGTAAGAAGCTCTTGGCTCCTGGCTTTAGATCAGCCCAGCTCTGGTCATTCTGGCCATTTAGGAGTGAACCAGTGGCTGGAATCTCTCTCTCTCTCTCTATCCCTCTCTCTCTCTCTTTCTGCATCTTGCTCTGCCTCTCTGTAATTCTAACTTTAATGAATAAATAAATCTTAAAAAATAAAGCTGAATATAGATCTACTACCCCACTCCTAAGGAATTCATGCAATAAAAAAGAAATCAGCATGGTAGAGTTATATATGCCCCCATGTTCATTGCAGCTCAATTCACAATAGCCAAGATATGGAATCAACCCAGATGTCCTTAAACTGATGACTGCGTAAAGAAATTATGGTATATGTATACACCATGGAATACAACCCAGTGGTTAAAAAAAAAAAAAAAAAAAAGAAAAGAAAAGAAAAGAAAAAAAGAAAAAAAAATCCCATATTTTTCAACAAAATAGATGCAACTGCAAACCATTATACTTTGTGAAATAAGCCAGTCCCATAAAGACAAATACCATATTTTTTTGCTGATCTGTAACTAATAGAGTACCTAAAATGTAATGTATAAAAGTGAAATGGACATTTTGAGATTTGATGGGTTTTTTATAGCCCTTGTCTCTACATTTGAGGAGCAGTGTTTTTTTTTTTCTTCATACTATTTGTTGAATTCTTTACTTAGTGTAGGAATAATCTTATGAGTATAAAGTAAATTGAAAGTAGATCATCTTCTGTATATTAAGAGAATCGAAAATGAATCTTGATGTGAATGGAAGGGGAGAGGGAGTGAGAAAGGGGAGGGTTGCAGGTGGGAGGGACGTTATGGGGGGGGGGGAGCCATTGTAATCCATAAGCCGTACTTTGGAAATTTATATTCATTAAATAAAAGTTAAAAAAAAAAAAGTAGATCATTATGGGGCGGGTGCTGTGGCTCACTTGGTTAATTCTCTGCCTGTGGCGCCGGCATCCCATATGGGCACCAGGTTCTGGTCCTGGTTGCTTCTCTTCCAGTCCAGCTCTCTGCAGTGGCCCAGGAGGGCAGTAGAGGATGGCCCAAGTGCTTGGGCCACTGTACCCGCATGGGAGACTAGGAGGAAGCACCTGGCTCCTGGTTTGGATCGGCACAGTGCTGGCCGTGGCAGCCATTTGGGGAGTGAACCAATGGAAGGAAGACCTTTCTCTCTGTCTCTCTCTCACTGTCTAACTCTATCTGTCAAATAAAAAAAGTTTAAAAAAGAAAAATTATCTGTATAAAATGAAAATAATGGAAAGACTAAAGAAAAAGGTATGATTTTAAAAGATATGGTAAACAAAATGAAATGCAGAGAGACTCATTGGATAAAGTAAAAGAGAATATGCAGCAAAATAAACATGTATTAATAGTTTAAGTGCTATAGACTGCTGTAAAAGCTGTCTTTAGAAAAGAAAAGACATTTATGGTTAGACATTTGGTCTGGTGGTTAAGATCTCAGTTAAGAGGCCCATGTCCATTATGAGAATACATGGGTTCAACTCCTGGCTTGTCTCTGTTTCAAATTTATATACAGACCATAGAAAGCAGCAAGTGATGGCTCAAATGATTGGATTCTTTTCACCCACATAGGGGACCTGTATTGAATTCCTGGTTCCCTACAATGGGCTGGACTTACCCAAACAATTGCAGACATTTAAGGAGTAACTCCAAGTATCTCTGTCCATCTGCCTCTCATTCTTTCAAATAATAATAATAATACAAAAAGATATTCACAAGTTCTGACAGCAAAAATGAAGCAGCAATCAACACATAATACTGCTGTGATCGCCTATGGATTAGAAGGGACTACTTGAATTAAGGAATGACAATTTTTTTTTTTTTTTTGGACAGGCAGAATGGACAGTGAGAGAGAGTGACAGAGAGAAAGGTCTTCCTTTTCTGTTGGTTCACCCTCCAATGGCCACTGCGGCCTGCGCGCTGATCTGAAGCCAGGAGCCAGGTGCTTCTCCTGGTCTCCCATGAGGGTGCAGGGCCCAAGGACTTGCGCCATTCTCTACTGCCCTCCTGGGCCACAGCAGAGAGCTGGACTGGAAGAGGAGCAACTGGGACAGAAAACGGCGCCCCGACTAGGACTAGAACCCCGGGTGCCAGCGCCTCAGGTGGAGGATTAGCCTAGTGAGCCACAGCGCTGACTAGGAATGACAAAATTATCATAAATTTCTCACTACTAAAAATAAATAAACTTATTAGATAGGCACATCTGTAATTCAAATGATTAAATCCACCCTTTCAAGTTCATTAGTAGACTGGGAAACCACTAGATTATTTCCTAATAAATAAAAGGCCAAGTTTAAATTTCTTAAACCATGGTAGGTTAATCCTCCGCCTGCAGCGCCGGCATCCCATATGGGTGCTGGTTCTAGTACTGGCTGCTCCTCTTCCCATCCAGCTCTCTGGTGTGGCCTGGAAAAGCAGTGGAAGGTGGCCTAGGTCCTTGAGCCCCTGAACCAACATAGGAGACCAGGAAGAAGCTCCTGGCTCCTGGCTTCAGATCGGCCCAGCATCGGCCGTTGCAACCATCTGGGGAGTGAACCAACAGAAGGAAGACCTTTCTCTCTGTCTTTCCCTCTAACTGTCTTTAACTCTACCTCTCAAATAAAAAAATAAATAAATCTTTAAAAAATAATGGCCCCAGAAATGTTTTATAATATGCATTTTCCATGAATCTTTAAAAGACCCCTTCTGTTACAGTTCTCTAGAGGAAGAATGTCACAAGATATGGGGGATGGAGGGAGAGAAATTTTTAAAAAAAGCAGCCTGAGCTACAAAAAATACTCAACAAAAGCACACACAAAGAAAGAAATTATCTTTCTTAAAATGAATAATTGAATCGATTCCATTTAACACAAAATTTGCACGTTCACTCCTTCTCTCTCTGAAAATCTGTGAGCTCAAAAATATCAAAACTGTGTGCTTTTTTTGTGAAATGAAAATAAAGAGCAGTTCCATCACCGTGGTGGCTCTAGGAGGAGAGTCAATGGACTATTAAATGGGAAATCATCTGTTTTCAGATTTTACTTTACCATCATTACATTTCTCCAGTGAGCTGTTATCTGGTGGAGGGGGCCTTAATCGTTTCCTATGCTGGCAGAAAACCTCCACGCATTTAGTACAGCTATTCATATCGTAATGTGCAATCACCTCCACACAAAAAATTCCAACTAAAATATATGCTTTCCTAGCACAGCACTGCCATTAGTGCATCTAACTGCCCACTGAACTCCAAAGACTTAATGTTACTGTACTCCAGTCTGTTGAAGGCTCATTATTTAATCTAGGCCTATTTGATGGTTCATAGTTACTTAGTTAATCCCCCCCCCCTTTTTCTTTCTCCTTTTGGGTATTAGCACCTTAGTGTAAGACATACATAGATAGAAGTAAATGATATAAAATCAAATATTACCTCTAGGTTATGTATACTGTTTGGCTAACAGTGATAGTATATATATTTTAAGCAACTCCCCTGTTTTAGCTGTTGTATAGTTAATGGTGAGAGGATCTGAAAGCTAAACAGCAAACAATAATCCTGCAGAGAATGTGCTTGACACTTTCCCAAAACAGCTGCTACCTGATTCAGAAAACCTGCCATGCAACAAATTAAAAATACTTAGGACAATTATGTAGTCATGCAAAGAAAGACGTAGCAGTATGCTACACATTTCAAACAATAAATCTATATGGTTTCTTATTCAGTTTAAACATATAATCTATATTGTTCTTGTTAAACACTGTGAGAAGGTTAGGGAGTGTGAGCTTTATAAATCATTAAGTTTATATTCTTCATGCTTAATAGTTGTGGGATCTTTCAGCAGTTTATATTTTATTAGAGATCTAATTTCCTTATTAGATGAATTAGGTAATTAATAACCATTCAGAGTATGAAGACACCATTTCAGGGTTGAAACCTCTCTTGGTTGAAAGTCACATTTACTTCTAAAAAGAATTACAACAGGACACACTCAAATTAGGACATGGGGCCTCAGCGCGTTCATCTAAAAGCAAAGGTGGTGAATTGGATAATCTCAATGCCCTCCTGGTGTTAGGAGAAGTAAAATCCTCAACATACTGCTACGTGATCTCACAAGGATATTTCACAATAGTCTGAGAAGCACAGCATAGTAAAGAGGAGTGACCATGGTCAAAGCTAAGAAATTAATTTTTCCTCCTTCAAAAAACCTTGTGAGGCAATTTGCAGAGGCAATTTACAGTACTTACATATTTTCAATTGCTCTCAGGCTATCATTATTCAGTAATTACAAAAAAGACTTTTGTATCCAAATTAAGAACTATTATCTTTGTTATATGATGGTTGTCTCTATTTTCCATTGAGGTGTTTATAATACAGAGTATAATAATAAATAATAATAATTATTATTATAATATCTGTAATAAATGTATACTTGACAATCATTTTTGGTAGTTTTATATATGGTGTAAATATTCCCTCAATGTATTACAATCTTCTAGGAAATATAAAATACAATTTCTTTTTATTTTTCTTAAAGGACTAATAAAGAAAAATAAGTGAATTTACCAATAGTAGAGTCGAGTCTCTCTAGGGCTACCTAATTACTATTAGTTTATATTATTTTTTATATTAATGAACAAAATATGCAAGCATTTTAATCTAAAAATAATTTGAGATATAAACTAGATAATATCTGGTAATTCAGCATGGGCAGGAGGGTAAATAACATTTTATTAATAAACCACAAACAGCTAATATCATTTTATATCACCTAATATGATTGATAGGAATCAGTCAGCTATGAACCTGAGTACTAAAATTTAGCAAAAACTACAGGTTTTCCCCAAGCACATAAACCATTTATGTATAAACATTCTGTTAAATCTATAAAAACATAATTTTGAAAGATGATTGTGGATCACATTTATTATTGTGAATCTCAGTTATTGTACTTTTGAAGTAGGCAGTGTTAGAGGTTAAACTGGATTAGGTTTGTGAGCTGGAAGACCACGCCTTCACCACACCCCTGTGTGACCTCGTGCCCTACCTGATACCTTCACGCCCCTGTGTGACCTCATCCTTCTAACTTGCCACACCTGGGTGCCCACCAGCCCAACAGTTTAATTAACCACTCCCCTTTGGAAGTGGGTTAAAAGCCTGGGACACAGTGTGTCCGGCCCTTTTCTTCCCTGGCCTCTTGCCAGGAAGGGGCTTGCTGTAGCCCTGCGCCTCCGAAGGTCACCCGCCCTAGGCTTCCTGGCCTAGATGCTCCTCCACGTGGCCGGTTCCTGGTGCTTGGTATGAACCCAGATTTACCCCTCTCTCTTAATAAAGCTCTCACTCTCCTATGCATCTTTCTCAACAAATAAAAGCTTAAAATGAACCATATTGCCTCGTTTATCTGTGTTGGTATTTAGAATTCTTCTCTAAATATTAGGCAAGAACCCTCTTGGGCTTATTAATATTGGGGACTTATTAATAAGCATATGGTGAAATCGTATGACACCCCAAATTCCGGGTGCATATGTGGTACCCCAGATAGCACTTCTGGGGAACTCTAAAGGACCACATTTTTGTATAGATTTTAGGGGGTCATCTCCGATTTCAGTTTCACTGACAAATTTAAATGGTACTATTTATATCAGATCCTCACATGATCACACATACGCAATGAATTCTTCCTTGGTGTCATGTACTGAAGATTATATTCAGGAAATTGTTTCAGCCCTATCATGAAAAGAAGCTAGTATAGACACTTCTTAGCTCTTATATCACTGAACATAAAGAAGGGCAAAGATTTATCCCATTATCTAGTGCTTAATTAAACTAGTGATTCTTTTCTGAGGAAAATTCTTGTAATCTGTTCAGAGAATCAATTTCTTCCCAATTAAAAGCATATCTTGCAAATTCTCAACCCTTAACAAAACTAGTAATTTAGAATTGAATATATCCATTTCCAATGAATATATTATCAGTTGGCTAACACTCCCAAATATGAGAAAAAATAGATCATTCCTTTTATTCAATTTTTTTTTTTTTACTTTTAAAAATAATGTTATCATTTGGGAAAGATGAAAGGCAGTTTACTTTCCTATGGAGGTTTGTCAGTCATTATGCTGAATTTTTTCCGTCTTATCAAATCCTCTGTCTTTTTTCTGATTTCATTGTTCGCTCCCACTCACAACTCTTTTTGCTGTACTTCATTCACAAGGTTTGCCAAACCAGAAACACCTTAGAAGGAATCCAAACACTTTCCATTCTTCTTTCAAAAATCCATTTCCTTCACAAAGCTACTTAATTAGATGGAAGTAAAGTGCTAATTTGCTAAGGGGAAAAGATCATTTGCATATCAATTTACACTCTTTCCTCCAAGTATTTATAATTAGAGCGCAATCAACAAGCTTTTGAAGGCTGATAGAAAAGGGAAAATGATTCCTGTGGCGATTAAGGAGGCCAGTGAGTATGCAGAAGAGAGGGCACTGAAAATGGAATCAGATGTCTTAGGGTGGAGCAATTAATTTAACCTTTTGGAATCTCAATTTTTTAGCTATGAAATGGGAATGATTGTGTGTACTTTGAACCTTTCATAAGCTGTGTGGATTAAATCCGATATGCATAAAAGTCCAATATAAAAGCATTGTCACTCAATGGAGTAAAACTTTCTTAATCAGTAAGAAAATAAAAGCTGTTGTGCTGTCCATCATAATATAGTTTTCATCTTCATTATATCCTGTCTCTATTGAAAGGAAATGTCTAAATGGACTGAATTATCTTCATTGACACCTCCTCCCTCCCTTTTTTTGAGAGGCATAGAGAATGATCCACTGATTTTTTTTCCCTCAATACTTCCAAGGAACCAGGCTGAAGCCAAGATTTCCATGTGGGTGCCAGGAGCTGATTACTTGAGCCATTGCCACTGCCTTCCAGGGTCTGCATTGACAGGAAGCTGAGTCAGGAACCAGAAGGGGGTACTGAACCTAGGTACCCTAATATGGTACAAAGACAACAAAATTAACCTCTTTTCTAAGATTCTCTTTCCCCCTCAAATAATAAACAAATGAACTATTCTTGAAACACCATTTAGGTATAAAAAAATATGTTCTAAAATAACAGGATAAGTTATCTGGCCAAGTTATTTTCAAAATCCATTTTATTAAGTCTTTCCTATGTTTATGCACAAATGATCATGGGTTGACATAAGAAGGTAGAGAAAAGAGAAAGATAGCAAAAGTGGATGTAGAAGAGTAGTGGGCAGAGTAAAGGGAGTAGAGGTGGAAAGGAAGCCACAGTATGAAAGACTGAATCCAAAGGATTCAATTTCAAGATTTAACTTTCTGCATTTCCAAAAAATATATTTTCATCACTTGAATAACAGTTCTGTTAAAACACAAACAGAAACTACTTATATAGACCAAACATTACTCTTACTCAAGAACAATATGGGTCCAAGGTGACATATGTAAGAGCATAAAATAAGTTTATAAACTTAACTGGATTTAAAAACAAAGTATCACAGTTCCCTTGAGCTAGATCATCCACATTGGTTATTAATTCTAGAGAGCTTCTTTCAAGCCTTTTTCCATCTTCCTTCTTCTAGTTGCAAATATGTTGGTTTGGCAGCTATGGACATAATTCTCTTTCATAGCAAGAGATTAATGAAATCAAAATAAAAACTCCCAAGCATATTAAACACATATAGGTGGCTATTTGGATTATATTTTATTCTCACTATAAAGATGTTGATTTCATATTTAAGGCCCTATAACTAAACTACTGATAGTTTTCCAAGTATTCCATGCTGTGGTATAGCTCCATGACGTTGGATCAATCAGTTTCTTTGTCTGAAACACATCTCATCAGTCTTTCCTTTACCCCTGTCTGCCAGTGAAGTTTCAGCATTAAGCCCACTGCAAGAACTTCCTTCAAAGCTGATCATAGTCTCTAGATTACACTCTGCATAAGCACTTAACACTCTGAATGACATTTGTTTGTTTATAGGACTGCATACTCAGTTCTCTGGCACCTGGAAATATAATGCATCATTTCATCTTCATTCAGTCTTTGCCTACCAAAAAGGATGAGGAAATAAAAAAAATTTAAAGACATTTCTGAAGTGAGCAGAAATTGAGAAGGAATTGTATAATCTTTAATGAAAAATGCCAAATTTCACTTAAATCAGACAAAACTTACATTTTTGAGGGAATTTTTGTGTGAAATCATTTTATATTGTTTACTTTCTGATTCTTTAAGTGAATTTATCATATTTTATATAAAACATATTGTAGACAATACTGACACCATTCAAGTCTGCTCTCAATATTAATTTTAGTAATATTTTATGTAAGTGTATTTGTTTGCCTTATAGTTGGCATTTAAACTTGGGAAATACTGCAGATTAGTGTATTTAATATCATATTAATTTATTTGTTTCATATCACAGACTATATTAAAAGGAATTCCTCTGATTTGAATTTCAAAGAAATAAACATTTTCAACAATTTTAAGTGCAGAATTGGGTCACATTAAAGATAAAAAGAAACAAAAGAACAACAAAACAACATGCTGAGCGAAATAAGCCAGCGGCCATTGGAGGGTGAACCAATGGCAAAAGGAAGACCTTTCTCTCTCTCTCTCTCTCACTATCCACTCTGCCTGTCAAAAAAAAAAAAAAAAAAAGAGAGAGAGAGAGATAAAAGAGAGAGAGAGAGAGAGAAAGTGTAATTATGAAGTAAAATGTTAAAAGTGTAATTAGTGTGTCTAACAAATGTAAACATGAGTCTTATTCTATATCAAAAACAAGAGTGGGGCAGGCAGGCATTGTGGCATAGCAGGTAAAGTGGCAGCCTGTGATGCTGGCATTCCACATGGGTACCAGCTCATGTCACAGCTGCTCCACTTCCAATCCAGCTCCCTACTAATGTGCCTGGGAAAGCAGCAAAGGATGGTGCAAGTACTTGGACCCACGTATCCACATGGGAGACACAGAAAAAGCTCCTGGCTTCTGACTTCAGCCTGTCCTTTGTTAACATTTGAGGAGAAAACAGTTGATGGATGATCTCTCTGTGTCTCTTCTCTTCTCTTTGTAACTTTAACTTTCAAATAAATAGATCTTAAAAACAAAACAAGGCCGGCGCCGCGGCTCACTAGGCTAATCCTCCACCTGCGGCACCGGCACCCCGGGTTCTAGTTCCGGTCGGGGTGCTGGTTCTGTCCCGGTTGCTCCTCTTCCAGTCCAGCTCTCTGCTGTGGCCCAGGAAGGCAGTGGAGGATGGCCCAAGTGCTTGGGCCCTATACCCGAATGGGAGACCAGGAGGAAGCACCTGGCTCCTGGCTTCGGATCAGCACAGCGCGCAGGCCATAGTGGCCATTTTGGGGGTAAACCAACGGAAAAGGAAGACCTTTCTCTCAGTCTCTCTCTCTCTCACTAATTCTGCCTGTCAAAAAAAAAAAAAAAAAAAAAGATTAACTGTGTATGATCACCTCTAAAAGAGAGGCTCCAGGGGGAGATCTAGTGGACAATTCAGAGGACAAGATTTTAAAAGTTGATATCAAATAGTTTTTTAAAGAATTTTGCTAAAATTAAACATTAAAGTATTTTTTAAGCTCAAAATACTCTTCTCAGAGGACAGGGAGGGTAAGATCATCAATTTGCTTAAATGATAGGGTCAAGGAACCAAAAAGCACATTCACTCTGGTTACCAATGACCTTCCAAATAAAGATCACGAACATCTGGTGGAAAGTATTTTCAATAGCCAATGTAAAAACTGATTTAATTCATCTTAATTTTGGAGGCATGACCTTTTTGGTTTTTTTCACATTACAGAAGAACTTTTCATAGGTGAGAAACAGCCATCAATGAACAGTGCCAACATCCTTCATCAGCTTTGCAAAAGCATTGTGACATCCTACCTCCATACACCCTCTGCCAATAGCAATTGAATATGATACTCTCAATTGCATTAAATATGTCTTTGGCCTCAACATGAAAAAGGGAGGCTGCTAATTTCACCTAGAAGAAAGCTTATTTTGAAAGTAATGAACTTCACCTGACAACTTGACTAGAAAAAGCCTTCTATTTTCAATTTAGTTTGATACAAAAGGTATAAAGAATTACAGAAGTTCTAAGTCAAGCTTAAGATTTTTAAAGTACTAAACAGTTCAACCTCCCAGATCCATGTATTAGAGATACAGGGTGCAAAGACACCAGACAGCTATATTGGTTTCAATTCTGGATAAAGAGGAATTGAAATGCAAACTTGTTATTTCTCATTATAGTCACTAGAAAAAAGTAAAATATCCTGATTACCAGATAGATAGAATATTAACACTAGCACTGATGTTGGGAAGAAACAGAGGCTTTTCATGCAGCCTTATATTGGGAAGTAGCTAGAATGGCAATATGAAAGCAACTTCAATGAAAAGAAACTGTCATCGTCTCTCACTGAACATCCTATACAGCTTATAGACTCATACTAGAAGATGACAAAGCACACTTTCAATCTCTTTGGATGAACATATTTCTTGAATAACAACTTTTTTTCTTAAATAGAATTTAAGGCATTCTATGCTTATAAACAAGTATTCCACTGACTTGGGTCTCCACCAAATAATCACCCAAAGAAAATTAGCGCTCAGTGTTATCAAGATAGCAATAGCACAACTTAATAATTCCTGAAGGAAACTGCATTCATATGAGTTATAAAATTTAAAGAAGAAAAGGTCAGGAGGTTTTCTTCATGCATACAGATCACTAATGATGACAGACATCATGCCTTTAAGTGGATTGATGGTGCAATTTTTCATCTAATATGAATGTTTCCCACAATGTAAAAACAGTGGGACTTGGCCTTCAGAAGTAGGCCCATCTTTCTCTGAGAGTCTACCCTCCTACGCTTAGAAGAAGGACTGTATCCAGCTCTTACCTTAATCTTCACTGTCTGTGACAAATTTACAATGTAAAATGGAAAATTGGAGGGGATATTGTTTTCTCTATGTCAATATTATCAAACATTGTAGAAGTATGTTTTTGCTTATATTCCCAATCCAACATTAGTATAGTGACAGACCTAGTCTTTTGGAGAACACTATATTAGGAAGTATGTAAAAATTTGAGAAGAAAGAATTTTGATTATGATTGTGCCTTTCTGTTTATATTAAAACTACAATTGCCTTATGCCTTAAAGTCCAATTGGAAACTCTAAATAACATCTAAATAATGTGTTGTTAAACACTGATCTGAGCGAGACTTCTTGAGTCAATTAATCACATTAAATGTACACAAGAATGCCGAGTCCTTGTACGGTTAAAAAAAAAAAAAAGGAAAAACTCAGCTCCAATACCTTACTATTCACAGATACTTCACCATCTTAATGAAGTCTTAGCACAGTTATTAACTAGTAACAACCAGTATTTACTTGGTTGAAAATAAAACATGTATTGCAAATCTCACTCTAGAATATGGCTTTCTCAGACTAACATATAGATAAATAGATGATGAACAGAAAGATGATAAGGGCCGGCGCTGTGGCTCACTTAGTTAATCCTCCGCCTGTGGCGCCAGCATCCCATATGGGTACCGGGTTCTAGTCCCGGTTGCTCCTCTTCCAGTCCAGCTCTCTCCTGTGGCCCAGGAGGGCAGTGGAGGATGGCCCAAGTGTTTGGGCACCTGCACCCACCTGGGAGACCAGGAAGGGGCACCTGGGTCTTGGCTTCAGATAGGTACAGTGAGCTGGCCCTAGCGCCCATTTGTGGGGTGAACCAACGGAGGGAAGAACTTTCTCTCTGTTTCTCTCTCTCACTGTCTAACTCTGCCTGTCAAATAAATTTATAAAACAAAAGAAGAAAGAAATAAAAAAAGATGACAGATAGATTAAGAGATAACCTAATAAATACTTATCTTATAATGACAAAATTAAAATTTTCTTGTCACCTACCTTGATAAGAAGTTTACATCTAGCATTTACAAGAAAAAATGAGAAATACAGAGTGAATATTTTAAATCAGTACTTCTTCAACATTAATGAGCATATAAATCAATGAAATTACAGTCAAAATGCAGACAGAGTGATCCAGTAGGTCTGGTGTGTGTCTGAGATTCTGTTTTTCCATAGGCTGCTCTTACTGGGTCTCTGCTCACAAACACAGCAGCGAAATTCTAAATGACATTCGACTAAAATTGTATGAATCAAACAAAGGAGCCTTAATGTGTTGAGGAGCCAAATGTAATTTTTTTCTGTGACTGACTCCACTCAATTTCAATTATGTTTCTAATTATGATTAAAATTTGAAATTCAGCTTGACTACAAATTCACTTATTTATTTTGAGTAATTTGAAGTATCCAGAGGAGTCATTTGCAATTCATATTTTACCAATTGAAAAAATTTGAGACACAAAATAAACTCTTTGGGCTGGCGCTGTGGCATAGCAGGTAAAACAGCCATCTGCAGTGCCGGCATCCCATATGGATGCTGGTTCAAGTCCCAGCTGCTCCACTTCCCATCTAGCTCTCTGCTACGGCCTGGGGAAGCAATAGAAAATGGCCCAAGTCCTTGGTCCTCTGCACCTGCGTGGGAGACCTAGAAAAAGCTCCTGGCTTCTGGCTTCAGATCGGCACAGCTCCAACCACTGTGGCCAATTTGGGAGTGAACCAGCAGATGGAAGACTTCTCTCTCTCTCTGCCTCTCCTTCTCTCTCTGTGTAATTCTGGCTTTCAAATAAATAAACAAATCTTCAAAAAAATACACTCTTGATATCAATTATGATAGAAATATTGATTGAAACAACTACAATAAGCAACCTTTCTAAACGTCAAGTATAATGCCATGGTCTACTTTTTAAAAGCTTATTTGCTATGTTTTGTCATGCAGTATTTTGGCCACTTGTTACCATTTTGTGTCCCAGAATACATGAGAATGCCAGTATGTTTTTAGTTAAGATACTCTGAGTTCACCTGAGGTGAGAATTCTCTACTGATTTTGATTTATCTGTTATAACATACATCGTCTTTTGATCTTACATTAAGTCAATAACATCCTTTCACATTTAAATTCTCCTCATAGCATTAAGGAAATTTTGTTTTGATGCTGTGTATCAGAGAGTTTTAATGTAGGCCACTGATTCCTAAGAAAGTCAAGTATAAGTGAGAACAAAGCTATTTAAATTCAATTGTTTCATTGAATGCAAATCATCGCATTGTGTATTGTATTAACATTGCTACTTCACATTTGGAGAGAACATGTACAAGCATATGGCCATGAATAATAGTGTCTAGATTTTATATTAAATTTATGAAATTTTTATACCTCAAATTATGGACACAGATGAACAAAATCTAACTTTGGGAAGATAAAGTATTTTCATGGGGATTTCTATATCTTTGGCAATGTCACTGAATTTCGTCATCATAGTGCATTTATTTTGAAGGATGTTTTTAAATTTTTCCATTTTAGTCATAAACATTCATAGTTTATCTTCTAAAATTTTGCAGCCGATGAAGCTGCCAATATAAAAAATAGTAAATGCTAACTGAAAGAGAGGAGCAATTATAAAAATCAACACAAAAAAGTGTGCTCTTCCCTTATCAACTCCAATGCCCTAGTGATACCAACAGTTAGAAAAGCAACAGCGGCACTCATAAAGGAGTGAGGAAACATTCGGGGTGACCACACTGCCACATTAGTAATTAGAAATTTCAGTGTTACTAGTACCCCAAGCGGATGCTAAAGACAAGCAAAACAGAAATTATCAGAGTTAAACAAAGTACCTCCTCACCATAATTATTCTAAGGCTATGAAATCAAATATGACTTTTCCTTTTTAATCTCTCACTTATTTCACAGAAAATACAATAGTATTTTCATGCTGGTGTTTCATCATTCCTTACCTGGTAAAGGTATTTTAACAACAAATGAAAGTTCACATTTCTCACACTAACTAATATTTACTGAGCACTTACTCTGCTGTGATAAACACTTGATAAATATTTATATACATTGTTTCATATCATTATTTCAAGAACCATGTGAAATAGAATTATCTCCATTTTCAGATAATAAAACTGAAATTCACTCACTCATTCTTTCAACAAATAGGCTTGTTCTAGAGGCAGTGGCTATAGTGGTAAGCAAGACTGGTAAGATCCCTGCTCTTGAGGACCTCCCATTAGAGAGAGAAAATAGACAACAGAATCACAAGCAGAACAAATGTTTTGAGGATATAAAGTAGGAAATGACACGGTGAGTAGGAGGAAATGTATCCATAGTGATGCCGATGGTCAGGGGATGTCCAAGGAAATATAATCAAGGTGAAACCTGAATGATGAGAAAGGGTCTGCCAAGTATAGGAGTGGAAGTGAAAGGAAGAGAAACATCTCAATATCCCACCATTACAAATCATCTCTTGAGAGAAGAAATATTGTTATGAAATATTTTCAGCCAGGTGCCACAGATAAACAATTTGTTGATATAACAAACAATGAGAACAGAGTAGGAAAGTTTCTTTATAATTAAAATGCAAAAAGCTCATGCAAGGAAGCATAGGACTACTGTAATACATAAATTAATGATTTACCAATGTTTCATTTAGGTTTCTAGATAAGAGAAATAGATAAAGAAAGTCTCTATGACCTTCATTTAAAAAGTAACATAAATTTTAAGACTTCATAGTTGTCAGAGTACTAAGTGGCAAATAATCAGGAACTTTCTAAATTATATTGCCCCAAATTCTTTGTTAGATTCTTATACAAGCAAACAGAACTCCCACCCTCATAAACAGAGTTAAACCTACAGTTTGAAGACTTTACCTGTGATAGTGCTAAATTAATTCTTTTCTTCTTGGTTTACCATTAAGATTAGAAAGCCAAGTCTCATGAGAAATGTTTTGAAGTGTCAAGTGTCAAAGCGCACATCAATTATCAGGCAGTATATAGGGAGTGCATTCATTAATGAGAGGTGGATCATGAAAGATTTATCTTTTAAATATTCTTAGAGGTATCAAATTTGCAAATATAGGAGTAAATGTTTGGGGCAGTGGTTAAGATGCCACTTGAGAACCCCCATCCACATTGGAGTGCCTGAGTTAGAGTCCCACCTCCACTCCCAATTTCAACTTACTGCTAATTAATGCAAATCACTGGGGCCACTAAGTGATGGCTAGAGTGATTGGGTTCATCATTTTGGAGACTCAGATTAAGCCAGCTCTTGACTTCAGCCTGACCCACTTGGATTTCTACCAAGTCTATTTTCTGTTTATTCTCTTCCTCCCCCTCTCTCTTGAGGGAACAGTGTGCTAAGCCACCACTTGGCACCCTGCTATTCCATTCAAAGTGACAGAGACCTGGCTGTTGTGGGCATTTGGAGAGTGAACCAACCTCCTCTGTCTGTCTCTCTCTCCCTCTCTCCCTTTTTCTCTGTCACTCTGCCTTTCAAATAAATAAATCTTAAAATTTTTGCAAAGACAGCTTCATCAAGATTATTAGTTATTAGTTTGAGTCCTTTGTGAAAATGTAGGGTCTAGGGGGCAGCACTGTAGTGTAGATGGTAAAGCCGCTGTCTGCAGTGCCGGAATCCCATATGGGTGCTTGTTCAAGTCCTGGCTGCTCTACTTCTGATCCAACTCTCTGCTATGGCCTGCAAAAGCAGTTGAAGATGGCTCAAGTTTTTAGGCCCCTGCACCCACATGGAAGAAATGGAAGAAGCTCCTGGCTAGTGACTTCAGATTGGTGCAGCTCTGGCCATTACGGCCATCTGGGGAGTGAGCCAGCAGATGGAAGAGCTCTCTTTCTCTCTTGGCCTCTGCCTCTCTGTAACTCTGCCTTTCAAATAAATAAATAAATCTTTTAAAAACAAAAACACAGGGTCTAATATGAATTGGGTCGGGTCTACCTGAGGGGCATAGCATGGCAGAGAAGTTTTGTGACCCAATATTATGAATGCATCTAAATGGAAAGCAAGGAAACTCTGGGATTGGGAGGGTGGATGAGCCACAGGATTGGCTGCGAGCAATTTTCAATGAGAGCATAGCCAGCCCCAATCAAACAAATTTTTAGTAATTTGGGCAGGTCTTTGGGCACAATGGGTCAAGTCACAGCTGGAGACATCTACATCCCAACACAGGGTGCCTGGTTTGAACTCTGGCAACTTGTGCTTCCAATCCAACTTCCTATAATGTGCCTAGGAGGCAGCAGCTGATGTCCCCAAGGACATGGGTTCCTGTTACTGATGTGGGAGACTTGGATAGAATTCCTGGCTCCTGGCTCCTGGTCCAATCTGGGCTGAAGAAGGATCTGGGGAGTGAACTAATGGGTGGAGATCTCCTTCTGCATCTCCCTCTTTCTCTGTCTCTTTGCCTTTCAAATAAATAAAATGAATAATAGTTTTAAACTAATCATTTTAATGTTTTTATTTTGTTTATATATCTAGATTAAATATAAATTAAAGATTTATAAAAAAGAGAAGATATAATTATAAGCCATAAAATCCACTCTTGATTCAAACTAAAATTGTTGCACTTGAAAATATTTTACATATATTCATCACTAAGCATTTTCAAAATATTTTAATAAATATGGTCTCTTTTTTATGCACAATCACCTTTTGAGTTACTCTTCACAAGGACATTTGATGATAAGAATATAGAGGTTAAAGCCACCACGCCAAAGGTCCACGTCTGATAAGCAGCAAAGCCAGAACTAGAATACAGGTCTCTGACTGCAAATCCTTTGCTCTCACATATCACCTTTTTTTTTATTTAATGAGCATAAATTTCCAAAGTACAGCTTATGGATTACAATAGCTTCCTCCCCCCTATAACTTCCCTCCCACCCACAACGCTCCCCTCTCCCACTCCCTCTCCTCTCCCCTTCACATCAAGATTAATTTTCAATTATCTTTATATACAGAAGATCAATTTAGCGTATATTAAGTAAAGATTTACACATTTTGCATATCACCTTTACAACCATCATGGCCCCTATTCTAACTTACACAGTCAATTCCATCCTGATTAGATCAACCTGAAACCAACCATCTCTGACAGTAGTAATGATGAATATTATGTAAGAGTTTTTGCCTCTCTCATGATATAATTCCCAGAGCTAAGAATTAACCCAGAAAATCCATGAATTGAGACTATCAGTAAGCTGTTTCTCATCCAGAAGTAACTGCATATTATTAAGCTCCTATGAGAGCAGGGCTTAACATTAATGGCAAGAATTCTCTACCTTCCATCCCATTGAGATAGCAAATGACTCCACGCCATCCTCAGTTAGTGCCAAACTTCAAACAGTTAGCAAGAGAAGGGGCAACACCTGATTTGCCTCCCCTTTGAATCAGTAGTATCCAGCACAGGTAACCAACACTCACTGTAATATATAACTGAGTTTCAAGTTATATTACTAATAAGTGATAACTAATTCAAAAGTAACCGGAATAAGTTGTTATCCACAAATACAGAGAGATCCTGCAATTTTTGTAAATTTTTTGTGTATCAAAGACTAAATTATAACCTATTAATTAAAAAAACTTAGTTGAGCACCTCTCAGAGCTTACTGACTATGGGTGCATAGTCGCTCTTTCATTCTCCTTTATTGGCCAATAAATCTGTTGTAGCTCTAGTCTCATCTTGGCAAAAGAGTTATAATGTTTGATAGATACATATTTGCAAAAATACGATATTAGAAAATAAAATTTTCAAATATATGCCAACAGACACGTCTTGGGGAAGCATTATATTTTTTTAAAGAATTGTGGCACCTATTTGAATTTCCTTTCATCAGGGTTTTGTTAATATTTTCTAATATATTCACAAAAGTCTAGTTTCTTTAAACCATCATATGTATGGCAGTGTATTTGATAGAACAAAGACCAAAAAAGTCAGCTTTCACTACAAGAGATCAGAAACAAAACATGATATATTTCTTTCTTGGTGATGTCTTCCTGGCGTTCATCTTTGAACTAAAAACAAAAATCAAAGCCTGAAACACATTCATTGATATGTATCTGAGTCATGTATGGGGCAATACGAACTACTAAAGATCAGAGAAGGCTGCGTCCAACTGTGTGGGTACATTTTTACAAAGGCGGTGCTACTGATACAACATCAGCAAGAATATTAGAATTCTGCATATCTCTATAAATTTTCTAACACTGTTGATTTTTTATTTTTATTTCATTTTTTTAAAATTTCATTTAAGTTATAGAAGTTGCATGTATTTCATACATACAGATTTAGGAACTTAGTGACACTTCCCCCTCTACCTTTCCTCCCGCCCACACTGCAACCCTTCCTCCTCTTCTCTCTCACATTCCCACTCTTAATTCTTACAAAGATATTTTCAAGTTACTTAATGATCATATTGTTAACTCTACACTAAGTAAAGAGTACAACGAATAGTATGAAGAGAAAAAACAAAACAGAAAAACCTCTTCCTCAACAGAAGAGACAAGAGCTGTAAACAGTCATCAAATCTCAAAATGTCCATTTCACTCCAATACATTACATTTCAGGTACTCGGTTACTTTGGAACAGGGAAAACATATTATATATGTCTTTTCAGAATTGGCTTATTTCACTAAGGATAATGGTTTCCTATTATTGTACTTCTAAAATAATGTATTTTAAATAGTTCATTAAAGAAACAGAAACAATGCAATTTAAAGAACTGTATTTTCAATATTTAAAATTTAAAGTGCATTAAGTAAATGAAGAAATTAATTAGTATGCAAAATATTTATCATATTTAACTTTGTCATTTGACAGCAATTATAAATGATTGCTGTCTTACATTGGTAGCATATCAAAACAGTAGTTTTGCATTGTCAGTTGCATTGTCACTGGTGTTATTTTATATTTTATCTGAAACATTTTATGAAGTATCATGTTTCCTTTAAATTCAGCCTTCACATGAAACATCTAAGCTACCTTTCTATTCCCTATAAAATCATGCTGTTATCTAACAAAAAAAGCCAATATTGAAAGTAAACAACTAGCAACTAGCTAAGTCCAAAACTCAGTAATTAGCTGAGTCAACTCGCTTTTCATGTAATTATATAAGAATAAATAACAGAATATACCTGCATTTTAGCAGTAAATACAGCAAGTCTTTGATACTTTCAAATAATTTTCTACATATCTCACACTAAGAAAGAATTACTACATAGGCTACAGTAAAAATGTCTAATAAAGCTGCAATGCTTTACTAAGCAAATAAGTCAAGTTTACCCTGCCTCAGAGAAGTAAAAATATTTTGGATTACGTTATACCTTTTAGTGTCAAGATCCTGCTTCCAAATTAAAAACAAAGATAGAAAAAAAAAGTGTAAATTTAAAAATTTATAACATGGATGCTCAGAAGGAAATAGAATTGCATGAAAATCCATATTCTAATCATCATGAACATATAACAATAAAAACCAATTTATAATTATTATCAATTTTGACTGTTGACACAAGTTTAATAGTTTTAAAAAAAGGAAAGTGAAAGAACTCAGTATTCCCCTGCTTAGTAATGCCTTTTAGGATTAGAGAAGCTCTGCATGGTAAAATATCAGAGGTTGGTTTTAAAAATTCCACAAAATTCATTTTCTAGTATCTTCTTTACCACTAAGTTTCCCCACTAAGTTTTCTGTTCTTTGCTTTTGTTTTTTGTGAGCAGAATCAAACTATGTTGTTTAAGAAAGCCAATGATACACAATGACAAAAAGATTCTAGTCTATGTAAATTTTTAAACAAATAATTAAAAATAATTTCCTGAGAGATTTACTATTGATTTAAAAATATATAGTGAAAAGTAGCATGATATACTTTTGGAGAGACTGTAAATTAGCACAGCAATTTTGGAAGATAAAATAGAATCATTCTTGAAATTTTAATTGTCTCTTTATTTTCAGATGACAATTACTTTGCATGCATTTCACTTTGATCATAATCCCCTAACCTCACAATACAATGACTTGAGTGACCCTACTCCACTTACTCTTCAGTTCCATGGTACCTTCAAGGCCCAATGCTTCTTTACCAACCCCTCCGCTTTCTAGCAAACTTCAGTGACTTGGTATTAAGATCATTTGCTTAAAAATGCCTATTATTCTACCCTCCTTTTCTTCATTATGGTCACTTACAGAAACTAAATTGACTAAACTCAACTTTTTGGTAACTCACTGTCCTCATCTAAGTAGCAAGATTCTGATAAGTGGGTATAACTTCAAATCTCAAAAGGCCTTTAACCCAGACAGATAATGTTCTATACTTCCCTAGGACTCTTTTCCACATTTTAATTTTGATTTTGTTTAAAATTTTTAAAATTTATATAAGGTGAACAAATTTAATGTATTTTATATATACAGATTTAGGGGCATAGTGACCAGCAATGCCACTCCTATTCCCTCTTAAATCTAAATTTTTCTCCCAACCCAACACCATCCCTGCTGACACTATTTCATTAACAAAGTGGAAAAAATCAGGCAACAAATACTCATCTGCTCAGCACAAATCCATTTATTCACTTGCACCTGTTCTTTTACATTTGGAAAACCCAATCTTTGCTTTTATCTAAGATGAACTCCCTCCAAATGTCCCTTCCTTGGATTTCAGCTTTTCAGGTCTTGTCACTATTTCTTGCAGTACTAAAATTTCACCTCACTACTGGAATGTTCACACCAGTACACAAACATGCCTCAATAGCTCAAAACAACAACAACAAAACAAACAAACAACAACAAAAAACCTCCCTTAATCCAAGTCTGTTTTCATGGAACTTTTTTTGAGACATTCTAAATTAAAACCCTTCATATAGCTGATTAGACTTTATGTCTCCACCATCACATCTCACTTTTCTCTTCCAACCTAGCATTTCTCCCTACACTTCAATAAAACAATTCTATTGTGGTCACTAACAGCTTCTTATTGTCAAATCAGAATGATCAGTTCTCTAATCTCACCATATTTAAGGAACAGAGAGTAGCAAGACTTGATATAGTAGACCACTCCATCTTTCTCTAAAGATTTATTGAAATCAGATTGTTTCTGTTCTTCTCTCTAACTGCATACCTCTCTAAAATCACTTTTGCTTTCCTCTCTCTTCTTTATGTTTAGCATCAATATTTAGCACTTTTTTCCATACTATGTTTCTAGATGAACATATCTTGTCTTTTGACTTTAAATCTTACCTATATGCTAGTGACCAAAAAACCTACACTACAACCATGATCACCTAAGCTTCAAACTTATTAAAATCCAACCATCTCAAAATCGTTCATTCCTACATTTGACAAATATTGTTGGAGTAACTGTTATGTACCAGATACTGTTAAAGGCATAATGAATACAGTAGTGAACAAAACAGACTATTTTTGTTAGTATACTTAATAGGCATTTAAATATAATGCATCAAAAGAGTACTCTTAATGTTTTTCACCACCCAAATCATTAAAAAAAAAAAAAAAAAAGATGAGTCCTCAACGTGCTGGACTATTTCTTCCTCTCCAGACACACCTTACTTGTTTCCACCTCAAAGAGTCTGTACTTGTTCCTCTGCCCATGATCTTCTACTGATAAATCTTTGTACAACTACCCATTTCTCATCATTTAGAGCTTATTCTACATCTTTCCTTCCCAAACTCTTTCTGGAGAGTCCCCTTTATTCTTAATAACTTTCCACCCTGTGACTCTCATTTGCTTTCTTCCATTTATTTCTTTTATAGAAGGAAAACTCTCTTTCACCACTATATCCACATCCCAAGCATAGTAGAAAACTTTAAATAAATAGTTTAAGAAAATATTGTCCAAATTCTGGATACAATAAATCCTATTTTAATTTTTTTTGTTTATTTATTTGAAATTTGGCAAGAAATGACAGAGAGAAGAGAAAGAAAGAGAGAGAGAGACATCTTCCATTTGCTGTTTAACTCTCCAAATGCCTGCAACAGCTGAGACTAGACCAAGCTAAGACCAGAAGGGAGGAACTCATTCCATGTTTCCCAAGTGAGTTACAAAGTACCTAAGCCATCACTTGCTGCCAACTAGGGTGCAGATTAGCAGGAAACTGGAATTGGGAACAGAGCTGGGATTCAAACTCAGGCACTCTGATATTTAATGTGGGCATCCTAAACAACATCTTAACTGCTATATCAACTGCCTACCATAAGAGTTTAATGAGATACGTACAAAGGCACAGAAAAATTAAAAGAAATAAATTCATTGATAATCTCTTCACTAAAGAAATCAAAACTCATATTGGCCAGTTAAGATGATTTGTTAAAACATACACACTTTTAAATTTATTTTGTGGTAAAATATCTAACTGCAAATTTATCTCTAAATATATTCATGTAGAACCCAGGCCCTTTTCATATACTTGCTGATTTCTCTTCATTTTTGGGTAATATTCAAACACAATAAATCATTCATGATTTCCAGCATCAATTTCTTTTAACTAAAACAAGACTAAAGTGACACTTGGAAAGCAGTCTGTGCAGAATCTACCTTGTAATGTTGTCTTGCTTACACTTACATAACCATATTTTAAGTGATTGCTTTCATCAAGTGTCTGCAATACAATCTTTAGTTTTCAGAGACTATTTTATACTTTGTTCTTTTGTTTCAATAGTTTATGTAATTTTTAATTGAATTATGTAATCAATAAGTACAATAATCACAAACTGTTTACAAAACAAATTCTATGGACTCTTAAAAAGTACAAATTAGAGCAAAATGCAGGAACATCATAGAATGCTTGCAGTTCTAAGTTTTTAAGCTCTTGGAAACATGGATCAGTATTTTTAACCCATGGATATGCAGAAAGCTTTGGTTATTTTCCTAAGGCAATTAGGGAATAGTAGGTTAAGAAAGCACAATAGGTTAAGCTATTATTTTCTCTTTTTTCTTTTTTAAAGTTTAAAAGTAAGATTTTTTTAGAGTCAGAGACCTCTAGCCAGAGTAGCATAGAGGGCGGCTCCAAGAAAGGAAAAATCCAAAGTGTTAGATAGCAGTGGAGTTTTTAAGCACAATTTTGGGGAAAAAAAACTTACCAGCTTGACATTCAGTTACCAGGTGGGGACAAAACCAAAACAAAATCATGTCAAAAGACCTGATTTGCAATCCTTTATCCTGTCTGGCTTGCTCAGGATAGAACAAAGAGCCCTCTGAGGGGTAGATATACAATTTACTTTACAATAAACTGGGAGCTCAGCCACTCCCTTGCTATTCTCATGATTAGACTGGAAGCTGTAAAGGAGTGGGCAGGTAGGCACTTTTGATCTTGGTGAAGACACTCTCCTGGGAGAGCAAGCACTCTACATCCCAAAATTTCCAATGGGACCACCCTGACAGCCCATTAACCCATCTGACTCCTCCATTCTCCCCTCCAGAAGAATGGACCCTAACTTCTAATAGGGGAACTGAGCAATGTTCATTTTGGCTACTTCATGCTGAAAAGGGGCATCACTGGGAACAGCAGTCAAGAGACAGAGCTCCAGCAGGAGGTGGCTTCTTCAGGGGGACTCAGTGCCAGCTTGCAGAAACTGCTAGCATCAGGTTTCATGTGCATAAGCCATTATCTTCAATGCTTGAATCTCTTATTGGAGTGCTGGTTCCAGTCCCAGCTACTTAGTTAGCTTCTAATCTAGCTCCCACCTAATGAACACAGGAGGCAGCAGATGATGGCTCAAGTACTTGAGTTCCTCCCACCCATGTGAGAGACCTGAAGGAGCTTCTGACTCCTGACTTCAGTCTGTCTCAACCCTGGCTATTGTGATCATTAATGAACCAGCAGATAGAAAAATTTCTGTCTTATCACCCTTGCTCCCTCGCTTGCTCTCTCTGCTTTTAAATTAATTAATTAATTTTTAGAGAGAGCTTTCACTGGCCCTTAAAATGGTAATTATCTTTCTCTGTGTTAATTCATAGAAAATTTTAACTTTTTTTCACGTATTTGTTGTAATTCACAAGTTTTTGCTAGCATGCATAATTTAAACTTTAAATAATATTAAATATTTAAAGTTATGATGCTTTAAAAGAGAACAAGTAAAATCTGTATTTATTGTGATTTTGATTGTTTCAGATTTTATTTACAATGAAATTTTCATCTAGAAGACTCTCAAATGCAGAAAAATCTGCATGATTTTGTCAGTTAAATTTATGTGCACCTGCCTTAGAAGCTAGAGTAGTTCATATTTTATAGGTATTTCATAGTCTTTAATTTATCACTTATTCATTTCCCGTTTCCCTTTGATAAAGTAAAGGGTTTAGAAAGAGGAATGAATATTTAAAGGCTGTGAATGGAGTCTGATAAGCTGATTTTAAAGACAACATTTAGCAAGAGTAATATTTTGCTTCAAAGCCAGAATCAGAATTCAAATTAACATCTCTTCTCTCAAGACACCGTTCCCAAGACTGGAAACAGATATGGTGTGGAGCCTAAGCTGACATGACTACTGGAAACAAAAGCACTAAGATATGCAGAAATTCCTTTTTGCAATTTTTCCTTTTTCTTTATAAAGTGCATGTATGTGTTTTTTTTTTTTTTTTTTAATGTGTTTATTTGCAAGGCAGAGAGAGACAGAGTACAAGCCCCATCTACTGGTTTACTCCCCTCAGTGTCTGTAGTGGCCCTTGGCTTGGCTGGACCTATTAGGAAAATGGCACAGTTTTATCTATGGTGCAATAGATACTCTGACACCATCCTAGGCTCTAGCCCCCTCTGCCATTGCTGGAAGCCAGGTGGCAACATAGCCCAACCACCAGTGTCAAGCTCCACCCTCACTCATCCTAATGGGATTCGCTGCTTCTGCTTTCCTGCCTACCCTCCCGCAAAGTTTTAAAAGGACCCGTTCATGAACTCCTCTCAGCTTGCTCGCTCTTCTCTCTTCTCTCTGCTCTTCTCCTCTCTCTCTCTCATTCTGCTCTCTCCTCACTTCTTTACTCTCTCCTCTCTCTCTCTTATTCTCTCTTTCCCCTTCCTCACCCCTTCCCTCCAGCCTGCTGGGTTTTCTCCAATAAACTCTTTCCCTTACTCTGCTGTCTGGTGTGTTTTGTGGTGGCCCTACAGGACCCAAACTAGGAACCAGGAACTCAATCTAGCTCTCCACATGGATTGTAGGAGTTGGATCATTTGAGCCATTGCCACTGCCTCCTAGGCTCAGCATTAGCCAGAAGCTGGAGTCAGGAACAAGCAGATATGGGACAAGGGTTTCTTAACTGAAATGTTACTTGGTAAGTCAAACAACTACCTCTGTAATAATTATTTTATTGACATTCAGCACTACAAAAATTCTCTTTTTCAGAGTTCTGAGTGTAGGTGGCAGAACAGATTGGCTAGGTTTCTTTTCTATTCTTTCTCTTTAAAAAAATATTTATTTTATTTACTTCAAAGGTAGAGTTACAGAGAAAGAAAGGAAGAGGCAGAGAAAGAGAGAGGTCTACCATTCACTGGTTCACTCCCCAAATGGTTGCAATGGTCAGAACTGAGCCAATCCAAAGCCAGGAGCCAGGAGCTTCTTCCAGGTCACCCACGTGGGTGCAGGGGCCCAAGGACTTGAGCCATCTTCTACTGCTTTCCCAGGCCACAGCAGAGAGCTGGATCAGAAGAGAAGCAGCCGAGACTCCAACTGGTGCCCATATGGAATGCCCATGCGCAGGCAGAGGATTAACCTACTGCACCACAATGCCAACCCCTGTGCTCTCCTATTCTAAAACACTTCATGGCTTTCCATTATTTTCTTCCAAAAAGGCCTCCTGCTTTCATTTGTTCTTATAAAAATGCTACTTTGTATTCAAATTGACATTCAAGATTGAGCTTAAGCATCACTTCCTCCAGAATCGGTTTTGAATTATTCGAATCTATCACATTATTATAACACTTAAAGCAGGTGTGCTCAGGTCTTGGTTATGCTAATATAATATAAACAATGAAGATAATAATTATTAGTATTAATTTAACTCTATGTTGAAAAAAAGACCAAATTCTCTTGATATTGGTATTATTATTCTGAGCAGATTCATCAAATGACTTCCTTTTTCTTTTAATTTAAGTGGGTGAAACCCAACTCTGCACCATGTCTCTGGTGGCTACCACAACCATGTATTTGGTTTTACAGACAGTGCTCTTTCCTCTACTCCTTGGCATTAAGGGCTGGAAACTTCCTGGAATAGTAGTGGAAAATTTTGTAAAACAATCAAGGAAACTCCCAAGAGAAAAATAATCCAGATCCCAATCCAGAATACCTTTGAGGAACTGAGGTTGCTCAAGTGGAGTCATGCGAGGGAACACAATCCCCAGCCTGCAGAAGGCATAGTCAAGACAGGGTCCAGCGTATTGGTAAAGACTGCGTCCAGAACAGTGTGTCACAGATGTAGGACTCCTGACTCAATTACACTGTCACTTACAGTGCACTCACAATAACTTTCTTTATGTAAACTACAGAGCTAGATATCTTAAAAGCTGGAAAAAAGTAGAACCTAGGCCAATTTGGGAGTGAAGTTGAGCCCTGATCCCATTGATGAGTGATCAGTGCATGGAAAGATAGTAAGCAAAAATGGTCTCCAAAATCCAAGGAACAGAAGACTAGGTAGATAAAGACGACCATTTGCCACATTTTCAGCAGAACCAGGATCCCAGCTGTGGCTATATTTCCACAACTTTGGAGGTATTTTCTGGAGTAATTTAAACCTAATATAAGCAATGGAAATCTCCAGATTGAATAGAGCATATCTCAGTTGAGCATTCTACAATGCAGTCAGTGCTCTCGTTTCTGAGTTTCTTGGACTAAAAACAGAAAGGCAAATTTCTAATCATGTCCAAAGAAGAAACTGCAAAAGAAGAGAACTGTTCTCCCTGTTAATTTGTATATACAACATTCTCAAATTCTGTATATGAAATTGCAATCATCTCCTAAAGAAAACAAACTCCTATCTACATACTTCATTTTCTACATACATTCCATATTACATACATGTCAGCACTTTTCCCCAATTATTTAATGCTACCTACTAGTCTCCTTCATTATTACATATATTCATAATTCTTTTGATATAATTGATAATTTTTCAGGTGCAGATATTATATACATATATATATATATATATATAGAGAGAGAGAGAGAGAGAGAGGCATATATTTTTTTTTCTCTTATCCCCTAAATGGTCGAATGCCACACATGGCACATAATTGGTATTATTAGAATGAATGAATGAATAACAATGCATAAGAATTTTTCATGAGGGGCTGACTTGGTACCATTTCAACATCTGTATTTAATAACTTTACTTTTCCCTTCTGGTTCAATTTAGTCACAGGGTATTCTGAAGATTAATGAATAAAATATTTATGAGTTCTTTCAGAAAGGCAAATGAAAGATCAACATAATATTTCCTCTCTGCATAATAAAGCAAGAGAATTCCTAATATCCCTTAGGCAAATTCACCCTAAAACTCTTCATTTCATTTTGTCTGAAATATTCTTTTGATTTATTAATGCAGATTTAAAGAGTATTGGCCAAGCATATCTTGGAAATTAGTGCATCAGAGTAGATCCTTGATTTTTAGGCCTTTACATCACAAAACTGCATAGGCTGCACTTTTCAAAAATTTTATTTCTAATGTAAATATGATGATTTAGTAACCAGTGTCATGAATTGAACATCAACAATTTGATTTTATATTTTTTAAACAATCGATTTTCAAATTAGCTATGATTCATTTTAAATCACTTAATCTCCTCAGAACATCAAATTAAGCAATTACCTATTCTTAGATTGTTTTTTAAATACAGTATTGACATAGTTGCATTCTTACTCAGTTGTCACATTTGTACAAGTCAACATCAAAAGACTCTTCAAGAATCATGAACTTTACTCTGAACAGAGAGAGTACTTGCACTAAAGACCAGACATGACATTTCCCTGTAAGTAGATGGATACTAATTATGGGGAGTCCACTGTGACCCAGATACAGTGTGCGAGCAATATTTAAGTTAAATATTTAATGTTCACAGTGACACTATCATGAAAGCACTATTTGCATTGAATAGATTAAGTAACTGAGACTCAAAAATGCTAAATAGCATATGTTTAGAAAGCAAGAAATACGCAGACTTTGGCTTCAATAGTCAAGTTATTTTGATCACTAAACTCTTAAGATGGAAATAGGCTTGATTTCACAGTGTATAGCAACAGATATAAAAAGTAAATAAAATCCATGCTTTAGTTCTGTACCCCAAAAGTCATCTTGTATGTTTAATAAAGAATGATTTGACTTTGGAAGGAAATAAATGGCATTTACCCTTGTCATAAACTTCTAATTATACTTAAATATATTAAATATGGAACTATCATTCTAAAAGTACATTTCAAGTCTATGATTTGGCTCGTTTTTAACAGTGCTCATGTGCACACACACACACACATCTACTACAATATAACTACTTGTTACATTGTAACATATAATAAAGGGTGCTGAAGCAATGAACTAATTAAACTGTGCTGCATTTATTAAGCATGGAGGTGGGTTAAAGAAGTCTACAGCATAATTTATAATTACGAAAGCCAGGTAAGTTTCTAATATTTTGATATGTTAATTCATTATTCTTTTTTATTCTTAGGACAACCCACTGAAATTTGTCATTTCTAGTTAATAACTGAGACTTAAAGAGGTTAACTAACTTGCTTAAAGACTGAGTAAGTGTTGGGGTCTTAAGCCTGAAGCTGGCCCTTGACCAGCAGGGGACAGTACAGGCACTCCCCTACAAGGCAAACAGGAGAGATAAAGTCGACGGGTCAAGAACACAGCAAGCACCTGTGAGTTCTGTTGAAGCAGGAACTACTTTATTGAGGAAGTGTACAGGCTTATAAAGCTTATGAAAGACATGCGCAATAGGGGAGCCAATCAGCGAAAAGGTCATGCAGGCATGGATGGACCACGTACAGGGGGCATCTTAAGCAAAGTATAAGGATCATGCATTGTCCATGTGTCTGGAACTAAAGCAGACCTATCCTTGCCAGTGGTTTGATCTTAGGTGGCTTAACCGCAGCAGCCGCAAACACGCCCCTTGAACATCCGCAAGGCACCATATTGTAATGGAGATTTTAGGTGATGCCCAACAAGTAAGTTTTAGAAATGGGATTTAGATACTTGCTTTTAACGTATTTATCAGTTTAATCTATACTGGAAGAAAATGGTAGGGTTTAAGAGATCAACTACCTATTAGTGGAGGAATTTACATAACAAACTTTACTAATTAGTATCTTGTCTTTATTTAGTTTCCCTATGTTTGCCTTCCCACAATTTGTCACCCCTAAAATTCTAAACTCCTTTTTCTTTTGTCTTCTGACTTTTCAACAAACTACTATATTTGTGTCATCTATTTTGAATTACTTACTTGAGTTCTTCAGTATCTATGCAAGCTGCACCATTAATAAACTTCTGCTTGCTTTTCTTGTTTTTTTTTTTTTTTCAGTCTAATTTACAACGCTTCATTAATGAATCTAAGATGTAGAGGAAAATGTTGTTTCCCTTCTCCACACTCTTTGAGAGAGAGAGAGAGAGAGAGAGAGAGATGCAGAGGGAGGAAGACCTTGTCCTCTGGTTCACTACTCAAATATCTGCACTGCAACCACCTGCCAAATAAGGGTAGAATGAATCAAAGCCAGGAGCTGGGAACACTATCCTGGTCTCCGACATGGATGTAGGAACCTAATTACTTGAGGCATTACCATTTCCTCCTGGATTTTGTGTTAGTAGGAAGCTGGAGTGAAGGGCTGGAGATAGTTATGAAACACAGGCACTTTGAAACTGGATGCAGGCATCTAAATCACCAACTAAACGGCTTGGCCTAACATCTTCCTTTTCTCCTCCTCATTCTTAAATATAAATTAACTGAAAGAAACTGAGGAAAATTGTGAGCAGAAATATATTTATCTTTAACAAGTTTATATTGCATTATCTTATATCAATGCTTTGAAAATAAATTTTATTCTTCAGGATGAAGGGGAAAAAAGCTTCCTGATGCAGTCTTTCTTTTTCCAAGTGAAAAAGTTAAAAATATCACATGTCTATGAAGATAATGCTTCATTGCAAATGCTATTTTTCATGTAAAGAATAATTTCTTCAAATAGAAGTTCCATCTCTTTTTCAACATTAGATAATGCTGATTATTTAATCTACCAATGAACAAAGGCAATTAGACAGAATATTATATTTTAATGAAACAATGCAGAGTTTAAGGTCATCTCAATTATTTATATTCGGATTTAACTTGCAGCTTAATGCATCATAGAAAATTAATAGATATATAAAATGAAGAAATACAGTGCTATTCTGGTATTCACATTTCATACTTCATGTCTTTTTACCATTTGCTAAACCAATTGTAAATAAATGTAATGGATATTGTGCTTATGACTTTATTACGCACTCTCAAATATCTTCCACAAATATTTCTGCCATATTTACTTAGGTTATGGACCACAAAATATTCTTTCTGTGGTAACAAAGAGAATAACACCAGCAGTTATAAAATTCATGTTAATGTAAATTGGTACATATTTTTCAGCAAAATACTAAGAAGTGATGTGAAACCCCTTGCATGTATATTGTATGTGTTAACCAAAAAACATGATAGGCCATTGTTTTGGACTGAACTCCTGTACTAGGCTGCAACAGACCAGAACAAACCAAAATGAAGTATCTCATGTTAAATACTACATACTCAGATACATATAAAAATAGATTGGTTTCCCCTGCAAATAAGAGATTTCTGTCTAACAAGTGAGCATAAGTCCTCTCTAATCCTTACAGAAAAGAACCTGATGTTAATCAACTTCTTCCCATTGTTCTGTTTTCTTGTCCTCACTTTACAAAACCCATTGTTCTGCCATTGCCCACAGTGAGCTCTCATTTTCTATTTTATAGAATGGAGTTCATCCTGATTCATGAATCCAAGACAGAAGTTAATTAGATCTATGCTGAAATTTGATATAATTTTGTCTCTTGACATATATCTGTTTCTTACTGTCAAAAATATCATATTATGGATTAAAGATCTAAATCTATGACCTGACACCATCAAATTATTAGAGAACATTGGAGAAACCCTGCAAGATATAGGCACCGGCAAAGACTACTTGGAAAAGACCCCAGCGGCACAGGAAGTCAAAGCTAAATTAACATTTGGGATTACAACAAATTGAGAAGTTTCTGTACTGCAAAAGAAACAGTCAGGAAAGTGAGGAGGCAAACAACAGAATGGGAAAAAATATTCGCAAACTATGAAACAGATAAAGGATTAATAACCAGAATCTACAAAGAGATCAAGAAACTCCACAACAACAAAACAAACAACCCACTTAAGAGATGGGCCAAGGACCTCAATAGACATTTTTCAAAAGAAGAAATCCAAATGGCCAACAGACACATGAAAAAATGTTCAGAATCATTAGCCATCAGGGAAATGCAAATCAAAACCACAATGAGGTTTCACCTCACCCCGGTTAGAATGGCTCACAGAAATCTACCAACAACAGATGCTGGAGAGGATGTGGGGAAAAAGGGACACTAACCCATTGTTGGTGGGATTGCAATGGTAAAGCCACTAAGGAAGTCAGTCTGGAGATTCCTCAGAAACCTGAATATAGCCCTACTATACAACCCAGCCATCCCACTCCTTGGAATTTATCCAAAAGAAATTAAATTGGCAAACAAAAAAGCGGTCTGCACCTTAATGTCTATTGCAGCTCAATTCACAATAGCTAAGACATGGAATCAACCTAAATGCCCATCAACAGTAGACTGGATAAAGAAATTACGGGATGTATACTCTATAGAATACTATACAGCAGTTAAAAAAAATGAAATCCAGTCATTTGCAACAAAAAGGAGGAATCTGGAAAACATCATGCTGAGTGAATTAAGCTAGTCCCAAAGGGACAAATATCATATGTTCTCCCTGATCGATGACAATTAACTGACCACCTAAAAGGAAACCTGTGGAAGTGAAATGGACACTATGAGAAACAATGTCTTGATCAGCCCTTGTCCTGACTGTTGAGGAACAACTTACTACTTTATTCCTTTTAGTATTTTTTTGTTCTATTAATATAATTGGTTGAACTCTTTAATTAACACACAATTATTATTAGGTGTTTAAATTTAACTGGGCCGGCACGACGGCTCAATAGGCTAATCCTCCACCTAGCAGAGCCAGCACACCGGGTTCTAGTCCTGGTCGGGGCGCTGGATTCTTTCCCAGTTGCCCCTCTTCCAGGCCAGCTCTCTGATGTTGCCAAGGAAGGCAGTGGAGGATGGCCCAAGTGTTTGGGCCCTGCACCCCATGGGAGACCAGAAGTACCTGGCTCCTGCCTTCGGATCAGCGCGGTGCGCAGGCTGCAGCGCACCGGCCGCAGCGGCCATTGGAGGGTGAACCAATGGCAAAAAGGAAGACCTTTCTCTCTGTCTCTCTCTCTCTCACTATCTACTCTGCCTGTCAAAAAAAAAAAAAAAAAAAAAAGAAAAGAAAGAAAGAAATTTAACTGGAAAGTGATCCCTGTTAAATATAAGAGTGGGAATAAGAGAGGGACGAGATGTATAGTTTGGCACATGCTCACTAGGACTTACACCTAATGGTAGGGCTAGAAATGTGCCAGGGGATTCCAATTCAATCCCATCAAGGTGGCAGGTACCAATGCCATCTTACTTGTTAAAGTGATCAGTTTCAGTTCATAATTGATCAAAAAGATAGGATTAAGTGTCAAAAGGATTACATAAATAAGACCAGTGTCTGCAAATATTAACTGATAGAATTAAAAAGGGAGAGAATGATCCAACATGGGAAGCAGGATACACAGCAGACTCATGGCATTGCAAATGCCCTAAACAGCAATCTGGCTTCAGAATCAGCCCTGAAGGCATTCGGATCTGGCTAAAAAGCCCATGAGAGTATTTCAGGCATGGAAAGCCAAGACACTCTGCCAAAAAAAATAATGACCTAAATGAAAGATCTCTGTGTGTGAGGTCCCAGCGGGAAGAACAGGGCATCAACGAAGGCAGTACCTTTCTTTGAAGGGAGGACAGAACTTCCACTTTGAATATGGCCTTGTCTAAAAAAGATCGGAGTTAGTGAACTCAAGAGGCTTCCATAGCTTCCATAGCCTTCCATAGCCTTGTCAGCCTTGGGTGATTACTGACATCATAAAAAAGAGTGTCAATTGTTAAATCAACAACAGGAGTCACTATGTACCTGCTCCCCATGTAGGACCTCTGTCCTTAATGTGTTGTACTATGCAAATTAACGGTAAAACTACTACTCAAACAGTACTCTATACTTTGTGTGTCTTTGTGGGTGCAGTCTGTTGAAATCTTTACTTAGTATATACTAAGTTGATCATCTGTATATAAAGATAATTGAAAATGAATCATGATGAAGAATGGGATGGGAGAGGAAGTGGGAGATGGGATGGATGCGGGTGGGAGGGAGGTTATGGGCGGAAAAGCCACTATAATTTAAAAGTTGTACTTTGGAAATTTATATTGATTAAATAAAAGTTTAAAAAATCATGTTAAACAAAGATGTTAAACAAGAATTTGATGGAAAATGAGAATGGTATGGATGGCAGTTCAAGTCTTGGCTCCCCCACTTCTGATCCAGCTTCATGCCAATACACCTGGGAAAACAGCAGAGAATGGCTCAAGTCCTTAGGTCCCTGCACCCATATGGGAGACCCAGAAAAAGCTCCTGGCTCCTAAATTCAGTATGGCGCAGCCCTGGCTGTTATAGCCATCTGGGGAGTGTACCAACGGATAGAAAATTTCTTTCAGTCTCTGTAACTCTGCCTTTTAATTAAATAAAAAATAAATCTTTGTAAAAATAATCTGAAAAGTAAATTATGAATAAAAATAAACCATACAGTTAAATCGAGGTAGGTAATTTAGAAAATGGAACATCTTGCAATTAAATGGAAGATAAGGGATAAGAGATACCACATATAGGGTGATTTTGCAGCTTGATGGAATGGGAGGTAGTCTAATGTGAGCTAGCCAAATAGGCTGTAGCCAGATCACGGAAGGCTTGGCAAATGAGCTCAGATTTCATTTAGTAAATGATGAGTGGACATGAGTAAAATTCTGAAAAGATCACACTACAAAGAAGGTGCATGTAAGGTGAGATGTAGGGAGTAGGACTTCAATGAGGGAACTATCGAAACAGCAAACAGAAAATCTTTTGGTTCTCAACTAATGCATAACTTGGGAATAAAAGAAGGATGTAGTTAAGGAAGATATTGCTACAGTAGAATTTACAGTGTTTAATGATTGTTGAGCAAAAGGAAATGCAAATGCATAGTTTGAATTTCTAACAGTGATCTCCCTATAGGAATCCAAATTATAATAATTACTGATTTGTATAAAAATGTATATTATCAATCATATGTATGGTATTATATATCAATGCAGAACAGATGCTACTGATATGTAGTAGGCCACTGGATGTATTATTAGTACATTTGTACTAATTTTCATGGCCATGTTGGAGTCTACTAAGAAGGCTTTCTTGGATCTAGCTAAATTGTTTAAAATTTAAAGTAGATACACTCTCAAGTTGAGATTGCTGTAAGCTCAACAAATCATAAGAAACATAACTGGCCGGCGCCGTGGCTCACTTGGCTGATTCTCTGCCTGCAGCGCCGGCACCCTGGGTTCTAGTCCCGGTTGGGGCGCCGGGTACTAATCCTGGTTGCTCCTCTTCCAGTCCAGCTCTCTGCTGTGGCCTGGGAGGGCAATGGAGGATGGCCCAAGTGCTTGGGTCCCTGCAACCGCATGGGAGACCAGGAGGAAGCACCTGGCTCCTAGCTTTGGATCGGTGCAGCGCTGGCTGTAGCAGCCATTAGGGGAGTGAACCAATGGAAGGAAGACCTTTCTCTCTGTCTCTCACCTTCTATGACTCTCTCTCTCTGTCTCTCTCTCTCACTGTCTAACTCTGCCTGTCAAAAAATAATAATAATAAAAAAAGAAACATAACCATCCTCACACACTAATGGGTTCAAAAAGTGAATTTCTAGTTTTTAGTGACAGGGCTCAAGGAAGGCAGACAGTGTCTGGCAGGAGGTCTGGGGAAAATGTCATCTAATGATGCAAGGACAAAAAGGGTCTCAGAGAAAGAGGCTTCCATGGTTGCAGAAGTATGAAGAGGTGTGAACATTTAATAGAGAATGCATGTCTGGCATATTTAGAACAGTAACTGGTTGACTGTGTGCAAGAATAGAGGAAAGATGAAAAAAAAGAGTGATATGGATTAAAGAAGGAAAAGTCTCTCCTAAGTGAAGGAAGAACTTGGGCTTTTATGCATGCTTCCTCTTTCCCTAGATCAAGCTTGTATGTGTTTTATGAGTTGGTTCCATGGCTGGGTTTATACCAAGTGAAGATCAAAATTTTACTGGGCTGCTGACATTATCGTCTTTTTTATGATGACCCCAGATCATAGAGGAAGAAACTGCAACTGCAGGAGAAATGGTCTTGTATTCAATGGCCATTTTGCTGACAAACAGCTATCCCAGAGGTCAATTAAGAAGCTAACTCAACCACAAAAAAATTTATGAATAAAATTCATGGTTTCCTTTTATAGCTCAAGCATTCAAAAATGGTGTGAAAATCTAAACACTATGATTTTACATCCTGACAAATGACAATGATACTGATAATAATAGGTCTTGTTACAAGCACTAAGGACTTTGCTGATAATTCCATTTTTTATGGGACCATAGAGAAAAAAAAAAGAATATACAATACATAAACATTGGGAGCTCATGAATTAACTGAAGGGAACCTTGCCAATGTCATATTGCTAAAGCTATAATTCTTTTTCTTTTTAACTAGAATCTTCTTAATTTCCTGACTCCATTCATGGTAGGAACAGCCTGTTAATTTCTTTTCCTAAACTTTTAATGACTTTGGAAAATGCTTACAATATAATATTACATGGAAAAGAAAAAGGATACTTACACAAGGCATAAATACACCAAGATTTTAACATTGTTATGATATTGATTTTATTTTTATGATAATATACTACTTATAATTAGGAATTATTTTATTATGTGTATTGTCTTATTTGTATTGTATTATTTGTATTGTATTATTTGTAAAATGTTATGTAATTGCAATATTTTTAAATATATACCAATTTTCCAGAAAGAAATTATAAAATGAATGAGTCAACCTGCATCCAATTTGGGGGAAAAAAAGCGCTTTCTGTCTTGGTGACAAATCTGAGGTTTACTTCCAAAGTATTTTTGTTCATGTTTTATTCATTAAAAAAATAAAATAATTAATATGTTAAATAACCAATATTGTTTAGATAAGCAATTTTAGATAAGCAATATTACCAAAGATAGCCTATCCAAATATCTTCAGGCCAATTGTTTTAAAAGTGTTCTCACTGTTGGGCATTGCCTAAAACCTCCATTACAATATGGTGCCTGGCCGATGCTCAAGGGGTGTGTCTGCGGCCACTGTGGTTAAGCTAAGTAAGATCAGACCACCAGCAGGGATAGGTCCACTTTGGTTCCGTACACATGGACAGTGCATGATCCCTATATTCTGCTTAAGATGCCCCTGTGCATGGTCCACCCATGCCTGCATGACCTTTTCGCTGATTGGCTCCCCTACTGCACATGTCTTTCATTAGCTTTATAAGCCTGGACACTTCCTCAATAAAGTAGTTCCTGCTTCAACAGAACTCACAGGTGCTTGCTGTGTGCTTAACCCGTTGACCTTACTTCTCCTATACGCCTTGTTGGGGAGTGCTTGTGCAGTCCCATGCTGGTCAGGGACTAGCCTCAGGCTTAAGACCCCAACAAAGAAGGACTGACTCCAGCCAAAGTGAAAGTACCGGCAGCTAAGGGAGGCTCTGGAGGTAAGGTATCCCTGAAAGGATGGGGCAGTCTCCTGCTAAGTTTGGTGACCCAGCACCTAAGGCACTGAGATATGTACTAAAGACTCAAGGCTTAAAGCCACACAAAAAATCTTGCACACCTAAGCCATTTAATATGAAACAGATGAGCTGGGTGGCCTTTGATGAGGAATGTCAGGACGCTAATAAATCCCCAGAGGGAGTTGAAACTAAGGTAGAGTCTTCTGGTGTGGTGGTAACCCCTAAAGGCTCAGAGCTGCCTCAACCCTCCACGCCTCCAATTACAAAGGGGAAGTTCAGCCTAGTGCCTCCCATGTGGCCAACCCTTGATGGGTATTTCCCTCCCTTGGATCGCCTGCCACCATCTTGTAAACAGCGTGCCTACCCAACCCCATGGCCAGTCTTACTAGGCCCTGGCGTGCGCAGTCTTCGCTCTAAATGGGGGACCACTTTCTTCCAGTCAACGTGGCCTGCTGCACCCTTGCAGGCAGGGCCAGATATCTCTAAGGAAAGCCCTCCCTAGGGCTACTTTTTTTTTTCTCCCCATTTCCAATTCAATACCTCTTCTCAACATGAGGGTGGAGAGAAAATGCCTCTGGCTACTACTGGCCTTACCTAAGGGAGTGAAAACCTTAATCCATTAACCCTTTCCAACCTGATGGGTCTTTCTCTTTGCAGCTAATGAAACTTCCTCCAGGCCTAAAGGAGTCTCTCATTCTCTGCCACTTTGTTTCGAGAGAGATGTTTCCCTGTCCTAAGCAATGGGCTCCTACGCTGATGATCAGCTCTTTTCTGTGCTGTTGTAGCTGACTTATCTGATGAGAGTTTGCATGTGTCTGGAAGGTTTCATGTTTTATTGGATTTGTCTGTTTTTAATGTTTGAGTGATTACCTAACCCTAATCAGATCTAGCCCACAACCTTGGTTAAAATGCTCAGGTTAAACGCACTAATTTTTGGCTAAATGGTTTGACTCTAACAGTTTTAAATTCTAAACCGAGTCTTCCAACTTTGAGACTTCCAGTGGATTCCCTGGAACTTTCAAAGGATGAGACTCTAAATTTGTTAAAGTACAACTGTTTGAGTCAATTCAAATTATCCAAAGTGTATTAAAATGTGGTAAATTATGTCAGACCTATGTTGTATTCATGTTTTTGCTTTCCAGCCAGAGTGGTCTTATGAAAATGAGGGTAAATTCTGTGTATACAAGCCTTTTATGTTGTTAAAGTAAGCCGATACAGATTGGTTAAGAAAATTGGGCTAATACAAATGCCCTTCAGTTTGCTTGGTTCGCTTGCTCATTTTACATGTCTTCGATATGCTTTAAACTTGTTTCTTTTACAGATCTGTTTTTGCAAAAACTGTAAGATCTCTTTTTAACAGTGTCAGCCTAATTGGTTATGTGATGATTTCATGTGCTAAGTCTTATGTTTAAGGTTTTTTATTTCTGGTTTATTCGACAACAAGAGACTTAAAATTCATGTTCTGCCAAGGTAATCTATTGTTTACTGTCTCTGTTAAGTTTAGATTAATAAAAAAAACTGTCTTAAAAAGCTATGTTAAATATCATTATAATTAAATCTGGTGTAAAAGTGTTAAAATCACCCTAACTAAATAAATGGCTATCATTTCAGAATGTTAAGAAATTATATTTTGACCAGATACTTTAAGTTCTCTTGGCACCTTTAACAGACTTTCTAAAAATCAAAGTTCTAAATTCTCTAAACTGTTGGTATCTCCAGAGGGCCCCTGAGATGTCAAAAGATATATCTCTCATCTAGCCGAGATAATAACCAATCAAGATGTTTAGATTAAAAGTGCTGCCAAGATGTAAAATAATTCAACACTCTACTAAAATTCCTCACAACCCACAAGTAGAAACAATCATCAAAAAACAAAATAAAATTTTAAAAGACCAACTTATAAAAAAGGGAGAATCATACCCCCACAAGACCAGCTACATACGAATGGCCATGCTCACCTTAAATATTTTAAATTTTCTGAAACATCAGCCCTTGTCAGCCTTTCACAAACATTGGTCCCTCCAAGTACCCTGCCTTTCGGTTAGGGTAAAATGGAAAAACCCACTAACAGGATGCTGGCAAGGACCAGGCCCACTGATAAGTGCTGTTAGAGGATTTGGATGTGTCTTCCCTCAGGGGAATTCCAATCCCATTTGGGTACCTGCGAGAAACCTTAAATATCTCCCCTTTGCCAAAGAAGGTCACCCAGGAGGACCCCCTCCTGAGGAGTAATTTTTCTTTTCTCCTACAGGCATAAAAAGACCATAGTGGACTCTGCCTCATTGTAACTGGATCATCCATTCAGGACAAGTTCAAGACCCTCCAAGAAGCTCTAGTTACCTGTGATTGGGCCTTGGGGGATGGCTTCCTTATCTCCTCCCCCTTGTGGGCCCCTTGGTCTCCATTGTCCTTGTAAATTTGTTTAAGATTGCATCACCGAGGTCCAGTTAATGGTGGTCTGACAACAATATGCCACTCTTCAAAAACCGTGCCGCTCTTTAAGTACCAGATTGGGAACCCTATACACCCGCCCATGGCCACTGCCAAGATGTAGAGGTATAATACATCATACCCTGAGTTGCTGAGGTGGTAGCCAATGACTGGTAAGATCCCCTGGCGCAGCCCTTAACAGCTGGAGTAGTAGTCAAAGACGGGTAAGATCCCCAGAGGGAGACAACCTAAGACAGACACGCTCCCTAAAGGACTATCCCAGTCAGAGGGGAAGACCTAAGACAGGCATACTCTCCACTCAGTTCCTCTTTCTCTCTTTAATATATAAAACAAAAAGGGGGAAATGTTGGGCACTGCCTAAAAACTCTATTACAATATGGCACCTGGCGGATGTTCGAGGGGTGTGTCTGCAGCAGCTGCAGTTAAGCTACATAAGATCAGACCACCAGCAGGGATAGGTCCGTTTTAGTTCCAGACACATGGAAAGTGCATGATCCCTATACTTTGCTTAAGATGCCCCTGTGCATGGTCCACCCATGCCTGATTGACCTTTTCGCTGATTGGCTCCCCTACTGCACGTGTCTTTCATAAGCTTTATAAGCCTGGACACTTCCTCAATAAAGTAGTTCCTGCTTCAACAGAACTCACAGGTGCTTGCGGTGTGGTTAACCCAATGACCTTACTTCTCCTATACGCCTTGTTGGGGAGTGCTTGTGCTGCCCCTGCTGGTCAGGGGGTAGCCTCAGGCTTAAGACCCCAACATCTCATGGCTGGCACTGTGGCTCACTAGGCTAATCCTCCACCTGCGGCGCTGGCACTCGGGGTTCTAGTCCCTGTTGGGGCACAGGATTCTGTCCCGGTTGCTCCTCTTCCAGGCCAGCTCTCTGCTGTGGCCCAGGAGGGCAGTGGAGGATGGCCCAAGTGCTTGGGCCCTGCACTCACATGGGAGACCGGGGGAAGCACCTGGCTCCTGGCTTCGGATCTGCCTGGTAGAGCGCCAGCCATAGTGGCCATTTGGGGGTGAACCAATGGAAGGAAGACCTTTTTCTCTGTCTCTCTCTCTCTCTCTCTCTCTCTCACCAACTCTTCCTATCAAAAGAAAAAAAAAAAGTGTTCTCATATAACTTTTCTAGGAAAATCTTTACAGTTTTCAGATCCTTTAATAAAAGTATTTCAATAAAACTGTATGTCTTCTATGTGAGAACTTTCCATTTCTTATTTAAGATGTCACTTGAAAATTATTCTAGCACTAAACCAAAGGGAAAAGTGTTGCTTTGAACGTTTAAAATTTCAAAATTCATGATCTATATGCAATGCTTAGAATTTTTAACAAAAAGGCTAATTTTTCTAATCTATCCATTTTTTCCCCTTTCATTATGTACTCTGTCCAAATCACGCTGTTTAAAGGGAGGAAAGGATTCATGTCTATCTATAAAGAGAGAACCCAAGCCTGTATGCTTCCTAACACCTTTTCTCCTTCTCCATATTCTTCATTTTCTCCAGAAGCCTCTACTCTGCAATAAGTTACTATACCTTCCCTTGCATTTATCTTTCTTTCAGTAGTCCATTTAAGTTACTGCAACTTAGGGAGTACTTCATTTCAGGGAATGACTTACAGAGTCACACAGACACATGTAGAGTTACAGAGAGAATATCAAAGTAAAACTACATAATTTTTGTAATTCTCACATGTAAAGAGGCACATTACTGTTTGGATATTTCAATGGAAGACTTAAAGTATAAAACTGTTAAGCTTGCCATGATCTCTACTGATTTACTTTTTTTTTTTTTTTTTTGACAAGCGGAGTGAACAGTGCGAGAGAGGGAGACAGAGAGAAAGGTCTTCCTTTGCCATTGGTTCACCCTCCAATGGCCGCCGCAGCTGGCGCGCTGCGACCAGCGCACCGCGCTGATCCGATGGCAGGAGCCAGGTGATTCTCCTGGTCTCCCATGGGGTGCAGGGCCCAAGCACTTGGGCCATCCTCCACTGCACTCCCTGGCCACAGCAGAGAGCTGGCCTGGAAGAGGGGCAACCGGGACAGAATCCGGCACCCTGACCGGGACTAGAACCCGGTGTGCCGGCGCCGCAAGGCGGAGGATTAGCCTAGTGGGTCGCTACTGATTTACTTTTACTAAATCATTCAATAATATTTTTGATACCTTTTGAAATTAAAGAAACATAGGAGAGGCAGAAAGAATATATAAAAATATACATATTAATGTAATAACAGCTTAAAGGATCATATACATTTAAATTAAAAATAGTTATTTTAAGTTTGTTTTATTATCTTCAATCTGGTAGTAAAATGAAATATTTGTAATTTTCTTTCTAGGTTGTATTTTATTATAAATATATATTACTTTGGAAAATTATGTTTACTTATAAAAGACTTTCAAATGTTTCTTAGGTTAAGACCAAATTATTAGAAGATGTCAACTATCTCTTTGAATGAAAAGGGATAAAATTCCCTTTATTTATTTTAAAAATGGATGTGTATATAAGATACTTTAAATTTTAGTAGATTATTTTTCTCACTAAAAGGAAACAAAATGTCTTTACTTTTTTCCATTAGGAAGTTGATGCCTTAAGAGGTTACCCTCTAGGGCCAGAGTTATGGCACAGTGACTTAAGCTGCTGTTTGTGATTCTGGTATCCCGTACTGGAGGTTAGCATGAGTCCTGGCTGTTCCACTTCCCATCCAGCTCCCTGCTAATGAGCCTGGAAAGAAACAGAGGATGCCCAAGTGCTTGGGTCTCTGACACCACGTGGGAGACTCCGATAGAGTTCCTGGCTCCTGGCTTTTGCCTGGCCCAATTCCGACTGTTGTGGCCATTTGTGGAGTGAACCAGTGGGTGGAAGATCTCTTTTATTTTCTGTCTCTCCATCTTTCTGTCACTCTTTCAAATAAATAATACAAATATATATTTCTTAAAAAACCAAGTGGTTATGACCTGAGATATATAAATATTATCCAAATTATGAACCCTTTTCTGATTTTAGTAATAATTTGGTCTGCAGAACAATCTATGTAATGAAAATACATAAGGTATTCATAATTTGTTTAAATGGTATAATATAAATTTGGATGAGCCTACAAGTTAGCCACTAACCATAATTAGTGATGAAGCAAGTTTATCTGACTATAACTAATATGAAACAAAAAATGTGATGTCAAATACATAGCAACATAGAAAGTCTTAGTGGAAAAATACTATGCAAAATATCTGAGTTACAATTTTTTACATTGACTACCACTTTAAAGAATTGTATTTTTATATAGTAGCTTAAATAAACAAACTATAAACATTGATAATTACCTGTCTTTTCAGTGAAATGCTTTTAACACAGCCATTAGGAAGTTTAAAATTAATATGTGCCTTTTGTGTTAGATTTTCATTGGTAGCATTGGTAAAAACAACTTAAGTTATACAAGAAGATATCCTTCTCTTACAGTTAGTGCATTAACACAGTTTCAAGGAAATTAAGCCAGGACTTGAAAATTATAAATGTGGCTATTGGTGAGTCTGCAGCCTTAGAGAACAAGTAAGCTCAGGGGAAGAGTTTTGTGTGATATGATGAAGAGTCAGAAGTGTATCTTTCAGATTAATTTTTGTTCAGTCTCTCTTTTATTCTATATATGATGCCAATTAACTTGATAGAAATCCCTGTAATATAGTAATACTGATGATGGTTGTACTTCTTGAATGAAAATGTAGATTTGTCATATGAAATTGATTTAGAAAATTATAAATAGAATTATTTGCAATAGAAGCTCTAATACCATGCCTTTACTGACAAACAATTAAACTGAGGTATTGACTCAGAGGTTTAGTTATTTATGCAATACTATTTAGAAACACACAAACTAGTCTTTAAGTGGGTATTCATACCGTCATAAATCCATCCAGCAAACCTGAATCGGGTTTCGGAGGAGCCTGCAACCGTTCCATCGACCATTTTTCAATGATGGAAGAAACTTGGGTATTTTCTGTGTTTAATATTCTGAACCCTGTCATGTTAACACCACTGTATCTGTAGGGCTCTACATCAAGAGCGAAGAGATCCTGAAAGACAAATTTCACTGTGTCACCATTAACAAAGTATATTCATAGGCGTGCATTATCGAAAATCACTCATTCTTGTTTCCTTTAGGATACTTAACATTGTTTTGTCTCAAGTGATGCTAAGCATCACAAATCACCAAGGTTTTCATAGATGTCTTCAGATTTTGCAATACAAATAAATATGCTCCATACACAAATGTATGTATTAAAGTTAAACCAATGGAACACACACTCTTTTCTTGCATAAGCTTTCTTCTCCACCTTCAACTATCAGAGGTATTTTTCAGTGCCTGCTTCCTTGATTTCTTATTGCCATTTAGAAGTCTTATTTTGTCAAAGTTTTTGGATTTTAAGAGGAAAGTCATGAAATGTGGCATGTAACTAAAGTTAATGAAAAAGTTAAGAAGACAACCCTTTTTGGTTGCAAATACCTTGTCGTTTCTTTGTTTTATGCCCTATGCAGCAACTTTATCATAAAGTCACTCTTTCCAGTTTGCATACCCTGAATGTTTTTACTTTGCCCTTTAGTTTTCCCAGAAGATAGAGGGCTATCCCTATTGAGGGAATCGGTTGTAACCATGAGAGTGTGCAACACATGGGACTCTTACTCTTTTTCTTGCTGGCATTAGTGAACCCTCAGATATTATGGACAACATTGAGATGCAAGGCAAGATAAATACCACTGGCCCAGTGCACATCTTGACTTAACTCATACTGTTATACAAACTAGACAGCAGGAATAAAATGCAGTGAAAAGTAACTAGCATTAGCCTGAGCTGTGCTGCAAAAAACAGTATAAATCTTTAGGTTTTTATTTTTCAGTACTTACAATATGGACAAGGAGACAATGTATTCAATGGGTTAAAAAGGCAATATATACTAAAGGATCAAAGTAGAAATGATAGAAGTCAGTAACAGGACAGGTCACTTTCATTTTTTGTCAAGGAAAACTTCACAGAACAGATGGAATCTGAGATGTGATGGAGCTCAGAATATGTTATCCTAAATATGTGCCTTGGTATACTGAGTATTTTAAAGGGAAGGAAATTGAGAAAACTGCAGAAGCAAGAAGGTTACTCTCTAACCTTCTCCCACCTTCATTCTCTGAAGCAGGCCATAAAAGAATTTCCTGACCCATATTGCTTGAAAGTAGGTCCTAAGTCTCTAATTCCAGAGAGAGTCTGTTCTAAGCCTGGAGACCAACAAGAATATGAAAAAAACATGTTTCACTGATTCCTTTTCTCCACCAGTTTATTACCATTAGATATTAATCCTCTTTGTTTAATCATCTATCTACACAGCTGTCCACTCTTTACCAAACCAAATAATATAGATAATTTCATAATTTCTTTGAGTGTTCATTTCCAAAGGTTCCCACAGCATATACAATTTATATTAAATAAATTTGAATGATTTTATCTTGTTAATCTGTGTTTTGTTATAGAGATTTTAATATAAATCTTTTGATTGTTGAGAAAAATAAATCTTTTTTCCCCTAACACTGCTGTTAATGATAGCTTTGGGATCCACATGGAAGGAAGGCCTACACTTCCGGGAATGGAGAGGCCTACTTCCGGGGAAGAAAGTCCTTGTCAAGGTCCCTGCGGGTGCCTAAAGGTCAACCAATGAGGATCAGACCCACCTCAACCCTTAACTCCCATGCCCTGAATCTATAAAAGGAGCTCTCCCAATCTCTGACGTGCGACTTCCCCGGCCCCCACTGTTGCTCTGTTGGGACCGGGAACCTCGCCCAGGAGCGGAACCCCAATAAAAGCCTGTGAATTAATTGATTCGTCTGCCTGGGAAGATTTGTTGCGTGCCAGACACCTTACAGTTAATGAACTATCAGTTTACTGACAGGCACAAAAGACATTGAAATGTGAGTAGGGACACAAAAATTAGAAACAAATTATGAGGAGTCAGAAGGATTAATAGGCAGTCAAGTTGGCCCCAGTGGAAATTAAGGTGCAAAATGCTTGCTTCCCCAAAAGTTACCTTTAGCAAGATTAACAGTGCCAGCCACATTCCTTAGAGGCTTCCAGTTTCATCTTGTGAATAAATAGCAGGGTGACTCCACCCTTCTGAGCTACCGGTTTATTGTAAAACAAATTAGGTATCCCACATTTCTGATGGCTCTTTTGTTTCATCTTTAGCAAGCCAGACAGGGTAAAATGATTGCAAATCAGGTCTTTCCATGGGTTTTTTTCCCACCTTATAACTGAATTTCAAGCTGATATGTATTTTTTTCTTCCCCAAAATTGTGCTTAAAAACCCCAGTGTCACTGGCCACTTCCAGTTTTGCTTCTCTTGGAGCCCCCATCATGCCACTGTGTTTGGAGGTCTCCGACTTACATGAATCTTGCTTTTAAATCTTTGCCTTGTCTGCTTGAAAATTCTTCCATGTGAAACAAAGAACTTAAACAATATTTTCTCCACTGCCATTTCACCCATAACAATAAAATCTAGTAAAAAAACCTGACATCCAAATCATTTGAGTATAAAAAAGATTTTATATAAGCATTTGTGTTTTTCTAAATCATGATTTTTCAGCAAATGAATTTTAAACTCATTATAATATTAAAGTGCTTTTCAAAGTGACTCTTTTCTTAGGGCCTCTAATAATGACTCTGTCCTTGGCTTTAGATCCTATGAGTTTAAACTGCTTATTAGATTCATTTTCTATGGACTTAGAAAAGTAAAATACTAGGTGGCCATGCACATGAAACCTCCAAGGGAAGCAGTGTCTGCAAGCTGGCACTTCATCCCCTTGGAGAAGTCACCCTCTGCTGAGAAGCCACCTCCTGCTGCAACCCTGACTTGACTCCCCTTCCCAAAGACACCCCTTTTCAGCATGAAGGAGCCAGAGCAATCATCGTCCAGTTCCCCCTAACGGATGTTAGGGTTTCCATCTTCGGAAGGAGGGAATGTGAGGAGTCAGATAGGTTAATAGATGGTCTGGGGATCCCAATGCAATTTAAGGTGTAAAATATTATTCTTAGCAGAAGAAACAGGCCACCCTCCCTTCTTTGGAATCTCCAAATTTACCATGAAACTAGCAAGGGAGCTCTTCCTGGGCTCACAGTTTATTGTGAAAACAAGTTACCTACCCAACATTAGCAGGATAGACAGGATGGAGAATTATAAGTGAGGCCTTTTGATGGGGTTTTGTCCCTGCCTGGTAACTGAATGCCAATCTGATTGTCAAGTTGTTTTTTTTTTTCTTTCGAAATTGTACTTAAGAAGCCCACTGCCACCAGTCCCTTTGGATCTATTACCCTCTTGGAAGCCCCCCTCCATAATGTTCTGGCTAAAGGCCTTTGACTCTAACAAATACTTTTAAATCTATTTGCCATCTGCTTGGAAATTCTTCTTCCATGTAGGACAAAGCATTGAGGTAACCATAATTTCTCCAGCACCGTTTTCCCACAACATTTTGAGGGACCTGAACTGTGGCACAGAAGTTAAAGCCACCTCCTGCGCCTCTGGCTCTGGCGTCCCATATGGGGACTGGTTCAAGTCCTGGATGCTTCATTTCCAATCCAGCTCTCTGCTATGGCCTGGGAAAGCAGTAGAAGATGGCCCAAGTCCTTGGGCCCCGCACCTACATGGGAGACCCAAAAGAAGCACCTGGCTCCTGGCTTCGATTCAGTGCAGCTCCAGCCATTGCGGCCAATTGGGGAGTGAATCAGTGGATGGAATTCCTTTCTCTTTCTCTCTGCCTCTCCTTTTCTCTCTGTATGATTCTGACTTCAAATAAATAAATAAGTCTTTAAAAAAATTTATTTGAAGAAATGTAAAAATAAAGCATATACAAATTTGAATTTATATCTGAAATATGATTCAAAATCATCAGCTTCACAACAAGAATTATTAGTTCTCTCAGATGCTAATTCTTTTGGGGTCTTATAAAAATACAATAAAGTGACTACAAAGGTATCACTCACTATATTAGCTATTCTCACTCAAAAACACATTTTTCATCCTAGAAGTCATGATCAAACATAGAGTGTTATCTTTATGCTTTAATCAATTACTTACCAGAGTGGTAAAGATGTAATGATAGTATTCTGTCATCATTCCCATAGCTAATGCCTAAGAAATAAAAAAGATCAATATTATTAAAGGTACACATTATACGAAATACATTATGTCAATAAGGCACATGAGAACAAAATTGTAGAATATAATGAACAATCAATCTACACTACTCATGTTATATCAAAATTGGGCTAAACTAAATCTTTTCCTAGTAGTTAAAGAAGATTAATGGCTACTGAAGGAATTTCTAAAGTAATTCTCTTACTAGAAACACTATTATTTGAATGTTTGCAATTGTAAACCTTAGGGCTTTACATACTAAAGGAGTCATTAAATTTGACAGGAAAGCCAAATTAGCACATCTTGTTCATTATATTTGTAATGTCTTAACTACAAATGTCCTAATGAAGAATGCCATTTTATTTTGGTGAACAGTATTACTCAGGAAAAAAGTGTGGCAAAGATCATCACCAATAGGTATTTTCTTTAGCACTTTAGAGACAATTCCTTAGGAAGGAAATGTAAAATACCAGTCTCCTCAAAAAGTACAGGTAAGTAAAGAAATATTTTTCTTGCAAATTACTATATTTTGTTTCACTCTTTCATAGTTCTCATCAATTTAGACTATCAATCTTAAAAGGACCCTTAGATTAGAATTTGAAGTGATAAGAAGTGTCCATGTCACTTTCTCCCCTGAAATTTTAGAATGCTTTTGAAATAGCTAATCAGTGAATAGCAATTGCCAATGATAATTAAAACCAATAAATTTTCAAGCTGAATTGAGAACTCCTAGTAGGAAATATATATTCTCCGGATATTTAATACTCTCTCACAGGTCAGTAACTATATAAACTCACTAAGTAGCTGCCCCAAATATGCCCTATGTATTCTATGTTCAGAAAAGTATCATGGGCACGTATTAGCATTAATGAATTTTGTAGAAAAAAATGTAGCTCAACAATATGAATTTTTCAATTAAGAAGAGACATTGAAAATTTTTGAACAAATAAATATATAAAGGGGGGGGAACTATAGTTCATGAAAGGTAACATCAAAGAAAAGAAATTTATAAGCTGTATCACCAAATAATATATTGAAGATAAATTATTACATAAACCAAGAGCATTCTAACTTTTAAAAATGTACAGTCAGGGTAAATATATTGATCTCTTTAAACATTTAACCTTTTTAATATAAATAATCCATTTAATTCTGTAAGATAAGGTTTCTTTTCATTTCTTTCAGTAGTTCCTGTTATAAACAGAACAGATTTCATACATTCATAGGTATAGTTCCAGGAAGGCAACTATACTTCCCTCCCTCTTCCTCTTCCTCCATTCCCTGATCCCCTTCTCTTCCTCTGCTCTCTTCCTTTCATCAGTTTTTACAAAGACATAATTTTTACCCACTCTATAGTCACAGGCTTAATTCACCACTAAGCATAATCATTCAACAAGTGAAAAATAGGAAGACCAAAATTCCACAGGACTATAAACAAGGGCTACAAATGACAATCACATTGTAAATGTCTGTTTCATTCCTATACATTTTTGTATCCTATATTAATTGCCACATTTCAGAGAAAATATATATGTGCCTTTTTGAGACTGGCTTATTTCACTAAACATAATAGTTTCCAGTTTACGTTGAAAACATCTCAAATGTCTTCTAGGTTTTTCTTTTTTTTTTTTTTTGGACAGAGAAATATACATTCTGTTAACCTTATCTATAGCCACTAAGTTATGCAATGGAACTCCTGTACTTCTTATCTTAAGGAAAATATGAGGCAATTTCTTTTATTAAACAAAGATCTGCATAATTATCTATTGTTGTAAAAAGACTTTCATTGTTTCTAATGGCTATGTACAAAAGGTTCCCACTTTAAGAAACACTCAGTAACAGTTGGATGTTATCCTTGTCAATGTTTTATAATTTATGAAGTTCATAGCTTTAGAAATACAGATAATATTAACTGAAAGAAATAGTCATTTTACAAGTGAGAAAACTAGGATAAAATAAATAAATAAATAAATAAATAAATAAATTGCCCAATTTTGTGAAACGGTGATTAGACATGTGTCTCCATATGTTAGAGTTTGGATTAGAATATGATTTACTCCACTTTATAAATTGAAAGTATTTTGTATCCCAAAGATGTAATTCCATTCAGGACTTATGCATTCTAAAAAAATTCCTGTGTCCTGCTTGATAATTTAAAACCTGTGCACCTCAGGTATATACAATTTTGATTTGTTGGCAGGGATGGGAGGGAGTGAGGAGACGATGGGGCAGTGAGTGGTTTGCCTAGGACATAGATGTTTTGTAATGGCCACAGGTTTCTTCTTTATCACCTTGAGAAGTAATGTATCTATGCAGGATAACTGGAATCTGTTTGTGGCTTTCATTAAACTCTCAGCCTTCGACTTTGCAAACAAAAATCAATTAAAAGCTACGATGCACAATCTTAAAAAAAGCTAATAGAAATAGAGAAGGCTGGTTATTTTTTATTAAGTGCCAACGCTTTAAACTTATTTATAAAAATGGACAACAAGAATACTCTTCTGAGAGATTAGTGAATAATTTTCAGTATAATTAACAAAAAAATGTTGTTTTGGGCCTGTTAATTGTAGCATCATGTCTTGCTATTACCTCTCAATGAATTGTGTGCTGAACTCAAACCACATGAAAAAGAATAAAATCAGTATCTTTTTATACACAAATAACATGGGTGACTTCAATGGAAAATTTGTGCTGGAATGAAATAGCACAAATTAATTTTTCAAAATCAAAATATTTAAAAATCATACATTAAGCTTATCTAGTGTTAGCACTGCTCTATGACAAATTAACATAGGCCATTATGAAAGCCAGTTTATCTTTCTGGTTAATTCTGTAAAGTACATTGTTCGAGGCTAACAATGAGAGTGGAGGCAGTGGAGGCCTCTATACCTTTTCTTTAAGTTTTATTCTATTTTCTCCTGTTGGTATATGAGTTTGTTTGCATTTGCTTTTATATTTTTTTCAGGCTGGAAGTTTTTTCATATGCGCTTGTCTAGTCTTTGAAGTTGTTGCTTATTATTGTTTTATCTGTGATTGAATAGCCTTCTGAGGTTTTATACCTCAGAACATTGAAACCAGACCCCTAGACAGTGCCTTGGATGTAAATACTACATAACTATCAGGTCCTAACCTACCACAGCCTCTCAGCCTCACTCTCTTATCTTAAAGTTGTCTTCCTCTATGTTTATGACTGCGAATCAAATCTACCACTTACTAAAATTAATTTCCTGAGTTGAGGGAGTAATATAGCAAGCTCTAGAATGTCCCCATTCACCAGACACATGTGGTCATTTACTTCCTCTATAGGTTAACAGCTTGATGTTTGGCAGTGTCTTTAGGGATTTCTGTTCTAGGAACCCCAGCCTGCTACCAAATAGTAACTACCATCTGCATGTAGCCCCTAAACTCGCTGGAATCTATTTGATCATTATCCAAAGTCCCTAAAGAATTCAATGTCACCAACCAATCAAAGGAAGACAATGAGTGCTGCAGACCAATCAGGAACTTGGACATGAGCTGAACATGCATGTCTCAGGCCCAACTTCAATATGTAATCAATAGATGCCTGGCTCCCCTATTTTATTCACCACCTGGTCATTAGTAAATGCCTGTTAGGTGAGTGGACCAAGTTTGGGGGGTTTCAAATGCAATTCCTGCTCTCAGGTTTGGAAGTGTTTCATAATACTGTCTTGGCTCCGGCCTGGGGTATTCTCTGTAGAAAATCTGATGGAGATGGAACCACCTGCTATTGAGGCATGTAAATCAATAAGTACACACTCAGCTGACCTCAAAGGAAATGTAGTCAGCCCCAAACTCTACTCACTTTTACAGTATTCAGGCAGCTTCAGATTCACTGTTCATCAATATTTAGTAAAAGCTCAGTTTAAGTAAGTCAAATAAATTAAACAAATGAGGTGAACCTGAATAAATCCATGTATTTTTCTGGGTATTTTAATACTCATTTTGAGTGAAGCCCAATGAGCTGAACACTCATCTGTTTTTGCTATTCAACTCTTATACCATCTCTTTAGAGTTCCAAGATAAGCCAATGTTGAGTAAGTTCAATAAATTTTCCTAAATCATAAAATAGATCCCTATTAAATATACTGCTGCATGTACTAGAAGGAAGCTATTTCCATTATTTCTGAATTGAGTTTTATAATAACTGAACTCCAAATGTGAGAAAAATGCAATCTGGAACCAGGTAAGCTTAAAAAATCACCATATCTGTGTTCCTCCAGTGTTAACCTCAGAGCATACATTCTGTAATGTCACTCTGAATTCATCTAAACTTTCATATTCTCATATTATTTTTGTTTTGATATCCCATCCACTAAATTTGTTAAACATTTGTATTTTATCTGTCACATATATTAAATTTTGTTTTCATTTCATAAACAGAACCAATTACACCTAAGAAAACAAGTGTAAAAAGTGGATAAATCCAATATGAAGCAGAAAACAAATTCTGTTATTGAGTATTCACATCTCGCAGTTGGCAAAGTCAGTTACAGTTCATTCTTTAGAGCACAGACAGTTGATCATTTATAAACTTGTTAGAAGCCTAGAGAAAGCAGAACAAAGCTTGGTCACTGATACCAAGTACTATTCAGTCCAGGAAGAGAGGACTATCCAAGTCTGTGTACTCAAAAGAAAATAAAAAATTAAGAATTCTATAGAGGCTGGCACTGTGGCGCAATAGGTTAATCCTCTACCTGCAGTGGCAGCATCCCATATAGGTCCTGGCTGCTAGTCTTCTGATTCAGCTCTCTGCTAAGGCCTGGGAAAGCAGTAGAAGATGGCCTAAGCACTTGGATCCCTGCACCCACATAGGAGACCCAGAAGAAGCTCCAGGCTCCTGGCTTCAGAATGCCCAGCTCTGGCCGTTGTGGCCATCTGGGGAGTGAACCAGCAGATGGAAGACCTTTTTCTCTCTGTCTCTCTCACTGTCTGTAACTCTACCTCTTAAATAAATAAAATATTTTTTAAAATTATGTAAAAAATAAATCCTGACTTTATATTATAACGGTTAACTCATTGCATCATTTTATTCATCACAAGACATTTTATTTTCCAAAACTAAAATAAATAAATAAATTAAAACCCTCACATACTTAACTATCCAAACATAAAACCAGAGCAATTTTCAAAACCCAATTAAATATTTTACTGTAGTGAAACCAATGTTCATACTGGAACATTGGACAAACATCTGCTTAATAAACTAGCCATGTTATAACACGCATTTACTGTTAGTAGTTACAGTTAATGAGATATAATTTCACATTTGAATCTGCGTGACTCTACAATAGAGACAATTTATTCTATACATGAGAATGTTTATAGTTGACTAATCCCAAGCCACTGTGCTGTTAAACTAGTGTGCATAAAAAAAGCCAAAGAAACAAAATCAAAAGTTTTTGTTTTCAGTTTTATAATTATTTACAGGGTACAATGTGATGTTTCAGCACATTTACTAGGCTGTACTACAAGATAAGTGTGTGGCCTTGTGTGAGCCATTTAATTCCCAGCTCTAGTTTCCACATCTGTAAGATATGAACTAATAATAATTCCTGTTATCCAGTTTGCTGTTAGATCTGAATAGTGCTGATATAACATTAAAGGGTTTTGTTGCTACAAATTGATCCACTTGATTGATTCAGAAATATCTTTAAATAGGCAGTGCTTTATCCTTGAATGATTACTTGTTAACATCACTGAGTTGGATATGAATCCCTCTGCTATTGTCTTGCTATTTGGTTTGCTCCCATTAATCATTTTGAGACTAAGTTTATCTGTAAAAAAGTGAAAGTCTTTATTTCTTCAGTTAGGATGATGATGAAATAAGATCAAATATATAAGGTATCTCATAGTAGACATCAGTTAAATAGTGAATTTATTTTAGCTTCTTTGTACTGGCAGATTGTAATTGATGAGTTGCTTTGTTCATTTCAGCACAAAACAGAAAGATCTATCTCATTAAAAAAGTCATTCACAAAACCATATTGCAGTCATTTGAAAATAACATCAAAATGCAATCTGCTTGGAAGATTATCAATATTTGCATTACCTTTCCTGTAAGACAACTAATTAAAAGCAGTTTTCAGATTTGTTTCATAAAATTACATGAAGGTGATTGTTGAAGGAATTGATATCTTTAATTGACTTCATAATAACAACAGTTTGATTTTAACAAAGATTATACTAAGTTTATAAAGAAACTAAGAATTTGACTACTTTAAAGATTACCTGTTTTAAAATGCCTGCTGCCATTTCATGGCTACAGTCAAAGATGACATGGAACTCCTTGCCTCTTTTCATTTCTTTTAGTAAGGGTTTTGCATCTTTTGTATCAGCAGGTAGCTGACGAATTTTAAGTCGAAGATTGTACCTTGATGGAGCTTTGATGAGCTCTTGCAAACGAATGAGACCTTTAATTAAAAAGGAAACAAAAGAGTATTAGAGATAAAACAGACTGGATCATAGCACTATAAAACTATTGCATGATTTTATTGACCATATTTAAATGCATTACAGGTTAAAAACATTGAAATTATTATTTGGCAGAACTTTGAATCCTCTGTGATTTTTGTTAAAATAACTTCTCAGGATTCTTAAGGTTTTTTACAAATGACTATAAGTTCATATAATAAATATATAAAAGAATATAGAATGAAATATATCTTTCCATACCTCAATTTCAACTACAGTGAGTTGTTAATAAGCTTGAAATGATTCTGCTAGAACACTTTCTATGCAATAATACAGTTATGTCATGTATTTTATGTTAATAGTTGCTTTGTTACAATATGTTAGAGATCCTTGTAAGCCAGTGATTGCTGTTCCATTTTGTGCCTAACAAATATTTATTTATCATGAACATAACCTATATAGCTATTTCTTGTTATTAAAACTCTGATTACTTTTTTCAAGTTCATTTACAAATAATGTCTAGTGAATAACCTGTACAAGCAATGTAGTGAATATATAAGAGTAAAATAATTTTCCTTAATAAAATAGAATCAAAGTAGCTTGAACCATCATCAATTATTTTAAGAAATAAAACCAGCATTTTTTTGTACTGGGTTCTAGGTATAACATTAACTTCAAAAGTAAAAATACAATTAAATATAACTGTAGACATTTAAAGTAAGCATTTTCCTCAAGTATCTCACGTTATGTATCAAAATATATAAAATTAATGGATATATTTTCATTAGTTCATAGAACTATAACATATTTTAAAACAATGGAGACACATTTTTTATACAATCTTCAAGTAATGAAACCCATTTAAGAACTGACACAAAAAACCAATTATCAAAAAGAAAAAAAACATATTACCCAATTCTATTATGGTTTGGGCTACATTAATTTTCATTTTTCCTCTTACTCTTCCTTCTTTTTTACCTTTCTTTTTCATCCCACCTCATCTCTATAATCCAATCTCTATTTCTCCCTTCCCTTTCTATTACTAGCTTCTTTAATATTGGTATGGCAAACAATAATAAAGGAAAATATTTATAAATAGCTAATCTGGAATTCTCTGTGTATGTGTGTGTTAGGAATATACCTTATTAGTACTAAAAATCTACTGTACATTAAAGTTTGAGATCTTGAGAATAAAAATCTGACTCTAGGACTTTTAAAACATTTGCTTATTTGAAAGTCAGAATGACAGAGTGAAGGAAAGAGAAGAAGAGTGACAGGGAGACCAAAAGAGATCTTCCATCTGTTGATTACTCCTCAAATTGCTGCCACAGCCAGGGCTGTGCCAGGAGTCAGGAATTTCTTTCATCTGGACCTCCCTTGTAGGTGGCAGGGACCAAGTACAAGGGCCATCACCCTCTGTCTTCCCAGGTACATTAGCAGGAAGCTGGATCAGAAGAAGAGTAAAAAGGACTTGAATCGGCACACTGATATAGAATATGAGCAGTGGTTTGACCTGCTGCGGCACAATTTCTGCCCCTAGGGCTTTATATATAAGTTTTTAAATAAATAATAGTTTCATAATATGATGTTATAAGCATAGACAATAAAAATAGTAAAATTAACAACTTGATGAATATTCATTAATTTTATCATCAAAAAAGACAATTCAAAATAATACATGAAAATATTGTCCCATAAGATTTACTTCATCATAAAGTTATTTTGGAATTTTGCCATTTAAAATTCTAAAAATGTCAGTTGCACAGTATATTACTATCCTATTTAGTTTTATAAATTTATATATATAAATAAATATTTACTCACTAGTAAAATGTTACATAATTAATTGATATTTAATGTATCCATTAAACACACTACATCTCATTTTAGAGAACATGTGTAAATAAGAACAGATGTTAACATTGAACAATACAGCATTTACTTATAACACCTGCTTGATCACAGTAGTTCATCATAGTGGTATGACATCCTCCAAAATATGTATAGAAAGTTACACGTTTCTTTGAACATGGGAACACTCTGCTACTAAATCAGAATAAATTTTAAAAGGTAATAGTATTGTTTAACTACTTTTTATAAATAAACTAAACTATTCTTGCAGTAAGGCCATATTTCCAACTGTGTAAGGTATCACAATAATCTCTGGAGCCAGACACAATCTAAACAACTGCTTCAGTACCTTCATAGAAATATACTCATGCATATGTCTTTTAAACAATCTTCTGAGGTGATTTCATGAAAAAAAAGAAGTCAATTTCCAAAGATAGTCCTGGTTTCAGGTAAGTATCATGAGAGCCCTTTTTTTGAATTATATTGGTGTAGTAGTCATATGAGAGAGTAATTTTGTTACATTAACTAGTAGCAAAACACAACAAAATAATGAGTTCAAAGAAAGATTCCTAACTTTTCTGTAGAGAAGAAAGAGTTAGAAAACCATAAATACAAGGAGTTATAGGAAAAAGAGAAAAAAGATACTTCATTCAAAGATGTATCTTAAATAAAGATACTTCGCTCAAAGATGTGTTAAATTCTGGGGCCGGCACCATGGCTCACTTGGTTAATCCTCTGCCTGCGGCGCCAGCACCCCATACAGGTGTCGGTTCTAGTCCCAGCTGCTCCTCTTCCAATCCGGCTCTCTGCTATGGCCTGGGAGAATAGTAGAAGATGGGCCAAGTCCTTGGGCCCCTGCACCTGTGTGGGAGACCAGAGGAAGCTCCTGGCTCCTGGCTCCTGGCTTCGAATCTGCGCAGCTCGGGCAGTTGTGGCCATTTGGGGAGTGAACCAGCAGGCGGAAGACCTTTCTCTCTCTGGCTCTCCTTCTCTTTCTGTGTAACTCTAACTTCCATAATAAATAAATAAAATCTTAAAAAAATATGTACTAAATTCTTATTATAGCTCAAGTATTGTTCTAGACACAGGAGACACAAGAAAAGATAAAGAAGACAAGGTTCCTTCCATGCAACACAAATATATGTAGGAAAATAAAGGTTATAAAAAAGAAATTACCATGGAATGTGTTAAGTAATATTTTGGTGAGAAAAGTACAGAATGTTGAGAAAGCATGTAGCAGGAGGTTTTAAGGAAATTATTTAGCAGGAGGTGACGTCTAAGTTAATACTAGAATAAAAGGAGAAAGAATATAAGTAATGAATAAGAGAATAGTTTTCCTATATAGACATGGAAGTGAGAGAGCACAAACAATGAATCTTAAGAAGGGAAGAGAAGTGGTGATAAGTGCAATTGGTGAAGTGAGCAGAGGACTGCTAAAGAACCCTCATAATTTACTTTAAGGAGTTGAGACCTTATCTTAAGAGCTGTGGGAAGTGTCTACTTAGAAATCGTATTTCAAAAGAATCATTCAGATTATGGAGGACAGATCAGAAGAGCTCAAACAGGGAAAACAAAGAATTAGGAGGTGGTTGTAATAACCCAAGGGTTGCAATAATGCAGGAAAGGTAAGAAGCACTTTCAGGGCGAGAGGGCAGAGAGAATGAGTGAGAAGTGGATGGAGCAGACAGGTATTTATGAGCAAGCACTGAGGGTACTTGATGAGCAAGAGAGCTGAGTCAGGAAAGTTTCTTAGATTTCCTGCTTCAGCAACCACCACAGGAGAAGGAGTGCTTTCACTGACTCTAAATCATGGGAGGACTACGTCAATAGAGGAAACATCCACTCATTGATAATCTTGAATGTCTCTTTCATTTTGCCAACCATGTCAGGGGTTGTTAACAGAAAAATAAGTATCTGCGAATACTTTTTAAAAGGTATTATATTGAGTCTAACAATAAGATCATTGCTAAACCAGGCAAGGACAGTTTTAATAGGGTGCCGGTAAGTGTGCCATTAGTAGGAGGCAGGAAAAATCAGACCTCCTTAAAATCATCTTCATGCATTTCTGTGATGTAGCTTAGTATCTGCCCCAATCATATCTAACCAGCCTCTCCCTAATCCATCATTAAATCTACAGGATACCTTAGATTGCACTAAATATGCTGATTAAATGATGGTTTTATTTGCATCAGCAGTTCTCACAGTTTGCACCATATATTCCTGCATCATTTAGGAGGGTCCCTGAGATCCAACTCTTTTCATGACCATACTAAGGGACCACTTGGATTTATAACTTTTATTGTTTTATACATGTACAGTGGAGTGTTCCTGAAGAGACAAGATGTGTGATGTCACAATAAAAAAGGTAGAAAATGTGACATTGTGGCTGTTCCCCATTAAACTAAATATTGAAGAGACTTATGAGAATGTAAACTAATGCCACTTTCATAGGGTTTGATTTTCAGTCTAAAAATCTGCTGCATGTGTGGCTTTGTGGAAGCCATTACATTTCTCTTGACTTTAATTTCTTCTCTATAGTAGGGTAAAATTATATTTTAATGTATAACACATCAAAAATGAAACTGGCATGTATAAAACTCAAAGTAAGTGGCAATTTTTCATTATTATAGTACTGATTAACATGGGAAAGACAATCATATTTTTAAATGTGTTGGTACTAAATCTGTTCTTAGAAGATATTTTGACATTTATTGAGATGGAAAACATAACATCAAAATTTCAAAGAACATTTTAAGAGATTAGCTCATTACCAAAGGAAGAGGAATTACAGATTAGCCTAACAGTTTTGAATTGAAAAAGCTGAAATGACTAAAAATGTAAATTTTCTGAAAGATAACATCCACAATGGTATTTGTACAGTTCTTTCTAAGAATAAATACTAGCAATTATTTTCAAGTCTAACAAGCTCATGCAGATAGTCCATTGAGCTATCAGTTACAGTAAATGTTTACTTATTCTATCCACACATATACATTCCTGCTGGAATTAATGTACTGATTTCAGTTTGCCCTGGGGAATGATACTGAAGAGTAAAAAACTAAAAAAGATAAGTAAATAAATAACTGTTGCTAGTATGAGCTGCCATCTTCTACAAGCAAGAATCTGAGTGGAGTGATGTCTTTGTTCATTCCTTCAGCATATATTTTTTTGCATGCCTACTGAATTCAAGACTTTGTTTCATGGATAAATACAATGATTGGAATAATAGTATTTATTCAGTCTTCAACTGCAAAAGATACAGTTTGAATCTGACTTTTCTATGTTAAAGTGGATTCTACAATGCTTTTCATACCATTTTTTGAATAAAAATGTCTCAGCATTTCAATCCAAGCAAGGAAATTCAGAGAGTTGTTGGAATACTGAAAGTAGGGTACTGAATTTTATATTTTTGCTTTCTATCACCTCTTGAAGCAGGTCCTCTTTTGCTGCTAAGCCTTCATTACTCTCATGTGATGCTGCTTCTCATTTTTCTAGATTTCTCTCTCTTTTTTAAAAAGATTTTATTTATTTATTTGAGAGGTAGAGTTACAGACAGTGAGAGGGAGAAGTGACAGAGAGAGAGGTCTTCCACCTGCTGGTTCACTTTGCAAATGGCCGCAACAGCACAGAGCTGAGCCAATCTGAAGCCAGGAGCTAGGAGCTTCTTCCAGGTCTCCCTCGTGGGTGCAGGGGTCCAGTGACTTGGGCCATGCTCTGCTGCTTTCGCAGGTGCTTTAGCAGGGAGATGGATCAGAAGTGGAGCAGCCGGTACTGGAACTGGCACCCATATGGTATGCTGACGCTGTAGGTTGGTGTTTTAATCTGCTGCACCACAATGCTGGCTCTAAGTGAAGCTTTTGTATGGAGAAAAAATGACCATAAACAGTAACAATGCCTTTTAATTACAATATTAGCTCTGCATGTCCCACTGTGGATATCTACTCATCTTTCTGCCTTCCCCAATATCTTTCCTTAAAAGCTTACAGTATTTCCAAAATGCCAATTTCGGAAAAGATTACCTAAATCAAATTATTGTGTATATTTTTTTAAATAAAAGAGGATTTTTTTCTTTTTGAGAGAAATAAATCCCTCAAAATAATTAAGATGGTTTATATGTGGTCCTGTTCTATAGTCCTTTGATTAAAATAGAGAAATAAAAGTGCAAAATCGGGGGGCCGGCACTGTGGCATGGTGGGTAAAGCCGAAGCCTACATTGCTGGCATTCCATATGGGCACCGTTTTGAGTTCCAGCAGCTCCTCTTCCCATCCAGCTCTCTGTTATGGCTTGGGAAAGCAGTAGAAGATGGCCCAAGTCTTTGGGCCCCTGCATCCACATGAGAGAACTGGAAGAAGCTCCTGGCTCCTGGTTTCAGATCTGCTCAGCTCCAGCCGTTGCAGCCAATTGGGGAGTGAACCAGAGGATGGAAGACCTCTCTCTCTCCCTCTCCTTCTCTCTCTGCCTCTCATTCTCTCTCTGTGTAACTCTGACTTTCAAATAAATAAATAAATCTTTAAAAAAAGTGCAAAATCTATTTTGTTGAAAATGCGGTGAATACAAATAATTTGCAAACAACAGTTTTCAGAAATACTGTTTATTGGAACAATTTTGGCACCCAGTTAAGTTATTTAATGGCTTAGTAGAATTATAACTCTTTAAAACAGCCTTTTAATTAAAATGCCCCCTTTTTCCCTATTGTAATTAGTTTATGTAATGATAATAAAAAAGAAACAATTTGCACAGATGGATTCCTAAAAATCTTCTAACAAAGAAGAGCACTACATTGCAATTATCCCCTTATTTTGGTAGATGAGTAACATTCCATTACCTCTAATTCCTTCACTGAGAGTACATTATTTGTTGTTTTTTTTTTAATCTTTTTCCTACTTTCACATATTTAAGCAATAGCTGAATCAAGGTTTGTCTTTATACTATAAGGACAGAGGTCTAAGCTGCTCTTTTCAGAAGGTGCCATCAATTTGGCTTTTAAGGAGAATCCAGAAGGAGCCATTTATGCACACTCCAGCTGGCACTCTCTACTACAAAAATCAATCATGCCACCTCTCCAGCAGTCCTAGCTTCCCCAGCTCCAGGGAGGGAGTCCCAAATTCCTGCCATACCCAGGTATCAATTTCAGCAGCTATACAAACCAGAGCTTTGCCACCTGGCTTAATCATCAGGCCTATTTATCATTTTAGTTAATGTGATCTTTGTTCAAGCTGACTCTTACTGAAATGTATTGTATTATAAGCCAGGCAAAACTGACTGGTTGGTGGTGATCAATGTTTTATCATCAACCCTGCCCCCATTTTTTAGTTGAGAAAAGAAAATTTACTGAGAGTTGAAAATATAGTATTTTAAGAATTTGTATTTATTAGAATGTTTTATTTGGGCTGAAGATACATTTCAAAATAAATTAATTAATTTATATATGCCAGTTGTAGATTTTGCAATGTCTAGTAACATTGTAAAAATAGAGAAAGAAGCTAATTATAATAAGAAAGTTAAAAATGGTTCTGATGGAAGTGGCAAATAGACACTGAAAAATATTCTTTCTCCAAATTTTTATCAGCTAACCTTTCCCTGGAGGTAAGGTGGATTTGTTCAGTATAGAGAAAATAGAAAATAAAGAAATTGGAATTTTTTTAATAAAGGGGAAGAGAAACAAGAATGAGAGGAAACTTTCAAAGTGGCTTATAACCTTTTCAGAGTAGTGAAAGAAAGATATGCATATTAAAATTAGAGGGCTAGCTTGCTTTGAATATCCTCAAATCCTGACCCTAATCTTATAGAAAAAATTTCCTTCTCTCATTTTGAATTTTATTTATCTTTAAAATGTGATATAACTTAGTAAATTCAACACTCAATATATGCAAAAACAGTTTATTTTGGTATATTGGAAATTCAAGAACAGATGAATTTCAATTCACATGCCAGTGTCAAATGTCAGTAGCTACTTTAGCAATGTGTTGAGAATGTCTGAGGCCCAGTTCTGTGTCTAGGGGCATGTTTCCATTAGGGAATTGAGTTTGGTCAGTGAAAAAGTTTGGCAATACCTACAGTGATAATTCCCCAGTTAAAATCTTCTCTTTGTAGTTTCATTATATCAAAATTTAAGGGTAATATTTTTTATTGATGACAAAGCATTTATATGTTTCACGATGGAAAACAATACAGTGTCGACCATATATTCTAGGCACTATGCTGTCTCGGGGTTCCTGGTAACCCTGAACCATGATGCATCCAAGTTAAGTGCATCCTGAGTCGGAATTCTGACAATTGCAGACTCTTGAAAACATTTTTAAAGTGTACACATTCAGTAACTCTACCTAATTTCCAATTTTCAAACACCCCTCAAATACTGAAAACTCCCTTTGACAGTTAATATGACTACATGTGTACATATGTGTACACAACATATACACACACACACACTCACACAGACCTCCTAAATTTCTATTTCCCTGGAAAGTAAATCACCTCTGTTCTGACACCTCTCCACAAGAAAATCTGACCGCGATTTCTTTTTTTTGTTCTGCTCCAATTTGTAAAGTGTAGACCACAACTCCTCACAGCACTGATACAGCTAACGAGATGCCTGTAGGTAAAGCCTGAGAAAGGAAGTCTGTAATTGGCAGTATCAGGACAGTCTTAACTATGTAAGCCACGGAGACACGGCTGAAACTCACCAGTAGGTCTTATATGTTGCATCATCTTAACAAATTCTGAAACTCACATTACTACACAGGAAAATCAAACACTCTAATGCCTATCAGTCAGCACCATGCCTTACACATAGTAAACTCTTTCACTGTTTTCTGCTTACTATTTCCTCTTCGGACTCAGGATTAGTTGTTACATGGGTGCCTTGACAGGACTTATTTGCTCCCAAAACCTTGCCTGTAATTCTGAGTGATTTTTTTAAGTTTATTTATTTATTTGAAAGGCAGAGTTACAGATGAAAGAAGGGGGAGAGAGAGAGAGAGAGATATCTTCCATCGGCTGGTTCACTACCCAAATGGCCACAATGACCAGGGCTCTACCAGGCAAAAGCTAGGAGAAAGGAGCTTCTTCTGGGTCTCTCATGTGGGTGCAGGAGCCCAAGAATTTGGGCCATTTTCTTCTGCTTTCTCAGGCTCATTAGCAGAGATCTGGGTCAGAAGTGGAATAGCCAGGACTTGAACCAGCACCCACATGGGATGATGGGACTGCAGATGGTGGCTTAACCCACTGCACCACAGCACCAGCCCCAATCTTCTTTTTCTTTTCTTTTTTAAAGATTTATTTATTTGAAAGGCAAAGCAACAGAGACATAGAATGAGAGAGAAACCTTCTATCTGCTGGTTCACTCCCCTAAATGGCCTCCAAAGTGTGATCCGAGTCATGCTGACGCCATTCTGGTTCCCAACTTGGGTGACAGGTTTTCAAGCCCTTGGACCATCTTCTGTTGCCTTTCCACCTGTGTTGCTCCCTCTCTTCGTGGAGGAACGACACAGGACCCTGCGCTGTTCTTTTGTCTGCTCGGCCCTCCCAGGGTTTGCTGCTGGTTCTTCCCGGGTTGGCTACCGTTCCTCCACCTCCATGGAAGGGTGGTTCCCCCTGCCACTTTCCTCACTTCCGCGGGGGAGCGGCACACCACCGGCCGGCTCTCTCGGGGGCTGCACAGGTGTTCCTTCAGATAGATGTTCCTGGTGCATGTTGTCTCTCTCCTCCTTTATAGTCCTCTTCCACCAATCCCAACTCTGCTACCCACACGCTGAGTATGCTGCTCTCCTCCAATCAGGAGCAGGTCCTACAGTTTATTGGTTGAACTGGAGGCAGCTGTGTAGAAGCTGTTTCCTCCTCTCCCAGCGCCATATTGTGGGAGAGCAGATGCATAGAATAAGTCTTAATTCGAGTAACAGTCTAGTCTGAGTTGCTCCCAGTTGCTCCCCACACACCTGCATTAACAGGAAGCTGGATAGGAAGCGGAGCAACCAGGACAGAAACTAAAGCTCCAGTATGGGCTGTTAGCACAGGAAGCAGTGGCTTAGCCTGCTTTGCCACAATGTCGGCCTCCTGTGAATGATCTCTTTATCAAAATCTTTTCATTTAAGCCATCTAAATGAATTCAGCTTCCTGCTAGGAATCTAATCTAAGACAATGGCACCATCTATATGTTGGTAAGTTCCAAATGAGCCATCTTCATAAATTCTGAATAAAACCATTACTCTTGAAGTTTCCTCATATATCTTTTGGAGACTACTTCCTCGAACTCTAGACTCTTAGATTCACATTTCTGTTTGACATCTACATAGTAAAGAATTAACTGTACTCAGAGAGGTCTGGCCTTTGTTATTGGCTCCTGTGAGGTAATCTCTAAACCCTCAGAATGACCTCCGGACAAGAGTGGCTTTGTTTAATTAAATACGGTGAGCCATACAGGACAGGATGACAATGTGATTTGTAGTAGAGGCTTTGAGCCATATGATATCAACTCAGCCTCTGAAGAGGCTGGGAATAAGTCAGTTAAGTGGGTGGTCAGTCATTTCCACATGACTAAGCCCCAATAAAAGCTTTGGACATTAAAGCTTAGGTGAGCTTCCTTGTTTGGCAATGCTTCATGCATATTTTCACACATCATTGCCTGGAGAAGCCAGCACTGTCCACAGACTCACTGAGAGAATTCAACTGGAAGCTCTGAGTGCAGCTCTCTCCTGGATTCTGCAATACGCACCTCTTCCTCGGATGAATTTAATCCATATCTCTTTGCTGTTATAATTCGTAACAGTGAGTGTAACAGCTTTCAGTGCATTCTATGAGCCATTTCAGCAAGTTATCAAATTTGGAGGGTGATCTTTTTGAAATTAAAATTGCTGTCAGAAGTGAGTATGGTCTTGGAAGCTTCTGAGTATTGAAGCTGGTGTTAGAAATGAGTGTGGTCATGAGGACTCTGGAATAATGCTAAATCTCTGAATTAATTTGTAGCAGTTACTACAAACATATTTTTCCAAAAGTGGCTTTTCCTCACTGTACCCTTCAAAACTCCTCCTCCTTTAGTCATCCCCATCTAGGACAAGGCAAGGTTAGATTTCTAGTTATTTGTGGGTGATCCTATGCCTGGCTGGGAGACTGCCTGCTTAGCCCATGCAGGAGGTTAAAAGGGCTTGACGCACCATGCATCCCAAGAAAGACCCTGGTCAGGGACTCAGCACACTGAGAGCCACACATGACCTGACTGCTGGTGGGTGGCAGGAGCCCCAGGCACATTTCCACCACACTCCAATTCCTGTTGAAGGGTCTTGTAATTGTCAATCAGGTAAACAGCTCCCAGGTATGGCCCAGACCCATAAGCACCACCTGGGAGACTACATAGGCTACATGACCTATATGTAGCATAGCAGTGCTAATATCAGTTTTATCCTATAGAATTAGAGTTGCCCTAAACTAGCTACTCACTTCTCTTCCTGCCCCCAAAAAGCTTGTGCCTGATTGTTAGTAAAAGGACATGTTCACCAAAACAGTGAGTGTTGTACTCACTGTTCCGAATTATAACAGCAAAGAGATATGGATTAAATTCAGCTGAGAAAGAGGTGCGTATTGCAGAATCCAGGAGAGAGCTGCACTCAGAGCTTCCAGTTGAATTCTCTCAGTGAGTTTGTGGACAGTGCTGGCTTCTCCAGGCAATGATGTGTGAAAATATGCATGAAAATATGCATGGACAGTACTTGTGTCCAGTACTTATCATCAAAGAACGCTGTTGCCCCACCATCCCAACAGTGTGGGCTTCACAAGATGAGCCCGCAGTTACTCAGGTCAAAAAAATTGGTGTCATCTTTGCCCTCTGCCTCACACATTGCACACTGAAGTTTTTAGCAAATCCTATCAGATTTGCTTTCAAAATATATTTAGAAGGTGATCAACTTACCACTCCTAACACAATGGACCAAGCTGCCCTGTCTCTCAAATGGGTAATGCAAAAGCCTCCTAACTAGCCCTTTACATATTTGTACATACAGCTGGAATTCATTACCTGTGGCATTTATTTCATAGGTCTGGTGACTGTCATGCTCCAGAAATTCTTAAAATGGGAAAGTGGGATGCAGAAAGCAGGAATACACTGCAGAGGCTCTGACTCAGGACTGGATACCAGAAGAGTAGCTAGAGGGAGCAGTACAAGTGGGCCCTTGAAACAAGCAGTCTCCAGACTTGAATACAAAAAGGATATGTATGGATATGTATGAATACAAAAAGAATCTCATAAACCATTTGGGATTTGATTTCTGAGATTCTAGGGAGTCATTATGGTTTCAGACAACCAGTCCAACCAAAGAAAGTTGTGTGGAAAACAATACAGAGAACCAGATATCCCCACTGGGTAGGGTCTCAGTATTCAGGATAAAGAAAGCAGCAGGGGTGATAGTAATAGATGGAGAGAAAGTGCCACGTACTTGAGAATGACTCCAATCTGAAAAATGAATTCATACCTTCCTTTGCTGTGGGGTGGGAAGCATCAACCTGGTCACAGGTGTTATATGATATGTATGTTATGTTATTTGTATTTAGAGAAGTGCTAAACAAATCAGGAGCAGCCAGCTTGACTACTACTTATAAAAGTCAATACCAAAATAAGCTCTCCCTGTTTCTTCTTTTATTGATACACAAAAAAGCAATTACAGCATTATCAAAAAGCAAACAGTGCTTTTGGTCATTTCAAGGCTAAAACCCTTTCACTTCTAAAACCTCTGGTTCTAAGTTCGATGTCTGCTAGTGTCAATTTTCTATTCAGAATATTTCAATTTCTGAAAAGCCAATAAAATTAGTGTTGCATTTTAATTCTTTTTCTTTGCTTATTTCTATTCAAATTTTCTCACAACTTAATTATGAGAGAACTAAAGCATTTGTGACTGATTTAAGTACTGTGCTCATGGGGGAGGAAGGCACATTCATGCTAATGGCTTTAGCCTAGGCTGACCCAGCACTATACCCATCTTATCATCTAATTTTTCTTTGCCTTATCCATACATATCCTGTGTGTGGGCTTATGGTTGCTATCAGGAGACGGAGTAGGTAAAAAGTTTGACAGTTTCTTGAATAGGCAGTTGCATTTGTCAGGGCTCTCTTGGTAATATATACAGATTCAGTTCACACTACACTGAGCCAAAAAGCAACGCCCTGTCTCCAAGACTGAAAATAAACTCTAGGAAGTGTTGAAGTCAGGAAATCTTTCTTTATTGCTTGGTTCTCATTTCCTCTGTTACCTGCATTATTCCATAATCTTTTCCCATGTCATGCACAGAGGATCAGCAAAAGATCACACTTCTAAAATGTTCTGTCAACATCCTAGGAAGTTCTCTGGCCCAAGATTGAAGTTATTTGGTAGGAACAGAGGAGTTGAGGATAGATGCCTACCCCTGTGTAGACAGTAAGCAGTGGAAGGAGAAAGTCTCACTTGACTCATGTAGTCTAAGAGTTCCTTAAAGGGATTCTGGCTAGACCAACACATAAACAAACCAATTCATGCATCGCTGTGATGAAAATGGCTATACTTTGGCTTGTGATCACAGCCTCAAAATATTTTGGCTGAATGGTTGTTTATAATCGAAGTCACTAAGATTGTTCATCAAATCAGAACCTACTTTTAAGAGTGAAAGGAACAGATGTATGTGCTTAATAATCAGATCAGCATAACAAGCATAAACCAGTACTGTTCTGGGAAAACCAGTACTGTTCACTCTTCTTACTTTACAGCACTCCACATACCTCATCACATATGCTCTCTTCATCCCCTAGTATCCTGGCAATGTTCTTAATCCACACTCTGTGGGACCAACACACCTCATTGTTCAATTCTGATGGCCACATTACAAGCTCCTTTGTCTCCTGACAACCTGCTCAGATGTGCACCTGTCCTTCTGTCACTCACCCTGCCCTCTCAGCTTGTGATAACCCAACTTCAGCACTCTAGACAGTGGCTGATTAGGTGTCTTGCTGTCCTTTAATCCCCACTTGTGTCCAGGTCAGTGCAGTTATGAAGCAGCAAATGATCCTTCACAGCTCTTATTTTGGCTCTGTCCCAGGATGCTACTATTATTGGTTTTTCTCCTGCCACTTCATACCTCAAATATGATTTAAAATTGACATTGATAAAACAGCATAAGAAGCTTTACCTGGCTGGACCTTGAGTAACAATAATGATCAGAACTACTATGTGCTGATGAGAATGCCAAGTAGAATTTGACTCTTTAGGAAGTCAGATTTCATTTTATCACAGAATAAATAATCTTAACACCAAAGCTTTCAGTAACTGTACTCATTGAACATGCAACTTATCTTATGACTAGTTTATAGATGTGAATATATCAAGAATACATGCCAAAACATGCTGTGTGCTTTGAATTGGAAATGTAGAAGTGATATACAAAAATATAAAGAGGAGATACTTTCTACTGTGAGATTATAGGGTAGTGTGAAGACAGATAAGCAGATTTTTTTTCTAGTGAATTATGTAAAATAATGTAGGCATCACTAAAGAACAATGAAAATAGTTGGGACAGAATGCCTAAGGATAAGTAATCATTTGGATGGTGGATAAGAATGGGTGGGTTTTATAGCTAGAGGAAATAGCAGGCATAAAAAAGCCATGATATGAGAGTACGGCACATTCAGAAGTCTTACGAGTTATTTAGTTGATATTGCTGGAGAATCAAGTAGTGACATGGTAGGAGGTGAGGTTAGAGTAGTAGTAGGCAAAAACCACTTAGACTGTACTTTCTTTTTTTCTTTTTATTTATTTATTTAGGAAGCAGAGTTGCAGAGAGAGAGAGAGAGAGAGAGAGAGAGAGAGAGAGAGAGAGAGTCCTCCATTCCCTGATTCACTCCTCAAATGGCTGCAACAGCTGGAGCTGAGCCCTTCCGAAGCCAGGAGCCAGGAACTTTGGGATCTCCCACATGGGTGTAGGGGCCCAAGAACTTGGGCCATCTTCCACTGCTTTCCCAAGCCACCAGCAGAGAGCCAGATGGGAAGAGGAGCAGCCTGAACAAGAACCACCACCAAAAGGGATGCCAGCACTGCAGCACTGGCCCTAGATTGTACTTTGCAAGTCAAAGAACTTCACAGTGGCAAGTACTTTTAAACTAATTCAAACTGACTTAAATAGAGGAGACTTTTCTTAGAAAAATTGGGATAGTTTCATGAAACCCAAGTGTGGGAATTCAGTCAGTCCTTAAATGACAACAGGGACCAGTTTTGTGGTGTAGCGAGTAAAGCTGCAGTCTGCAGTGCTGGCATCCATTATGGGCATCAGTTTGTATCCCAGGTGCTGCACTTCTGATCCAGCTCCCTGCTATTCAGTTTTCCAAACTAAACAAAAGGGATGCGTATCATGTTAAAAAAAAAAAAAAGGACAAATAAGAACAAGACTAATATGAAATCTTTCACTTCTTTTGTGTGTGTCTGCTTTACTTTTTTGTTTCTAACTAGACCTGCTTTAGGTTTCATTCAAAAGACATCATTATACTTGAACTTGTGAGTTTACTTGTTACAGTACAGCAACTGGCAGAAACCAAGCAATCTCTTTTCATCTCAATTCCAGATTCTTGGAAGAGAATCTAAATGGTACAGCTATCTTAAATGTTATTCTAGTCAACTATAGCCAGGGGTACAGATTTGCCTTAAATTATCAACATTGCTGGTGTGGATATCATCTCTGAGGGTGAGGAAGCTAGAAAAATCTATGATTTAGCTGTCCATGCATAGTTTTTCATAATATGCATTTCCTGTAATTTTTGAAGATTCCCAATATGCACGAATTTAATTTTTGCATCAAAATAAGCTTATCTTTTAATTAAAAATTTGCACAAAGTTTTTGAAGTACTTTTGTACTTCCCCGTTGTACAAGTGAGATCAGTGCAGAAATTAAGAACAATACGAACATATTTTCCTATTAAAAGATCACTTTGGTGGTATTTCTAGAAATGGATTTGGGGAGCTAAAGTAGGGAATATTGAAAGAATCCAGTACATTAATGAAAAAAGAGATTTTTGGTTCTCCTACCTTGACAGCCGTAGGAAAGTAACAACCATGCTTCTGTGCTACCTCACAGCTGTCGGCCTCAACGAAGGCCACATGACCAAGAACATGAGCAGGCTGAGGCACAGCCATGGTCATGGCAGAAGCCTCATCAAGCACACCAAGATTGTGCAAGATATGATCTGGGAGATGTAGGGTTTTGCTCCATATGAGTTTAGTGCCATGGAGCTGCTCAAGGTCTCCAAGGACAAACAGGCCTTCAAAGTTACCAAGAAAAGTGTGGAGATACACGTCCCTGTCAAGAGGAAACTGGAGGAGCTGAGCAGCCATCATGAGGAAACCGACCACCAAGAAGGACTGAGCCTTTCCCTAGCTAATAATCCTTTCCAGGACCTCAGTGTGGGGGAGAGGGGATTAAAAAAACAAGAAAGAAAAGAAAAATGAGGTTTTTCTTGTATTTTGGCTTCCACTAGAATTAGTGATGGAATAGTAGGTGGCATTCTCTACTTGCATTTTGCATTATTTTTTTCCATATAAACAGAATTTCTTAAAAGTAAATATTTAACTACATTTTTAACTGAACAATGGGCATTAAATTTTTGAATCTTGACTTTAACTCAAAAGATCTTTGGGTTACTCTGAAATATATGCCATATTGCTATCATAATGTGTTCACATTAATCAAGATCACAAGATTGACAAATAACATTGAAAATGCAATCTATTCATTTATAATGAGAAATTAACTGTCATAGGCATGGAAATACTTGAATTGCATGGCCATTGTATTCTCAAACTACATAAGAACTGACATCATAATATTAAGGATGTTTAATATTAATTTAGAATCAGAACAAATGGAAGAGCCTCAATAAAAGTAATAATCATAGATAACACTAATTGATGGTTTTAGTTCTATCCACTAGAACTCTGAAGCAGTCATATTGTTAACCCCAATTTTCACATGAGGTGAAGACATCGGTACCTGGAGTACTATTTTCAAAATTTCATGGCTATCAGGTGACAAAGTCAGATTTAAACTCTGAAAGTCTTTCTGTATAGCAAGTAGACAAACAAATTGTATCCAGAGTATAATATGACTGGTCTTATTGGTGGCAAATATGAGAATTTATTTCTGAGTAACAATTCTTGAACAAGTATCATCTTTGTTTTACTTTAAAATATGCTTTTCATTTTAGATTTTGTCCTTTTAGAATATTTAAAATTATGCAGAAACATACAAAGAGTTCATTGAGTATTTCACAGATTTAACAATTTTAATATTGCATATTCACTTCATATGTAAACATTACATATATTCACATAAATACTAATTTGCTGAAAGCAGGGATAGACATATTAATATCACCTAATGTAGGATTCACAAATCCATCATAGAATGAGGAAAGAAGAGTATATTGGTATACAAGGGCTATAATTTGGAGAAGACAGCATTTATGCATATCTATATAGCAAATGATATGGTATATACTTTATTTTTTTACTAACTATATCTATCTACCTACCTACCTATCTATCTACCTACCTACCTATCTATACATTACCTATGTGTGTGAATGTATACACACACACATATGCACTGCATGTCACAATAAGAAGAAACATAAGTCATTTGTCTTCCTGTGTCTGGCCTATTTCACTTAGAATATACAGTCAGTCATTCTTCAAAAAAAAATTAAAAACAAATTTACCAAATGATCCATGTATCCCACTTCAGCCAGAGGAAATTAAGTCATTAGAGGGAAGAGATACCTGAACTCTCATATTTATCACAGCATTATTCACAATAGCAATATAGATGCTCAACCAGTGGATAAATGGATAAAGCATAATATAGATGCTCATCAGTGGATAAGTGCATAAAGAAAATGTGATGTATATTATATTTATGTACATGTGATATATATACACATTTAATGGAATATTATTCTGCCATAAAAGGTAAGGAAATTCTCACATTTCCTATAAAATGGGAAGAATAAGTCTGTTTTGAAGAAACTCAAATTACTGAAATATCTTCTTGATTGACATTCTTTTTCTGTCTTAGCTTACACTGATGCCTTCAGTAAGGAAAAAGTCACATTTTTCTTTTCTTTAAAATTTATATATTTATTTGAAGGCACAGTCACAGAGAGAGAGGAGGAGGCAGAGAGAGACAGATTTTCCACCTGCTAGTTCACTCACAAAATGGCTGAAATGGCCAGGGCTGGACCATGCCAGGAGCCAGGAGCTTTTTCTGAGTCTGTCACATGGGTGCTGGGCCCTAAGCACTGGAGCCATCTTCTTCTGCTTTCCCAGGCCATTAGCAGGGAGTTGGATCAGAAATGGAGCAGCTGGGACTTGACTCAGTACCCATATGCGATACCAATGTTGCAGGTAACAGCTTTACCAGCTACACCACAATGTTGGTAGCAGTCACATCTATTTTTCCCATGAGGATTCTGTATCTTTTAAGATAACTTTGCAAATTTTCATTCACTAAACACTGATTCCATAGTTTTAACCCTTAGAGGACAATTTCATTTTCAAATGTTTCCAAAATTCTCTAGTCCTCAACAGTGACAATGACAACTTTATTGTTCTTTAGGATAAATTTTTTCCACACAGGAGTTTGGAAGTATACTATTTTCTATTTGCTGTATGTCTATTACATAAACTTAAGCCTCCTACTTAAGCACAAATCTAACTTTATTATCAAGTATCCTAAATTTTTAATAGATATTTTATTTATTTTTTATAATTTTTTATTTAAGGTAAACACATGTATTTCAGATATACAGATTTAAGAACATAATGGGGGTCGGCATTGTGGCTTATCATGTAAAGCCTGAAGTGTCGGCATCCCATTTGGGCGCTGGTTCATGTCCCAGCTGCTCCACTTGCGATCCAGCTCTCTGCTATGGTCTAGGAAAACAGCAAAAGATGGCCCAAATCCTTGGGCCCCCACAACCGCATGGGAGACTCGGAAGAAGCTCGCGGCTACTGGCTTTGGAGAGGTGCAGCTCCGGCTGTTGCAGTCAACTGGGAAGTGAACAAGTAGATGGAAGACCTCTCTCTCTCTCTCTCTCTCTCTCTCTCTCTCTATCTCCTTCTCTCTGTGTGTAACTCTGACTTTCAAATAAATAAATAAATCTTAAAAAAAAAAGAACATAGCAATACTTCCTATACTAGGCTCCCTCCTACCCATGCACCCACCCTTCTTCCTCCTTCCTCTCTTATTCCCTCCCTTAATTTTTATAAAATCTACTTTCTGTTTACTTTATACTCACAAAATTCACTCTACACTAAGTAAAGAGTACAACAAATAGCAAGAATAAGGAAAAAAAAAAAAAAACTGTTCCTCAACAGCGGAGACAAGGGCTGTAAACAATCATCAAACCTTAAAATGGCAATTCAACTCCTATACATCACATTTTTTAGTACTCTATTAGTTTCCACAGATTAGGGAAAACATATGATATCTTTTTTTTGGGGGGGGGGAATGGCTTATTTCAGTAAGTATAATGGTTTCCAGTTGCATCCATTTTGTTGCAAAAGACAGGATTTCATTCCTTTTTTTTTTTTTTGACAGGCATAGTAGACAGTGAGAGAGACAGAGAGAAAGGTCTTCCTTTGCCATTGGTTCACCCTCCAATGGCCGCCGCGGCCGGCGCATCGCGCTGATCCAATGGCAGGAGCCAGGTGCTTCTCCTGGTCTCCCATGGGGTGCAGGGCCCAAGGACATGGGCCATCCTCCACTGCACTCTCTGGCCACAGCAGAGAGCTGGCCTGGAAGAGGGGCAACCGGGACAGAATCCGGCGCCCCAAATGGGACTAGAACCTGGTGTGCTGGCGCCGCAAGGCGGAGCATTAGCCTAGTGAGCCTCGGCGCTGGCCAGGATTTCATTCTTTTTTATGGCTGAGTAGCATTTTATAATTTTTTATCCAGTCATTAGCTGATGGATATTTGTATTGATTCCATATCTTAGCTATTGTGAATTGTGCTACAATAAACATGGGGGCACAGATCACTCTTTCATCTGATCTGCTGATTTCATTGGGTAAATTTCCAGGATTGGGATTGCTGGGTCATATGTTAGGACTATATTCAGATCTCTGAGGTATCTCTATACTGTCTTCCATACTGGCTGTACTATTTTACATTTTCACCAATAGTGGATTAGGGTACCTTTTCCCCCACATCCTTACCAGCATTTATTGTTTGTTGATTTCTGTATGAAAGCTATTCTAATGGGGGTGAGGTGAAATCTCATTGTAATTTTTATTTGCATTTCCCTAATGGCTAGTCATCCTGAGCATTTTTTCATGTGTTTGTTGGCCATTTGAATTTTCTGTTTTGAAAATTGCCTGTTCAAGTCCTTTGCCATTTCTTAACTGGCTTGTTTGTTTTATTGTTGAGTTTCTTGAGGTCATTAGATATTCTAGATATTATTCCTTTATCAGTTGCATAGTTCACAAATATTTTCTCCAATTCTTTTTGTTGCCTCTTCTTGTTGCTGAGTATTTCCTTTGTAGTGCAGAAGGTTCTCAGCTTGGTGTAATCCTATTTGTCTATGTTGGCTTTGATTGCCTGTGCTTCTGGGGTCTTTTCCAAGAAGTATTTGTGTATGCCAATGTCTTACAGAGTTTCCTCAATGTTACCCTCTAGTAATTGGATTGATCAGGTCATAGATTTAGATCCTTGATCCATTTTGAGTTGATTTTTGTATAAGGTGTAAGGTAGGGGTCTTGTTTCATTCTTCTGCAAGCAGAGACCCATTTTTCCCAACACAATTTGTTGAAGAGACTATCCTTTCTCCAAGGATTGATTTTGGCTCCTTTATCAAAGATTAGTTGGTTGCAGATGTGTGGATTGACTTCTGGAGTTTCTATTCTGTTCCATTATTCTACAAGTTTATTTTTGTGCCAGTACTAGGCTGCTTTGATCATAACTGCCCTGTAATATGTCTTGAAATCTGGTATTTTGATGCCTCTGGCTTTGTTTTTGCCTTTTAAGACTGCTTAACTCTTCAGGGACTCTAGTGTTTCCATATGAATTTTAGCATCTTTTTCTTAAACTCTTTTTTTTTCATTTTTATTGTCTCGAAAATTTCTCTCTTTAGATTTTCTGATGGTTATTCACTTTGTGTATTGCTCTTTAAATTCTTGTCACTTTTCCATAAATCAACTAATTTAAATTCCCAGCCCTGTTAAGACAGAAGGGTCCATTTCTCCTAAATCATCCTGAAATAATACAATGATGCATACTGTCTCTGATAATCCATGTTCAGCAATAGTCCTTCACTGTTATTCCATGTAGAATGTCTGACCACAGGGTTTAATTAGCATAGCATCCCATTGCACATTTTAGTATTTATATATAGTTCTTTGTCTCCATTCCTTATCAATATGATGCCATTTCTATTGATTAGCACATTAATTTTGTGTCTATGGCCCATTGTGATTCATTTTAAACTTTAAAAAACAGTAAAACAATTCATTCACTTACTTTTTTAGTTCAGTGATATGTTAAATTTTGCCTATATGATAAATGGCAAAGCAGTAATTTAGAAAATTATGCAACTTGAAAAATATTTCAATAGCCACTTTATTGCAGGATGGTAAAGTTAATTACAAATTCAAACTATAACTTAGTAATAATTAGGCAGCATGTTTTAATAAAAGCAAGCTGCTCATTAAAAGTAGTCATGGGTGGAAAATATCACTATGCCCCTATCTGTATATATGAAATGCATGAAATTTGTTCACATTAAAAAAATAAAAAATAAAGTGATTATGGAACAATTTGAAATACAGAAAAAAAGGATAAGAAACTTATGACTGGCCAAGGGATCTCTCATTTTATGAAATTCACATGTGACTTTTAGGAAGGATAAAGTGTAACTTCAGTAGAGAGCAAAGGTCATATTCATTTTGATCTAGTGAGTCAACTATTTCTAATCACCTCAACCTGGACAGGTACATTTGCAGAACCGACTTGTTTGTGCCTTCTTTGCCAGCAGCTTTAGCTCTGCTATAGATTTGGCAACTGTCTCCTTTTTCTTGCTGTGCAAAGGCTCTGCACCAGATGCTTTTCCACCCAGTTTATCATGTGCTCTTGTTCCTTTTGTTGCATCATATTCTGCACAGAAACAAGATAGTCCAGGCAATTCTTTACCTTCTTGTGTGCTCTATGAAGCTGCTCACAGTAAGTCATCTCCAAGGCCTAGCAATGTTCTTCCTGTGGACATCAAAAAGGTAGTGGCAAAAAAAAAAAAAAAAAAAAAAAAAAAAAAAAGTAGTGGCATTTCTGAACCAGAGTCTGTTATGACTTTTCTTGTGCATTGCATTCTGGATTTCTCTGATGGAAGGCTGCTTCACCTTTTCTAGTTGAGTGTTGTTTTTTTTTTTTTTTTGCTCATAGAATTGATCAGCAAATTCACCAATCAAGGCACCATATTTTTTAAATTACATATACAAGTAACCCTACTATTGATATGGTAGAGGTATCTGAGGTAATCACAAATATTTCTTTGGACAGACATAAAATAAGACCAGTTATGAGCATGTAACGTCCTGCTACACCTATTTTATGATAAAGGGACTGGAAGAATTCTCCAGGGATCAGCCCTAAATGAACTTTTCCTGAGGGAGAGATGGTACAGGGGCAAGATTTGGCCTCCCCATGTGGAAAATCTTTGTTGCCCACCATACCTCTGGACCTAGGAGACCTACATTATTCAGATAGGACTCTTCTGTGACAGCAGCAGAAAACATCACAGCGGAAAACATCATCAACAACAGCCCAGGTATCCCTGTGATTCTGACCAGAGAACCTAGGAGCAAGATGGCTGCTCACAACTTGTTTTATTTTTATCTAAATTAAACTGTTATTTGATAATGTTTATGACCATTTATTATGTGCAAGTTGTTTTCTTCTGGTCAGGAAAATGAGGCAGAGAAATTTAAGCATAATAAAAATTATTTAAACTTAGTCAGTGGCAGATGTGAAATTTGTACTCTGGTCCAGCTATATTTTTTATTATGAAAAAATTGTTCTTAGAAATAGGTATGGGGCCGGCACTGTGGTGTAGTGGGTAAAGCTGCCATCTGCAGTGCTGGCATCCCATATGGGTGCCGATTCAAGTTCTGGCTGCTCCACTTCTAATCCAGCTCTGCTATGGCCAGGGAAAGCAGTAGAAGATGGCCCAAGTCCTTGGGCCCCTCCACCTGTGTGAGAGACCTGGAAGAAAATCCTGGCTCCTGGCTTCAAATTGGAGTAGCTCTGGGCATTGCAGCCATCTGGGGAGTGAGCCAGTGGATGGAAGACCTCTCTCTCTCTCTCTCTGCCTCTGCCTCTCTGTAACTTTAACTTTCAAATAAGTAAATAAATAAATATAAGAAAAAAAAATTGGTAAATAAACTGAGCTCAGTTAGTAAGTCCTGCTTCCTTTTGACAAGTCTGTCAAAATATCTAGATAATAATATGCCTTAAGAAGAATATTTTTTTAAAAGATTTATTTATTTGGGAGTCCGAGTTACTCAGAGAGAGGGAGAGATGGAGCAACAGAGATTTTCCATCCACTGATTCACTTTCCAGATGGTCCCAATGGCAAGGGCTGGGACAGGCCAAAGTGGAAACTGAGCTTCATCCAGTAATCCCACATGGGTGGTAGGTGCTCAAACACTTGGGCCACTGTCCGCTGCTTTCCCAGTCCATTATCAGTGAGCTGTGTCTGAAGTGGAGCAACCAGGACATGAACAAGCACCCATATGGAATACCAGCATTGTAAATAGTGGCTTTATCCACTAAACCACAGAGCCACCCCCACCTTAAGAAGAATATTTAACCATGTCATGAAGGATAGAATAAGTGCCTCCAAAAAACATCCATGCTCCACTGGTATTTTACCTATTAGATTTACTGGGCAGAACACAGACTCTGCAGTTCTTGGGATCAGAACTAAAGTACAATTAACAGTTTTGCTATTGAAAATATGTTTGAATCTTCTTAAACAGTTGGAAGAAACCTCTGAACATGAGACTTAAGAAGAGAATAATCATTACATGAGTACCCTAAAATCAGAGGCACTGTAAAGGTTTTTGTAACTTCATTACCCTCTATGAGATAAACTAGGGATGAGAATCACTGATGTCTCATGCAAAGTTCTTTAGCTATAGTTTTCATAATATTCAAAGGTAAGAGTTATTTGCATTTCCAATTTCTTGATAAAATTAAAACTGCACTAAAAACAAAGTTTTCAACAGAAGGAAGAGTAGTGCATGCAAGGTAAAGCGTGGGAGGTGGAGATGATTTCAGAGCAGAGGTGGATAGGAGAGTGGGCTGGGCATGTAGAAAGTATCAAAAGGCAGAAGAAAGGGCAGAGCTAATGGCAAACTCCTGGCAGAGATCCATATTCAGGTCTCAGCTGTGAGATGTATTGACATTCTGGGTGGGCAAAAGAACAGTAAGTTGGAAGTAGCACAGCTGAAGTAGAAAACTAATTCATCAGTGGGGCAGTCCTTCTTCCCAAACAGAAATCTATAATGTCAGTCTTGAAATATTTTGTAACGTGCATTGGTGTTGGTCTTGAATATGTCAGTGTGGAGACAGGAATAGGATGACAGGAGTTAAGTAGCAACAGATGCCATGTAATCTCTACCTCCTATTCAGGCTTCAGAGAACCTTGTCCAGCTATTCAATTTGGGAAACACTCTGGTAGCTAGAAGCAGAGATCAGAGGGTAGCAGAAAGCATTAGGCTAGAGTTAAGGACACCAGTGAAATTCATTGTGATTCAGGAGCAATCAGTCTCTAATTTCAACAAAAGACTGGAGGACAAAAAAGCAAAACAAAACAGTTCAAACAAATGACAGGATCCCATTTGTATTTTTGTATAGATGTGGGTATCTGCTGATCATTATAAGACACAATGGCATTGATTTTAGAATAGTAGATGAACTCTAAATCCTACTTACATGAGGTCAGAGCTTAAGTTAAGTACCTGGCATGGTAGTCCCAAATTGTGACATCAGTTGCTTATTCAATTTTGATAAATATTTTTAAGCAGCTACTATACTCTCCTAGTTGCATAAAAAACCATGGAAACCAAATGACAGACATTATCCTGGGGTTGAGGGAGAGGAAAAATAAACCATCAGTTGTAGTACATTTCAATAAGTACTACCATCAGCAAAGTGCAGAGGAAAGTAAAATTTTATAGTCAAAAGCTATTTAAGATGAAATTTTAAAGGATTCTGAGTTTAAAAGGTAAAGAAGGGGGTTGACTCTTTATGGGAGAATAACATATTTCAGGAAGAGGGAACTTAATACTTGAAGGCACTGGCAATGAAACAGAACAGTGAGTCTAGGAAACTCAGTTTACCTGGCATTGGACAAAAGGGAAATACAATGGTGACAGGTAGAAGTGGGAGACAGTAAGCATAGGCTGTGTCCTTAGATAGGCAAGGGTGACAGCTCAGAACCAGGTAACTAAATAAGTCAGTCTGGAGTATATGTTTCCAGGCAAGATATTGAAGAATGAGATGGGTAACATGTTTTGAGTGGGTAATTTGGTATGAAACAAATAAGAGTTGCCTGGGGCAAGCAGAAAATGGAGGTATGGCAGACAGAATCAAATGTGTAACCCCATGTGGTATCCTCCCATGAGCAAGCTCTATTTGCACTCTAAATATGTTTACAACCTTAAGGCAACTTTCAGCAGATCTTGACACTTTCCAAAATGAAACCTACAAGTGTAGATTTTGCAGTAAAGTTAGTGGGAAAGACAGGAGAAAAGATTTTTATTACAAGTCACAACACATTCCAAAAATCCCTAAGTCTCTCTTGGTAATGTGACACATTGTTTCCTTTTCCTCATGCGTTATCCACTTCTCTCCCTCTTTCTTATGGCAAATATAAACTCTATCTCAATTCCGCAATCTTAAGCACCAGCTGTGACAAGCCCCAGAGGTCTAACTGCCAAGTGGGTTAATCAAAGCCGTCACAAATTAGATCTCTCCTTTGAGAAAACTGCTATGCTACCTGCTATGAAAAAATAACAATATATTCATATTGTTATGCTATTTAAAAAATACCTTCATATTACTAACATAGTTGGCCAGAATTCTCTCAATTGTCTCAAAGTTTCCTTCACTACAGTTTATTCCTATGAGAATATAAACATACTAATTAATTTAATTTTAATAACATTTTTCCTGACACTGATTCCTCTGCCATTTACCACTTCATTTTTCTGCCTTTTTTTTTTCCTTTGCAGAGAACATTTCAGAAAAAGTTGTGGTCTGATTTCTAAATTCCTTGTCTTCTTTCTAAGTTCAATATGTTAATGAAGCGCCGTAGTCTACATGGCTTATAAACAAGACATTTTTGGAGCTGGCGTTATTGTGTAGCAGGTAAAGCCACCATCTGCAACACCTGCATTCCATATGGATGCTGGTTCATGTCCTAGCTTTTCACTTCTGATTCAGCTCGATGCTAATAACTTGGGAAAAGCAGGCAAGGATGACCCGTTGCATCCACAAGGGAGACCAGATGAAGTTCGTGGCTCCTGGCTTTAGCTTGGTTCAGCCCTCGCCATTGTGGCCATCTGGGGAGTGAACAAGAGGAATGAAGATCTCTCTCTCTCTGCCCATTTCCATAACTCTGACTTTCAAATAAATAAATAAATTAGTCTTTATTAAAAATATAGGCATTTGTTTCTCTTGTAGATGCTGTGAATTTGCAAGTCGGGTACTATTATGTTCGAGTCCTGATGAGGGCCTTCCGTGTAGTGAGCAGCCACTTTTTCAATGTATCCTTATAAGACTTCAGGTTAATGAGCTATCTCTACAATCCCTCTGTATATAGGTTCTAATCATGTTCATTAGAGCTCCACCCTTAGGACCTAATTACCTCCCAAAGATCCCACCTCTAAACACCAACACATTGGGATGAGATTTTCAAAAAGAATTTCATTTCAGAAACACACATTCAGTCCATTATATCTTGCAGTCGGTTTTGAGTTCAATCTAATCAGTTGTTTAAAACTCTATCATCCTACTGAAACTACCCTTGTTACGATTAACAATGAACTTCCAGGTTGCTAAATATAAGGATCAAGTTTCAGCCTTCATTTCACTTGACAAATCAGCAATATCACTACTTGCCTCTTATTTATTTATTTATTTTTAAACTTACTTAAGCAGAATTACAGAGATAGTGAGAGACAGAGAGAGTTTCCATCCTCTCACTGACTCTGCAAATACCTACAATGGTTGAGCCTGTCTGGGAGCTTAGGATCCTAGGAATCCCATGTAGGTGGCTCACGTGAGCCATTTCTGATGCCTCCCAGGGTCAGCTAAAGAAGTTAGAGTCAAGAGTGTAGCTTGTTATTGAACCCAGGCACCCAATTTGAGACACAGGCTTCTTAACCAGCTTCTTAGCCAGTAGGCCAAACGCTCATCCCTCACTGCCTTTTTAATGTGGTTTCTTCACTTGACTTTCAAGATATCCCATCTTCTGGATTTTCTCCCTATATCACAGACCATTTCTTCTCATCTGTCTTCTTTGCACAGATTCACATATCTGTTGATATAACCTAGCTTATATATAATATAATATATATAATAATATATAATCTAGTTTATATATAATGACCTTAATTATAATGACCTTAATAATATTCTCCAAAGAATATTTCAGTCCATTCCCTACTGGATCTCCAGAATCCTACATCTAGCTCTCTCCTCTATCACATGTTCACTTGGATGTTAAGAGGCACCCAAAGTTTAACATGTCCAAATGGTAATCTGCTCCAATCACAGTTTTCTCATTCAGTTGATGATAGCTCCATTGTTTAAGTTGTCTCCTTAGGATATGTCCTTTGTCTAGGATTTTTTCTTCTTTGCATCCACATTATTTTTTTCTTTTTTCTTTTTTTTTCCCAAAGAAATCTTTTACTTAAGGAATACAAACTTCATGTATTTCATAAGTACAACTTTAAGAATATAGTGATTCTTCCTTCTATACCTGCCCTCCCACCCACACTCTCAACCCTCCTTCTCCTCCTCCCTCTCCCATTCCCAGTCCCATTCTCCACTAAGATCCATTTTCAATTAACTTTATACACAGAAGACCAACTCTATACTAAATAAGGAGTTCCACAATTTGCACACACACACACACACACACAAAACCTGTTCCTCATCAGCACACAACTAGTCTGCTTGGACTACCAAAAGTTGTAGCTTTCTTTTATACTTCAGTTTTCTCCTACTTTGCTTAAAATTGTTTCTATTGCACTTATCACCTTCTAACATACATTCTTACTTACATATTGATGACACTGATTTCTCATTCTCTGTCTCCCTCCATGGAATATAAACCCTATCAAGAAAGGGTTTTATGCTTGATTAGTTCACAGCTGTATCACAAGTGGTTAGGGCATGTCTAGCATGTGGTAGATGTTCAAATAAGTTTGCTGAATGAATGAATGAATGAATAAACGATCATGACCTTTCATCTTGAGAAGCTTGCAGTCCATTTGTGGAAATAAATTATATGTTGAAAATAAGTATGTCTGCCAGTAACGGGCAGAATGTGCCAAAGGATAAATGAGTAGAATAGACCCAAAGTGCTAAGGCATTGTTTTTTCTAAGGATTCAGAAGACTGGGCACAATTTGAATAATTCATTCTGGGTGAAAATTGGTCCATAATCTAGGAAAGTGAAGATGAGAGTAAAACATTTTAGATGGCTGCAATTTAGGGCCTCAATGCCATTTCTAAATTTAAAAGGAAGCTATTTGTTGCCCCCAAAAATGATAATACAAAAAGAGTTCATTCCAACTGGAGGTCTCTTTCTTCTCTGTCTGCAGAAGTGGGAAACAATGCTCCATTAATGGGGCTTTTGGTTAATGCATATGCAATGGCTGTTACGAGGAGCTGGGGGTAGGGGGATGTACAGGAGGAAAGAAGAAATCTAGCTGTAAGCCACATTTCAAATCAGATTTTTCTAGGGATGTTCACTGCAAAATAAGGGGAGAGGGAATTAAAATGGTTACTTAGAAACAAAAGAAAAAATAAAAGTGGGCCAAGGGAAAAGCTTTTAGCAAATGTGGAAAAAAATCGGTCTGGCACTGATGATGGGCCACTTAGGAGTGATTATTTCTAACAGAGTGAAGAGGGATGGCAGGCTCTGTAGGGTGCAGGCTGCAGCCTCCTCAAAGAGATATTGGCTTGTGGAACACCACTTTCTCTTGAGGCTTGGGCTGACATTCCGTTAATGCACACCAGCACCTGCATTAGCTGATTGTCGGAAGAGTCATTTATAAGACAAAACTGTTTTTGCTTTACCTTCTATTTGAGTAATCTTTAATGGAGAAGTTTTGGGCTAAATCAAGAAGGAAGCATATACATTTTATTTTTGTAATAAGACTCCGTCCTCTCTCCTTTTTCTTCTCATTGGTAATCCTGCTGGTGCTTCAGGAACCAAGAAGACTGTACACATTTTCATTTCTTTTATTTTCTTTCAATTTTATCTATTTATTTTTTTTTCTTTGAAAGAGAGAAAGCAAAACAGAGGGACAGAAAGAAAGTTCTTCCATCTACTGTTTCACTCCTCAGACGTCGGCAAAAACAGGGTTGGGAGAGACTGAAGCCAGAACTCATTCCTGGTCTTCCACATAGGCGGCAGGGATCCACGTAGTTGAACCATTATATGCTGCCCCCAGGGTGCACATTAGCAGGAAGCTGGACTGGAAGCAGAGGTGGGACTCAAACCCAGGCAGTCCAAATAGGATGTGAGTGTCCCAACTGGCAGGTTATAGCTGCGCCACAAATGCTCACCTGTTTTCCTCTCCTGCTTAACCAAACAGTAAAAGCTATGTTTCTGCTCATCTAGACTGACATACTTTTCAATCTGTTTCATCTTGAGGTATTATTAATATTTTCAACCTTTGCTCTTTAGTTGTGGTATGGAAAACATCTGCTCTTGAAGGCAGATAAGAAATTAAGCAGAAAGAAATGAAGGACTTTAATGCACACTATGGATGGGACCCAACCTATTTTCAGGTTGTTTTCATCAAAGGATGGAGTAATTTATCAGGGTATCCCAGGAAATCCTGTTTCGGAGAGCTTGTCCAGGAGCACTGAATCAGCTAGCTGACTGAGGCGTCTTTGGAAGATTTAGGTATGGCAAAATGGCTTTCCTGACCTTTGATACTGTCATCTGCAGTCCTAATATGTGGTCTCTGTTCAGATCTGGTGCCAAAGAACATCCTGGCTGGTACTTGCTACTTTCTGCACCCTTTTGTGTCTTCTTTCTTACTTTCTTCCTCCTCTCCTTCAGCCACACAGTGTTCAGCCACCAATAACCCAGAGCTCATACTGTGGGCTTTCTCTCTTTACTCTTTGCTGACATTTGGTCTGATGTCTCTGGCCCTTCCTGAAAGCACAATAAACTGGCCTGAACATTTTATAAACTCCATTGCCTATTTCTTGTAAGTCTTAAATCTCCACACACATTATGGGGACAGCTTTCAGAGAAGCTTGAGAAAGAGACTAACTTCTAATACTTTATGAAAATATGAGTGCACATAAAAACTTGACTGTAGCTTGTAATTTATGTGGACTGATTATCAGCTAATAAACATCTCTGTGGTGTACTGTCAGTCACTGTCTGTGAGGAAATTATTTGGTAAATGTTTTGAGTAGTGCAACAACTTGCTGTGGTCTAGAGGCATAGTAGTAGAATGGCTAACACATGGACTTGAGATTGAACCAAGCAGTTAAAAAGGAACTTCTATGAGAATGGCTCCAGTAAGTATTCATAATATTTAGTTCCTCATTCAATTCAATAACCACAGGAACAACAGTTTGAAAAATAAAATTGTTATTATCTAAAAGAGTAAATACATAGGATCATGGGTTGGTAAATAATCTTTAGAGCTTGACATTCTTGCTTTAGTTAATCATTGGCATATATCTTTCTTTGCATTAAGAGCAATGAGTATCACTGTGCATACTATCTTGATTCATAATATAAAGAAAATAGTATCTAGGGCAATATTCATATCCATTTCCCAGAGGAAACATTGCTCAGTGAAAGAATTTCTACATGGGGATGAGGTGGTTTGGGCCATAATTTGTGGCTTTTGATGATATAACAAAATATCTGTATAAAAGTATACCTTGGAATAATTAATGGCGAAGATTCCAAAATGGGAGATTAGGGAACAACATAGTGCACTAAGCTAAGGATAGCCAGTAAAAAAAAAATAAAAAGGTGTAGAAGGTGTAGAAAGTGCATGCTCAGGGAAGAGGACTGGAGAGAAACCCACACTGGAAATCCTACAGAAGAAAGAGGAACGTTGTGGGCTTGTGTGGAAGGTGTGGATGCACAGCACAAGCACAAACACAACTGCAGCAGCTGGGAGCCAGAACGGGTGGCAGTATGGAGACAGAGGTGAGACAGAACCACAGCAACCCACGGTGATATGGCCAGAGGGAGAGCGTGGCATGAGTCCAGACTGGAGCCCTGAGGGTAACAGTTGCTACTGCCTGTGGACCCAGTGGAAGTACAGGTGGGCACATTATCTCACCCCACCATCCCCACAACAGTACATGCTGCCCAGCTGAGAAAGGACAGGTGCCATTTTGGGTTTGGGTGTCAGATGCAGAAGCTTTTGTGCACATGCACAGCAACTGGCTGATGCAGGCTGCCTTACTGGTGGCAGTACTGGTGGTAGTGATGGGCAGGCAGCAACACTATGCCTTTTGTACTTACGCGAACCAGAGATTCTAGAGATTCTAGTGGAGGGAAGAATCCACAGCCCCACTTTGAGTCTGACTGGGAGGTGGCTGGGCAACCACATCAGATGATGAGGTGCCTTCAATCTCCCAGGAACAAGACAGCTAGGCAGAGCTGTCCTGGGGAGTAAACCAGAGGATGGAAGACCTCTCTCTCTCTCTCTCTCTCTCTCTCTGCCTCTCCTCTCTCTGTGTAACTCTGGCTTTCAAATAAATAAATAAATAAAAACATGCTTAACTCCTTGGACCCCTGCACCCATCACCCATGTGGGAGACTGGAAGAAGCTCCTGGCTCCTGGCTTCGGATTGGCACAGCTTCAGCCATTACAGCCAGTGGACGGAAGAGCTTTCTCTTTGTCTCTCCCTCTCACTGTCTGTAACTCTACCTCTCAAATAAATAAATAACATCTTAAAAAAAAGAGAAAAAGAGTTACAGTTAAGATTATGAATGCTGTATTGGATATATTGGGTTAAAACCTTGATTCTGACACTTATTAAAACATTCATTCTCTTGGAAATGTTCTTCAATGACCTTAAGACTCAGATGTCATATTTGTGTATAAGGGGACAATAAAACAGACTTGTTATGAAACCAGAAAAATGAGCATTGTATACTAAGTGCTTAGACTATAATTGGCATGCAGCAAGATTTTAATTGTTATTTGATGTTATTATTGATGTTTATCTCTTATGTACTACACCTCTTTCCAGTGTCTCTGCTTTATGTTTATGGTAATGCTTTAATCCTCCCCAAAGGTCTCTGTTCTTTTCCTTCTATCTATTACTGGATAAATGTTGGAAATTTTAACATGATACTGGCAGAAACAGAAATACAGAACTTTTAATTTATTGCAGGAAATGTAATATGTTCCATTGCTAAAGAATCTCAAAAGTCATCCAAAATTTTCTGTGGATATCTTTTGCAAATTTTGAAATGTAGGAACAGAATAGTTACAGAATTGCTTCAGTTGTAAAATAATGGCAATTTGAGATGTTATCCTGGCTGTTTTTTTAATTTTCATTTTCATATTTATTCTGATACAACTGAAATAGACTAAAAACACACATTTTTAAAGACTGATTTATTTGAAAGGCAGAATAACAGAGAGAGAAATAGAAACACAAGGAAAGAGAAATGGCTTCCATCCACTGGTACACTCCCCAAATGTCCAAAACAGCCAGGGCTGTGCTGAAATCAGGAGCCAGGAGCTTCCTCCAGGTCTCCTTGGGCCATCCTTCAGTGCTTTCCCAGGAGCATTAGCAGGGAGCAGGATCAGAAGTGGAGCAGCTGGGAATTGAATCAGCACCCATACAGGATGCAGCCATTGCAGGCAGCAGTTTAATGCATTATGCCACAGTGCCAACCCCTAAAATGCACATGTTTAAAGTGTAAAGTTTGATAGTTTTAACATCATGGCATCATTACCACAGTCAAGATAACAAATATTTCCATCACTGACTAAGGTTTCTTCATGCTCCTTTGTAATTGTACACACTTTTACCTTATCAGAAGGCCAGGTGGTAAGAACTAACTAATTTTGATCAATACAAGTACATCTCCTTCTTTCTCACACAGACTTGTAGTTTTATATTTAAATCACCAAGAAGATAACAAAAGCTTTTCCTGAAAAATCCAAGTGGGGGATGTAGTTGTGTCAGAATATAAGTTCTTGGACAGAGAACTACAAGTATTTACTCTTTGTTCACTCAACAAATGTATACTGTTACATGGCCTGTACCAGAAGGTGATAACAAAGTACTGAAAACAACAGATTTCTTGCTCTCATGGAACAGCTTATTGGAGAAGGAAGCAATAAACTAAAAGTCTTATGAGAACAGTAGGCAGTCCCCATTGATACTTTTTAATATAATGTAAAAAGAAATGGCAAAAATAGAAAATATTCTATAGAGGCCAGCTTTGTGGTGCAGCAGTTTAAACTACCTCCTGCAATACCAGCATCCCATACTGGAGCACCAGTTGAGTCCGGCTACATTGCTTCCAATCCAAGTCCCTGTTAATATGCCTGGGAAAGCAGTGGAAGATGACCCAAGTACGTGTGCCCTTACCACCCATGGGGGAGATCTGAATGGTATTCCTGGCTCCTGGCTTCAACGTGGTTGAGCCCCAGTGGTTGAATCTGTTAGTAGGGTGAACAGCAGAGAGAAAATCTCAATCTCTCTCTCTCTCTCTCTCTCTCTCTCTCTCTCTCTTTCTCTCTCTCTCTCTTTCCTACTTCCAAATAAACAAATAAGGTGTTAAGAAAAAGAAAACAGGAAAATTTCATGAAGTGGATCCAGGATGACTCCATAATGAAAAACTGCACTGACCTCACCCATAGAAAGACAACAGAAAAGCAAAGGAAGGACCACTTTCTGGGACTAACAGAAATGTTCAGTGGAGAAGCGACAGAAAAAGAAGAGCGATTCCACGGGACAGCAAGGAAAGAGGATAAACATGTTTGAAGCACATGATCATACCACCAACCAAACCTGCACCTATGTAGTTGGCTGCCTCCTGAGAAATACCGTCTTCCCCAGACAAGGTAGGAAGAAGAGGCCATGGTGCCCTGACACTGGCAGCTTTAACAGAGGGAGAATTTCACAGCCTGCCACTGACTCCAAGTCCAGCCTGGGCAGTTGACTGGAGTCTGGGCAGTTTGCTCTGAAAATATACAGTCATCACACTTTCCCCTCCCCCACCATACCAAAGTGCCAACCTCAACTGGGTGTGGCAGAATCCTACCTGAACTGTGCTCCAATTCAGCAGACAGCACACAATGACACTGCTACCAGAAGTAACCAGAGCCAGACTCAGGGCCATTTACAGGGTGGAGAGCAAACCTACTGCATCCTGCAACATGGGAGCTCTGAGCATGAGCACTCACTTACTTCAGTCAATATGCAGGGATTCTCCTTAGCTTCTTGGGGCTAGCACCAGCAGCTGGTCATAAAAATCTGGACCTGACCTGAGGATGTTTCCTCTGCAATTCCTAGCTTGCAGCAATAGGAGCCCCAGAGACAAACCCCAGCTTACTCTTGCATATCACATGAAAACTGGGGGCATTTCCATCTGTACTTTGCAAAACTGTTGATGTTACTACTACAATCTTGGGAATAATTTTCATTCACTGGTATCTGGAGTGCTCTAGTGCATTGTTCTTCAGGTAGGTGGCTAACACCAACCCTAGCACTTGGTTCCCACCTTGTGCAATTGTTGTGCAATACCAGAACTGTAACAGTCACTACTAATTTCCTCAAACCCACTGGAATCTATTCAATGTGACCTAGGGAAGAACCTGCCTGCATTCCAGCTCCCTGGACCCATACCTGCCAGTGCAAATCTCGTGTATAACTTGTAGTCACCCTGTAGGACTATAACAGGGTTAAGATCCCATCCCCTAGTCCTGAGAATATGCTTTGGTGGTATAAGCCCTAGCACCAGTCACACTTTTCCTGACAGAATTGGGAAAGGTCCCCTCTATATCCCATAGTCCTAGAACCACAGCCAAACATAAATGTTACTCATAATCAAAATAAATGTATTAATGCAATTTAAAAATATTACAGTATCAAATTTCTTAAAAATATCACAAGGATTAATTGAAAGCAATGAAGTTCAGGTTTTCATTAAAATAATAGCCAAACAAAATATTGTCAACTTGTAAAATTGATTCTATAAAGAAAAACTTTCAGCTAATTGGATGATCTCATTTTGTTTTAAAGAATATCATGACATTTATTTGCTCAAGAGAGATGGGAAGTTTTAAAATTAAGCTTCAATTCTGTTGAACAGAAATGGTTTACATTTAAAAGTATTAGGTATTTTAAATTTGCAATAAGCAAACCTTTAGAAAGATACGAATACCTTTTATTATTTAACTTAGTGTGTGTCAGTTATTTCATCTACCTTGCCTCATGTAAGATTCAAAACAACCCCCTTTAAGTATCATGCTTTCTCATTTGAGGGAGAAATTGGTGATGGCCAATTGATGCATTTGGGGACCTAACCCTGCAGTTTTATCATTGCAACCTGTGTTGTAACGCAACAGCTACTGACAGGCTATTCTGAGGGAGGCTTCAGAGTGAACATCTCTCACAATTAAGTTAATAATTGCCATGTTGAGTTAAACCTTTGTATAACAACAAATAACTTTTAAAGTTAAATATCAGCATAGTTAAAGCTTCTTCTTCTTTTTTTTTTTTTTTTTTTTTTGACAGGCAGAGTGGACAGTGAGAGAGAAAGACAGAGAGAAAGGTCTTCCTTTGCCGTTGGTTCACCCTCCAATGGCCGCCGCAGCCGGCGCGCTGCGGAGGGTGCACCATGCCGATCCGATGGCAGGAGCCAGGAGCCAGGTGCTTTTCCTGGTCTCCCATGGGGTGCAGGGCCCAAGCACCTGGGCCATCCTCCACTGCACTCCCTGGCCACAGCAGAGAGCTGGCCTGGAAGAGGGGCAACCGGGACAGAATCCGGCGCCCCAACCGGGACTAGAACCTGGTGTGCCGGCGCCGCTAGGCGGAGGATTAGCCTATTGAGCCACGGCGCCGGTCAAAGCTTCCTTTTTTTTAAGAATGCAGTTGCTTTTAAATTTTCCTTCTTCTCTGTTATAAAGGCTTTCTACACCCATTTTATTTGTTGTATCGGTCAGGAAAGCTGTTATGTTTCCATAAAAGTAGTCTACAAATTTCAGAGATTAAACAACGTGACACTGCTTGTCTACTTTGGAATGGTAGGGTGGGTATAAGGCATGTTGTAGTTAACTCCAGGACTTCCATTTGGAGACATGCCTTCATCATTGCCAAGGCATGCAGCAGAAAATGTGACAAACTGATTACTGGATCTTGAAACATCCAGCCAGAAATGACTCAGTATTTTTGCTCATATTTCACTGGCAAGAGAAAATCACAACTTCATCCAACTTCAAAGAAGATAAGAAAATGTGATTCTGTTCTGTGCCTAATATGAGAGCCAGTTGGGTGAACAGATCTAATGAGTATAAAACTTGACTTTTAAATTTTCTAAGATATTTTAATAAATCTAAAATGTTTACTTAAAAATGGATTATGTAAATTCATTCAAGAAAGTTTATTAATTCCTGATGAAGCCCAAACCAAGATAGTCCCTAATGTCCTCTTTGTACCTATTTATGCATCCAACATGTCCGGTGATATTCAATCCTCTCTAGTTCTACTGTTGGCCCTGTGCAAGGTTGCTTCTGGCTAACCTTCTATAGTCCTTAAGTGGTTACATGCTGTGACAGTCCTGTTAGACTGCTCATGGTCTCTTTTAACCCACTGGTTATTATTCATGGGTAACACTAACTAATGACCTGTGTTTCAATCACAGTATATATTTCATCTTACTACAAATCTATCATATTACTTCACAGCTCTGTGAAATTGCATTTCCTATCCTAACCACCCTTAAAATCCCTTGGAGACTCTGTTTAAATGTTATTTCTATTTATTTTCTCTAAGCAGCTGGATCTCACTCATCTTACATTCTGTATGCATTAAAATTTTTAAATGATTCTCTTTCAACACTTCACATACCATATTATACTTTGTCTGGAAGACTAGTTTTTAAATAATTGTAGAACAGGAAACATCCTATCCATATTTAGTTCTTCTTTGGCCAACAAAGTGTCTGATAAGGAATTGGTATATTTAATCAATATATGTAATTAGTGTATAATAAATTTATGAATAGGAAGATGATATTAAAAAAATTACATTCAAGTATATATTCACATTAAATGTACATTTATAGAAGTTAATGAGATTTGACTTCTTTGCACTTACTATTAAGGAATGATGAAGAAGTTAAGAGAATTAAAGAAGAATGGTGAGAACTTCCTGAAGCAGCACTTGCACTGCTGTGACATCTGAGTTCAATAAAGGGTCTTTGCAAGTTGACAGCAAAGTAAGCTAATAAAACTGGAAAATAAATGTATTATTTGCAAGGTGTACTTCCATGTAACTCAAACTTGAATTTTTTAAAAAGTGTGCATCTATTGAAGCAGTCAATAGATTTAATAGTCACATATTCCCTATCAAACTCCCAATGACAGCAAAATACATTCTAAACTTCACAAGGAATCTCAAAAGTCCTGATTCACCAAAATAATCTTGGAAAGAAAAACACAGCTGGAAGTTTCACAGTTATTGATTACAAATTTGTTATAAAGCTGAAGTAACCAAAACAGTTGGCACTGTTTTGACATAGAGTAACTGGATACAATTGAAAACTGTGCGGCTGACACTGCCTGCGCTGGGGATTGAGTCCCTAATGTTCCACTTCCAACCCAGCTCCCTGCTAATGCATCTGGGAAAGCAACAGAAGATGGTCCAAGTCCTGTGCTCCTGCCAACCACGCGGGAACCTTGGAGGAAGTTCTGGCTCCTGGCTTCTCTCTGTCCCAGGCATGGCGGTTTTGATCATTTGGGGAGTGAACCAGAGGATGAAAGATCTCTCTCTCTTTTTCTGGATTTCTGCCTTTCAAATAAATAAAAAATAAATCTTTAAAAATAAAAAGGATAGAAAGCTGTGAAATAAGCCTTCAAACATGTAGTGAAATGATTTTCAAGAAATGTGACAACATCATTAAACATGAAAACACTTTTCAACAAATAATATTGGGAAAACTGAATATCCACATGCAAAAGAATTAAGTTCATCCCTTAATTTTCACCATATAGAAACTTCGTAAAAGATCTATGACTTGGAGGTCAGCGCTGTGGTGCAGTAGGTTAATCCTCCATCTGCATGCTGGCATCCCACATTGGCACTGGTTCTAGTCCTGGCTACTCCACCTCTGATCCAGCTCTCTGTTACGGCCTGGGAAAACAGTGGAAGATGGCCCAAGCACTTGGGTTCCTGCACCCACGTGGGAGACCTGGAAGAAGCTCCTGGCTCCTGGATTCATATCGGTCCAGCTCTGGCCATTGCAGCCATTTGGGGAGTGAATCAGTGGATGGAAGAGCTTTCTCTCTGTATTTCCCTCTCACTGCCTGTAACTCTGCCTCTCAAATGAATAAATAAGTAAGATCTTTGAAAAAAAATCTATGACTTAAATGTAAGATCTTACATTACAAAACTCTTACAAGAAAATATAGGGGAAAATCTTTATGACATTGGATGTGGCAATGATTTCCTGAATATGACACCAAAAATACAGGTTAAGGAAAGATCATAGCACATGACTCACCACAGCCAAAAGGTGGAAGCAATTCAATTACTTCTCACTGGATGCATGGATAAAAATATGTGATACATATTGATCATGCTGTAGGCTAAAGGCATTTGGAACACTGTGTCAATAGTGTAAAAGCTAAATCCTGTGCGGTATTTGCAAGTCCTTCGTATTTGTCTTCTTTCAGAATTTTTTTTTTTTTTTTACCATTTATGTGTTTCTTTGAAAGGCAGAGTTACACAAATTGAGAGAAAGTGGGAGAGACACACATACAGAGAGGTCTTCCATCTGCTGGTTTATTCCCCAAATGGCCACAACAGCCAGAGCTGGGCCAATCCAAGTCAGGAGTCAGGAGCCTCTTCCCAATCTCCCCATGTGGGTGCAGAGACACAGACACCTGGGCCATTCTCTGCTGCCTTCCCAGGAGCATCAGCAGGGAGCTGGATCAGACATAGAAGAGCTGGGACTTGAACTGGTGCCCATTTGGGATGTTAGCCCTGCTACAGTTTTACCTGCTACGTCACTACAGCAGTCCCTAGATTTGTCTTCTTTCAACACACAAATACAAGTATTCTGAATGTAGAATAGGTGCTGTTTTCTTTGAGAGAGGTTTTTTTTTCTTTCAAACTATGTTTAAAGATTGCGCTTGAAACATAAATTTAGTTCCTTGCCTGAGTTTCCAATGGCACCTGATGGTATTTAAAAGAAAAAAAAAAAGCATCGTTAGTAATTTTTGGTCTTCTTCTATGCCAGTAATATAGCTCTTTGACCTTCAACCATATTTTAGGAAAAGAAATTATAGCTCGTCATTTCTCATTGTGTAATTAATAGGGTAATTAACAAGTTAGTCTTGAGATTTCAAGGGCTGATTTAATTTTCTTTCTTTAATGTCAACCCAATTATTTCAATTGGATAAAAAGTTCATTGTGAACAAGGAATAGGAGATTTTTTTAAAATACTTGATTGAAGTCAGCATCATTAACCATGCAATTAGTACTTTTCTCAAAACTCTTTAGAAATTAAATTAAAAAGTAACACTTTACACTTTATGAATTAGATATTATAAATTATATCAATGCAAGTTTTCTTAATGTCATTAATTTACATTTCACAATTATACTGTTTTATTAGTAGAATGTTTTTCTCACATGTTAAAGCTAATTCAAAACAATTTCAAATAGTCTAAAGGCAATGATATTTTTCACAATTAATACTAAGTGAGCAAGTTCAGATACCTCAAATAAATGTTTTTAGAAGTTATAATGAAGTTAGGATGATGTTTTTATTGTTAAATAACAATAAAGCCACCTGTTTGCTTAAAATTTGAAAATTTGTTCTATATGCAAAATGACACCTTTGCTTATTATATTGACAAGTGTGGTTGAATGTTAATTATTTTTCAAAATGTGAAAATGTGTGTATTAGTTGATATTGGATAGCATAATGGTCTGTAAAGGGTGGTAGGTGGACTAGCAGCATCATGATTACTGGGAACTTAATAAGAATAAAAGATCAGGCCACATCTCAGACGCATTAAATCAGAAACTGGGAGTAAGGCCAACAAAAGGTGTTTTAACAGGCCCTCATAATGGTTTAAATGCACACTGAAGTCTGAGAACCAGTAGGAGAGATTCTGTTATAGCAAATGCAAGGTCTGTAGTAGATACAGATAATTCTTCGGGACAGCTCTTTTTAATATTATAGCTCAGCATTTTCAGATGCTTTGGAGTTGTAATACAATTATTACTGTAGGAAATGTGTGAGCTGGAGAAATAAAAGCCAGGCAATTAAATACTTCCACCTGGAAGTGAGCAATACTACATACCACATTTCTTCAACAAAACAATCTACTTGGCCACATCTAAATTCAAGGATTGGGGAACTATAATTTCCTGAAGTCTAGAAGCAGTGGAAGTCATACACTGGTAAACACTAGCAGTACCTACCACAATCAGCTCTGATTCATATTCCAAATGCAACATCTACCTATAACTATAGGGTTGTTGAATTATGAGGATCAGCCAAGGAACAGCCAGCGTGCTGCACAGATCCGAAGCCAGGAGCCAGGTGCTTCCTCCTGGTCTCCTATGCAGGTGCAGGGCCAAAGCACTTGGGCCATCCTCCACTGCTTTCCCGGGCCACAGCAGAGAGCTGGACTGGAAGAATAACAACCGGGACAGAACTAGTGCCCCAACTGGGACTAGAACCCAGGGTGCCGGCGCCGCAGGTGGAGGATTAGCCAAGTGAGCTGTGGCGCCAGCCGGAATCTTGTTTTAATATCAACCCAGGTAGTCCTATTCTCATGTAACAATTAAATATAAAAAACTGTGTTTCGGGTTTTAATTTTAATATGTTATATAATAAGTTTTACCAAAGAGAATTTATTGGAATTATAGAAATGTAAATGTTTGGCCAGCACCGCGGCTCACTAGGATAATCCTCTGCCTTGCGGCGCCAGCACACCGGGTTCTAGTCTTGGTTGGGGCACTGGATTCTGTCTCGGTTGCCCCTCTTCCAGGCCAGCTCTCTGCAGTGGAGGATGGCCCAAGTCCTTGGGCCCTGCACCCCATGGGAGACCAGGAGAAGTACCTGGCTCCTGCCATCGGATCAGCGCGGTGCGCCGGCCACAGCGCACCGGCCGCGGCGGCCATTGGAGGGTGAACCAACAGCAAAGGAAGACCTTTCTCTCTGTCTTTCTCTCTCACTGTCCACTCTGCCTGTCAAAAAATAAAAAAAAAATAAAAAAAGAAATGCAAATGTTTATGAATAGTAAAATACATTTGACTATGGTATTAGGATAAGGAAAGGTGCATGTTAGGATTTATATTGTTTTTAAACTTTAATAATCAGCACACAGTTTATAACAAGATAGATTTAGTGTGAATTTAATGCATTTTTACAAAAAAAAATTAAGTTCCTATTTTGAGTTACCAAAATGTTACCTCAGTGAACACTATGATTATTTCAAGAATAAACACCAAAAAAAAAAAAAATCCGAATTCTATTTAAAACTGGGAAAATAATCTGAATAGACAATTTTCAAAAGAAGTCATGTAAATTGTCAACACATGTATAAAAAATGCTCAGTGTCACTAATAATTAGGGATGTAAATAAAAATCACAATAAGCTATCATCTCACCCTGATTAGAATATCTAGTACCAGAAATATATAACAGATAATGATAAGGATGCATAAAAGGGAGAACTCTTAAACAGTTCATGGAATGTAAATTAGCACAGTTACTGTAGAAAAGTGTATAGAGGTTTGTCAAAAACTAAACCAGAACTACCATATGATCCAGTAATCCCACTGCTGGTAAACTCTGACAAAATAGAAATAAGTATGTCAAACAGATAGCTGAGCTCCTATGTTTAGTGTAGCACTATTCACAATAGACAAGATATGAAATCAACTCAAGTGTCTATCAGAGGCTGAAAGAACAAAGAAAATGTGATCTATACACACGATGGAATACATAAGACAGAATGAAATCCTGCTATTTGTGGCAAAGTAGATGAAACTACAGGACATCAATTGTTACATGAAATAACTCAGAAGCATGGAAAGATAAATAACACATGTTCTTACACTCATAGGGAAGCTAAAAAAGTTGATGTCATAGAGGTAGAGAGAATAATGGTTACTAGAAGAAGTGTAAGAGGAGAGGCGGGTAGACAGAGGCTGGTTAACTGGTACAAAATCAACATTGCAGTTAGGTAAGAGAAGTAAGTTCTAGTGTTCTGATTTCATAGTAGCTTGATTATAGTTAACAACAGTTTATTGCATTTTTTTTTTTTTTTTGGACAGGCAGAGTGGACAGTGAGAGAGAGAGAGAGACAGAGAGAAAAGTCTTCCTTTGCCTTTGGTTCACCCTCCAATGGCCACTGCGGCTGGCGCATCGTGCTGATCCGAAGCCAGGAGCCAGGTGCTTCTCCTGGTCTCCCATGGAGTGCAGGGCCCAAGGACTTGGGCCATCCTCCACTGCACTCCCTGGCCACAGCAGAGAGCTGGCCTGGAAGAGGGGCAACCGGGACAGAATCCGGCGCCCCGACCGGGACTAGAACCCGGTGTGCCAGCGCCGCAAGGCAGAAGATTAGCCTATTGAGCCACAGCGCCGGCCTATTGCATATTTCAAAATAGTTAGAAAATATATTGAAGGTTCTTTTTTTTTTTTTTTTTTTTTTTTTTGATAGAGAGGATTAGACAGTGTGAGAGAGAGACAGAGAGAAAGGTCTTCCTTCCGTTGGTTCACTCCTCAAATGGCCGCTACGGCCAGTGCTGCACTGATCTGAAGCCAGGAGCCAGGTGCTTCCTCCTGGTCTCCCATGCGGGTGCAGGGCCCAAGCACCTGGGCCATCCTCCATTGCCTTCCTGGGTCACAGCAGAGAGCTGGACTGGAAGAGGAGCAACTGGGACAGAACCGGCACCCCAACCGGGACTAGAATCCAGAGTACTGGTGCCGCAGGCAGAGGATTAGCCTAGTGAGCTGTCGTGCCAGCTGATATTGAAGGTTCTTACCACAAAGAAATGCTATTTGTTTGATATTATGGATATGTTCATTATCCTGAGTATATATCTACATCACACTATATCCCTTATTATCATTGTCAATTAAAATTTTTTAAAGTAGCTTGGAAAAATGATGAATAATTAGACTGCTCAGGGTTTGAGTTTTGTTTTGTGTTTTTCTAAAATTTTTGATTCCTGGGTAATCTTGAGCCCTAATATAGCCTTAATACCTCATATATAACAAAATAATTACTCACAGTAGTGAGTACTAAAAATTAGATCCCATAACTGTTTTAGAACAGTATGTCAGCCGGCGCCGCAGCTCACTAGGCTAATCCTCCACCTTGTGCTGCCGGCACACCGGGTTCTAGTCCCGATTGGGGCACTGGATTCTGTCCCGGTTGCCCCTCTTCCAGGCCAGCTCTCTGCTGTGGCCAGGGAGTGCAGTGGAGGATGGCCCAAGTCCTTGGCCCCTGCACCCCATGGGAGACCAGGAGAAGTACCTGGCTCCTGCCATCGGATCAGCGTGGTGCACCGGCCGCGGCGGCCATTGGAGGGTGAATCAATGGCAAAGGAAGACCTTTCTCTCTGTCTCTCTCTCTCTCACTGTCCACTCTGCCTGTCCAAAAAAAAAAAAAAAAGAAAAAGAAAAAAGAACAGTATGTCAACTGTCATGATGTGTCATGAGTATCAAACCTAGATTTCAATTTAATCAGGATAGAAACTACATTGTTAAAAAGCTTGTTTCTGATACAGAATCAATCAACTTTAAGTATTCAATAAACAATCCATAATTGGTTAAAAAAAGATATTATGTTTGACCCTTTTTTTTAAGTAGATAACTAAAACAAAAATGTACCTTTGTATGAAAAAGTCTTGAGACTGGGCTACTTTTAAAGAAATAGCATTACTGTTTCCAATAATAGAAAATATACATGTGTAATAATACATCCACATACACACACAATTAAATAAAGGACAGATTTTTTTTGTTTGTTTTACCAAAAATCCCCCTTCAGTTTTGGAGATTCCCAAAATTCCTCCACATATACAAAAAGAATTCTTTGTCTTTAATTTTTTTCAATCTCAGTTAGTTTTTCTGCCTTGTTTTTTTTTTCTGAAACACTCTTCCTTCAGCCATCCCATGATATATTTCCTTAGCTTATTCAAGTCCTATCTCAAATGTCAACTTCTAATGCAGGTGTCTTCTGACAATTTAACATTACAATATTTTCTCCTTTGCACTTCCTATATACCTTTCCTGCTATGTACCTCTCAATAACATTACCTTTGATACTATAGAATGTATGTATTCATGTTGTTATTATTTATCATTTTATACTAGAATGAAGATTCCATAAGGCAAATATTTTTGTCTGTTTTTTTAACTCATATCTCTAGTGCCTAAAACAGTGCTAACACATAGTAGGTACTTGATAATTACTCGTGGAGTACATAAATGGGTAAATAAATAAAGAATAAGCAAATAAATACATGAATAAATTCAGACATATTTAGAGCTTTCATGGCCAGAGAAAGTATCACCCCTTTGACACTGAGAAATAGGTTATAGGAGTATGCCAAAAATAAGTTTAACTACAGAACTGATGATGAATTATTTTGTCAACTAAAGGAATTGCATCATCCCCACCAAGAGTAGAATTGTCACACGGGTAAGAATCAGGAACGGTTACTTCAGAAGGCTGATTTTAAGGTGTGTCTTGAGGATGATGAGCAATTCATAAAATGGAAAGGGGCTATGAGGCAGACTGAGCAGTTCGTGCACAGCAAGGAGGGGGAGACAGCAGAGCTTGCCTGATAGTTCTCCTTAGGAAAACTATAATTACTCAACGACAGCTGTAGCAGAAGCATTGAGAGAAGAATTACATGGGAAGTAAAATCATAGTGGCATGAGAATGTCAATGATGGAAGCTGTATGAGGAATTAGAACTTACTCTCTTAAGAATTTTTGAGCCACTGAACAGCTTAAAACTTGTGAATGAAATCATCAGGCTACCATTTTAAAAAAGATCATCTAAAAAAACCATTTTGGGGTGAGTGTTTGGTACACTGGTGAAGATGCCAAATTGGGTATCTGCATATCATATCTCAGTTCCTGGCTTGAGTACCAGTTTCATCTCTGATCCTCGCCTCCTGTGAATGCATATCCTGGGAAGCAGCAGTGATGGCTGTGAAGTGGTTGCTACCCATACGGAAGACCTGGATTGAGTATCAGGACCCTGACTTTGGCAGGTGAGGGTGTTTGGAAAATGGACCAGCAGATAGAAGATTTCTATCTCTCTGCCTTTCAAAAAAGAGAAACTATTTTGTCTGTATCATGCCTATAGGACATGGTTCAAAGTGTAATTGATACCGATGTTAACTAAGTGAGGCAGTAAAGATGGCAGAGAGGAGTAAATCTGAAAAGTGAGAGATAAAAATGAGAAAAAAGGTGATCAATTGGAAATGAGGTTAGGGGAATAAGAGAGAGAGCGAGAGTGAGACAAGGATCTATAACAATCAGTAGCAGAATCTGGCTGAGACAACCCAGTAAGGAGGGAATTTCAGGATAAAAGGTAAATTTCAAGATAAACGTAATGTTTGGTTTCTGTCATGTTGGCATACATGTGCCTAGGAGACAACCAAATAAAGATTCTTCACAGGTGGCTGTACATATGTATGTGGAGATCATTAGGAACAACTGAAATTGTATGTTGCTGAGTTTACCGTAGATAGGTTGAGAAAGACATAGATGAGATGACAATTTTTAGGAACAGTCAGGGATACAAACGAGAACATAAGAAGACAGAATAAGACAGTGGCCAACAACACCATTTAAGGAACAAGAAACAGAGGTCTAAAAATATAAGAATGGGAATAATGGCTGAAAAGAAGTGGTAACAAGGAGCAAATGAGGTGCAGAGAATTTTATTTTTTCCTTGAAGAAATGAGTAGTCAAATTTTTCAATTGCTTCATAGAGATGATATGAGGATCATCCTTCTCCCTATGCTACATGAAGAAGGGGAGAGACAAGAACAAGAAAAGAGCCCCATGGAGTGGGACGAGGTGCTGTTTACAGCAGAATTACTTAGTAGTATGTACATGCTAATATACTTAACAATAATTAAAATTTAGGAAAGCTGGCAGATTCTGATTATCATCAAGGAATTTACTATCATTCATGGCTTTTATTCTTTTCCGAAAAAGATAAATAGTGTGGTACCAAGACCTACTTTCTTTAGCCCTAGGTATATATTTATTTTACTTTCTGCATAAATGTAAATTTCTATGATTGTTCTGGACTTGAAATTTTATATTTGTCTTAATATTAGTGTCTAATTTTAAATATTTTTATGAATAATTTTAAAATATTCACAATCTTATAATTAGAATCCCACAAATATTCCAAATCATGTTTATGTTTGCTTAAATAGGAGCAAAGATACAAAGTTCTAGCATAATCATATTTGTAGCAACATTAATACCCCAAGATATGTAATCAACTATATCCAAATAATTAGGTTTAACTCATAATTGCTAACTGTATTTATACTTGAAAATAGAAAACACAGTATTTGAAGCTTTGTGTAGTTAGAATGTACAACATATAATCATGTTAGATTGAAATTACCCCACTTCCTGAGATAAAATTGAAATTATTTAGTTCTATGTTTTACAATACAAAATGTTGTGTTACTCAAAAATGAATCTTGTAGGAGTATATATAATATTAAATTGTTTTATTGAATTATTTAATTTAATTTTTTAAAATTTATTTGACAAATAGAATTAGACAGTGAGAGAGAGAGACAGAAAGATCTTCCTTCCATTGGTTCACCCCCAAAATGGCTGCTACAGCCAGAGCTATCTGAAGCCAGGAGCCAGGTGCTTCTTCCAGGTCTCCCATATGGGTGTAGGGGCCCAAGCACTTGGGCCATTTTCCACTGCCTTCCCGGGCCACAGCAGAGAGCTAGACTGAAAGAGGAGCAACTAGGACTGGAACCCAGTGCCCACATGGGAAGCTGGCTCCACAGACGAAGGATTAACCAAGTGAGCCATGGCACTGGCCCTGAATTATTTAATTTAATTTAATTTTATCCTATTTAAACATAGGTCCAAGACAAAAAAAAAAAAAAAGAATAGTTTTTACCAATTGAGTTTCTGTTTTATTAAACTAACTCCAAAAACACAAATAGATACATCTAGAACACAATATATGAACACTAGAGAAAGTAAAGACGTTGGGTTTTCTTTTTATACATTTTTTTTTATTTATTTGAAAGGTAGAGAGAGAGGCGAAGAGACAGAGGAGAGAGATCTTCCATCCACTGGTTCACTCCCTAGATAGCCGCAACTATTGATTCAATGGCAAGTTCTTAAGAGCTACCTAACCACATTTGACCTTGTGTAGAATACTTAATTTTACTGAACGGACATGGAATCCATATCCCTCCATTTTGTAGTTGATCCAGTGGAAGACAGAACCCTGAAAAATCATTCACTGTATGATGAACATTTTAGGGGTAGGGTTATGGGATTTACCACAGTGTTATGGGGATGTGTTGAGAGAGACCTATTCCAGGGTTGGGAACAGAACTCAAAGATGTTTTACAATGCAACATCCAATTCAGGTTATATGTAATAGTGTATACTGTTGTTTCTGGTTGTATTGTGCTTTCTTCATTGTACTTCACAGACACTGTGTTTTTATTTCACAAATTGAAGGTCTGTGGCAACCCTGGATTGAATAAATCTATTGGTGACAGTTTCCCAACAATTTGTGCTCAATTAATGATTCTGCATCATATTTTGGTAATCCTCATGTTTCTAACTTTTCATTATTATTATTGAAACTGTTATGGTGCTCTCTGACCAGTGATCTTTGATGATCTTATTCTAATTGTTTGGGGGCACCACAAACCAGGCCCATGTAAGACAACAAACTTAATTAATAAATTTTGTGTGTTCTCACTGGACCACCAATCATTTGTTCCCCTGTCTCTCTTCCTGTCCTCAGCCTCTCTATTCTATTCCCTGAGGCAAAATATTATTAAAATTTTTAACAGTTAATTACCATACAATGGCCTCTACATGTTCAAGTGAAGGGAAGAGCCTTCACTTTAAGCCAAAAGCTGGGGCCAGCACTGTGGCGCAGTGGGTTAATGCCCTTGCCTGAAGCCCCGGCATCCCATATGGGCACCCGTTCAAGACCATCAGATGGAAGAACTCTCTTTCTCTGCCTCTCCTCTCTCTGTGTAACTCCGACTTTCGGAGTTTTTTTTGTTTTTGTTTTTTTTTTGTTTGTTTGTTTTTGTTTTGTTTTGTTTTGTTTTGTTTTTTAAAGTCAAAAGCTGGAAATGATTTGGTTTAATGAAGAAAACATGTTGAAAGCCCAGAAAGACCAAAAGCAGAGTTTCCTGTACCAAACAGTAGAGTTGTAGCTGCACAGGAAGAGTTTTAAAGGAAAAATAAAGAGCTACTCAAGTCATATGAATGACAGGAAAGTGAAACAATCTTATCATTTACATAGAGAAAGTTTTAGTGGTCTGGATAGAAAATCAAATCAGGATCAACATATCATAAAACTAAAACCTAATCCAGAACAAGGGCCTGATTTTCTTCAATTTTATGAAGAGTGAGAGAGATGAAGAAGCTGCAGAACAAAAGTCTGAAGTGGGACCAGCGCTGTGGCGTAGCAGGTAAAGCCACCACCTGCAGTGCTGGCATCCCATATGGACGCCAGTTCGAGTCCTGGCTGCTCCACTTCCGATCCAGCTCTCTGCTATGGCCTGGGAAAGCAGTAGAAGATGGCCCAAGTCCTTGGACCCCTACACCCACATGGGAGACTCAGAAGAAACTTGTAGCTCCTGGCCTCAGATCATCGCAGCTTCGGCCATTGTGGCCATCTGAGGAGTGAACCAGCGATGGAAGACTTCTCTCTCTCTGCCTCTGCCTCTCTGTAGCTCTGCCTTTAAAATAAATAACTAAATCTTAAAAAAAAGAAAAAGTCTGAAGCTATTAGAAATTGGTTAATGAACTTTAAGAAGCCACCTCCTTGGGGCCGGTGCAGTGGCTCATTTGGTTAATCCTCCGCCTGCGGTGCTGGCATCCCATATGGGCACCAGGTTCTAGTCCCAGTTGCTCCTCTTCCAGTCTAGCTCTCTGCTGTGGCCCGGGAGGGCAGTGGAGGGTGGCCCAGGTGCTTGGGCCTCTGCACCTGCGTGGGAGACCAGGAAGAAGCACCTGGCTCCTGGCTTCGTATCAGCGCAGCACCGGCCGTGGCGGCCATTTGGGGAGTGAACCAATGGAAGGAAGACCTCTCTCTCTGTCTCTTTCTCTCACTGTCTAACTCTAACTGTCAAATAAAAAAAAAAAAAAGCCACCTCCTTAACACAAAAATGCAAGGTGAAGCAGCATGTGGTATTGTAGAAGCTCCAGTAAGTTATCCAGAAAAATCTAGTGAAACAAATTGATGAATGTGGCTACACTGAACCACACATTTTCAATGTAGATGAACAGCCTTGGGTTGGAAAAAGATGCAACCTAGTACTTTTCAGTCTACAGAGGAGAAATCAATGTTTTATTCAAAGCATCAAAGAACAGGCTGCCTACTCTTGTTAGGGGCTATTACCAATGCTCATCTATATTCCAAAAATCCTAGGGCATTTCAAAATTAAATTAAATCTACTCTTCCTGCACTCTGCAAATGGAACAACAAAGCCTGGGCAATGACACATCTGTTTACAAGATGGTTTACTGAACAAGCCCACTGTTGATACCTATTATTTACAAAGATTCTTTAAAAATGGGTATTACTGCTCATTGACAAAGAACCTAGCTACCCAAGAGCTCCTAGTTACCCAAGAGATACCAACTCTGATGGTGCACCAGAGTAACGTTTTCACATCTGATAACACAATGTCCCTTCTGCAGCCTGTGGATCAAGAGGTAATTTTGACTTTCAAACCTTACTATAATTTGCAAGGTTATAGCTGCTACAGATAGTGATTCTTCTGCAGGATAATTGGGAAAGTAAGTTAGAAACCTTCTTGAAAGGATCACCACTCGAAATGCTATTAAGAACATTTCATGATTCATGAAAAGAGGTCAAAATAGCAACTTTAAACAGGGTTTGAAAGAAGTTGATTCCAGTTCTCATGGATGACTTTTAAGTGTTCAAGACTTCAGTGGAGAAATTGACCTCAGTTGTGGTGGAAATGGTAAGAAATCTATAATTGTAAGTTTGGAACCTGAAGATATGATTGGATGTATACATTATCATGATAAAACTTTAACAGATGTGGAGTTGCTACTTAAGGATTAGCGAAGAATATAATTTCCAGAGATTAATCTAGTCACGGTGAAGGCGCTGTGGACATTGTTAAATTGACAACCAAGGATTTTTCATAATTCTACAGAACTTAGTTCATAAAAGTAAAGAAGGGTTGGAAAGAACTGACTTCAATTTTGAAAGAGTTTCTTATGTGGGTGAAATGTTATCAAATAGCATGATATTCTACTGAGAAATCTTCCATGAAAGAAAGATTGATCAATGGGGCAAATTTCACCATTGTCTTAAAATGTTTTCAATGCCACCCGACCTTCAGTAATCACTACTCTGATTAGTTAGCACCCTTCAGTATGGAGTCAAGTCTGTCCACCAGCAAAAAGATTAAAACTCATCAAAGGCTCAATTACATTGCTTTTTTGCAATGTACATTGCTTTTTTTACAGACATATGTTGCTACACACTTAAGACTATAGTATAGTGCAATGATAACTTTTATATGCACTGGGAAACCAAAAATTTTGTATGATTCACTTTGTTTAGATATTCATATTATTGCTATGGTCTGGAACATATAGTATAATTTCTCCAATGTATACCTGTATGCACAAATGCAAACATGTGCAAGTGTACACCTAGAGACTAGTAAGGGTGGAGCCAAACTGAGAGCTTTCCAGGTGAATAGAACAGTATTTTTAGCAACTGCAAAAAGATTAATGGCTGAATTTGAAAGAAATAAGTGGTATATTTGGCCTGAGATATTACTGGAGAAATATAAGGACTAGATTGTATCAGGCCTTATAAGCCTTCTTAAAAAGTTTTGCCTTTTTTCTTAGAGCATCGGAAAGCTATTAACTGGGAATTGAATTGTTCTAAATTAACTGCACTATGAAGACTAGATCAGAGGGGTGAAGAATTGAGAGATGGTTAGTAATCATGAAATAGGAGGTGGTTAGTAATCATGCAGGTGAGAGATGATATTTATTTTTATTTAAGAAGTAGTAGAAAATAGAATAAATGAACAGAAATGAATGAGAGATTATAAAAGTTATATCTGCCAACACTAAGAGCTTGATTGTGGAGCTGAAGGAAAGAAGGAATCTAAGGTCTGCATCTTTCTGAGTTAGGCTACTGATAGTCAAGAGACATTACAAGCTGATAAACTATTTCCTTTGGGATTCAGAATTATTTTAAAGATTAATAGAAATAATTTATGTGATGGCAACCACCACAATGCTTAGTGCACTGGTAGCTCATTTTTATAGTTATTTCCATTCCTTTCTATTTTCTGAAGTTCTACCAGCAATTTATTGGCAAAAATGGGAGTAGAATTCCAGGCTTCTGTTTACCAGTCCAAAGTCCTTTGTTAATAGACTGCTGCTCTATAAACAAAGATGAAACACAGGGATATTAAAGCAGATATTCACAACTTATCCTGGAATTGCTTACAAGCTGACAGTTATCCAACTTATTTTTAGTTTATATTTAAAATGAATCATATGTTCCAAAATGACTGACAGAAACACAGCTTTGTTCCTGAAGCCAATTCTTTTCCATCACTTTTGGACATCATTCAGAACTATAACAGACTTTGATGGTGTTTAAAAGCATTCATCCACGGAAACAACAAATGCTAATTATCATAAAAAATAAATAGCTCCTGTTAACATCATTTTAAGAATTTCTCCTACTCCAGCACTATATTTCATCTATCATCCCATCTGTTTTGGGGGTAGGAACAAAAACTGGCTGAAAGCATAATTATCATGTATCAAACTGGACAACACAACAAAACAGAAATGAATATAAATGGGAGGAATAGCATACATAATAAATAAATCTGGAAAAGAAAAAGGAAATATGTAAATGAAATGGCACATGTGTATCCTGTGTTAAACAGCAGATACATAAGTCCATAACTAGTTGATAATGCTTATCTTGTTTGGGATGGCAGTGGGGCTCCCATTTCAGTCCACAGGCCAAGCAATAACCAATTTTCCACCTGCATCATCAAGTGCTTGCTTAGGAAGTTTACAAATTCTCTTCAGTAAACACTTTCATTAAAATTTCACTTTGAGAATTTTAAACACAAACAAAAAGACAAAATGTCCTCTTTTATACATTTACAATACATTTCAAAGATTCTTATTCCTATCTTAGAATCAGAAAGAGCATATAAAATAACCAAAGACACCGAAGTTCTCACTCTGAAAAGCACTTTAAATTAAAAGACAAGCGGCAATTAACTTACTACAAATAATACTAAAAACATGAATAATCACATGTCCTAAGGATTAGAAGCTCAGCAAGAACTGGGACTTGGTTTCCTTTATAACATAGAATAATGCCCATAACTGTCATAGGCATGTAACAGGTGCTTGAACAATATTTGTTGAGTTAAATGTTGCATACAATGGAACATCAATAGACAGTTTTTTCTCAGAAGATTTTAAGGCATATTTACTATATGAATGATACTGTGATGACTCTGTTAGTGTTTATGTTTTATCGAAGACTTTTGAAACCTTAAACAATCTACGTCATCTTCAAAGCAACAAAAGTGGAAAAGCTTATGAAAAATGCTCAGGATCACTAGCCATCAGGGAAATGCAAATAAAAACCACAATGAGGTTTCATATAACCCCGGTTACAATGGCTATCATCCAAAACTTAGAAAGTAAGAACTGCTCACAAGGATGTGGAGAAAAAGGTACCCTGATACCCTGTTGGTGGGAATGTAGGCTAGAACAACCTCTGTGGATAACAATCTGGACATTCCTCAGAAATCTAAAATAGATCCATGATAAAATCCAGCCATGCCACTCCTAGGAATATACCCTGGGGTGAAATCAGCATATGAATGTAACTCTTTCTGTACCCCCATGTTAATAGCAGCTAAATTCATAATAGCTACAATATTGAATCAACCCAAATATCCACCAACCAATGAGTGGATAAAGAGAATGTGGTATATATACACAATGGAATACTCCTTAGCCATAACAAATAATGAAATCCTGTTTTGCAACAAAATGGATGCAACAAGAGACCATTATGTGCAATGAAATAAGCCAGATGCAAAAGAGAAATATCAAAGGTTTTCTCTGATTGGTTGTAGCTAATATATACAGTACAAAAAACAAAAAACAAACAGCATAACTTATATTGAGCAAAAATGACATCTTGTGATTTGAATGTTGTCTATAACCTGCATAACAGAGATCTATCTATCTTTTACTTGTAGAGCTCTTTGTTTAAAGGAACACTGGAACTTGTGATCATAAAGTAAATTGAAAGTGTGTTATCAGCCCTGTCCTGAAGTGCTAGCATCCCATAAGGGCGCTGGTTCTAGTCCCGGCTGCTCCTCTTCCGATTCAGCTCTCTGCTATGGCCAGGGATAGTGGTAGAAGATGGCCCAAGTCCTTGGGCCCCTGCACCCACATGGGAGACCTAGAAGAAGCTCCTGGCTCCTGACTTTAGATCGGCGCAGCTCCAGCCATTGCGGCCATCTGGGGTGTGAATCAGCGGATAGAAGACCTCTCTCTCTGTCTCTACCTCTCTCTGCAACTCTGTCTTTCAAGTAAATAAAATAAATCTTAAAAAAAAGTAAGTATATTATCATAAAAAAGTTAAAAGTAAAAAGTAAAGAAAAGATGAAGGAAGGAAGGAGGGATGGAAGTAGGAAAGTATTATTGCCTTCTTGCAATTATGTCTATGAAATTCATGAAATATGTTTCTATATATTAATACACCTTAAAATGTAACAAAAATATGTTCTAAAATAGTAATCTAAACTATTTTAATAAATTCTGTATGACTTCAGACTCCATTAGAAGTATATAAATATAATTAACTGACTACATATGTATCTAAATTTTCAACACTTTTTATATTTAGAATACAAGGTAAAGAAGTGTTAAGTTACATAAGGTAAAGAAGGGATAAGCTACATAACATATGAATGTTTACTTTACAACTGTGTCATGAATGGACCATAAATTCCATTATCATTTCATTTGATCACTCAAGAATGGCGATAGGAAAAAAAAAGGGACACACATACATTCACATGAAAACAGCATACTGAAGAAAGATCATATATCCACAAAAACTGTTCAATATTCTTCCAATGAGAAGTTTTAAGATAAGAAATGAATACAAGATATCCATGTGCTATAATATGTATATTTACATATACATGTACATATTTTATGTTTGTATGCATGCATATGTGAGGATATATATTAGGGCAGCATTCACCTGAGTTACATCAAAAGAGAATGGAGAAGCAAACAACCTATTGATTCACAATACACGTGTATCCTATTTCTATATATGAACATCAATACACACAAGTGGACCAATTTGTAATGAGGATGCTGTGAGTAATTATATTACACAAGTCCAGAGAAATCATTCACATAAAACCTACCTTCAAAATCGACTCATAATGTTGTATTAATAAAACATACTACAACACCTTTAATAGATCTAGTAAGAGCCAAATGACACATCAATGGTATTCAGATTATTTTTAAGGACTTTCATTGATAATTTCTCAGTTATAATTATTTATAAATATTTCACAATTTTTAAATAAGAAAAACAAAATTACTCTATAAATTTACCCTTAGATTCACTCTTATTCCAATGACAATATAACTCCATCTACCCTGTTCTTCTGAAAAAGTTCTTGTCAATTTTCAGATCATCAGTTTGCTGACAACAGATCTGCACAGAGTTTTAATCCAGTTATGCCTTATTACCTTTTAGGGATTGGTTCTAGCATCCTCTACAGATATAAAATCTGAGGATGCTAAAGTCTCATGTATAAAACAGTGTCATATGTACATACAAGCTATGTACATCCTCTGATCTATTTTAAATCATCACTATATGACTTACAATACTTAGCATAATGTAAATCCTAGGTAAATACTTGCTATGCTGCATGGTTTAGGAATAATGACAAGGAAAACTCTGTACATTCTTAATATAGACAACATTTTTCTTTTCTGAGAGTTTTCTTCTGTGTTGGCTGAATCAGAGAACATAGTGCTTAGGGGTGTGGAGGGCCTACTGTACTGCCTGCTTGAGCAGAGTATGCTCCTAGTATACTTTAATAGAATTTAAATTCAAGTTAATTTCCATGTCAATGTAAATATGACAGTATAGGGAAAAGTCCTAAAGTAAAATGCTTTTGCATTCTAATTTGAAAAGCACTAATTAGATTGTTGATAAGCATCTTGAAGTGAACTCAATTAACACTCTATAGCAAGTAAAACAGGATGCAGTTTGTTTTACCAATACAGCTGCCAACAGAAACTAGAACTTTATTTTTACTGTTTAATTTCTTATATTTCCCTGAGACTTCCTTTTTTAATTGGCAACTCAAGATAATTATATATATAAAGCAATAACTAATTAAAATAAGAAAGCACAACAAAATTCATTGAAATATTCTTTTAATACAACAATGTTCTATTTTCTAAGCACCTAACTGGTATCTACAGCAAAACTACTCCAAAACTTAAATCTTATGGGTATTGTGTTGTTCTATATTCGACAAACAATGTTACTTCGATGCACCTCACATGTATACAGTTTAGTATTTTTCATATGTGTTCTTTGTACCTACACAGCTAGATAAAATGTTAAGGGAAATTCTGAGTTTCTTGAAAAGTTTCACTGGTGGTCAATTACTAAATTTTGCTTTGGGAAACTATCCTGAACACAAAAGAAAAATTATTTGAATAAATATTTTGATGTTATATTTCATACTATCTCTATAGTTCAAAGAAGCTAATAATTCATAGGAAAAATACTTATTTTACAAATACAGAGACAGAGTATATTATCTAACTGTTTTAATTTGGATGAGCAAAATTACAGTTACTGTTTGATTCTAAACAGCTTTCCATGCATTAACTTAACTTCAAAACAAATCAAACAAGAATACAGTAAAAATCTGGAATGTGCTTCAGATAATTTTCTATATTTTAGATATAGCCCAAAAAAGCTACTGATTTTTCTTACCAGTGCTGTCATCATATACAACAGTGACGGTTTTCCACTTGAAAAACTGCACCAAGTCTAAAATGGCACGGCTGAGTGAAGAGAAGTCTGGGTAGAGACTGACATAGAAGGAATCTTTGTTGTCTGACACCTGGTGCTTCCAGCGGGTCTGTATGTGGGGAACCCCCAGAGCATTGCAGATGGACTGCACTGCGTTTGCTGAAGAGCTGTGTGAAGGGCCGAAGATGGCAGCCACCCCAAGAGACAGCTGATCACAGGCTGAAGAGGAGATAGAAGTCTGTCAATAATGAGAGGAGACATGCCAGTGTGCCAAAGATACCACATTATTATTGCAAACCCAAAGGCAGCATCCAGAAGAAATATTTGTTTTTCTTTAATAGAACATTTGAATTTCATCAACTTTGCATTTTCCCTGACCCTGACTATTTTCTATTTATTACAAGGGAATTGGTTCACACAGATGCATGCAGCTTAATGTTCAAGTAATTCTGTAAATAACATCAAGGGAGAAACAAAGGGGTAGAAAGAGGGGAGTAATATTTTTGAGAGGAAAGTATTCATTTTTGGAAAAACAGGTTTTATTACAAGGATGGAATAATAGTGTTGTTTTAAAATTCAGTGGTCATCCTTTATTCATTCAAATTGTTAATGAGAAGCCATTTGCTCCACCTTCCCCATGCAGCTAGTTATGGCTACACACAATAAGATATTTACAAATATCTAATGATAGAGGTGAGTCACGCACACAACCACCATGGAAAACCTGCTGTGACACTTAGGTTATTTCCATATGGAGTAATATTAAGAAGAACACACCAACAATACATGTAGTAATTCAGAGAGGTATACCACACTATAGGTTGCACAGATTAATAAATAGACTGTCCAAACTTGAAATTCCATGAGTTGCATTGAAGCAAATAATGAAGTTTGGGCCTAAAAAGTGAATAACTATTCGAAACATGAAAAATTAACTATCTGAAGACCTGGCCTGTGGAATAACCTTATGTTTGTTTTATTTGTCTGGCAAAGGGAGATTTAGGTTAAAGGACTAGAAGTGTTTCATGAATTTTGATAGAATTTAACATTTTAAAAAAATGTTAAAGTATGAAATTTCTAAAAGTAGTCTTTCCCCCAACAGCCCATGATTTGTACATCACAGCAAATATTTCCTAAGGGCTGAGTAGGACTGTTGTTGAGATTTAGGCATAGTGTGGTATTCTGACTTAATATCCCCAAAATGGATATATATATATATATATATATATATATAATTATCTGGTGTTTTTCCTTAGTTTTCTGCCTAAAATACAACGCAATGAATGAATTCCTAAGCATAGAGTTGTTTAGTAATTAAGTAAATTTTAGTTTATTTCAAAATTCAATTTGATGTAAATAAATTGATTTTGAATATACAGATTCTTTATGTTAGATGGTGATTGGAATTTTGAATCAGTAGAGACTGGAGTCTAAATTTTATAACTAATGTGGGATTTTAATTCATACACATTGAGAATAAAAGGTTTTCCTTCACTAGAGTTCTGCTAAATTAGAAATTAGGAAAAATTAAAAACATTTTTATGTTATTTAGAATTTTCCTAAGTGCATTTCAAATAAGACTTATAATTGTTAGCTATAATTGAGTCATGTAAAAATAGCATATAATTCAAATAGTAATCTAAGTGCTAATACTTCAAAGTATTCATTGGTTGCACAAAACAGTAATACCTAGTAAATGTATGAGAGAATAGGAGTGTCAGGGAAAAGGTCAAAATTTAACATTTAATTTCCTACTATTTTCACACCTTAGATAAAGTTTAAAAATTAGAAAAATGTCCAATTTATTTTTCAATTTTAAAAATTAATTAAATTTATTTAAGTAATTTAGTTATAAAAATGTCCAATTTATTTTTAATTAATCATCATATTATATATATATATATATATAAACACTTACTGAGCTCAGGAGAGTCCAAAACTATATTGGCCTCAGAATGGCCTTTTACATATTGCTATAAGAAATAAAATCTCAATTATAAGACTTTCAGAAGACATGATCCCAAGCAGGACGTTCACTTTTTCAATATCTCTCAAAGAAAAATACTTAAAGACTAACTTGAGCTTTTTCTAGCTCCAGATCAAAGTTAACTGGTTAATTGCATTTTCAATGGGTTTTTAATGGGTAACAGCCCTTTAAATTCCTTATAATATATCGGAAACCAGATGACTTATCATCTCATAATGTTGCTCAGGCATTCCCAGAATACTATCCTTTTTGTTGTCTGAATATTCTAGTATTTTTAATCTTATTCCTTTGAAGTCACCACTAAGAAATTTATTAATATTTTTTCTATACTGCACTTACCTCCCATATTATTTGGTCTAAATGCTTTTATTAAAGGTAGAGCTTCTTCTTGCTAATGAAAACAATCATGAACTATGTCACTAATCAGATGCATTTGCCTTGCAGTTAATGACTTATTTTGCAATTATGATGACAAATATAGTATTTTGCAGTAACCTTTAACCTTATTTTTCTAGCTTTGAAAGCCTTTCATGACCCTGACATAGCTCCAAAATTTAGAAACTTGCTTATATTCATAAAGATTTGAATTCAAAGGGCAGGCAGAATATGGCTTTGATAAACACTAGTTAGCTGCTGGGGGAAAAAAGAGTACTTTCATCTCAAGCAATATTGTACCTTATCAGCTTCCATTAATATTAATAACCTTCCTTAGACTAAATCTGTATCAACTTAGAATTATAAATAATTATGTGCATTTCCATCAATGTAAGACAGCTGGTAAAACAATATTAGCATTACAGAAAGGCAAACATTGCTGAAGATATTTTAGGACAAATGCTTTGTAATTTCACTTCTTTGAGAAAATGTTTATCATGAATTTGAATTCCTATTCTTTGAATGTCAATTATACAAAACAAAAGATCACCTACATATGTAAGAAAAGATTACCTACGTGAAACTATGGAAACCCTCTTCATACTCACTACTGACACTGCTGTTTTCTCCCTCATGTATTAATACTGAACTCATTTTTCACAAAATTATTTTCCTATTCTTTTTTCTAAAAAATATTTTCAACAGAATAAAATGAAGTTTATAAAATATGGTTATTCCTTCATGTAATCAATTTTTATATCATTAACCAATTATTTTTCAGGACAATTAGAAACATAAACTGGTTAAGAAAATCTGAGAATGGAATACACATAAACTATGGTTGTTCAAAATTTTCCAATTAAGTTTTAACATTATAAATCCACTTGGAACCACAGAATTTTCTAGGTAGCTATCTCAACACTACAGTAATAATATAGCAGGGTTGACATATATGAAATAAAAACTGTTAAGAATGGATTGAAAAATTGAAAACAATTCACTGATATCTATTATTTTATTTTAGTCAGTTCTTGAAAATAGGAATAGCTCAATAACAAGACAGGATTACCAGTGGGGGAAAGTGTTCATGTCACAGGTCTAATTGCATTTTATGTCATAATATTTTTTCAACAGATTACATTACTGTAGTTTGTAAAATTTATGTGCATTTTGAAAATAAATCTTTGTATGCAAGATTCTTAACAACAATTTAACAACATGTTGATATTGACAAATCTCTTGAGAATACCTTGGAAATTTGAATTCTAGAAAGTTAAATACATATCAATTACCTTTCTTAGATGCTTCGAAACTGTCATAGAGGTTTATCTTCTGGGTGTCATAGGTTAGGGTGGTATTGGGCAACAATGTTCTGTTTCTGTTGATTGTGTTCACAGCGAATCTGAATGCAAGTTCCTCAGCTCCCATTGGGCCAGATTCCACATATTCAAAAATACCACCTGGTAAAATGAAAGAGAACAAGCACACAATTCTTAGCAGATAGAGAAAACATCAGAAGCATTTTATATTAGGTATGCCTTTGCATTTGTGCAATTGTGAGACCCAAGCATTTGGGCCATCTTCTGTTGTTTTTCCCAGGCCATCAGAAGGAAGCTGGATCAGAAGTGGAGCAGCAGGGACACAAACGGGCACCTATATGGGATGCCAGCATTGCAGCCTGTGGCTTTACCTGCTATGTAGTCACAATATTGGCCTTGAAAAACACATTTCTTAAAAAAAAAAGCACAATAAAGGAGATTAGCTCACTGAGTTCATTTCAAGATTAAATGCTGGGGCTCCTACTGTGGTGTAGAGGGCTGGGCCTCCGCCTGCTGTGCCAGCATTCCATATGGGTACTGTCTTAAGCATTGGCTCCTCCACTTCTGATCCAGCTCCCTGCTAATATGGCTGGGAAAGCAGCAGAGGATGGCCCAAATGCTTTGGCCCCTGTACCCACATGAGAGACCAGGAAGAGGTTCCTGGCTCCTGGCTTGGGCTTGGCCCAGCCCTGGCCACTGTGGCCATAGAGGGAGTTAAGCAGAGGATGAAAGACTGAAAGACTTCTCTCTCTGTCTCTCTCTTTCTCTATCTGTAACTATGCCTCTCAAATTAATACATAAATCATAAAAAAGTCCCCCCCCACTTTCTTTCTTTCTCTCTCTTTTCCTGCATTTCTGCCTTTCAAATAAATAAATAAATTTTAAAAATTAAATGTTAGCTTGTTCAAAGGACTTACAAGACTGACTATCAGAGGGTAGCATTCAATAAGTGTTTAAGATTTCATTGAATTTTCAAAGTAATCCCAAGTAATATTATTTTACAGGAAATATTTCTTTGGCTTAAGATAATACAGCTATCAGGTGACAAAGCCAGTATTGAAATCTGCTCATGCCTGACCTCAAAGCCATTGTCTATCACACTACAAGAAAATGGATTTTGCAAAAGTGTAGATGTATCCAGAAGACAATAACATGGCAAGTGAAATAAGCCAGGAACAAAAAGACATTAAAAATATTCTCACTTATGTCTGGAATCTAAAAACCTGATCTCACAAAAGCAAACAGTAATAATAGTGGTTGCCAGATGTTTGGACAGGGGATGAAAGGGGGAGATATTGTTCAGTGGGTAAAACACTTCAATTGGATTATAGGAATAAGTTCTGGAGACCCAATGTACAGCATAGTGACTATAGTTAGCAATAACATATACCAAAAAAATGGCTAAGAGAGTAGATTTTAAATAATCTTGCCATAAAAACTTAAGTAAGAGAGATGATGGATATAGTTATTAGCTTGGACAATCCACAATGTTTACATATATTGAAATGCCACAGTGCAACCCATAAATCTATATAATGGTTTTTTGCCAATTAAAAATAAAAGGAAAATATAACAAGCTGACTCTGACAATGCATAAAGATAACAATACACCAAAACCAAATGGAATTTGTTCCAGGAATTCAAATTATGTTTAACATTTGAAATTAATTATATGAGGATGGGTTCCAAGATGGCGGAGCAGGGAGGGAGCTTACTGCTCTAGCCCAGGAGAAGAGAGTTTTTAAAAAGTGTAGAGTGTAGTCTCAAGGAAGAATTAGGGAGAAAATTGCAGAGGAAACTCTATTAAAATTACCTGGACATAATGGACTTATGTGGAGGGCATGGGTGCTCATAGCTCGGTCTCCAGCAGCTGAGAGCCTACGCACCAGCATTGGAAGTGAAGTGAGACCAGACCTCAGCAGCCCAAGCCACTGGTGAAAAAGTTGCAGGGAGAGCTTAGAAGAAACCTGGGTTGGAGCCCCATGGGGGAAAGTGTACCAGCCAAACTAGAGGAGAAAAAAAAAATGGGATGGACAATGTTTCTCTCTGTCTGATCACTTTACAATGGCATCCTGAAACAAACCGATAGAGTATGCACCATTTTGGATATATGTAACACCTGCACCAGCTTCTTGTCTGTGCCTGGAAAGCAACCAAGTGGAGACTTCTGACTTTGGTGGGGAGAACTAACTAGGGACTAAGAGCTTGTAACTGTGTGAGGCTTCTCTACCAGGACTGTGAAAAAACTGAGGGTATGTGGGAGAACTCACGGTGTGGCTGGGACTTTGAGCAGTCACAGTGGGAACTCCATAAGCTTGGAGTTTCCTGGTTACCTGGTGAGACATTGATGGGGAATCTGAACTTAGACTGAGGACTGCACAGGTCCTTTGTGTCATCCTTGGGACAGAGTGGACAAATATTATACCCACTGGGGCTAGCACTCAGGCACTGATCTCCATTGAGGAGAGGACCTCAGCTGAGCAGAATAAACTTTCCGTCTGAGTAAAAAGAAAATACAATGAAAAGATTTACCAGGCTAAATCTAGGTGTGTCACCTTAGGCATGCCCTTAATCCTGGAAAACTGAACAGAGCTCTCTGACCACACCCACTACAAGCCTCTAGAGATTCATTGAAAGCAGACAATCTGCTTATCTACAGAGCCAAAGTACAAAGCTAAAAGCCACCACAGCAAAAAAAAGAAAAAAGAAAGAAACCAATGAGTATCTCCAAAAATGCTGAACAACAATCACTCCAATTCAAGAAACAAGAATAAAAAAGATAACATCATGCCCCCAAAAGAACATGATACTTCAATACTAGATTGTGAACATGATGAGATAGAAGAAATGCAAGAAATGCAATTCAAAAAATTGATCATAAGATTACATACAAATAATCAGAAGCAAATGCACAAACTACTGAAATCTGTACAGGATATGAAAGAAAATTTCTCACATGAAATTGAGATCTTAAAGAGAAATAAAAATGAAATGAAGAATTCAATAGAACAAATAAAAAATTCAGAGGAGAGCCTTAACAACAGAATTAGTGAAGCAGAAGAGAGAATATCAGACTAAGACAAAGCACAGGAAAATATACAGTCAAACCAAAGACAAGAAGAGGAAATTAGAAAACTAAAAAATACTGTCAGGAATCTATAGTATACTGTATAAAAATTTCAATACACGGGTTCTAGGAGTTCCTGAAGGCATGGAGAAAGAGAAAGGATTAAAAGGTCTGTCTAGTAAAATAATAACACAAAAAGTTCCCTGGTTTGGAGAAAGAAAGCAACATCCAAGTACAGGAAGCACAGAGAAGTCCTAAAAGACATGACCAGAAAAGATCCTTGCCATGACACATTGTAATCAAACTTACCACAGTAAAAGATAAAGAGAAGATTCTAAAATGCCTGTCAAAAAAAAAAAAAGTACACGAGAGAAATGCCAGATTATGTTCAGAGGACTTCCAGTTAGATTCACAGCAGACTTCTCATTAGAAACCCTACAGGCTAGGAGAGAATGGTGAGATATAGTCCAAGTCTTAAGAGAAAAAAGCTGTCATCCTAGAATATTATATCCTGCAAATCTCTCATTAGTGAATGAGGTAAAATAAACACCTTCCATGACAAATAGGAATTGAAAGAATCTGTCACCACCCATCCAGCACTACAAAAGATGCTTGCAGATGTGTTGCACAGAGAAACACAGATACATGGTCATCACTAAGAAGGTAAAGGAAGAAAAGCTCTCATTAAAAGTTTAAAGGAAACTCAAAGTAAAAAAAAGGAATATTTTTGGAAGAATATCAGGGCCAAGTTGTTACTTATCAATAGTCAACTTGAATGTAAATGGCCTCAACTCCCCAGTTAAAAGACACAGACTGACTGAATGGATTAAAAGACAAAGCCCATATATTTACTGCCTACAAGAAACACATCTCAGCAACAAAGATTCATGCAGGCTGAAAGTGAAAGGATGGGAAAAGATATTCCATGCCAAAAGAAACCAAAAAAGAGCTGGTGTAACCATTGTAATATCAGGCAAAATAGATTTTAACACAAAAACTGTTAAAACAGAAAAAGAAGAGCACTATATAATAATTAAAGGATCAATTCATCAGGAAGATATAACTATTATAAATGTGTAGGCAATTAATTACAGGGCACCTGGCTATTTAAAAGAAATGTTAAGAGACTTAAAGGGAGACTTAAACACCAATACAATTGTATTGGGGGACTTCAATACTCCACTTTCAGCAATGGATAGATAAATCAGACAGAAAATCAACAAGGAAACAGCAGAGTTAATTGACATTATAGACCAAATTGACCTAACAGATATCTACAGAACTTTTCATCATACACTTAAAGAAAACACATTCTTCTCAGCAGTACATGGAACCTACTCTAGGATTGACCACATGCTAGGCCATAAAGCAAGTCTCAGAAAATTCAAAAGAATTGAAATCATACCACGCATCTTCTCAGACCACAGAGGAATGAAGCTGGAAATTAGCAACCCAGGAATCCCTACAGCATACGCTAACACATGGAGACTGAACAACATGCCCTTGAATGAACAGTGGGTCATAGAAGAAATCAAAAGATAAATCAAAAATTTTCTGCAAACAAATGAAGATGACAACACAACACATCAAAACTTATGGGATACAGTAAAAGTAGTGTTAAGACGAATGTTTATAGCAATAGGTGCTTACATCAAGAAATTGGAAAGGCACCAAATAAATGAGGTTTCAATGTATCTCAAGGATCTAGAAAAATACAGCAAACCAAACCTAAAACTAGTAAGAGAAAAGAAATAATTAAAATTAGAGAAGAAATCAATAAAATTGAATCAAAAAATACAAAATCCAAGCAAAACAAAGGGCTGTTTTTCTGAAAAAAATAAACAAAATTGACACACTGTTGGCCCAACTAATCAAAAAAAGGAGAGAGAAGATCCAAACCAATAAAACCTGAGATGAAAAATTAAATGTAACAAGCGACACTACAGAAATAAAAAGAATTATTGGAAATTACTACAAAGAGCTGTATACCAACAAATGGGAAACCTAGAAGAAATGGATGGATTCCTTGACACATACAACCTACATGGATTGAGCCATTAAGACACAGAAAACAAACAGACCCATAACCTAGAAATAAGTTGAATCAGTAATAAAGGCCCTCCCAACAAAGAAAATCCCAGGACCAAATGGATTCATTGCTGAATTCTACCAGACATTTAAAGAAGAACTAACTACAAATCTTCTCAAGCTATTCTAAACAATTGAAAGAGAGGGAATCCTCCCAAATCCTTTCTATGAAGCCAGCATCACCTTAATTCCTAAACCTGAAAAAGATGCAACAGAGAAAGAGAATTCCAGACCAATACCCCTGATGAACATGAACGCAAAAATCCTCAACAAAATTCTAGCAAATCCAATCCAACAGGACATCAGAAAGATCATCCACCCAGACCAAGTAGGATTTATCCTGGGTATGCAGCAATGGTTCGATATTCACAAATCAATCAATGTGATACACCACATTAGCAAACTGCAGAAGAAACACCATATGATTATCTCAGTAGATGTAGATAAAGCATCTGATAAAATACAACACCCTTTCCTGATGAAAACTCTAAGAATATTGGGTATAGAAGGAGCATGCCTCAACACAATCAAGGCAGTTTATGAAAAACCCATGGCCAGCATCAAATTGAATGGGGAAAAGTTGGAAGCATTGAGATCTGGTACTCTATGGAATGCTACACAACAGTAAAAAAAAAAATGAAATCTGGTCATTTGCAACAAAACGCATGAATCGGGAAAACATACTCAGTGAAATAAGCCAGTCCCGAAGTTACAAATATCATATGTTCTCTCTGATCTGTGACAACTAACAGAGAATCAATAAGAAACCTGTTAAATTGAAACTGACACTGTGAGGAGCAATGACTTGAACAGCCCTTGTCTTGACTGTCAAGGAATAGTTTATTACTTTATTTTTTTACTATTTTCTTTTTCTACTTAATACCACTGGTTGAACTCTTTACTTAACACATAATTATTCATAGGTGTTTAAATCCAATTGAAAATAGATGCCATGGGCTGGCGCTGTGGCACAATAGGTTAATCCTCTGTCTGTGGCGCCAGTATCCCATATGGGTGCCGGTTCTAGTCCCAGCTGATCCTCTTCTCATCCAGCTCTCTGCTATGGCTTGAGAAAGCAGCGGAAGATGGTCCAACTCCTTGGGCCCCTGCACCTGCATGGGAGACCCAGAAGACGCTCCTGGTTCTTGGCTTCGGATCGGCACAGCTCCAGCCATTGGGGCCATTTGGGGAGTGAGCCAATGGAGGGAAGACCTTTCTCTCTGTCTCTCCCTCTCACTGTCTATAACTCTACCTGTCAAATAAATAAAAATCTTAAAAAAAAAATAAAAACAGATGCCAGTAAAAATAAGAGTAAGAATAAGAGAGGGAGGAGATTTACAGTTCCGCACACATTCCTGGAGTCTTATCCCCAAGGGTAAAAGCTAAAACCTTCCATGGGACTCCAAATCCCATTAAGCTGGGTGGTACTGATGCCATCTTACATGTTGAAGTGATCACTTTAAATATATAATTGATCACATAGTTAGGAATATGTGTCAAAGGTACCACATAAATAATGAAGTGTCTTGTAATAATAATAGATAGAATTAAAAAGGAAAAAATGATCCAACATGGGAAGCAGGCCACACAGCAGACTCATCCAATGACAAATGCCATAAACAACACTCTAAACTCAGAATCAGCCCTTAAGGCATTTGGATCTGGCTAAAAAGCCCATGAGAGCATTTCACACATGGAAAGTCAAGATACTGTTGCAAAAAATGACCTACATGAAGGATCTCTGTGAAAGCACAGTGGAAAGAAAGGGCCATCAAAGAAAGAGATTCATTTCGCTGAAGGCAGGGGGCTGGCGCCATGGCTCACTTGGTTAATCCTCCATCTGCAGCACTGGTTTCCCATATGGGCACTGGGTTCTAGTCCTGGTTGCTCCTTTTCCAGTCCAGCTCTCTGCTGTGGCCCGGGAGAGCAGTGGAGTATGGCCCAAGTCCTTGGGCCTCTGCCCCCGCATGGGAGACCAGGAGGAAACACCTGGCTCCTTGCTTTGGACTGGCACAGAAGCAGTCATGGTGGCCATTTGGGGAGTGAACCAATGGAAGGAAGACTTTTCTCTCTCTCTCTCTCTCTCTCTCTCTTACTGTCTATATCTCTACCTGTCAAATAAAAAAAAAAAAATAGAAAGAGGTTCTTTTCTCTGAAGGGAGGAGAGAACTTCCACTTTGCTCATTGCCCTGTTTAATGCTGACGGAGTTTTTGGACACTTCCATAGCCTAGGCAGTTCATGACAAGAGCCTTGGGTGATCACTGATGTCATAAATAAGAGTTTTAATTGTTGAATCAATAACAGGAGTCACTGTGCACTTACTCGCCATGTAGGATCTCTGTCCTTAATGAGTTATACTATGAGAATCAATGGTAAAACTTATCTTCACAGTACTTTATACTTTGTGTGTCTGTGTGGGTACAAATTGTTGAAATCGTTACTTAAAATAGAGTTGGTCTTCTGTATATAAAGATTATTAAGAATGAATCTTAATGAAGAATGGGATGGGAGAGGGAGTAGAGTTGTGATAAGAGTGCGGGTTGGAGGGCGGATATGAGGGGAAGAACTGCTATATTCCTAAAACTGTACCTATGAAATTTGTATTTATTAAATAAAAACTTCCTAAAAAAAGAAAATAATTATATGTAATTTACAGTATTAATGGAAAATCTGAGAAATCAAATAATTATTTTGACATCCATTGACATATTTATAAGATTTTACCTCATTCAAGATTAAAAACTCTCAGTATATTGAAAGAGAATTCCTTTAAGATATAAAAAATAATTTTAAAAAACCTACATCAAACATACTGTTATAATGTTGATGCATTTCCCCTGAAGACTGGTAATGAAATTAACTTATCCTCCATGTTTTTTTTTTTTTTTAACTGTTCTGGAGATTCTATTCAGTGCGCTTTAACAGAAAGGATAGAGCATAAAAAAGAAGAAACCCAAGGATTATTACTCTTAGCTAAATTATCATGTGTATCAGAATAAAGGAATTGATAAATAAATTATTAGAATTGAAAGTTAGACTTAAAGACCTGAATTTAGCAAGCTGTCCCTGGATATAAGCTAAACATACAAAAACCACTTATTTTTTACATATCAAAAACAAACCAAAGAAGAAAAAAATTAAAGTCCTTTTCTTTAAAGATAAAAATAAGCCTAAATTTTTTAAATTCTTTATTTCTTTAGAAGGCAGAATACAGAAAGAAACAGATATATACAGACAACAGAGAGAGTTCTATATGCTGGTTCATTATCCAAATGCCTATAACATACCGTTTCACATTTTTCAGAACCTACATACCACTTTGGAGTTATCAAATTCTTAACTCTGTAGAATACAAGAAATATTACTGCTTTCTTATACCTTTTCCTATTTTAAAGAAAAAACATTTTAAATTGTTCTCATGCTTTATTTTTGTTTGTCTGAATTTGGGAAAGTAGATCACCTATTATATGATCTCTGTATCAAACAGTATTATGTTCAAAGCTCTTCTCCTAGCTGACTTATCTATTGGAATTTAATAGTTCTCCCCACTCTACAACAGGTTTGTTAAAGGAAGAAAAAGTAAGCAGAGGACAATCACTTCATGTTTATAAACAAAGCTGTCCCACTTTTTTCTTGTTGATATAGACACAAATGGTGAAAGAACTCTAGTTTACACAGAACACTGAACGTCAAAGCTTTTCTCATCACAGCCTCTGAGTAACAAAAGAACATCATTACTCATGGCTTGAAATGAAAGATTTATTAGTTAACTGCTGAAGCCTAGCAAATGCCTTTCTCTCTTAGATCAGTTTTAACTACTACTGATGATTGTATGACTCATAATCCTATGATGAATGTGCCAACCAACATCATATCTAAACTCTTAGACTATTCAAATAGATTCTATCTTCATCATTAAAGACCTGTTTATTTATTTGTAGGGCAGAGTGACAGAGAATGAGAAAGAGACAGAGACAGAGAGAGAGAGATAAATTTTTCATGCACTAACTCTCCAAACACCCATAACAGTTAGGGTTGTGCCAGGCTAAAGCCAGAAGCTAGAAATTCCATCCTGGTCTCCCACACAGTCTTTCTGCATCAGCAGGATGCTGAATTGGAAGCAGAGCAACAAGAACTCTGATACAGAATGCTGGTTTCTTATGTAATGGCTTCACCCACTGAGCCACAACACAGACCCCCAAACAGATCCTTTCCTGAAGTGGGCACAATCATTTTTTAAATAAAATGTTATTTATTTGAAATGCAGAGTTACAGAAAGGAAGAGGGAGGGAGGGAGGGAGAGAGGGAGAGAGAGAGAGAGAGAGAGAGAGAGAGAGAGAGAGAGAGAGAAAGAGAGGTCTTCCATCTTCTGGTTCATTCCCCAGATGACCACAATGGCTGGAGCTGTGCCAAACTGAAGCCAGGAGTCAAGAGTTTCCTCTGGATCTCCCACATGGGTACAGGGGCCCGTCTTCTACTACTTTCCCAGGTCACATCAGAGAGCTGGATCGGAAGTGGAGCAGCCGGGACTCGAACCAGCCCATATGGGATACAGGCACTGCAGATGGTGGCTTTACCTGCTATGCCATAGTGCAGCCCCACAATCATGTTTTATGACCTTTTAAGTCAATAAAAGAATTGATGTTCTGAATGATACATCACCTGTAATTCCCTAAGAAGATATACTGGTTTTTCTAATGTTTATTCTAAACTTTTAATAATCAAAACAAATTCAAAAGGTTTCCTCCTTATTTCAATCTTGTATAAATAAGTACCCAAAGCATAAAATCACTATGTTTCTCTAATTTAATACAATATAATGCAAAAGGCCATCTTAAAAATTCCCTGGATATTAAATAACATTAAGTTTTTTTTCTCCTTAGGAAAACCAATGATACAGTGGTTATGTGACAAAATATCCTATTCTTAGAAAATTCTGTTAAAGTGCTTAGGTGTGAAATGTTATAAAAGCTAAAATGTAAAAATGTAAACAATCATGTAATCAAGATGATAAATATATGAGTTTTAATTGTACTATTATCTAATTTTCTGAATGTTTAAAGAACTTCATAATAACAGTTTGATGGGAAAAGTAAAAGAACAGAAAGAAATAAAACTCTTATAATCATATGGTTGTTACTGCATGTTTTAACTGATGTCTCAAAAAGTTAATTAAATTAATCTGCAACTCTATGTACACCAAGTTTATAAAGTATATATAAAGAATATGTATAGGTAATGAATAAAAAATGAAGTATATGTAAATATGTATATGTAAAGTATATGTAAAGAATAGATGAGACTAAAAGTCACACAATCAATAAATCATCTGCTCTGTCTCCTTCAGATGCTCAGGTTGCCTTTACTAGTACATACAAGGCTGCAGAAATGGTAATCTCAAGCTGCTTGCTTAAGCAGTTCATAACCTCTAGAGAGTTTTAGCACAAAGTTCTTCCATAAATATTTTTCTAAAATTTCTAATCATTTGCTCTGATTGAGATATATTTAAGCCAAAAACTCACATGATTATCCAGACTGAAAACTTCCTCAAATTGTAGGAGGATATCGACATCCAAGTACAGAAGTCCCATAAGACCCCAATGAGGCATGGCTAGAAAAATCCCTCAAAGGAACACATTCTACTAAAACTTTCAAAATAATGATACAAGGATAAAGTTCCAAAATTTTCAAGAAAAAGTGCTGGGACATTTTTAAAGGAAATTCCCTTAGGGTGACGGCTGATTTTTCAAGAGAAACATAGGCTTAAGGAGATGGAATAGCATTTTGCAAGTCTCAAAGACAAAACAGTAAACCCACCCACAAAGAATCCTTTACAGAGTGAAGTTATAAAGACTTTCCAAGACAAGCAGTAACTGAAGGAATTCATCATCACTAAAACCTTACAAAAGAAGCTTAAGAATGTCCTAGATACAGAAACAAAGATATCTACACTCAAAAAATGATCATATGAAACCCACTATTAAAATAACAAAGGATATTCAAAACAAACAGAATAATTTTTAAAGAAAGTAACAGGACTAGAACATTACTTATCATTCATAACTTTAATTATAAGGGGCTGGCATTGTGGTGTAGTGGGTAAAGCCACCACCTGCAATGCCAACATCCTATATGGGTGCTGGTTCGAGTCCCGACTGCTCCACTTCTGATCCAGTTCCCTGCTATTGCACCTGGGGAAGCAGTAGAAGATGGCCCAAGTGTCTGGGTCCCTGCACCCACATGTGAGACCTGGAAGAAGCTCCTGGCTCCTGGCTTAGGATCAGCTCAGCTCTGGCCATTACAGCCATTTGGTGAGCAAAACAGTGGATGGAAGAACTATCTCCCCCCCCCCCCCGTCCCTCTTTCTCTGTAACTCTGTCTTTCAAATAAAATAAATAAACCTTTTTTTTGGAAAAAAAGGAAAAAATACTGAGCAGACAGTTTCTAGGTTAAAGTTAGTTGAAAATAGACCTTAGCAAAAAATAAGAATGAGAATAGGAGAGAAACGAGGAAGAAGGGTGGGAGTGCGAGTGAGGGGGAGGGTAGGGTAGGGAGAATAACTATGTTCCTAAATGTGTATTTAGGAAATGAATGAAATTTGTATATCTTTTTTTTTTTTTTTAATTTTTTTGACAGGCAAAGTTGACAGTGAGTGAGAGAGAGAGAGAGAGAGAGAGAAAGCGAAAGGTCTTCCTTTTTCTGTTGGTTCACCCCCCAAGTGGCCGCTACGGCCAGCACGTTGTGGCTGGGCGTGCTACACTGATCCAAAGCCAGGAGCCAGGTGCCTCCTCCTGGTCTCCCATGCGGGTGCAGGGCCCAAGGACCTGGGCCATCCTCCACTGCACTCCCGGGCCACAGCAGAGAGCTGGACTGGAAGAGGAGCAACCGGGACAGAATCCGGCGCCCCGGCCAGGACTAGAACCCTGGGGTGCTGGCGCCACAGGCAGAGGATTAGCCTTGTGAGCCGTGGCACCAACGAAGTTTGTATATCTTAAATAAAAGATTTCTAGATTAAAAAAACTTTATTTGTAAATGAACTAAATTCCCCAATCAAAAATACAGATTGGCTGAATTAATTAAAACAGCAAATCTAATGACATTCTGCCTACAAGAAGTTCACCTCATCAGTAAGATTACAAACTGATGGAAATGAAAAGAATGGAAAAAGATTTTACATGCAAACACAAACCAAACTCAAACAGAAGTATATCAGATAAAATAGACTTTAAGATAAGAACTGCAAAACATAGTGAAGGTGATTACTATAAAATCATTGAGGGATAAATTCAACAAGAAAATATGACAGTTGTAATTGTATATGCACCTAATGTCTGAGTTCCCAATTTTATGAAACATTATTAGATCTAAAAGGGAATGCAAGCTCCAACACAATAATAATGTAGACTTGAACACCTACTTTCATCAATAGATAGATTTAGAAACACAACAATGAAACCTCAGCGTTAAAATACAGTATGTATCAAATGGATCTACCAGACATTTACAGAACATTCTAACTCTTACACAATACACATGATTCAGTACATGGAATGTTCTTTAGGACAGATCATAAATTACCCCATGAAACAAGTCTTACTCAATTCAGAAAAACCTAATTTATATCATTTATCATTTCTGACCATATGTGCTAAATTTAGAAATCAGTAACAAAAGAAACTCTGTAGATTATAAAAACACATGGAGGCTAAACAACATGGTCCTGAATGAACAAGGGATGACTGAAGAAATCAAAAAAAAAAAATTTTAAATTTCTTGAAATAAATGAAGAAACGCAACATATCAAAGTTTATTGCATACAGCAAAAGCAATGCCAAGAGTTAGGTTTCTAACAATAAGTATCTACATTCCAAAATAAAGATGCAAAATTAAACAATCTAATAATACATCATAAGCACCTAAAGAAACAAGAACAAACTACACTTAGTAGAAGGAAGGAGATAACAAAGATTGAAATAGAAATAAATGAAATATAAAAATTTTAAAAATACAAAAGATCAATGAAATGAGAATGCTTTTTTGAGTAGGTAAACAAAATTGATAAATCTTTTTCTAGTCTAAGATAAAAAGGGAAAAATCTCAAATAAATGAAATCATAGATGAAAAAGGAGATATACAACTGGTAACCACAGAAATAACAAGAATACACTATTATGAACAAGTGTACATCAACAAATTGGAAAACTTGGAAGGAATGGATACATTTCCAGGTATAAATAACACTTGAATGTTGGTGACATAAAAAAATAGTGATACTGAATTAGTAATAAAAATGTTCCCACCACAAAAAAAATGAGGATCCCATGGCTTCTCCACTAAATTCTACCAAATTTTTAAAGACCTAAGACTAATTCCTCTCAAACTATTCCAAAATTTTAAAGGGATGTAACCCTTCCAAATTCATCCTGTGGGACCAGCATTACCTTGATTCCAAAACCAGACAAGGATACAAAAGAAAAGAAGAAAACTATAGAGGGGCTGCCGCTGTGGCATAGTGAGTAAAGCCACTGCCTGCAGTGCAGGTGGCATCCCATATGGGTGCTGGTTCAGGTCCCGGCTGCTCCACTTCTGATGCAGCTCTCTACTATGGCCTGGGAAAGCAGTAGAAGATGGTTCAAGTCCTTGTGCCCCTGCACCCGTGTGGGAGACCTGGAGAAGGCTCCTGGCTCCTGGCTTTGGATCGGCACAGCTCTGACTATTGCGGCCAATTGTGGAGTGAATCAGCAGATGGAAGACTTCTCTCTCTTTCTGCCTGTCCTCTCTCTATGTAACTCTGACTTTCAAACAAATAAATAAATATCTTTAAAAAAATAAAAAAGAAAACTATAGAACAATATCCCCGATGAACTTCTTCAAGAATTTGAAAATGAAGTTCATCTTTTTTTATAATTCACATTTTTTATGCAGATTAAAACATTCCAACCTTTTGACCATTACCTAAGTATTCCAATCCTTTCATTTTTCTGGTTTTTTTTTTTTTTACTAACAAACTCCAGCGCACCCACAGCTCAATCTTATATTTCAAGTAGTTCCAAGTAAAGCAAATTATAATAGTGTCGCTAGCTCTCTAAGTTAACATATTATACACAAAACAGACAGAGGAATTTTTTAGGGTACAAAAAAAACCCCATACTGCTGGTTCATGTCAAGCTTACATTTTAAAAAGTTTGTTTGCTTTTTGGTTTATTTGAAAATATTTTTACAAGTGTTACTAATATTACACCTTTACAGATGATATATTTTCTAATTGATACCATTCAGACCATTAAGACTGTTAATCTTAATTTATTCAACTTTTAATGTATCAAGGCAAGCTATGATATATGAAGTGCATTTATTTTCCCTATGCCTTAAGGTCACAGTTTTCCTTTTATGCTAGAGTCAGTGATAAAAAATGGTGAGCAAGAGAGAATTAAAGACTGAGACGAAGATCATAATTTCATGAAAAATCTCATTAAAGGTTCTTCCTATTGCTAACTAGCTAATGATCATAATTATTCTTGGGCAGACATTTGGCATAGTAGTTAAAGATACCCATATCCCACATGCATCCTGATAATATACACCCTGACAGGGAGCAGGTAATAGTCCAAAAACTTGGGTCTCTGCCACTCACATATAAGAGACTCAGAGTTAGTTCCTGTTCCCTGGTTTCAGTCTGGCCCAACACTGGCAGTGTGTGTGTATCTTTCTCTGCCTTTCAAATAAATAAAAATCAAATAATTTCCTAGTTGATTTATGGTTCTCTACCATTTTGGCAGGAATATCACTGTAAACCTTTTCCTATACTGGCTAAGTCCAGATACGCTATGTTCTCTACCCCATAATAATGCATCTCCACTATGTATTTTTTTTTTTACAGATACCTGCTTTTTCTTTAGCTGTTTCAGTAGTTTTTCATCACTGCAAACAAAATAATATTTTTCAAATGTGACTTTCAGATCATCAATCAACTTCATACAATCTTTCAATGACTGGTTTTTAAACTTCATGCTCTTTACAAGGTTCTCTCTCTCTCTCTCTCTGTCCACGATCCTCAGTTACAACTCCTACTTCCCCATTCCTCTGGCTGTTTTAAACCACTTAGCTTTCTGTGTATGAATCAGAATCAAATGTCTCCATTTTTTCCCCAAAAGATGATCCTCTGTTTAGGAACACATTCCCTACCTACCTACCTACCTACACACACACACACACACACACACAACATCCAACACAAAGAGAACCTTTGGGACAATAATCTTCTCAGGAAAAGTATTCCTCACTGGCCCTAACTCGACCAAATTAATCCTGTCTCTGCTTTTTGTTCCCTGAGTACAAAAATCCTTTCCAACAGCAGACGTAAATATTCCTGCAATCTGAAGTTTAAGAAAGTTAAGGCTAAATCAGTATGAAACATATTTAAACTGGAGCTCACTGTGACTGAAGGATGAAAGCTACCGACAGTCAACATTTATTGAGCACATAGTCTATATTACGCTTTGTATTAACTATTTTACAAGCATTAATAAAACTCATCAGTTTACTTATTTGACTTCATTTTACATCAACATACTTCCTAGTGTTACAGTATTTTCTATCTTAAGATAGTTAAAATATTTAAATTGTACAAGTATCTTAATGTAAGAATTGTTTTCCTTCTTAATGTTTCAAGTCCCACGAGGTAGTTTAATTCATAGTCCTATTGTATTCTGCTTTTGCTTGCAGCAGGTGTGGCATCCAGAGTATCTTGCCACTTACTTTTCAGTAAAGTGATGGATACTAGATTAGGACACAAGGAGACACCATTCCAGGGGCTATATTTTAATCATTGCACTATACTATTTTCAGCTGGGTAATATTGCCATTCTTTATCCTCAGTGTCTGGTTGTTTTCTTAAGAGCCTTTCTCTTTCTGAATGATAAATGCTTTCAATTTCCTAAAACAGATTCTTAAGAGTTTCTCATCCATAGAAGTATGACTATACTATTCTAAAATAGATTTTGTGTAAACTTGGTGGATACCATCTTAGTTACTTAAGTGTATGCAGAGAGAAGATACATGTATATATAGCCTTCAAAAACTGACACACCATAGAAAAATAAATAAGCAAATCATAGCTCCCCAAAATGTAATTCTGTGGAAAGCACACAGTTTAACATATGACTTTTCCAGGGGAAGGGAAGTGATGGATCTGTACTTCATGCTAAGAGATGCCTCTTAGCCTTCAAGCTTTATTTTGTTTCCCTTAATCCATGAAGCAACAAATGTTTATAATTTAATGAAGGGATTGGCACTAGTAGTTTGAGATGTATTTCTAGTGAAAATAACCTTCATCATTATGCTACTGTCTCACTGAAGCATTCAAATGAATACCTTTATAAGTAATTCAGTGAAAATAAAAATTATACAAATAGGACCATCTTATCTCTGGAATGTCCTGGAGTTTGGAAAGCTCTAGTACTCCCTGCAATTCTTAAAAATATAGAAGACATTGAAGCTACTTTTTGCTTAACTGCTCCTATATCTATCATATTCAATTCAACCCAATCTCATACTGGCACATTTGGGATAATGAAAGTCGCTAATACCGTTTAGAATAAAGAATATGAGTTATAAGGAGCTATCCAAAGTAAAATCAGTTTAAAGAAAATAGCATAATAGACCAAATGAGTTTGTTGTCACTGGCATGTAAGTGAATCTTTTTTTATTTTAATAGTAAATAAGCTTTTAACTTTTCAAACTTCCTTGTGATTCCAACATACTTTTCAGGATCTGAGAGAAATCCTAAAAGCTACATGTTCAAATAATACTAATTTTAAAGTGGGTGTGCTACATACAGCTAGGAAAATTGAAAAATGGCCACCCAAATGTTAGCAATTTAAGACCCAGAAGGAATTATACTGAAACAATCAAACAGATAAACGGAAAGACAGCCACATAAATAATAACCATATAAACAATAGAAATAACATTGACTACTTGAAGGCCTAGAGTACACATTTTATACTTTTTTTTAAAGACTTATTTTTTACTTATTTGATAGGCAGAGTTCCAGAGAGAGACAGGTCTTCCGTCTGCTCGTTCACTCCCCAGATGGCCACAATGGCCGGAGCTGCACTGATCCAAAGCCAGGAGCCGGGAGCTTCCTCTGGGTCTCCCACCCAGGTGCTGGGGCCCAAGCACTTGGGCCATTTTCCACTGCTTTCCCAGGACACAGCAGAGAGCTGGATTGGAAGTGGAGCAGCTGGGACTAGACCTGGCGCCCATATGGGCGCCAGCGCTTCAGGCCAGGACATTAACCTGCTGCGCCGCACCACCGGCCCCTAAACTTTTTTTTTTTTTTTAATAGGCCAGCTAAATGGAAAGAAAGTGCAAAAAGTGACAAGATAAACAGCACCTTCAGTATCAAGATCTCCATTTTTTTCTTCTGGAAAACAGAGGATTTAGGAGAAAAGATCTTTGTGATCAGATATTTATAAAGCTTTCATAATTCTAAGATTATTTAATAACTGCACTGTAAATTGGGAAGAAATATTGATGCTGGGAACATTTAAGAAGATGGAGTAGAATGTCAATCTCTTGCAAAGCTGGCACACTCAACATTAACTCTATTTTGTGACAAATACATTAATTTGAGAGAACATGTATCAAAATAGTACTGAATTCAATCAATGATAAAATAGATGTCAATATTTCTGTTTATAAAGTGCATTTAGTTGTCATAATGCTAAATTAGAAATAGTAAAATAAACATTCTTGAGTTTAAAACCAGAAATATTAAAAAACGTTTAGCAAAATGTTTTTTACAAATAAGGATCAGGAGTAATACTATCATTCATAAAACAATGTAAGTATACACTGCGTTTTTATATATAAAGGAATTTCCATTATTTGTAGACTATAACTTTGACATGTCTTTCAATTCCCCTTAAATATTTACTTTCCATAATTTCTTTAATTTTTATGCTATTACTCAGATTGTTTACTAATACAGATGCACTACATATTTTTGTGCACTTATTATTTTGTCTTACCTAAAAAAATAAAAAGATATAACTGCTTCTTCCTGCTTGAGTAAGATATCTCAAAATTATTTTTCTTTCCCCTTTTAAAAGCTATCATATTAATTAGACCTAATGTACACTGTGGTAGCTAAAAACCACTACTTTTTGTTAACATTAATAATATCTCATTATCTGCATGCAGCCCACATCTCCACAAAGTTTCCATACAGATTGCATCTCCTTCCCACAATACGCTTTTCATTCTTCTTTTCTTGCGCTTGCCACAGACATCAAGGGGCACAATCTATTAACAAACATGGCTCCTCTGACATCTCTTTGAGGGTGGGAAAGACAACTTATTCATCGTTGACTTGCTGAAACCATCTTAGTGTCCAGCCCACAGTATATATTTCGTGAACCCCTGAATAATAAGACAGTAACTGGGGGAGGGACTATGAGAGTGTTGTAAATAATGGCACATAATAAATTGAAGGATATGTAAAATTATATTTCATCTCACATAATACTGAGAAATAGTGATAATATGGTCAATATTTGTTTTTGTCTTTCTTTTGTGGATCAGATTGTGTTCCTGCAGAAATTCAGAAAACAATCCATAAAGCCTCACTTACTTGTCCAAACATTTTGTAAATTACAAAGCATCTCCAGTTATTTATATTATAGACCTATCTATAAAAATAAAAGCTATATTTCTAAGGCTAATTTGGAAATTTATTTTTTGAAAAAATCCTACTTGTCCACTTTGAGGTAAAACCAAAAGAACTGCCACCATAGGATACTGCCCCCAGGGACACCTTAAAGCCCCTTTACCCTCAGTTTCCTATCAAGTCAGCCATCTCCCCTTTCTCAGAGAATCAGCCCTTGTCCCCAGAAGTCACTGGGATGTTTCACCTACCAGAGACAATGGGACCGAAGGGCACCATTAGAATGTGAGTCTCCTTCAAGATGCAGGATTTAAATGAGATAAAAAGGGAGATGGGAAACTTCACTGAGGACCCTAATAGGAACATGGAGGTGCGGTATGTGACTTCTATGTTCAAACTTATTTGGATGGATGCAATTTTCCCTCTAAACACTTTCTTAACTCACATGGAAAAACAGTGTCAGAACATGCCTGTGACCATAAATTTCAGCTCAGGCCATCTGATATTAAAAGCAACTCATGACATGAGCCTAGGGTGATTACTGATGCCATAAACAAGAGTGTCAACTTGTTAAGTCAACAACAGGAGTCACTGTGCACTTACTCCTCATGGAGGATCTCTGTCCTTAATGTGCTGTACATTGAGATTTAATGCTATAACTAGTACTCAAACAGTATTTTTCACTTTGTGTTTCTATGTGGGTGCAAACTGTTGAAATCTTTACTTAATATATGCTAAACTGATCTTCAGTATATAAAGAGAATTGAAAATGAATCTTGATGTGAGTGGAAGGGGAGAGAGAGCGGGAAAGGGGAGGGTTGCCGGTGGGAGGGAAGTTATGGGGGGGGGCCATTGTAATCCATAAGCTGTACTTTGGAAATTTATATTCATTAAATAGAAGTTAAAAAAAAAGAATTTCAAAAATTAAAGATGAGACTGACCACCCCCTTGGCTGACATCCTAAAGGCTGCCTCTACAGTCTAACAGAAACCAGTAGGAAGAGGAGCGAGTTAGGCAGCAGGAGCAATGTAAAGACAGGTGAAAGGTTAATTAACAGCTGCTTTACTCAGTGATCTGCCATCAAGGAGACCCAGCACAGTCAGTGCACCCCCAAATAGCATATGTTATCAATATGGAAAGCCAGGGCATTGGGCAAGAAGCTGTCATCAGAGCCGCTGGCTTTCAAAGTCCTGTCCTCTTTGTCAAAAACTGGGCCACTGTAAATGGAACTGCTCTGGGGTTGAAGGACTCCCAGGTCAGAACCATAGGCAACACTGACCCTAACCTAAAAATGTCCTTTGCTTCACTAGACTTCCAAAGTAACCATCACTGTTAAGGGGTGGCTTACGGTCAGTGATGTTGTAGGTAAGCCCATAAATTTTCTTTGAAAGACACTGTCTATTCTGTACTAACCTCCGTTTCAGGTTAGCCCTCCTCTCAGTTCAACCAGGAAATGGGAGTCAACACGGTGCTTTCCCTAAGGGGGTTCACATCTCCCTTTCAGTAACCCAGATGAAGAGATAAGTAAGTCTGGGTCTCACACATACCTGGCCAGGCCTTAATGTCTAACCAATTACTATTGAGACTAAAGACCCCTACTGTCCATCCTGATTTGCCTTTAAATGGGTTAGCACACAGGGTGTAAAGTAATAGCTAACCTGGACAGTACTTCCAAACAAGGATTTACAGGCAGCTACCACCTATTTGGACAGGCCTAGGTCATTTGCAGAGGACCTAAAGGACCAATCACTGGAGAGGGTAGAGAGATGATTTAAAATTTAGATGGTCTTCAATTTTGGGCATCTGACTAGTACTCTCAACTTTCTAGCAAAATATGACTTCTGGGTACCCTAGAAAAGTACAACTGGTCTATCAGGAAATAAACTATTTGGGGCTCAACATCATCTCTGAGGAACAGAAACTGGCACCAGAATGCATACAAACAATATAGCAGCATCTTGTTCCTACAAAAGACAGCTCCAACTAACAGGTTATGGATCCCCAGGTACAGGAAAATCACAAAGCTCCTATGTCAGGCTCTGAATCAAGCCATCAAGAGCAAGCCAGAGCAAGGCCCCCTCCTTTGGGAGAAAACAAAACACAGCCTTCATCCAGTGAAAGGCTGCCATGACTAGGAACCCCATGCTAAGGTTGCAAAACCCAGTGCTTCAAAACATGCAGGCAATTAGAGATACTAACTGCTGCCCAAGGGGGCATCAGTGTCATGCTCCAAAAATGCTTTTTTGGATGTCAATTAAACTGGACAGGTACAAAACTATGTTCAGCACTTCTTGGGTAAGGTCAGACAATTCCAGGACTAGGAAGAACAAGGCTGGAGTATTTGGCCTAGTGTCTGGTGATGAAAATCCTGGCTGGTATCCCTCTTTGTCCCTCTAACTTGCATTCTTTCTCTCTGTCTCTGTCTCTCTGTCTCTCTCTCTCTTTCTCTCTCAAGACTTATTTTTCTTTGAAAGACAGAGTTTACAGAGAGATATCTTCCATCCACTGGTTTACTCCTCAAATGTCTGCAACAGCCAGAGCTGGGCCAGTCTAAAGTGAACAGCCGAGAGTTTCTTCCTGGTCTCTCATCTGGGTGTCAGGAGCCCAACTACTTGGGCCATCTTCTACTGCTTTCCAGGCACATTATCAAGGAACTGGATCAGAACAGCCAGGGTTCAAACTGGCACTGATATGGGATGCCGACATTGTGGGTGGCAGTTTTACTCACTACACCACAATTTTGGCCCCTAGCTTTGTTTTCTTGCTGTTTCTCTTAGGAGCATGTGTCTTTAATTCTCTTGTCCATTTTGTCTCGTACATGACAACGTAAGTCATTCAGATGCAGATGGTCATGAATCAGGACTTCCAGCATATCCTTCCGGATGACATGACCAGTCCTATGGACTGTGCAGTCTTTTCCCAGACCACTATGAATAAAATAGGACAAACAGCAAGAGAAGAATACCCATAAGCAGCAGTTCTATATTAAGTCAACTCTGAAGAAACTAGAGACGATGGACCTTCATCTACATTACCCTCATAAGATTATGGGTTACTTCTCATGAAGGGGGTATGTTAAGGTAGCTAGGTAGACAAGAACCTATGAGTGTTGAGTGGAAGATGAAAAATGAGATTTATGTGTGATGGAACAAGGAAGCAAGACTTGGGAGTAAACCAACATTTCTATATCAAAAGTCATAATTTTTTAATAGCTTGGTTTGGTGGGTCCCAGCCATTTCCCTGTGAGCAGCTTAGGGGAATCTCATTCGCTCTCCACAAAGGTGACTATTATGTAGAGTTGGGAGGGATTCCAAACCCAGAAAGCCCTCCTGCAAGCCATATTCCAGAAAGGGTGTAGAGAGTAGGAGAAAGAAGGCCCACATGCAACATCCATAAAAACTCCAGTATGAATGCAGACTGGCCCTTCAGTTCTTAACTGAGATGCCTGCCTGATTTGTCAGGTGTACACTTTTCATTATTTCTCTTCATTAAACTTTGCTAGCATGCTTACTGCTAAAAAAAAAAAAAAAAGATTAAATCAAAATCCTACCTTTCAGAGCAAATTTTTGTATTCAGTAACTGATATTTTTTTCTGGTAATTTTGAATATAGAAATGATCCATGAGCAGCTTAATATGTTATCCCTCTTAGTATTTTTTTTTGTTTGTTCTACTTAATACTTTTGGTTGAATACTGTAATCAATACACAATTCTTCTTAAGTGCTGAAACTTAACTGAAAAGTGATCGCTGTTAAATATAAGAGTGGGAATAAGAGAGGGAAGAGATGTGCAATTCGGGACATGCTCAAGCTGACTTACCTCAAACAGTAGAGTTAGAAACATACCAGGGGATTCGAATTCAATCCCATCGAGGTGGCATGTACCAATGCCATCTCACTAGTCCCAGTGATCAATTTCTGTTCACAATTGATCATAATGATAGGACTAAGAACAAAGGGATCACATAAACAAGAATAGTGTCTGCAAATACTAGCTGATGGAATCAAAAAGGGAGAGAATGATCCAACATGGGAAGTGAGATACACAGCAGACCCATAGAATGGCAAATGTCCTAAATAGCACTCTGGCCTCATAATCAGCCCTTAAGGCATGCAGATCCGGCTGAAATGCCCATGAGAGTATTTCAGGCATGGAAAGCCAAGACACTCTGGGGGAAAAAAAAAACCTAAATGAAAGATCTCCATGAGTGAGATTCCAGTGGAAAGAATGGGTCATCAAAGAAGGAGGTACCATTCTCTGAAGGGAGGAGAGAACTTCCACTTTGACTATGGCCTTGTCTAAAAATGATCAGAGTCAGTGAACTCAGGGGGCTTCCATAGCCTTGGCAACTCATGACAAGAGCCTAGGGTGATTACTGATGCCATAAACAAGAGTGTCAATTTGTTAAGTCAACAACAGGAGTCACTGTGCACTTACTCCTCATGTAGGATCTTTGTCCTTAGTGTGCTGTACATTGAGATTTAATGCTATAACTAGTACTCAAACAGTATTTTTCACTTTATGTTTCTGTTGGGAGCAAACTGTTGAAATCTTTACTTAATGTATGCTCAACTGATCTTCTGTATATATAGAGAATCGAAAATGAATCTTGACATGAATGGAAGGGGAGAGGGAGTGCATAAGGGGAGGTTTGCGGGTTGGAGGGACGTTATGGGGGGGAAGCCATTGTAATCAATATTCTGTACTTTGGAAATTTATATTCACTAAATAAAAGTTAAAAAAAAAGAAATGATCCAAAGTAGAGGTGAAAAGAGAATATTAAGGCTGACTCGTTGTGCAGCAGGTTAAATTCCTGGTCTGCAGCACCAGCATCCCACATAGGTGCCAGTTCAAGTTCTGGCTTTCCATTTCTGATCCAGCTCTCTGCTATGGCTTGGGAAAGCAGAAGAAGATGGCCCAAGTCCTTGGGCCCCTGCACCCACATGGGAGACCTGGAAGAATCTCCTGGCTCCTGGTTTTGGATCTGCTCAGTATTGGCCATTGTGGTCATGTGGGTAGTAAACCAGCAGATGGAAGACCTCTCTCTCTCTTTGGATGTACCTCTCTCTGTAACTGTCTTTCAAATAAATAAAATAAATCTTTATTAAAAAATGTTGCAGAAAATTGTCAAGAAAAATATAAATGTGTGAAGTACTAAAATTTAGTAATTTTTCTTTTCCAACCATCTAACAAAAATTATTGTGGAAATTTTAATTAAAGATCAAGTGGCCAAGTCAGTAGAGCCCTAAGCATTAATGTACATATGTGGGAATTTACGTGCAAAATTGAGCATACCCACAGGGGTTCATACAAAAACAAGAGCTGAAGTAAACTTAAACAACCACTTAATCCAAGAGACAAAATTGGGGAATAAAAGGGAGTAGGCTGAAACCACCAAACAAAGTAATAGGTCACTGACCAACATGTTTACATTGACTTTGTATACACAACCTGAGCAAGTGTCTTACATATAAATGAAGTGACCCAGCTGTAGAGTACGGGGCTTTGTGTGTTCAGGGTGACCATATGCCAACACACATGTGGGAGAGTGCACACATACACACCCCTGCAAGATTTTCATTTAAAACTGGTAGTGCTTTTAAGCATTCCCTGAAATGTTATTTGTGGGTCTTATCATCAAGCAGATCTTTCAGAACATTGCTTCTAAAAGTCATTTTATTGGGAGCTGGCATTGCCACAGTGATATAAACTAGAAACAATCTAAATATCTAAATTTACATTTCCTGGGGTTTGGTTCTATACAGAATTATAAATCATTACAATGCGTATTTAGATGTGTGTTTATTGACACAGAAAATATTTAAGGCCGGCACTGTGGCTCACTTGGCTAATCCGCCACCTGCAGCGCCGGTACCCTGGGTTCTAGTCCCTGTTGGGGCGCTGGATTCCGTCCCGGTCGCTCCTCTTCCAGGCCAGCTCTCTGCTGTGGCCCAGGAAGGCAGTGGAGGATGGCCCAAGTGCTTGGGCCCTGCACCTGTATGGCAGACCAGGATGAAGCACCTGGCTCCTGGCTTCAGATCAACTCAGCGTGCCGGCCCCTGCGCACCAGCCATGGCGGCCATTTTGGGAGTGAATCAATGGAAAAGGAAGACCTTTCTCTCTGTCTCTCTCTCTCTCACTGTCTAACTCTGCCTGTTAAAAAAAAAAAAGGAAAATATTTAAAATATATTGTTAGTAAAACAAATAAAATATTGAGAAGTGATTAAAAATAAGCACTCTGGAAGCAGCCTGCATGGATTTACAGCCTAGTTTAGCTTTTCTGCTGAGTGGTCTTAGGTAAATCACCTAATTTTTATTACTTCAATTTCCTATCGCAAAAAAAAAATGCTGTTATTGGTATCACTAAGCACCAATTTTATAGGGTTGTTGTGAAGTTTGAAGAGTGAATAAATTAAAATTCCTAGAACAATGGGCTATCTCATTAAGCCTTAGATACTAAACTGTGGTTGTGTCAGTGGATTTACCTATTAATACATACACATAATATGCACACATATAGATGTGTATTTCAAAAACTTATATAATAAGTTATCTCTGAATAACACTATTAATAATAACTACTAATTCCTGGGCTTTTGAAAATAAAATAAATTTTCACATATCTGAGGAATCTTTACAGATAGAAAAGATATCTGGATGATGAAGTAACTTGGGAGTGAAGATTATACAGCTGTAGATTCTTGGGGTTGCTCAAAACTCATCCAAAAAGAACATTTTCAATCATAAAAATATAGATGCAGTAAACTTAACCCATTTCTGTGGATACTGAACCACATTACTTTTATAAAACAATGACCTTGGAAGCTAAACTAAAAAAGACTTGGATTTAGAGAACAAATTCAGATCAGACAGAGGTAATGCCACCTTTGCATCACCACATCATCACCACACCACTTTCCAGAATTTGTTAGTATGTTAATGACCCGTTGGTTGAAACCTTTTCCTAATTTCAGAGGTGCTGAATCAAAATCAAATTTTTGTTTAAATTATAAACTGTGAATTGAATGGACAAAATAGCAACAGCAAAAAGTACATGAAAAGTAATTTTACAACAGTCTTTAAAAATATCTTCCTCTTTCAGCTAAGCAGAGAGTGGGAAGGGTAAATGGTAATTCCCCTGAGAAAGGCTACCTTCATAAGGTTAAAAGGGTTTGCAAGAAATCGGAAGTATGGGTAGAGATTCCCCTGCCAGGAGAGCTCATTACCCTTCCTTAGCTCTAAGGTCTTAGACTAAGCCTTCATTTTGAGAAAACAATGAGACTAATATTTATTTCATTAATTTTCAGCCTATAGATTTGGCTTCTTTGCTCAGAATTTACCAAAGACATATGTAAATGATGCTGATGACCTTCTGAAGTACCACTGCCAAGATGTCTTGCTAGGATGAAGTTATCTGGACATTATTAGCTACTTTAAACTGGTACCTTTCTGTAGTCTCTAGAAAGCCTATACTGCTATACAAATTGCAGTCAAGGTTAACTTACTTGTTTCCAAGAAAGCCAAATAACTTCCTAGGTAAGCAGCACCCACGTGAGAACAACAAAAAGCAGGCTTCCTCTCTCTACCTCTGGTAAGTTAAAGAATGGCAGGTTTCAACAACATTTTCAAACATTCTCATTTGCATAAAGCCATAGATCAGAAGAGTGACTTCTAGTGCTTTACAATTCAAAAATCAACTCTCATTCAGCGTTTCGCTTATCATAACAGATGTTCTGATCATCATTCCCAGGTCTCCATGTACAGTGTACATGTTTGTATAATTACAAGAGAAAAGAGGTTAAAACGTTGTGCCTCATCCAATGCTGTCAAAATGAACTGATACAATGCTTCACACCAGGGAGCAGCAAGAGAGTAAATGCAAGCACTATAAATATACATAAGCCACAACTGAAACTGTTCCCCAGCCCAGCCTTCAGACATGCATTCCTCCCCACAGACATATAAGAACCAACATATATCCTCATCTGCCTCATGCGACCTAGTTGAAGGCAACTTAGAGGCAGAAATGGAATTCCTGCTACACTTGCAGGATGCCATGAATATGAATTTAGCTTTTGTCAGAGGACAAAAAATACCCCATATTCCTAATATGAGTAAAAGAGCCATTTGTTTTCCTTCTCATGTACCTGTTTGTGACACAGAAAACGTGGCACAAAGTACACTTCAGAGAAAACTGAGAGAAAGTTATTTATGGAAAGATTCCCAGAATGAAGATACTGAGAAAAATGGTACAAACGTAAACAAAGCTATTTTTCTTGTAAAACAGGAAAAGGTTTTCTTGAGCTGTTAGATACACTGCTTGCAGCTAAATCTACCTGAGCTTTCTCTGGTATCTGCTGTTTAAATGTTATATATTTTAAGTGCTGGGACAAAGATATGATACCTCGGTATACCATACCATGCTTATGTGAATTTGTGGGAAAAACCAAAAGGCATCAGTTACATTAGTGGTCATGCAAAAAGGAATTTGTAACCTAGGATTCTAGTCTTAGCTCTGCTCCCAAATAACGAAATTTTAGGTAAGGCAGTCTAGTGATGTAGGTCTCAGTGAACTGAAGAAATTGCAGTGCTCAAGTGAAGGGAAGGTTCCTGTAGTTCTTTTTCATCTGCCCCACATAATGCTTAACACATAGGAAATACTCAATGAATAGCCATGAAAATGAATTAGTGAATGATTTAATGGATCAATGAATAAAGGAACCCATGAAACACTTACCAATCTAAACCGTCCATGACATCATGTAGATAATTTTCATGACAAACAAAACCTTTAAATTTCAATCTTGTTTCTGAGGATAATGTGTGTTTTGTGAAATGGGTAACAGTATCTAGGAAGTAATATTACAGCACCACAGCTACATCTCCTGTCAGTCCAGGATGAATCATGTACCTGTCTGGAGGAAACAAACTTAATATAATGACTTAGCTGAATCATCCAGTGAGATCCCAGTAAGACAGGGAAAGTTGGAGAGCTAATCTATGATCATATTTCCACTGGTGATGACTAAATTAACCATTGACCTTGGACTGAGCAGCAGAAATCATAACTGCATTTCTGTCAGCCTTCTGGTTTTCCTGTTAAAGATACAATACTCAGACTCCACTTTTTAGAACAGATTTTCGTAATGGAAATGATACAGTCAGAATATTTCTACCTTATGAAGTAAGTATGGTAAAGAATTAGCATCTAAAAAGTTGTTTTACATGGCTTTTGTTCAAGCATGGAGAAAGAACACTGAATTGAGCCTATCCCAAGATAATCACAGAATGTTTCCAGCTGTACTTACATGATAACTAAACATCTAAATAAAAAGTGAAAAGTGGAGTTGTGATATTTAAACAATCATATTCAGCTTCTAGTAGTTTAAATCATGGGCATTAAGCTTTTTTCCTTTAGATATCTGTTTTACTGTGAGTAGATACTGCGAGGAAAGGAAAAAGAAAAGGAATGGGGGAGTGGAATGCAGAAAGAAATAATGAATCCAAAGCATGCACAGATTCACTGTTGAGTAGGAGGATAGCATAGCTACATTTTCCATATGAGAAATCAGAGTCATTGAGAAAAATCAAGTGACTTGTTTAAGATCACACAGCAGGGAAGAGATATAGTCAAGAGACAAGCTCTGGTCTCCTTATATAAGCATCCAATTTTGTTTCAGTTACAACATTTGCTTTTTGTTGAATAGCAGTGAAAAACATGAATTGATTAAAACTTTAAAATGGTGACAATTTTTCATAGAATTGTACCCAGCCAAAAGTAAGATCACAAAATTTAATTTCTGAGTTTTTCTCATCTCACTGTATTGTTCTGGCTATGTCTCCATATTTCAAGGCCTTCCTTAAATTTCAAGGCTTGAGCTACCTGCTGGTTTGGAAATTTAATACACTCAATTGTACCTAAAAGGGAAGTTATTCAATGTTATGATTATTTTTTGTTTAGTTCCATGTTTCTCTTCTCTTCTTTTTTTTCCCAAAAAAATTTAATTAATGAATACAAACTTCATGCATTTCATAAGTACAATTTTAGGAATACAGCGATTCTTCACACCATACCCACCCTCCCATGCACCCTCCAACTCCTTGTCTTCCTCCCTCTCCCATTCCCAGTCTCATTCTCTATTAAGATCCATTTTTAATTAACTTTATACACAGAAGATCAACTCTATACTAAGTGAAGATTTCAACAATTTGCACACATACACACAAAAAAGTCATTGCATCTCAAAGTTAATTCCACGTTTTTTAGAAACTTAATTTAACTTTAAAGAACCACCCAAGAATGATACATCTTTTGTGAGCACTTAGGCATAACTATAACTTATGAGACATAAGAATATACTCAACTTAATCCATTAAAATAAAGTAAGTCCTTGAGAAGGAGTTTTATTAATAATTAAGGAAGTACCTAAGAAAACAAGCAGTAGAGTTGGACACTTAGGCATAACTAAAGCTCATGAGACATAAGAATATCCTCCATTTAATACACTAAAATGAAATAAATCTTTGAGAACAAGTGTTACTGTTAACTATCATAATACAACCCTTTGAGGACAGAGGTCTTGCATGGGAAGCTAGTGTACAGTGACACTTGTTAGTTTAACAATTAGCACTCTTATGTATGACAACAGTGATCACCCAAGGCTCTTGACATGAGTTTCCTAGGCAATTGAAGCCTTTTGGATCCACAAACTCTGTCAGTATTTAGACAAAGCCATAAGCAAAGTGGAAGTTCTTGCCTCCCTTCAGAGAAAAGTACATCCTTCTTTGAACACCACTTCTTTCCACTGGGGTCACACTCACAGAAATCCTTCATGTAGTACATTTTTTGCCACAGTTTCTTGGTTTTCCATGCCTAAAATGCTCTCATGGGCTTTTCAGCCAGAGCAAAATGCCTTAAGGACTGATTCTGAGGTCAGATTGCTACTTAAAGTGATTGTCATATTCTATAAGTTTACTGTGTGGAAAGCTTCCCAAGTTGGAGCATTCACTCTTTTTAATTCTACCTATTATTATTACCAGATACTTAATCCTACTTATTTGATCACTTTAACACTTAATGCTATCTGTATGATCACTTTAATACTTAATCTTATCCATATGATCACTTTAACATTTAAGTTGGTATTTTTACCACCCAGCTTAAGAGGATTTGGGGCCCCATGGCAAGTTTTTAAACTGTACCCTTAGAAATAAGTCTGTAGGAATGTATTCAGAACTATACAGCTTTATAGTTACAAACCTTCATACACTTCATAATTACAACTTTAGGTCAATATTATTTTTAAATTTTACATACATAATCATAAATCAACTAACATATCTTGGTCAGCAAAGAACAAAATTGTTCATGATCATCAAGTGGGACATTAAAAATTTAAATTATTGTCTTTTAAAACTACAATTATGTGGAGTCAGTTCCATGGCACAGTAGGTTAATCCTCTGCCTGTGACGCCAGCATCCTGTATGGGTGCCAGTTCTAGTCCCGGCTGCCCCTCTTCCAATCCAGCTCTCTGCTATGGCCTGGGAAAGCAGTGGAAGATGGTCCAAGTGCTAGGGCCCCTGCACCCTCATGGGAGACCAGGAAGATGCACTTGACTCCTGGCTTCAGAGCAGCGCAGCTCCAGCCATTGCAGCCATCTGAGAAGTGAACCAATGGAAGCAAGACTTTCTCTCTGTCTCTCCCTCTCAATGTCTGTAACTCTACCTCTCAAATAAATAAATAAAATCTTTTTAAAAAACTGCAATTATGTGGATAATTAACCAATATTCTTGTCTTCTAAATGCCCTTCAAGTAGCATAGTTTCTCCTCTGCTCTTAACTTCCCTCTGGCAATGGATTAAAATGAATAAAATACGTGTCTAAAAATTTGGAAAATGTCTAATCTTCTTAAATGCAACATTTACTTCTGCTAACACTCAACAGGACTAATGCTGTTGCCATTTACAAATATTGCCATTTATCACTTAATTACACATGGTCTTGCCTTATTCTTTATGTATTTCTTAGCTGTATATATATCAAACTAGAATTCAAATAAAAGTCTGATATCCCAGAAAGTCAAATTGAATATGTCTAAATTGTTTAAGTTGATTTATTTTTAGCTATCAATATCATCCATTGAATATAACCAAATTCAGGCAGTTATTTTCTTATTACAATTATATATGACATTAAGTTCTAACTTAAAATATATTAATTTTATGAACAGAGATTTTATTTTATTTTTAGTTCTTTTTTTTAATTTATTTTAAAAACAGAAAGGCAGATAGAAAGCAATATTCTTCCATCTGCTAGTATATTCTCCAAATGCCAGCAACAGCCATTCCTGAATTATGAGCCTTGTATTCAATCCAGATAACCCATGTGGCTTCTGGGAGCCCAGATACTTGAGCCAACATCTGCTGCTTTCAAGACTGTACATTAATAGGACCTGGAATAGGAGTAGAACTGAGACTTGAACACAGGCACTCTGATATGGGATGTGGGTATCTTAAGCAGCAGTTAACTGTTTTGCTAAATGCCTGTCTTGAACAGGGTGGCTGTAAGCAGCTTTCAAATGGTGTCAATCTTTTTTTTCCTTTTCAATTTTTATTTAATAAATATAAATTTCCAAAGTACAACTTTTGAATTATAGCAGCTTTCCCCCCCCATAACCTCCCTCCCACCCACAACCATCCCATCTCCTACTCCCTCTCTCATCCCATTCTTCGTCATGATTCAGACTGCACCAAAAAAGACACACAAAGTATATAGAGTAATGTTTTAAAAATAGTTTTACCATTAATTTTCATAGTGCAACACATTAAGGGCAGAGGTCCTACATGGGGAGCAGGTGCACAGTGACTCCCATTGATGATTTAACAATTGATACTCTTGTTTATGGCATCAGTAATCACCCAAGGCTCTTGTCATGAGCTGCCAAGGCTATGGAAGCCTCTTGAGTTCACCAACTCTGATCTTGTTTAGAAAAGGCCATATTCAAAGTGGAAGCTCTCTCCTCTCTTCAGAGAAAGGTACTGCCTTCTTTGATGGCCCATTCTTCCCACTGGGATCTCACTCACAGAAAACTTTCATTTAGGTCATTTTTTTTTTTTTTTTTGCCACAGTTTCTTGGCTTTCCATGCCTACAAAACTCTCATAGGCTTTTTAGCCAGATCCGAATGCCTTAAGGGCTGATTCTGAGGCCAGAGTGCTGTTTAGGACATCTGCCATTCTATGAGTCTGCTGTGTATCCTGCTTCCCATGTAGGGTCATTCTCTCCTTTTTAATTATATCAATTATTTGCAGACACTGGTCTTATTTATGTAATCCCTTTGACACTTAATCCTATCTTTTTGATCAATTATGAACTTAAACTGATCACTTTAACAAGTAAGATGGCATTGGTACCTGCCACCTTGATGAGATTGAATTGGCATGTTTCTAGCTCTACCATTAGGGGTAAGTCCGAGTGAGCATGTGCCGAACTGTACATCTCCTCCCTCTTTTATTCCCACTCATATTTAACAGGGATCACTTTTCAGTTAAATTTAAATGACTAAGAATAATTATGTGTTAATTACAGAGTTCAACCAATAGTAATAAGAACAAAAAAAGGAATAAAATAGTAAGTTATTCCTCGACAGAAGGACAAGGGCTGATCAAGTCATTGTTTCTCATTGTGCCCGTTTCACTTCAACAGGTTTCAAATGGTGTTAATCTTTAACAAGGAATTCATTCTGCTTCTTAATTTTGTTGAAATAATTTATAACCAGCATTTTCTCCTCCTGATAAAAATAAATCTTTGAAAGAATTTCAATTTTAGTTTAGTATGTTGCTACTGTCACTACATATTTGCAAAACAGACAGTTTTTGTTTATGTAAGCATTATAGAAGCAATTACTATACTTTAAATTTACATTTTATATAGCATAGTAATCTCTCGTAACTAAAATCCACTCTGAATAGAAACTACTATTATAAAACTTAAAAAAAATGCACGCACACAATTCTTTTTTCTTATTCTTGCCAATTATAAAAGTAATTATGAACAAGATTGCTGGTCAGATGTGTGAAATTTCTGGTTGTTAAAGCCCCAGCTCATAGCCTGTGCTTTAATGAAATATGTCATAGAATGCATAGTTCTCTAATATCATTTAACCTATAAATTGTGCTTCTGACCCTTTCATCACTCAAACAGAGAATACAAAGAATAGAATTCATTATAAATTCATGGAGCTTCTAAAACATGAAGAGATACTGGTAATAATTCATTCATGAGTTATTTCAGTTTATGAAGAAAGGGCTTGCCAAAAGAGAGTAAGAGCAAAAGCACATTAAATCATAAAATTACACTCAGACTTTACTGAGCATGGTCTTTAAGTTTCTCTATAAAAGTTTCCATTCTAGTCTTACTCTCCCTCTGAAATAAACAACCCTCTTTCTCATTGTGAACTTAAGTGTCCCAGTGAAAAGCCCTGCTTGCCAAAATTGTGGTTATACTGTTCTCTTTCCTGAAATGAACTTCAACTCCTTGTTTGAACCACCAGCTTGTACTTCTAACCTTTTCCTTTAGACTTCTAACAAAAATACTCAACTCCTTCTTAGGTATCTGTGAACAAGCCAGCTAACTCAAGTATTCTATCTACTTTGGCTTGATATGAAGACATTAGAATTTATAAATCTACTGTATTCAAGTGACACTCTTGGTGTACAAGATGATTTCATGTACCTGATGATGCATTTCAAATCCTTTATTTTCAGTTATGATAACGTCGTTAAGTTCTAAAATCATGTCTCAGTGATTTAACTTACGTCAGCCCAATGGAAGTAAATACGTTGAAATTACTATATTAATATAATAATTTGGACACCTATTATGCATACTAAGATCACAGTAGAGTTTATTTATGTGGAAATGAGTTGAATATTTCTGTGAGAGCCTACTCTCAGAAATGAAAAGACAATATAGGAAATACAAAGATGGCAATCTTTTCTTGAAAGGCAATTTTCTTTGATTAGCCCTATGATCAATCTGTTACAAATGACTCAATTAAAATAAAGGATCAATCCATATTATATTGAGCACTCACCTAGTAGAGAAGTGTAAAAGTAGAACTGTTTCTATACTGATTGCAAGAAAACACTACTGGCTTTCAATTTTATTCCAGAGTCATGCAACAGAACAAGAAAGAGTATATTTACAATAGTGTTCCTAGTTACTTGACCCCTAGTCCTGCCCTTGAGATATAAGCCCTTCTACATGTCATCCACCAGAAAGCTCAATGCTTTCATTGTTAAAATGTAGGAACACTTATCTGTCTGGGATAGGGGAATTCACGAGAAGTAACCACACTCAGAAGTGACCGGGTAAGATGCCAGTCCTGCCCCTGACAAAGAATCCTCAAAGATGTTGGGAAGGATAGAGTAGCCACTGTGGTATCTTAGTTATAATTCAACACTGTCTTATTAATAGTTCTGTAATGAGTCTTATACTTCTCTCTTAAGGAGAGAGAAATTTCTTGCTATGAACTGTTAGTAAAGGTGAAGCCAGTGAAATAGGGCATACCAATGAATCATACTCTAAGGGCTATATGTTTATTATGTATTAAAACTGAGGATAATATACATTAATTGATTCAACAAATAAGTATGCTGAATCTACTTTATGCCAGAGAATAAAACAGTGAACAAAACAGACAAAACATTCCTATATTTATGAGGTTTATATCAAAGTACTTCAAAAACTTTTAATCCATATATATTTCCCAAAAAGTTCATGGAAAATGTTTTAATAAAAAAGTCCTTGAATTTCATATTTTTTGCATTAAGATAGAGTTTTTTAAAAATTCCATTTTTCTGAGCTTTTTGAAGTATGCTCATATTCTATAAGGCTACATTGTGTTTCAGTGTTAACTACTAATGACCTTAAGTAGTGTTGATCCTAAACTTCTCATATATATATATATATATATATATGTGTGTGTGTGTATGTATATATATATATCTCAACACAAATGTTCATAGAGACTTGTGCAAATTGATACAGACTTTTAAAAAAAGATTTATTTATTTATTTGAAAGGCAGAGTTAGAGAGAGAGAGGAAGAGACAAAGAGATCTTCCATCCACTGGTTCACTCCCCAAATGTCTGCAACAGTCAGGCCTGGGTCAGACCAAGACCAGTAGCCAGAAGCTTTATCCGGGTCTCTCATGTGGATACAGGGACCCAAATAATTGGGCCATCTACCCTACTTTACCAGGCACAATACCAAGGAGGTGAAGTGAATTGAAGCAGCCAGGAATCCAATCGGTACCTAAATGGGATACTGGCACCACAGGTAGTGGCTTAACCTGCTGCACAACAGTGGCCCCATGAAGAAATTTTTTGAGTGGTCTATATATACTATTTTAGGAATCAAGTACATCTTTTAAAGATTTATTTATTTATTTGAAAAGCAGGGTTATAGAGAGGCAGAGGCAGAGGCAGAGGCAGAGAGAGAGAGAGAGGTCTTTTATCTGTTGGTTTACTTCTCAGTTGACTACAACAGACAAAGCTGCACCAATCTGAAACCAGAACCCAGGAGCCTCCTCCAGATCTCTCACATGGGTGCAGGGGCCCATGACCTTGGGTTCTTCTACTGCCTTGCCAGGCCATAGCAGAGAGCTGGATTGTAAGTGGAGCATCAGGGACTCGAACCAGCAACCACATGGGATGCTGGCACTGCAGGCAGAGGCTTAACCCGCTACGCCACAGTGTTGGCCCTCAAGTGCATTTTTATTAAATAAAAATTCATCAGAGATTCAGAAAAGCCTTAATTTTTGTTCCAATTTTCCCATGCAATTAAAAAATTTACTTCATTTAAGGACTTTTGTGATTACTTTTATGGGACTGTGCAGAAAATGAATCAGAAGCTCCTAATTATCTCCTCTTAATCAAAAATATCATCAAATCTACCTCCGAAAGAGACTCAAAATCTCACTCAGACCTAAAAAAAATGTATTTGCTCTTCATTTTGACTGTCTCCTGGCCCTCCTCAATTTTTCCTGTTATCTATTTTAATGGAGTGCCAATAGGAAGCATTCAGGGTGCTTGTGACCTCATAGAATAATATCACTTAGACGACCTAACAGTGCTAGACTGGGTGCAGTTCTTGGCTCCAGGCATCTACAGGATTTGGGGAGTCAACCAGTGATTGGAAGATTTCTCTCTGTTTCTCTGTCTCCCTCTCTGCCTTTCAAATAATAGGAAAAATTACATAAAAAGTAATGAGTTAATAAATTAGGAAAATTACTTATGATTTGTGGCTTAGCAGAAATTGTGAATTTACTTAACATTGTTTAATATCCAAAACTTTATTAATTTACTCTTGCATATAGGTTTTTTTTCCCCAGAGATTTTGTTCATAGGAGGAAAGTATATCCAGATATACATACATCTTTCATTGGGGGCATACTAATTTTACAGAAATATTTGTCGCACTATCTAAAAGTTCTGTAAAATTTTCCAACAGTGTGAGGAAAAAAGGTCCTCCAGATGTGATATTACACCTATAGTAACATATGAAGTTGTCATCTGTTCAAAAACTAAACCTTGCTCATTCAGAACTGAAAAGTGAAAAAGTCAACTTTTATATTACTTGGAGTCGCCAACGCCGCGGCTCACTAGGCTAATCCTCCGGCTGCGGCGCTGGCACCCCAGGTTCTAGTCCAGGTTGGGGCGCTGGATTCTGTCCCAGTTGCTCCTCTTCCAGTCCAGCTCTCCGCTGTGGCCCTGGGAGTGCAGTGGAGGAAGCACCTGGATCCTGGCTTCGGATCGGCGCAGCGTGCTGGCCGTAACAGCCACTTTGGGAGTGAACCAACAGAAAAAGGAAGACCTTTCTCTCTGTCTCTCCCTCAATGTCTAACTCTGCCTGTCAAAAATACATAAATAAATAAATAAAAGAAAATATTACTTCGAGTCATCTTTTGGCAGCATAATCTATAACACCTAATTTTATAAGATTGTAGTGCCTCAAATATGAGCTCCCATTCATCCTGGTAAAATTTGTTGACTGCTTTTCTACTGTAGGATCTGTAAGCATACAAATAAACTCTGCAGCCTGAAGATTACAGTATTGTGAGAGGGGAGTGATAATATTAGCAATAGGATTTTAGTTTTCACATCTAAAAATGGAGATAAAAATTCCAGTCCTGCCTTGCTCACAGTGTGTTAAAAGGAAACAGATGAGTAATGAAAGAACTGTGTACAAATATTTACATAAATCCTAATTATCACTACAGTTATTGCACAATAGTAAGTTAGCAAAAACCAATGTGTGTGAAAAAAGCAGTGAGACCTGGGAGATACACAAGGGAAAACTGACTTACAGCAGAGATTTGGAGAAGTATTTATGAAGGAGGTAGCTTCTTTCTCATCATGCTCTTTTTCAACTAATATATAAGCGTTAAATATTACTACTAGTGGTCTACTTGCCCCCATTCTCTTCCTAATTGAGTCAATCACAGCACCACCAGAGCTGGTTTTTACTATAGCTTTCGCAATTCTCAAGGCAAACACCTTCAAACATTCCTAAGGTCTTAGGAGCAGAAGTCTATTCCCTATTTAGAAGCATTTCAGCCTTTATCTCTAACCACTCAGTTTCCTAAACTTTCCATTCCAATGAAACTCCTTTGCAACAATTGCTTCTATCATTAATTTGGTAATTTATTTTTATTTGTTCCAGCGAAGACTTAATATGGCTCATTTGGTAATTAATCTTGTAATGTAATTCCTTGTAGCATCTGTTCTGCTATTGTGTCAAACTGTTACTTATATTTCCTTTTCTTTTATAGTTTCCTTTCTTTTTTTATGGTTTCTCAGTCAGATTCAATGTTTAATAAAAATTGACATTATATTTTCATCTTTTACTTCTCCCAATGCCTGCACCCCCAGGGTCATACAAATAATTTTGCTTTAATTCAGTCTTACAAAGTTATGCTGAACAGTTCTGCAAAGCAGAGTCTTCTGTGCTGAAGAGAAATAATAAACATATTTCCTATCTATTTCTATGCGGCTGGCATTGTGGGGGAGTGGGCTAAGCCTCCACCTGCAGTGCCGACATCCCATTTGGACACAGGTTCATGCCCCAGCTGCTCCTCTTCTCATCCAGCTCTCTGCTTATGGCCTGGGAAAGCAGTGGAGGATGTCTCAGGTGCTTGGGACTCTGAACCCATGTGGGAGACCTGGAAGAAGCTCGTGGCTCCTGGCTTTGCATCAGCCCAGCTCCAGCCATTGCAGCTATTTGGGGAGTGAACCAGCGGATGGAAGACCTTTCTCTCTGTTGCTCCCTCTCTGTATGTGACTCTGCCTCTCAAGCAAACCAATAAAATCTTAAGAAAAATTAAAAATAAAAGTTAGAAATAGAACTTCCATATTCAGCAATCCTACTACTGGGTATATATTCAAAAGACATGAACTCTCTATCACAGAGATACTTGCTCCACCCTGTTTATAGCAGCACTGTTCACAATAGCAAAAATATGGAATCAACCAGGGTGTTCATCATCAGATGAAAGGATAAAGATATTGTGGAACATATATACAACAGAATACTATTCAGCCATAAAAAGACTGAAATCCTGCCATTTGCAGCAATATGGGACGAAACCAGAAGACATAATGTTGATTGAAACATGCCAGACACAGGAAGACAAATACCACATGTTCTCCCTTTTATGTGGAAGTCAAAATTCAAAAAAGAAAACTTAATCTGAACACAGATGTATAGGAGGGATAAAAGGAATTTAGATTTAAAAAAATTGGGAAAGCTTGGTATGGTTCGTTAAATGAGATGAACATACGAATATGTTAATAGTAGCAGAAGCAGGGTAAGGGGTTATATGACAATTCTGTACCTCACAATTTTTGTTTTGTAAATTTAAAACTATTCTGAAATAGAATGTTGAAAAGCATTTAAAAATAGTTTCGATCTCTATAAGTCGTACTTAGCTCATTTTGTCAGTTTTATTCTTTCATTATCTTTTCTTAAAGCTCCATTTCCCTTGATATCTCTTCACTTCTTAAAAGATTTTTTGTTTATTTGAAAGTCTGAGTTACAAAGAGAGGAGAGACAGACAGAGAGAGAGTGAAAGAGAGAGAGAGACAGACAGAGAGAGAGAAAGGGAGAGAGAGAGAGAGAGAGAGAGATCCATCTGCTGACTTCCCAGATGGCAGCGACAGCCAGGGCTGGGCCAGTTGGAAGCCAGGTGTCTGGAGCTTCTTCCTGATCTCCCACATGGGTCGAGGGGCCCAAGCACTTGGGTCATCCTCTGCTACTCTCCCAGACACATTATCAGGGAGTTGGATCAGAAGTGGAGCTGCAGGGTTCTGAAATGGCACCCATACAGGATGTCAGCTGCAGGTGGAAGCTTAACCTGCTATACTACAACTTCAGCCAAGATATCTATTCATTTTTAAAATGCTAATCCATTCAACAGATTCTAGATTTATCCTCAACACTGAATAAAATAGGCCAAAAGATTATACCCACCATTGAATTAATGTTCATATTTTATGGTCTTTTTCAGATTTGTCCTATTACATCAAGTTCTTGGGAATGGTTTCTGTCTCTTCTATTTGTTGTGATTCTTTTTTTTTAATTTTTAATTTAGTAAATATAAATTTTCAAAGTACAGGTAATGGATTACAATGGCTCCCCCCCTCCATAATTTCCCTCCCACTCACATCCCTCCCATCTCCCGCTCCCTGTCCCATTCCATTCACATCAAGATTCCTTTTCAATTATCTTTATATACCAAAGATCAATTCAGTATATATTAAGTAAAGATTTCAACTGTTTGCACCCACACAGAAACACAAAGTGTAAAATACTGTTTCAGTACTAGTTATAGCATTACTTCACATTGGACAACACACTAAGGACAGATCCCATATGAGAAGTAAGTACACAGTGACTCCTGTTGTTGACTTAACACTTTGACACTCCTGTTTATGGCATCAGTAATCTCCCTAGGCTCTAGTCCTGAGTTGCCAAGGCTATGGAAGCCTTTTGAGTTTGCTGACTTCGATCTTATTCCAACAGGGTCATAAGTCAAAGTGGAAGTTCTCTCCTCCCTTCAGAGAAAGGTACCACCTTCTTTGATGGCCCCGTTCTTTCCACTGGGATCTCACTCGCAGAGATCTTCCATTTAGGTCTTCTTTCTTTCTTTCTTTTTTTTTTCCAGGGTGTCTTGGCTTTCCATGCCTAACATACTCTCATGGGCTCTTCAGCCAGATCTGAATGCCTTAAGGGCTGATTCTGAGGCCAGAGTGCTATTTAGGACATCTGCCATTCTATGAGTCTGCTGTGTATCCCACTTCCCATGATGGATCGTTCTCTCTCTTTTTGATTCTATCAGCTAGTATTAGCAGACACTAGTCTTGTTTGTGTGATCCCTTTGACTCTTAGACCTATTAGTGTGATCAACTGTGAACTGAAATTGATCACTTGGACTAGTGAGATGGCATTGGTACATGCCCCCTAATGGGATTGTATTGGGATCCCCTGGCATGATTCTAACTCCACCATTTGGGGCAAGTCCGATTGAGCATGTCCCAAATTGTACATCTCCTCCCTCTCTTATTCCCTCTCTTATATTTAACAGGGATCACTTTTCAGTTAAAATTTAAACACCTAAGAATAATTGTGTGTTAATCACAGAGTTCAACCAATAGTACTAGAACAAAACAAAGAAAATACTAAAATGGATCTGGACTCATCTTGAGTGGGTGTTTTTCCCTGTGGAGCTCTGTTCAGGTGGGTTGAAAGTATTCCTTTAGAGTAGTTTTGCATTTGTGTTTGATGTTTTTCAGATCAAGATCAATGTTTTTGTTATAATTACTATTCACAGATCCATGAAACATGAAGAAAGTAAAATTTGTATGTAATAAGTTGAATGGAAACAAGCTTTGGAATTGATTTCTTGAGCTTCTTTTTCTTTCTTTTTTTTTTTTCAATTCGTATCCCTGACCACAAACCTTCTTCTTTCTGTTATCTGACAGGTAGAATTTAGTCCCTGTTACATGAAAGATTGACCTCCTCCAGATTTTGACTTTATGCAGGCATCTCTGTTTCAGATTAATGTTGCTACTCCTGAGTGAGAATGAAAGCCCAAGTGCCTAGCTCAGGACTAATCTCCCAAATTCCAACCTTAAAATTCAATCTTGTTTGATTATAGTAACTTGCTTGCATATTACTTTGGCTTTAAGCTCTTTCGTTTTTCCTCTCTTCCTATATTTTACATTTTTATAACACTAATTTAGAAATAAACTTTCCATCATGTTTGAATATTATCCACCATTTTTTTTGTTTCCAAGATGCAAAATTTTTGTTACTTTGCTCCACCATGGGACAGGATCTGGCCACTTATATTCTCTGCCTGGAGCACCATATTCACTAGGCTATCAACATCAAGCACTATCTGCCTGCATTCTTAATGAAAGTGGATCCAATCCTATGGATATGCTCTAGCAGATTTACCTTATTTTTTTATTTGTATTGTATCCCTTTAGGCTATCAATTGCTTGAGATTAGGATTTGTTACTTATTCATCATTAAATGGTAGCAAAGACCTTGTAACATTGCAAACACTGTTGAATGACTGAATAATTGAATAAATATACTGTGGGGAGCAACTCGGACTAGACTAAGTTACTGGAATTAAGACTTATTCTATGCATCTGCTCCCACAATATGGCGCTGGGAGAGGAGTAAACAGCTTCTACACAGCTGCCTCTCACCAACTTGACAAGCTGCAGGAGGCTGCTCCTGATTGGAGGAGAGCAGCGTACTAGGCATGTGGGTAGCAGAGTTGGGATTGGTGGAAGAGGACTATAAAGGAGGAGAGAGACAACATGTACCAGGAACATCTATCTGAAGGAACACCTGAGCAGCTCCCGAGAGAGCCGGCCGGCGGTGTGCCGCTCCCCCGCGGAAGTGGGGAAAGTGGCAGGGGGAACCGCCCTTCCACGGAGGTGGAAGGGACGGTAGCCAACCCGGGAAGAACCAGCAGCAAACCCGGGGAGGGCCGAGCAGACGAAAGAACAATGCAGGGTCCTGTGTTGTTCCTCCACGAAGAGGGGGAGCGACATAATGGTGCCGTGACTCGGATAGGAAACCTAGGAGGGAAGAAGTGGGAAGAAGTGGGAAAATACCGGAGAGAGAGACTAGGGAAGAGCCTAGGGAAAAGCCGGACGGAAGAAGTGCCAGAAGAAGTTAGGATTGAAAGCGAAAGTGAAAGCTGGAGGAAACATAGACTCGGATGTGGACTATGGCGGGGAAGCTAGGAGATTAAAAGCGAAAGTGAAACCTAGAAGAAACTTAGACTCGGATACGGACTGTGGGGAGAAGCCAGGAGAAATGAGAGGGGAATATTGTTGGAAGAAAACTTAGGGAAACATACCAGGTAGAGAAAAATGTTAGGGAGGATGAAGCCGCGGGGGCAGGCTGAGGTGGAGACGTAAGCCAGGTTGGAATTCTTCAAGTCAGCCTGGGGAGCAAAAGGCGAAAAGCTAAACCAGAGGCGGAGACGCGTAAGCCAGGTTGGAATCCGTCAGATTAACCCAGGGAGCAAAAGACGGGAAGTCAAACCTAAAGGCGCAGACGTGAGCTAGGTTGAATTCGCCAGGTTAGCCTGGGGAACTTAGACTGAATACCGGTGGCGGAAACGTGAGCCAGGCTGTGTGATTCGCGGAAGCCGCCGCGCGCAGAGAGAGCGCGCGGGGCACAAGTAGATAGGGAACACAGGGCTGGCGCGAAGGCCGTGGTGCGGGCGCAAAGGGCGCGGAGACCGCGGAGCGCGCAAAGCCGGGAAGCCGCACAGAGCCGGGACGCTGCCGCAGGACGAGGCGCCGAGAAGCAGCCTCGGGGCGGGCGCCAGGAAGCCGCGGGGATAAGAGAAACAGAAGTTTAGAAGCAAAATGAGAGAAATAGGAATGCTGGCAGATAGAAGTAAAATAGGAGAAATAGGAATGCCCGGAGATAGAGAAATAGAGAAAAATAAGGCCTGCGCACAACACGGCAATGAGAGAGCTTGGATTCGGTCTGCCTGATTAGTAAGACGATAAGCACCTGTGGGCGGCTGCAGGTCACCGAAAACAGGCACGTTATCAACACCAATAAGTCTCCCCACAAGACGGCAATGAGAGGGCTTGGATTCGGTTTGCCTGATTGGTAGGGCTTGTAAGCACCTGCAGGCAGTTCTAGCAGAGCAGAGCATGCGCTGCAGGGAACCGAACACAGGCATGCATCAGCGCCTAAAAACCTCCTCACAACATGGAGAAGAGAGGACCCGGATTCGGTTTGCCTGATTGGTAGGGCTTGTAAGCACCTGTGGGCAACTCCAGCAAGCAGAGCAGAGTGTGTGCCGCGGGGCACCGAAGACAGGCGCATATCAACACCAAAAATAAAAAGGGGGAATTGTGGGGAGCAACTCGGACTAGACTAAGTTACTGGAATTAAGACTTATTCTATGCATCTGCTCCCACAATATGGCGCTGGGAGAGGAGTAAACAGCTTCTACACAGCTGCCTCTCACCAACTTGACAAGCTGCAGGAGGCTGCTCCTGATTGGAGGAGAGCAGCGTACTAGGCATGTGGGTAGCAGAGTTGGGATTGGTGGAAGAGGACTATAAAGGAGGAGAGAGACAACATGCACCAAGAATATCTATCTGAAGGAACACCTGAGCAGCCCCCGAGAGAGCCGGCCAGCGGTGTGCCGCTCCCCCGCGGAAGTGGGGAAAGTGGCAGGGGGAACCGCCCTTCCACGGAGGTGGAAGGGACGGTAGCCAACCCGGGAAGAACCAGCAGCAAACCCTGGGAGGGCCGAGCAGACAAAAGAACAGCGCAGGGTCCTGTGTTGTTCCTCCACGAAGAGGGGGAGCGACAATATACTAATTGGTTTTATAACAAGCCAATTTTCAAGATTAATGAAACATATGAATTCCCAGATTGAGAACCACAGTGAGTTCTGAGCAGATTATGTAAAGACAAATTCATTTTTATATTTTATGAACAGAAAAATTATAATTATTTGACTAGCAGACTTACATTCTTGCACACCCAACATAAATACACTCACATTCATTTACACATTCAAGTATAAAAATATATGCACAACTTAAAGAACTTTAAAGTTATCTATATGAAAAACTATTTTAATATTTAAAAAAACGCATAGATCTAGAATAAACAAATCATTTTTAACTTTTATTTAATAAATTTAAACATCCAAAGTACAACTTTTGAATTATAGTGGCTTCCCCCCCCCATAACCTCCCACTCACCCACAACTATCCCGTCTCCCATTCCTTCTCCCATCCCATTCACATCAAGATTCATTTTCAATTATCTTTATACACAGAAGATCAATTTAGTATATACTAAGTAAAGATTTCAACAGTTTACACCCACACAAAAACATAAAGTATAAAGTACTATTTGAGTACTAGTTATGCCATTAATTCACATAGTACAACACATTAGGGACAGAGTTCCTACATGGGGAGCAAGTGCACAGTGACTTCCGTTGTTGATTTAACAATTGACACTCTTATTTATGACATCAGTAATCACCCAAGGCTCATGTCATGAGCTGTCAAGGCTATGGAAGCCTCTTGAGTTCACCAGCTCTGATCATATTTAGACAAGGCCATAGTCAAAGTGGAGGTTCACTCCTCCCTTCAGAGAAAGGTACCTCCTTCTTTGATGGCCCGTTCTTTCTGCTGTATCTCACTCGCAGAGATCTTTCATTTAGGACATTTTTTTTTTTTTTTTTTTTTTTTTGCCACAGTGTCTTGGCTTTCCATGCTTGAAATACTCTCATAGGCATTTTAGCCAGATCTGAATGCCTTAAGGGCTGATTCCGAGGCCAGAGTGCTGTTTAGGACACCTGCCATTCTATGAGTCTGCTGTGTATCCCGAATCCCATAATGGACTGCTCTCTCCTTTTTAATTATATCAGTTAGTATTAGCAGACACTAGTCTTGTTTGTGTGATCCCTTTGACTCATAGTCCTATCAGTATGATGAATTGTGAACTGAAATTGATCACTTGGACTAGTGAGATGGCATTGGTACATGCCACCTTGATGGGATTGAATTGGAATCCCCTGGCATATTCCTAATTATGCCATTAGGGGTAAGTCCAATTGAGCATGTCCCAAATTGTACATCTCCTCCCTCTCTTATTCCCTCTCTTATATTTAACAGGGATCACTTTTCAGTTAAATTTAAACACCTAAGAATAATTGTGTGTTAATTGAAGAGTACAACCAATGGTATTAAGTCAAACAATAAAATACTAAAAGGAATAAAATAGTAAATTGTCCCTCGACAGTCAGGACAAGGTTGATCAAGTCACTCTTTCTCATAGTGTCCATTTCACTTAACCAGGTTTCTTTTTAGGTGCTCAGTTAGATGTCACAGATCAAGGAGAACATATGATATTTGTCCCTTTGTGACTGGATTATTTCACTCAGTATGATGTTTTCCAGATTCCTCCATTTTGTTGCAAATGACTGGATTTCATTTTTTGACTGCTGTATAATATTCTATAGAGTACATATCCTATAATTTCTTTTTTTTTTTTTTTTTTGACAGGCAGAGTGGACAGTGAGAGAGAGACAGAGAGAAAGGTCTTCCTTTTGCCGTTGGTTCACCCTCTAATGGCCGCCACGGTTGGTGTGCTGCAGCGGGCACACCATGCTGATCTGATGGCAGGAGCCAGGTGCTTCTCCTGGTCTCCCATGGGGTGCAGTTCCCAAGCACTTGGGCCATCCTCCACTGCACTGCTGGGCCACAGCAGAGAGCTGGACTGGAAGCGGGGCGACCGGGACAGAATCCGGCGCCCCGACCAGGACTAGAACCCGGTGTGCCGGCGCCGCTAGGTGGAGGATTAGCCTAGTGAGCCGCGGCGCCGGCCTTTATCCTATAATTTCTTTATCCAGTCTACTGTTGAGGGGCATTTAGGTTGATTCCAGGACTTAGCTATTGTGAATTGAGCTGCAATAAACATTGAGGTGCAGACATCTCTTTTATTTGCCAATTTAATTTCCTTTGGGTAAATTCCAAGGAGTGGGATGGCTGGGTTGTATGGTAGGGTTATATTCAGGCTTCTGAGGAATCTCCAAACTGACTTTCATAGTGGCTATACCAGTTTGCATTCCTACCAACATTGGATTAGTGTCCCTTTTTCCCCACATCCTTGCCAGCATCTGTTGTTGGTAGATTTCTGTATGTAAGCCATTGTAACCCAGGGTGAGGTGAAACCTCATTGTGGTTTTTTTTTTTTTTTGATTCAGAATTTATTTATTTATTTATTTATTTTTAGATGAGGTTAATAATTTTACTGAGTTACAATTGTTTAAAAGTAATTAAAAAGCTAAAGTTCAAAAATAATTCACAATACAGTTACATAAGTTAAATAAATTAAATTGTGGTTTTAATTTGCATTTCCTGATTGATTTGTTCATATGTCTATTGGCCATCTGGAACACAACAGCAATTTTGGGGAAATTTTCTCCTTTACTAATTTATTAATTTTTTAAAAGAAATTAAATTTTTTAGATAATAGTCATGCCTGATGATAATGGGGACATTATTATCATTTTGCTCAATTATTTATGTAGGTGACAAGCAAGTTCTTCTGTTGGCGGTATACCTCTACTTCACTTTAGTGAAAATAGTACTTTCCCATTGGTTGGGACAGCAGAAATCCTGGTTTACTGACTAGAATCCTCTTTCATGTAGTGACATCCCCACCTACTGGAATCTCAGCATGTAACCAAAAGTCAGGTCCCACAGTCTTGCATTTTTGCAACTCTTGACATATATGTGAGTATATTTATAAATAATTATTGCATTAGATAGTTATGAATGCCTTGGTGCCCAAATTCAACAAAATGTCAGTTCCTTCTTGTTTCCTTTGTGTCTGCTAGGTAACATTGTTATAACCTTATGTGATTATGTTGATGTATGGTTTTCTTCTGCTTCATTTTTAAAAATATAAAAAGTGAGACAACAGTGCAACCTAGAAGCAGATAGTAATAACTCAAGCTGATTAACTTGAAAAAGAGAAATGATTTCTTCTTTCTTTGAAATTCGTTCTTCTAGGTTTTGATTTGTACTCACATTTCTTATTTTAGAAATGCTAGTTTTTGGCCACCATCACGGCTCACTAGGCTAATTCTCCGCCTGCAGCACAGGCACCTGGGTTCTAGTCCTGGTTGGGGTGCTGGATTCTGTCCCGGTTGCTCCTCTTCCAGTCCAGCTCTCTGCTGTGGCCCGGGAGTGCAGTGGAGGATGGCCCAAGTGCTTGGGCCCTGCACCCACATGGGAGACCAGGAGGAAGCACCTGGCTCCTGGCGTCGGATCAGCGCAGCGCACCGGCCATAGCAGCCATTTGGGGGGTGAACCAATGGAAGGAAGACCTCTCTCTCTGTCTCTCTCTCTCACTGTCTAACTCTGCCTGTCAAAAAAAAAAAAAAATGCTAGTTTTGCTACTCTCTTATGATGCTAAGAAGATATTTCCTTATGTAGAGCAAGGCATCAGAATCATTCGTCTCCTTATGAAAAAATAATAACTTCTGTGAAATTATATTAAACTAGATCATTTTTATTTGAAAACCTGAGAATGGGTTGACTTGTAGAAAAATCTCCCTCTAAATAAACAGAAAAAAACTATAGAAAATAGCTTGAATTATGTTTGAGTAGATGGAAACAACCATCTACCACCACTGAGAGTAAAAGTTCTATGTTCTGTTTATTTTTATCTTGCTTTTAAGTAACCTATTTTGCATCACTAGGTCAGGAAAAACAAATGAGTTAGAATTAAGATACGTTTCTCTCTTATAAATACAAATTCATGTCAAAATATTGCAATTATATTTTGTTTTTAAGAGAAAGTTTGGATAATAGTTTGTAAATGCAAAGCAAGATCCATTTATCAGTGTATTTATCACATAATAACATCAACTTCAGCCATATCATGCCATTATTCAGTGACAGATGGTATATAATATAAAGAGATCTAGTTATATACATCTACATCCTATAAAATATGCCATATTACCCATTCACAATAGCTACAAAAACAATCAAATACCTTGGAATAAACTTAACCAAAGACGTTAAAGATCTCTACGATGAAAATTACAAAACCTTAAAGAAAGAAATAGAAGAGGATACCAAGAAATGGAAAAATCTTCCATGCTCATGGATTGGAAGAATCAATATCATCAAAATGTCCATTCTCCCAAAAGCAATTTACAGATTCAATGCAATACCAATCAAGATACCGAAGACCTTCTTCTCAGATCTGGAAAAAATGGTGCTGAAATTTATATGGAGGCACAAGAGACCTCGAATAGCTAAAGCAATCTTGTACAACAAAAACAAAGCCGGAGGCATCACAATACCAGATTTCAGGACATACTACAGGGCAGTTGTAATTAAAACAGCATGGTACTGGTACAGAAACAGATGGATAGACCAATGGAACAGAATTGAAACACCAGAAATCAACCCAAACATCTACAGCCAACTTATATTTGATCAAGGATCTAAAACTAATTCCTGGAGCAAGGAGAGTCTATTCAATAAATGGTGCTGGGAAAATTGGATTTCCACGTGCAGAAGCATGAAGCAAGACCCCTACCTTACACCTTACACAAAAATCCACTCAACATGGATTAAAGACCTAAATCTACGACCTGACACCATCAAGTTACTAGAGAACATTGGAGAAACCCTTCAAGATATTGGCACAGGCAAAGAATTTCTGGAAAAGACCCGGGAGGCACAGGCAGTCAAAGCCAAAATCAACTATTGGGATTGCATCAAATTGAGAAGTTTCTGTACTGCAAAAGAAACAGTCAGGAGAGTGAAGAGACAACCGACAGAATGGGAAAAAATATTTGCAAACTATGCAACAGACAAAGGGTTAATAACCAGAATCTACAAAGAGATCAAGAAACTCCACAAAAACAAAACCAACAACCCACTTAAGAGATGGGCCAAGGACCTCAATAGACATTTTTCAAAAGAGGAAATCCAAATGGCCAACAGGCACATGAAAAAATGTTCAAGGTCATTAGCAATCAGGGAAATGCAAATCAAAACCACAATGAGGTTTCACCTCACCCCGGTCAGAATGGCTCACATGCAGAAATCTACCAACAACAGATGCTGGCGAGGATGTGGGGAAAAAGGGACACTAACCCACTGTTGGTGGGAATGCAAACTGGTTAAGCCACTATGGAAGTCAGTCTGGAGATTCCTCAGAAACCTGAAGATAACCCTACCGTTCGACCCAGCCATCCCACTCCTTGGAATTTACCCAAAGGAATTTAAATTGGCAAACAAAAAAGAGGTCTGCACCCTAATGTTTATTGCAGCTCAATTCACAATAGCTAAGACCTGGAACCAACCTAAATGCCCATCAACGATAGACTGGATAAAGAAATTATGGGATATGTACTCTTTAGAATACTATACCGCAGTAAGAAACAACGAAATCCAGTCATTTGCAACAAAATGGAGGAATCTGGAACACATCATGCTGAGTGAAATAAGCCAGTCCCAAAGGGACAAATACCATATGTTCTCCCTGATCGGTGACGACTGACTGAACACCAAGAGGGAAACCTGTTGGAGTGAGGTGGACACTATGGGAAATGGTGGCTTGATCAGCATAGCCCTGACTGTTAATGAACAACTAAATACATTATCCCTCTTAGTAGTTTTTTTTATCTGTTCTACTTAATATGACTGGTTTAGATCTGTAATTGATGCACAGTTATTCTTAAGTGTTGAAAATTAACTGAAATGTGATCCCTGTTGAACATGGTGGTGGGAATGGGAGAGGGAAGAGATGTATAATTTGGGTCATGCTCAGGCTGACTTGCCCCAAGTGGTGGAGTTGGAAGCCTACCAGGGGATTCCAATTCAATCCCATCGAGGTGGCATGTACCAATGCCATCTCACTGTTCCAGGTGATCAGTTTCAGTTCACAGTTGGTCATGGTGAAGGGACTGGGAGTCAAAGGGAGCACATAGACAAGTCTAGTACCTGCTAACGCTAACTGATGGAGTAAATAAAGGGGAGAGTGATCCAACATGGGAAGTGAGATACTCAGCAGACTCATAGAATGGCAGATGTCCTAAATAGCACTCTGGCCTCAGAATCAGCCCTAAAGGCATTCGGAGCTGGCTGAAAAGCTCATGAGAGTATTTCAGGCATGGAAAGCCAAGACACTCTGGCAAAAGATCTCTGCGAGTGAGATCCCAGTGGAAAGAACAGGTCATCAAAGAAGGAGGTACCTTTCTCTGAAGGGAGAAGAGAACCTCCACTTTGACTATGACCTTGTCTAAACAAGATAAGAGTCAGAGAACTCAGAGGGCTTCCATAGCCTTGGAAACTCATGACTGGAGCATAGGGAGATCACTGATGCCATAGACAGGAGTGTCAATTGGTAAAGTCAACAACAGGAGTCACTGTGCACTTACTCCTCATGTAGGATCTCTATCCTTAATGTGCTGTACATTGAGATTTAATGCTATAACGAGTACTCAAACAATATATTTCACTTTGTGTTTCTATGGGGGTGCAAACTGTTGAAATCCTTACTTAATGCATACTAAACTGATCCTCTGTAAAAAAAAAAAAAAAAATTATCAATTCCCAACTTGACTCTCACTGGGATTAAACATGACAATAGGTCTGCTCTGACTTCATCATCATTTAAAAAATCATCTATTATTTTTCACTTTATGTTTCTGTGTGGGAGCAAACTGTTGAAATCCCTACTTAATGTATACTAAGCTGATCTTCTGTATATTAAGATAATCGAAAATGAATCTTGATGTGAATGGAAGGGGAGAGGGAGTGGGAAAGGGGAGGGTTGTGGGTGGGAGGGACGGTATGGGGGGAAGCCATTGTAATCCATAAGTCGTACTTTGGAAATTTATATGCATTAAATAAAAGTTTAAAAAAAATGCCATATTAAAAAGATTTTTGCTCATATTAAAGCTACTTCTAATTTTCTCTGCCAGAGTAAGCGATTTATTAGGCAAAATGTTTGATGAGAGCAATTAAATTCCCATTTTTTCAGGATGGTAGCATCTTTCACAGAGAATACAAACAGCATGAAACAAAAGCAACAAATGATATAAAAGAAAAAAAAAAAACAGTTGCACAAGTTCTTCTTTAACTAGACTGTTTTGGTCCCCAGCTGTCAAAATATAACAATGGGTTACTTGGTGTTAATACCACTCTATATGGAAAACAAGCAAGTGATCATTCAATAGGAAAAAATTGTAGATTTTTTTTCATTGTTATGTAGGACTTTGAAAAACATCACAATGTACATTACAGAAAAGACAGATAAGATACAAATGTCAAAATCATCAGATTATAAGCAGTATTTAAAGTCACACGGATTAGATAAATTCATTTGATAACAAGTGTAAAGGGGAGCCGGCACTGCGGACAGCCAGTTAGTTAAGCTGCTGCCTGCAGTACCAGCATCCCATATGGGCATTGGTTCATATCCCAGCTGCTCCACTTCTGATCCAGCTCACTGCTAATGTGTCTAAGAAAGCAACAGAAGATGGCCCAAGTCCTTGGAGTCCAGCACCCTCATGGGAGACCTGGATGAATTTCCTGACTTCAGGTTGTAGCCTGGCCCACCCTGGCCATGGTAACCATTTGGAGAGTGCACTAGCAGATGGAAGATATCTCTCTGCCTCTCTGTCTCTGTCTCTTTGTCTGTCTCTCTCTCTCTCTGTGTCTCCTTCTCTCTTTCTGAAACTCTTCTTTCAAATCAGTAAATAAATATATTTTTAAAAAGGGTATAAAGAAAGATGTAAAGAAGCCCAAGATCTGTGACTCCTCAGACTTTACAGAACATAGCAGCAAGATGAAGGAACACTCCCAGAGAAAACTGGGAAGACGCAATAATGAAGCTGAAGGAACTCAAAAGGAGTGGGGTCTCAGGAGCCAGGAGGAGACAATATTTCCGGAAGAGGGACTGCCAAATGCAGTTTTTAAGCACTTAAAAAAAATAAATAAAGAATACACCATGGTGAAACTATCAGCAAGGCAATTTTGAAGCAATTTCCTTGACTAGAGATGAAAATACATAAAGGTTACTGAGGTGTTATAAAAAGAAAAGTAATGAACTGTATTTCCATATCTTTTCCTTGTGTCACCTCACTGTGCTGCGGAACACAAGAACTTATTACTTCCATCTTTGTGTGTTGTGGCACTAGTTATCCAAACTGCCTCTAGCATTCCTCTCCCTACCTTACCCCAACTCCAGTGGTCACAATTCTAACTTCCAATGACTTTTAAATCTTTTACCTCATAAAAATACACAAGTATTACTTGTAAATAAAAATATTTTTGAGTTTTTTAGTATTTTTAAAATTTCTAATTAATTTTTAACATTCAATACACTTCATAGATACAAATCTAAGAATATATTGATACTCCCTTCCTCCGTCCTTCTCTTCCCACAAAATACACATATAACCTTTATTTAATTCTTTTTTAAATATTTAATTATTTATTTTGAAAGTCAGAGTTACAGAGAGAGAGGGAGAGACAGAGAGGTAGAGTCTTACATCCACTGGTTCACTCCCTAGATGGCCACAAGGGTCCACACTGGCCTAGGCCAAAACCAAGAGCCAGGAGCTTCAACCAGGTCTCCAATGTGGTAGAAAGGAAACAAACACTTGGGCCATCTTCTGCTACTTTTCCCAGACCATTAGTGGAGAGCTGTATTGGAAGTGGAGCTGCTGGGACACAAATCAGTGCCCATTTGGGATGCCAGCATTGCAGGCAGCAGCTTTACCCACTAGACTACAACACTGGCCCCTGTTATAATTCTAAACTACTCCTTTCTAACTCATGACCACAAGAAAATCTAGTTTATCTCTTTGACTCCTCACTGTCTTACTGTAGAAGAGAAAAATACAATGTATAGTAACACAGATATTATAATGATTTAGGGAGTTGTGGTGTGTGAGTGCATGCACACAGGTGTGTTTTTGTGTGTGTATGCAACATCACTTTTTTAAAGGTGCTTTTAATGTTCCTGGTGCTGGTCCAAATTACAAACATAGACTCATACTCACTTCATTCATTAACATTATTATGCTAACTTCTATTAAGATCCTCATTTTACAGATGAGGAAAATGAAGTCCATAAATGCTAGATGTCTGCATTTACACACAAGAAAGTGACAGGACTGGTTTATTTCACTCAGCATGAAGTGTTCCAGATTCCTCCATTTTGTTGCAAATGACCAGATCTCATTTTTTTTTACTGCTGTATAGTATTCTATAGAGTACATGTCCCATAATTTCTTTATCCAGTCTATGTTGATGGGCATTTGGGTTGATTCCAGGTCTTAGCTATTGTGAATTGAGCTGCAATAAACATTAAGGTGCAGACCGTTTTTTTGTTTGTTTGTTTGTTTGTTTCCCAATTAAATTTCCTTTGGGTAAATTCCAAGGAGTGTTATGGCTGGGTTGTATGTCAGGGTTATATTCAAGTTTCTGAGGAATCTCCAGACTGACTTCCATAGTGGCTTTACCAGTTTGCATTATAAGCCAGTCCCAGAGGAACAAATATCATATGTTCTCCCTGATCGGTGACAACTAACTGAGCACCAAAAAGGAAACCTGGTGAAGTGAAATGGACGCTATGAGAAAGAGTGACTTGATTGGTCCTTGTTCTGACTGTTGATGTACAACTTAATACTTTATCCCTTTTAGTATTTTTTTTTTGTTCAACTTAATACTATTGGTTGAACTCTGTAATTAACACACAATTATTCTTAGGTGTTTAAATTTAACTGAAAGGTGATCCCTGTTAAATATAAGAGTGGGGATAAAAGAGAGAGGAGATGTACAATTTGGGACATGCTCAATCGGACTTGCTCCAAATGGTAGAGTTAGAAATGTGCCATGGGATTCCAATTCGATCCCATCAAGGTGGCAGGTACCAATGCCATCTCACTAGTCCAAGTGATCAATTTCAGTTCACAATTGATCATACTGATAGGACTAAGAGTCAAAGGGATCACACAAACAAGACTAGTGTCTGCTAATACTAGCTGATAGAATCAAAAAGGGAGAGAACGATCCAACATGGGAAGCAGGATACACAGCAGACTCATAGAATGGCAGGTGTCCTAAACAGCACTCTGGCCTCAGAATCAGCCCTTAAGGCATTCAGATCTGGCTGAAGAGCCCATGAGAATATTTCAGGCATGGAAATTCAAGACACTCTGGCAAAAAAAGAAAAAGAGGACCTAAATGAAAGATCTCTGCAGGTGAGATGCAGCAGAAAGAACAGGCCATCAAAGAAGGAGGTACCTTTTCTGAAGGGAGGAGTGAACCTCCACCCTGACTACGACCTTGTCTAAGATTGGAGTCAGCGAACTCAAAAGTCTTCCATAGCCTTGACAACTCATGACAAGAGCCTAGGGAGATTACTGACACCAGAAACAAGAGTGTCAATTTGTTAAGTCAACAACAGGAGTCACTCTGCACTTAACTCCTCATGTAGGATCTCTGTCTTTAATGTGTTGTTCAATGTGAATTGATGCTATAACTAGTACTCAAACAGCATTTTACACTTTATGTTCGGTGTGGGTGCAACTGTTGAAATCTTTACTTAATATGTACTAAATTGATCTTCTGTGTATAAAGATAATCGAAAATGAATCTTGATGTGAATGGAATGGGAGAGGGAGTGGAAGTTGGGAGGGTTGTGGACGGGAGGGAAGTTATGAGGGGGAAAAAGCCATTGTAATCCATAAGCTGTACTTTGGAAATTTATATCTGCTAAATAAAAGTTAAAAAAAAAAAAGAAAGTGACAGGAGCTTCCTATGGTCTTTCTTTAGAATTGCTCTTAACCACTGTTTTCTTTTGCATCTCAATGAATGCAATTCATATATTGTTTGATGCATAGTGGATATTCCATAAATTTTCACTGAATTTGAATATAGAACATCAGCTACAATTTCCCTCTGGAAAGTAAACCTTCATCAAATAAGTTAAGAATTTAAGGAAACATCCATGAAGCCAAAGGGAAATTTTCAGGTTGGGAAGGTGGTAAGGCCAAAAGGGTATAATTGAGCCACTTACAGGTACAGTGGACACAGCTGTTCCAACCTCTTAGCTACCTCTGAGGTTACCAAGGAAAACACAAAAGCTTTTGGAGCAATCCAAAGGCACAACCAGGTAGTTAACATGCATTTCCTTGTTCAAATGCCCCATATGCTAGTCTCTGATTAGCTCTCTTGGCACCAGCACACATACCAATCTAGGCTGGTTGTTTTCTGGCTTGTGGTGTTCTGTAATAAAGTACAGCTGAAACTCAAACAAAATGAGATGTCAGTTTGGTGCCAAATCTATTCTGATATTCCAATTTTTGTCCATAATATAGAAAAAAATAGAAAGGGTTCAGATATAAACTTGTGATGCAGAATGGTTCCTGGGATATCTTAAAATAATACACAGAGGGCATATTTCAGTTCTCCCTACTACTTCAGCTCGTTTCTTCTAAATTAGGCATATTTCTGTGTTAGCCAGGAAAACAGCAAATGGAGACTATTTAGTGTTGCAAATAAATGAGCCTGTGCGTTTCCAGCCCCATGAAATGCTCTGTTGAATATACAACAGTACTTCAAAAAGTCTGTGGAAAAACAGATTTGAAGGCATAGTTAATTTCAAATGCAAATATTTTTGAACTGCAGGCATGGTATTCTCATAATACTCATTCTGAACTAACGTTCTGAAGATGCCAGATAAACATAGTCAAAGGCAACTGGGGTATTAATGTCTCCTCTTGGATCAGGACTCACGGCTCCCAGTCCTTTCTTAGGAAGAGCCCAAGATGAATAATAAGGTTTGGAGATGTCATCCAGGATGGGCTCCTAGCTATATGCAGTAAGCCAGTCTGTGGTGAAGATGAAACCTTTTAGAAGCATCCTTACCACACTCTCCTCCTTTTAACCATTCCTCTTCCTCAATCTCTGAACTCCCAGGGAACACTGGAGCTCCTTGTCCATTCATCAGATTAATGATATCTGTCCTTCACCTCTCTCTCTTTCCCTCTCTCTCTCTCTCTCTCTATCTCTATTTCTGTCTTCCTTTCTCTCTCTCCCTCCGAGCTGAGCTGTTTACTTAGAAGGAAGTGGTTATATATATTGCATTGATTTATCTTTTCCTAAGACATAGTCAATGTGATGAGAAATCTAATATTTCATTAACAACCTTATAATATAAAGGAAAATAAATTTAGAAAGTTAGACTTTCTTCTGGTTAGATGTATTGATCTATATACTTTGTTCACAATGCTATTTAACATGAACAGATTCACTATATGCAATCTATGTGAAATGTACTATACATAGAACATCTGTACAGCAATACATAGATGTTATTGAAGGTTATTATAAAACACTTTGCTGTATTTTGTGCATTACTAATATGTGAGCTGACTTAAAGGTTCATCAAATTATTATGTGTTCTGAATTAGGGTTCACATGTGGATCTTTTCTTATTTAGAAGGAAAATTGCAATTTCTGAGAATTTGTGGGTTACCTTGACTATTTTTATTAACATAGTTTTCATAAAATTGTTATGCTTTGAGGTACCATTTAAAAGCATACAGCAAAAGCTATTACTAAGTTTCCCCAATTTATACATGTTTTTGTGACATATTACTGACCTACAAACCAAACATCACTATAATTAAAGTTCATTACAATGCAAAATGACCAATTACTTATTTTATTAATTTCTTCTTTAGACCTTCCTATATCAGGTGTAAAATCACATATACCCTGATGTTGATTCTCTGTACCCACAACCAACTAACCCAGATGTCAAATAAAGTGAACTAGCTCTTATAATCAATACATTTCATAATATTTAATGATACCTTTAAAACTTTATAACTTCTAAAGCCAAAATACCATTATGAAGACCTTTGTTATTTATTTATTTTAAATCAGCAGATAAAATATATGCATTTATCATAGATAATAAGATGTTTTGAAGTTAAGGTACATTGGGAAGTGGATAAATCTACCTGAGTAGTATACGTGTCACCTCATGTGGTGAGAACCTTTCTTAAGCAAGGTTGAAATCCTCATCATTTGCTTCTAAAAAGAAGATGATTAAACTGTGATATATAAACACACAAGGTGCACGTTATATATTTATAGGAATGGGACATTGTCTATGTGTCCCAAGGACTTTTTTTTTTTAAATGGCTGTAGCTCTTACCACAGCAAAATAGATAAAACTTTAAGTTTAAAAGGCAGACAAGTCGGTAGTTAATTACTTTTTTATGTTCAGGTATCTTATTTGTCTCAGCATTTCTCATTTTCACAGGAAGGTTATATATATATGTATTTATATTCTAGATATTTATATTTATATATTTATATATTTATATATATTTATATTTATAATTATATTTATTCTCTTAAATAATTAGGTAGCTATATATGTCCTGGTAGGAAAATAATGAAAGAGATTAACATAGCACTAGAAATCAGTATAAAAATTCTTTTCTATGCATAATGTGACAGATATTTGCCCAATGTGTATCATTTTGGATTTTTAAGTAAAAATATTTGTAAACATGTCAATTTCCTGCACACAAACACCAGAGTGGAATATACTCATCCAAGATAGATAATAATTTCATTTGAGCAAAAAGGCAAAAAAAAGAATAGTAATTTCGTTAATTTCAAAGCTTGTACTGATCTTACAGGGTATCGGGTTTAGATGTCTTAATAGTTGTCCTGCATAAGCTCCATCAATTCCGCCATGAAAACAGCAGTGACTGAAGCTGTGGTGTAGACTGCCAAACTTCCTTCAGGCTCACGAAATTTAGAGAGAGAATCCTGGTTTGAAGTGCCTCCTGGAATTAGTGACTTCCTTGTAATCCCTGACACTGCCTGCTGATACTGCAAGTGCCTACAGACTTTTTAAAATCCTTTATCAGTGGTAGCTGAGTATACTGTGGAACATGTATGGGAATCTGACATACTCAATAATCATCTGAGTTTGTTATATCATAATATATCCTATTACAGACACAAATTTTAGACTCAACATACTGGATATTTATTTATTTTTTTTAACTTTTATTTAATGAATATAAATTTCCAAAGTACAGAATATGGATTACAATGGCTTCCCCCCCATAACGTCCCTCCAACCCGCAACCCTCCCCTTATCCACTCCCTCTCCCCTTCCATTCACATCAAGATTGATTTTCGATTCTCTTTATATACAGAAGATCAGTTTAGCATACATTAAGTAAAGATTTCAACAGTTTGCTCCCACACAGAAACATCAAGTGAAAAATACTGTTTGAGTACTAGTTATAGCATTAAATCTCAATGTACAGCACACTAAGGACAAAGATCCTACATGAGGAATAAGTGCACAGTGACTCCTGTTGTTGACTTAACAAATTGACATTCTTGTTTATGGCATCAGTAATCACCCTAGGCTCTTGTCATGAGCTGCCAAGGCTATGGAAGCCCCCGGAGTTCACTGACTCTGATCATATGTAGACAAGGCCATGGTCAAAGTGGAAGTTCTCTCCTCCCTTCAGAGAAAGGAACCTCCTTCTTTGATGGCCCATTCTTTCCACTGGGATCTCACTTGTGGAGATCTTTCATTTAGGTTTTTTTTTTCCCCCAGAGTGTCTTGGCTTTCCATGCCTGAAATACTCTCATGGGCATACTGGATATTTAGTTGCATGACAATTATTTACTAGTTATCCTAGCTAGAAAGTCTTTAAATTGAAAGTGCATTGGGTAGACACACATTCTCACATAGATTATATAGGAATGAACCTTTAACTCCAGGTGCGTACATGGAATGGAAACAGGAAATGGTGATGAAAGGACGTGCGGACTGAGTGACAGACATTACTTTAAGACAATATAATGCAAAATTCAACTATGAAAGCCCATCAAATAATCTCATGATTTGCTGTGTGAAGAGTATCAAAGTAAAGCTTAATAGTTTTACTAAAAATACAAAATTACTGTTTTTGACATAATCTCAGAAAATATATTCAACTAGTAAAATCATGCCATAGAAGGCTGACTACTTATATTTTCTATGGGAAATCACATTTCAACTAACAACCAATCACCCAGCATGCAAGAAAGCCATATTCAATTAGGCCTGCAACTCATATGGACATCAATTTAAGCCCAGCTGCTCCATTTCCTTCCTTGCTGCCTGTTAATGCACCTAGAAAGGCAGTAGAAGATGGCCCAAGTGATAGGACTCCTGCACTCACTTGGATGAAGCTCCTGACTTCGGCCGGGCCCAATCCCAATGCTGGCCCTTACAGCCACTTGGAAAGTGAACCAGTGGATGGAAGATTCTCTCTCTCTCTCTCTCTCTCTCTGTGTGTGTGTGTGTGTGTGTCTTTCTCTGTAACTATGCCTTATTTAGTGACTTAGAATAAAAGCAGCTGTTATGGTCAGTGGGTTAAGCTGCTAATTGGGATGCCAGCGTCTCATAGCAGAGCGCCCCGGATTGAATCTCACCTCTGTTTTAATGTAGCTTCCTGCTAATGTTTCTTGGAGGCAGCAGATGATGGCTCAAGTACTTGGATTTCTGCCACCAGAGTGGAAAATCTATATGGAATTCCTGGCTCCTGCTTTTGGCCTACATCAGTCACAGCTGTTGTAGGCATTTGAGGAATGAGCAAACAGATAGAAGATTCTTTTTATTTCTCTCCCCTCTCTCCCAGCCTTCCCCCTTCACTTCTCTCTCTACCTTTAAAATAAGTAAAATAAAGACATTTTTAAATTAAAAAAAAATTCTTCATTCCTCTGCCATGACATATGCTATTGCCCAAAAATTGGATACAAATTTCAACATTTACATGTTTGTTATTCTTTCTTAGGAAAATAAGTGAGTTATAATCTTACATTAGAGCTCTTCATAAATATACATCTTCTAATGGCTTACCTGTACACAATTTCTTCTAATGAAATTCAAAATCCTCTTTACTGTTTAAAAATTTGCAATTATTTTTATTATTCCCATTTAAATAAACACTTATAATTTATCCTCAAACATGGTATTTTTTTCCATTTCATGTATATTTTATACCAAATCTCAATAGCAAGTACAATCTAGACCTAAAATTCTTTTTCTAATATGAATTATAATTTTGAGTGCATTGCAGAGATGTAAACATGGGGTACATGATGATAACTGAATGCAAGTCACATGATTTCTTAACAGAACAAATAGCAATTTTTGGGGGGTTTTAAAGATTTACTTATTTTTTTGAAAGGCACAGTGATAGAGAAAGAAATACTCACACACATACACAAACACATATCTTTTTTTCTTTTTCTTTTTTTTTTTTTTTTTGACAGGCAGAGTGGACAGTGAGAGAGAGAGAGAGAGACAGAGAGAAAGGTCTTCCTTTGCCGTTGGTTCACCCCGCAATGACCACTGCGGCCCGCGTGCTGCAGCTGGAGCACTGCGCTGATCCGAAGCCAGGAGCCAGGTGCTTCTCCTGGTCTCCCATGTGGGTGCAGGGCCCAAGCACATTTCTTTCAATAGCTGGTTCACTCCACAAATGTCCCAACAGCCAAGTCTGGGCTTAAGACAAAGCCAGAAGCCAAGAACTCCATCCTGGTCTCCCACATGGGTGGCAGGGCCCCAATACTCAGGCTGTAGTCCACTGCTTTTCCAGGTGCATTAGCAGAAAGCTGAATTGGAAGTGAAGTATCTGGGATTCAAGCTGGCCCTCTAAATGGAATGTCAGCATCACAGGTGGCAGCAGAATAACCACCACCCCCCTCCAAAAAAAATGGCCCTGGCCAAATACCTTTTTAATTAAAGAACATTTTTTCCTAGGGGTGGCTTTTCAATTGTACTAGAACAAGGAAAATAAAAAACTTTTGATTTTTTTTGTCTCACAATTCCCAATTAAAATTTCATACATACTGTGTGCTCATTTGTATTATAGTCATGTTATTTAAACACCTGCCTTTTCCCACAAAAGGTTTCCAGAGGTATACCAACAAGAAACACTCTTGCAAAAACAAATATATAACACAAAGAAGTCAGATTTGGCCAAAGTAGATCCTTCCCAAGATTACTAAATACAGTCACAGTGTATCAGGCACTGTACTGAGCCCCAGAGATCCTAAATAAATACAACCAAGTCTGCAATCTGTTTACAGATGAGCAAAGATGATAGCAATCCTCTAGAAGGGAAAGAAATGGAACAAAAGGATGGGTTTTTAGCTAAATAATTAAAGAGCATCATGTGCCTTCAGCCCTGGGGCTTCTTTCAACAGTTTCATTTCTTTGACTGGCTTTGTCCCTGGCTTTGCTGCTTCATGTAGGATCATTCTCCGGGCAATCTATGATGAGAAGTCTAACAAACCCGGAGCCATTCTGGATAAAAATGTAATATATGAAATATGCCATAGAAGATTACGGTAAATTCTGTGATATTTCTATACTTTTTCATGCCAAAGACCTTAGTAGGCGACATCTCTACTATCTACAAGCACACACCAGTTATCTACACTAAAGTGATTGTAATGGAAGAAACTGAGGCTAAGTATAAGGAAAGAGCTTCCATTGTATAAAGTAATAAAGCTTCCACTGTATAAAGTAATAAAGATTCTTAGGAAGAAGACAGTATTTTCCTAAAATATTGAATTGTATTGTGGAGAGTCTCTACCTCCACACGACTATGTTACAGTCATTCCAAAAGAAACACAAATCTATAATAGATTTTTACCTCTAAGCAAGAAATAAAAACAACTTTGGCCTCATTCTGTTGGCAAATCATTTCATGTTCTCTTATACGTACTCCTATTTTTAAACATAAAATGAATTCAACTTCAGTTTAGCACAAATATTTAAAATGTTTATGGCATATCGCATCTTGAATACTGGGATCTGTTTTCTGCAAGCATAAAGCTTCATAGCCATTTGGTTTCATTTTCAATTGCATCTCACTACTTGTAGCTAAAGTTTTAGTACTTCATAGTAAAAAAAATTCTGAAGATTACTTTGATCCAATAAAAAATGTTTGCATCAAACTAAATTTACTATTTAATTTAGAAACAAAGAAATTCAAAATATTTGTAACAGTGATACTTAAAGTAAGTTTATCCAGGTGGATGACTAAAGTTTAGTTATCTAGGAACTCATGTATCTTCCTAGAGTCATTCCTTCTTGCAAGGATACAGGTGACTAAAATTGTACTCTAATGTCTAATCAGTATCTTTATTATATGCATAAATATGTGGTGATTATTTTGGCAGAAATGTCAACTTACACATGAATTTGAAGAATTCACTAGACTATGCCATCTATTTTTTGTGTAATTTATATAGGCTGCAGTAAAACCACACATAGAAATATTAGATCCTTATGGATCTATACACATTATAAAAACACTAATTACATTTGGAAGAATTTAGCCATAAAAAAGGTAAGCCACTCAGTTCTATACTAATTATATTTTATTAATTAACTAAGATTGTTGACTTGCTGTATATATCTCAAAGTAGCATTCTATAAAATAAATTTTGTGTGAATTTAATTACATTTGAATCATAAAGTTTGATGTTTATTTTTAACAGTTTACAGTTTACTTATAATAACATTTATAACTTTAAAATGTCACCTTATGAGGCTGTATTTTTCTTACTTTAATTTTTCTCATATAATTTACATGCTTTAAAATTTTTTTATGACTTCCAATACCAAAATGCATCCTTTTGTGAGGTAAAATAAAACCATTTGGGAGGGGCCGGTGCTGTGGTGCAATAAGGTAATCTTCCGTCTGCGACACCAGCATCCCATACGGGCACCGGTTCTAGTCCCAGCTGCTCCTCTTCCAGTCCAGCTCTCTGCTGTGGCCTGGGAAAGCAGTAGAAGATGACTCAATTCCTTGGGCTTCTGCACCCGTGTGGAAGACCCAGAGGAGGCTCCTGGCTCCTGGCTTCGGATAGGCACAACTCCGGCAGTTGCAGCCATGTGGGGAGTGAACCAGCGGATGAAGGAAGACCTTTCTCTCTGTCTCTCCCTCTCACTGTCTGTAACTCATCTCTCTCAAATAAATAAATAAAAATTTAAAAAAAAAAAAACACTTGAGAGAGTGAAGTTCCTGTATGCAAAAAATGTTACACAGGATTCAGAGGAAACAAAGCTAAAGATTGTGTACAAAATGTGTGCCTCTTTCAAGTTTCAAAAAAATCTTCTTCATTGGTAAAGAGGACAGGAATACATGTGAATACCAGGGCCCTCAAAGTAAGGCATTCAAGTGGATATTTTCCATTGTTAATGCATTCAATCATCAGAACAACACTAAAGCACAGGTAGGATAGTTCCCATTTAACAGATGAGAAAGTGGCTCAGAGATGAAACTTGGTGCAAATCAAACAGCTGCTGCACACTTGAATTTTATGATGCTCTTTTCACTGTGGCAGAGCTGTCACCCTGGAGAAGAAACTACGAGGAATCACATACAAGCCCAAAGAATAACCCCTCTGAATGTTTTTAGTAAATGATGGTAGATTTACATTATTTTAGTTTGTGGATACTTCTGAGAGCTGTTTTATAAGGACGATAAAAGAGTGCAGTAGATTTTCTGCTTCTCATACACATACTAAGCTGACAGTAAAATAAGGAGAGCTATAAAGCTATACTATTGTTTTTGTACCTCTGCAAGGATAGTACTGATGACAGTCACTAATTTCAAGGTAAGGGTTTGTGACCTTTTTCTATACAGCAATTAATTTAAACCACTGGCTTGACTATCCTTTTACGATAATGACTTTCATATGTTTTTGTTTTTCTCCAGCACAGATAGTTCTTTGTGTTGTGACTTTTAATGTCCACCTACTAGGTGGACATCTCTACTTGATGCACCATGTAATTGGGAAATACATGACCCTATGACCCCAAATTAAGCTCTCATATTTGTCCAAATATATTTTTTCAGAGTTCCCTGTATTATAAAACATTACCATGACTGAGTCCTAAGTATCCAAGTCCAATTATTCCCATTCATTCAACTGCACTGATCACATTTAAAATATTACCCGAATTCAGAAGATTTTGCCTCTTATATGTTCTTATATACACTTTATCTTGTAATTTCATATAACAATATTAGCTTCCTAATTTGTCTATCTAAACTACATTACTGCTCCTTTGTAATTCTTATGTTGGCCCATGTGATCTTTCCTTAAGATTTTTATTTATTTGTTTGAAAGTCAGAGTTACAGAGAGAAGAGACAGAGAGAGAGACAGATCTTCCATTTGCTGGTTCCTCAGCCAGACAGTTCCTCAGGATTGGGGCAGCCTGAAGCCAGGAGCCCAGGAGCTTCTTCCAGTTCTCCTACATGGGTGGCAGGGTTCCAAGCACTTGAGTCATCTTCTGCTGTATTTCCCAGGCTATTAACTAGGAGCTGGTTTGAAAGTGGAGCAGCCGAGACACAAACCAACTAGAACTCGTATGAGATGCCAGTATTGCAGGTAGCATCTTTACCCACTATATCACAGCACTGGCCCACTATGATGTGATCTTTCTAAAACATTAACTTGCCTATGGTATTTTTCTGTTGTATGCATTTAATGCTTACCTGTAGCTTTCAGAAAGACAAGAGCTCAATTACTTACAAGGGTTCCATCTCAGTGTGCCCCTTGTCTACAAAGCCATCTTCACTTTATACCACTTTGCTTGCCTCCTAAGTTCCAGCCATGCTACCACTTAGAGATCCTCTAAGCTAATATTTTTGATGAAGTTAATTTTCACATGATTTCTCTTTGGCTGGAATCTCCTTAAGACCATCACAGATTTTATTCATATTTCAAGAACAGCTGAAATAATGCCTATCTCAAATGAGCTTTTCTGGCCTTCTTCCTGAGCCAAGTTATCTCAAATATTTAACCCACAACCATCTCCACAAAGGAATACACAAAATTTTATTGAAATTGTATAAGAACCAATTCCCTGAGTCTATGTTTGCTATCATTTCTCTCATCATTTAGCCAAGTGTCTGTCTGGTATTTGAGATCATCAATGAATGACAAATAAAGGCATATATAAGCAAAATCTACATTTGCTTGCCATTTCCTTTAGTATAGACATTAGCCCTTAACCTTTATATTTCAGTCTACATTCTTTAGAACATTAACTGCAGTACATATTTTGTAAATGTCTATAATATTTTTATAAAAAGAATTTAATGATGCATCCAGAAGACAGTGCCTTGTTTTAAAATAGCATTGCTGAGTGGCATCCAAATAGCTATTTGGTCTGTTTTCTTATCACAAAAATCCTATCTTCAGGTTCCTGGCACACTGATGATGAAAAAATTGAATAGAAATGGCAATTTTTAAGTTGTTAGCAATAACAACATGATTTAAAATGAACTTTCACAAATATAGAGAATTCATGAGAATTTTTTCAGTATTAATTATTACTGTTTTTCCCTTGATTTGAGAAAAGAAATAGTTTTACTGATGCGAAGAGCATCAAGTTATTTTACAGAATTTAGAGATGCCTAAATGATTTATTTTAGAGTTCAATAATATCTTTGACAATAATCACTGTGTTGTTCTAAAAATTCATGTGGTTAATTCTCCTTATTTTTTTAAATATCAAGTTTCTAATTATCTAATGTGCATCCAAATGATAATCAAAGCAAGTTGTAAGGTGGGAAGACAGGAATAAATACTGTCTAGATCATGGAAATGCTATTTGTATTGGAATAACAACATGTGTTCTTTAATTAGGAAGCCTAAGAACACTTAGTGGCAATTGTTGCATGGAAGGTTTTTCTAACCCTAAGAGTCCAAAAGATATTTTACTACAAAAAATAAGTACAAATTTGCCGAAGAATTGGTGAACTTATAAAATCAATTCATTAGGATAGAGTATAAAATTCTAAGAACTGATTTTGAAGGTAAAATCCACAATGAAAATAAACAGAATATTAGAGGAATGTACCACAGCTTCTTAACATTCAGCTGATTGAGGTGATTAATGGTATCCCTCAAAATATTGTGCTACTATTAGAGAGAATATCGGGCACTGAGGACTGCAATGCTACTCTAAGGAATATTCTTGACTATATTTCCTAATAGCTTATCAAATAAGTTGATTTATTCCTCTACTTTGAAATATAACAATGCTGAAAAATATCCTCCAAAATCTTTTTCTTGTTCAGCCTTTTTTTTAAAAAAAAGATTTATTTATATATTTGAAAGGCAGACTTACAGAGAGAGAGAGAGACAGATAGAGAGATCCTCCATCTGTTACTTCACTTCCCACATGGCAGCAATGGACAGAGATGGACTGGTCCAAAGTCAGGATCCAGGAGTTTGTTCTGGGTCACCTAAGTGGGTTCAGGGACCCAAACACTTGAGCAATTCTCTACTGCTTTCCCAGGCACATTACAGGGGACTGGATTGGAAGTGGAGCAGCCAGGAATCGAACTGGGGGCCAGATGGGATGCTGGCGCTACAGGATGTGACTTTGCTGGCTACACCGCAGCACCAGATCTCCTTGTTCAGTTTTTGCCCATTACCAAATATTAGCCTGATTTATTAGTCTCTACTACAGAGTTTCAAAGACTCTGGACCTTGCTCTATCATCTTACTCATTAGGAAATCTCTATTTTCATGTATTTATCTATTTCACAATCTCCCGTGCTATAAAATAAAGTCATTAAAGTCAATATTTGAAGGCTGCATATATGAATGTGTATGTATTAAATCAGATTGGTAATTTGGTGGGAAGGGGGAAAGAGACTCAAGAAATTATAAATACATATGAATTATAAAATAGTCATAAATCTCACACTATTATTAAAATTATAAGGTAGTTAAGTTGGTGCATTAAACAATTAACATTTGAACAGCATTATATGCCCAACCTTCTTGAGAGTAGTTGGTTATACATACAGTTAAATCTCTGTCCTTTAAGCTCTTATAAAAATAAATATATTGCATGCAATTGTAATCTTCAAATAATAGAGAAACCTATGGTCCGCATAAAGTGTACTGCAATTTGAGTGAAAGATTGCATTTGATCTCACTCAAAGAAGTGGTGGACTATGGAGTATGAGCAGTCATTCATATAGTTTCAGCACCATAAAATAAGGCAATAGCAAAACTACAAAGTGCCTGGAATATAACATGTAAAAATTGGTTTTATATTGTAGATAATCAAGTAATAAGGAACAGTTTGGAAAAATAATTTATTTAACTATATTCTATTTATAAACAAATTGTACTGTATTTATTCAATTATATTTTAATTCTGGTTTAAGAAACTAACTGGAGAAGAGACTGCAGGTAGTGAAATAACCATTAAATTGCTTAGATAATAGTTCAAGTAGTATACAATGAAATGAACTAGATGAGATGTAAATAAGGGGTTTGAAGACAAAGCAAGTGTTTAGAAGAGTAATTACTGTGGGATAGTTAAAACTATGTTATAATTGAATAATTAATATTAGATAGTTATAAATAATGTTGTATGTTGGTAGTTATTTAGAGGCAATAAATGAAACTTAGGACAGTACTTCTTGTGACAGTCAAAAGCAAACTGACAATCATTGAATGACATAAAATACAAAAACAAACAGTCTTAAAATGAAATTCATATCTGTTGTGAGGTGAACTGGCACACAGCAGATGATGGGAAATTTACATTTGCAGCTCTAGGGAAGTTGGGGACAGAACTTTATAGATTTAAGTAAACTGCATGTGCGTAACATAATCGCTGAAGACATCATGGAGATAATATCCCCTGAAATTTAACATAAAATGACTTCATAAGATAGAAATGCTTTTTTGGAAGATAGTTCTTGAAAAGCGGGAACAAACACAGGAAGCAAAGAATAGGAACAGAGGCAAAGGAGAGAAGTTTGAAATTTGCATAATCTGGCCCTAAACCTTTTCCCATTTCCCACTATTACACCCATTCCATACCTGATCCTAATTATAAGATTTAATCACACTCACTATTTCCAAAGCATGTAGTGCTTGTTGTTTTTTTTTTAAATATTTATTTATTTATTTGACAGTGTTACAGAGAGAGAGAAGGAGAGGCAGAGAGAGAGAGAGAGAGAGAGAGAGAGGTCATCCATCCACTGGTTCACTCCCCAGTTGGTCACAATGGCCAGAGCTGCGCCCATCTGAAGCCAGGAGCTAGGAGCTTCCTCTGGGTCTTCCCATTAAGGTGCAGGGGCCCAAGTATTTGGACCATCCTCTAATACTTTCCCAGGCCATAGCAGAGAGCTGGATCAGAAGTGGAGCAGCCAGGACTCGAACCGGCGCCCATATAGGATGCCGGCATTGCACACGGTGGCTCTACCCTCTCTGCCACAGTATCGGTCCCACCTTGTTTCCAATTCTTTATTCACTTGCACTATTTAATCTATCTGGAATTCCCACCCAATAATTCTTTCAAATGCCACTTCCCGGGTGAAATTTCCTGCACCCTGTACCCATAATGTATTGCTTGGTACACATTTATAACAGAACACTCATTTCTTTGTAATGATAATTGATTTCTACATCGGTCTCCTTCATTTAAGTGAGAATACCAGGTGGGATATATAAGCCTTAGTCCTTTCCAAAACCCAAGACCTAGCACATGATGGGCATCCACATAACACTTACTGTATGAGGAAGGCTTGGTTGGACAGTAATGCACATTCAGGCTTCTGAGTGGGTAAGTACAATGATCACAGAGAATAGGAAGCCAGATCTGGTTATTTAGAGGGAAGGGGTGATCTTGGGGAGAAAGATTTTAATGTGATGCTGTGGGTAGAAGCCAGATAACAAAGGATTAAGGAAGTGGTGGGTGGTAATTAGAAAAACTGCAGATCATTGTACCTATAATTTGCTACTGAAGGTCAGTTAAGAGATGAGAGAGGCACATAAAGATAGGGAGAGCTCGAGCAAATTAATAAGCTGAGAGAAGATATTTCAGAAAGGAAATAAAGGGTGTAATTGTGTGATGTACTGAGAGACTAAAAAAGCAATGATACTAAATGCAAAGGTAGCCAAAAGCAAATAGGAACCACTCTTCTGAGATTAGAGAATAAAAGGAAAGGTGATGTTTGGTTATATAATCTATATTTTGTTAGAGATGAAAAGTTTCCTGTCACAGATAAAATTTTCTTATTGAATGGTTTATGTAAATAGGTGGACATTATGCTGCTGAAAGTCAATATGGAAAGTTATGAATGGGAATATGAAAAATGGGATGGAAAACTCCACATAATTGAACTGAAAGATACATACTTAAAGATCCTTTGCTAAGTAGCAAAATCATAAACCTTATCATCTCTATTACACATTATAAGAATTTGGTTAGGAAAACACCTCAGTTAATAGAGAGCTATGTAAATCATTAAGTAGTATATAAAAATTATAGAGATAAATTGCTAAAGCTGTTTTTAATATCAGAGCTAGATAAATCTTAGCCTTGTCTTAAAATAGACACAACTTTGGGATCTCACTTTGACTTAGAGTCAGTGATGCTCCTCTAATTCTCATAGCATTTGAGTGGGCTAAAATACAAATGAAGGGGCCGGTGCTGTAGCGTAGTGGGTAAAGCCACCGCCTGCAGTGCTGGCATCCCATATGGCCTCTGGTTCGAGACCCAGCTGCTCCACTTCCAATCCAGCTCTCTGCTATGGCCTGAGAAAGCAGTGGAAGATGTCCCAAATCCTTGGGCCCCTGCACCCTTGTGGGAGAACCAGAGGAAGCTCCTGGCTCCTGGCCTGATATTGGCGCAGCGCTGGCCATTGCGGCCAATTGGGGAGTGAACCAACGGATGGAAGCCTTCTCTCTTTCTCTGACTCTCCTTCTCTCTCTGTGTAACTCTGACTTTCAAACAAAAAATAAATCTTCAGAAAAATACAAATTAAGACATTTCAGATCAGGAAGAGTCTAGAAAACAACAGTTTACAGTGCATGTTATATTTTACATGTTTACTATATTTATATTATTTTTAAATATTAGAATATATAAACTTCAAAGTAAACATTTAAAGCATTTAAAACTACCTTCTCTAGAAAACTATTTTGTTTTTTGAGTATTATGGTTATTAGTGAATTAAGCATTTGATTACAGAGTGTATTTAAATTATGTCTTTGCAAAAATTAAAAGAAAAAAAGATAGGAAAGAGGTGGATTGAGGGAGGGAGGGAAGTATGATTACTAAGAACTGTGCCTGGCCGGTGCTGCGGCTCACTAGGCTAATCCTCAGCCGTGGCGCTGGCACCTTGGGTTCTAGTCCCGGTTGGGGCACCGGTTCTGTCCCAGTTGCTCCTCTTCCAGTCCAGCTCTCTGCTGTGGCCTGGGAAGGTAGTGGAGGATGGCCCAAGTGCTTGGGCCCTTCACCCGCATGGGAGACCAGAAGCACCTGGCTCCTGGCTTCGGATTGGCGTAGCGCACCGGCCATAGTGGCCATTTTGGGGGGTGAGCCAACAGAAGGAAGACCTTTGTCTCTGTCTCTCTCTCTCACTAACTCTGCCTATAAAAAAAAAAAAAAAAAAAAAAAAAAAAAAAAAAAAAAAAACACACCTGTGCCTATGAAATACATTAAACCTATTCTCTTTACATTAATAACAATAAAACTATACTCAAAGAATGAAAGCTAATTGCTTATGTGAAATTAAAAAAAATTATAAAAATCTTTTTCAAACTGATGTCAAGAACATTTTTCTTACTCTAACCTAACTTAAAGTCACACGAATTCATCAAGTCATTTATCTTTTCCAATATTTCACTTTTAAGCTGATCCTAAAAAACACATAATAGATTAGTTAAGAGCCTGAGCTTTAGCATTAAATAGATCTGGTTGTATGTTCAATCCACCATTTCCTGGCTTTGTGATTTTGGTAAGATGCTTACTGTGTCCACACTCAATACCTCTTTTGTGCGATGGAGACAATAAACACAATTTCATAGATTTCCTGTGAAAATCAAACAACCTGCGACACGTAAAGCTTTTAAAAATAAAGCTTTTAATAAGATACGTGGCATAGAATAAGCTCTCAATAAATGGGAGCTATTGTTACCAACAATGATGTCCTATTGTTCAAACATATTCTTTTACACGTTTCCTCTGTAACTGAAAAATTTTAAAGAATGAATATAAAAAATCAGTTGCTAATTCTGTAAAACAGCTTTTAAATCATTACCAATAGTTTACATAGAGAGAAAGTAGTACCTTGTATAAATCAACTTTTAAAAATCTATTGGATTTACTTAACATGCTGAAAAAGGTAAGAAAACTGAATGAGATTACATTTTTACTAGTAAAATATTTTATAGTATAATCATTTTTAATAACTTACAAATATGCCATATATTGATGTCTAGCATATATGGAAGTATATAAATAGTTATAATTTGGAGCTTTATCAGATAATTTATTTTTATTTCATTTCTCATATTAATACATATTAACACATTCCAGTGGTTAATCAGATAATTATAATCCCATTTGAAAAATATTTTTGTCAAAGTTCTCCATTCATTACCACTGTTTTTATTTGTATTTATCTCAACCAACATTACCTCAAAATGACCAAGGTCTACAGTGTATATTTTCACCATATAGATTATTAACTTACGAAATGCAACTAAAAAAGTATCACCTAGTGAAATGATTCATAAATATTGACAAAACATCATAATTCTGGGTTAAATAAATATACTTTATAGATATTATTTTAATGGGAATACTATAGCCAATAGAAAGGCAATTACATAAGATTCTATATGAAGATTTCCAATTCTGGATGTACTTTCTCCTGACTCACCTTGAAGAGCAATTCCCTCTAGATATATGAGTTATTCTAAAATATCTACATATGTCATATGCAAATATGTCAAACTTGACATTGAAAAGAGGAGCCAAGAACTCCTGAGCCAGATGTTTCTGAAAATCAGGAAAGCCATCACATGAGTGTTCTTTGTCATAAGGGGATATGTGCCACTGACCTTCCTAAGGACCAGCAATCACAATCTGGGGTGGGGATCTGGGATGCTGCTCTCTTTCTGTCACAGCACACCTCTACAGAGACCAATAACTACGAAAAATTCATCTACTTTGAAGACTAACAGGACTTTTGTTTTGCGTTATTAGCACAGAAATAAAAGTGATTAACCTATCAAAAGCAGTATATAGAAAGACATGGTGTAGACAAAAATCTTAAAATTAATAGAGAATAGTAAAAACAGCCTGAAATTTTTATCAATAATCTTCAACTATAAATACAGAAAGATGGCCAGGAATGATGTCAATATTTAATTGCTAATGATTTGTACTTTTTCTTCTTGTCTTTGCCATCTAGCTACAAGATCACTCAGTTATACTATAGTCCCACCACATATTCACTTTTGAGTGGTTACACATAAATATGTGGCAAATGCAGAAATAATGTTCCATTAAGAGAGAATTTCAAAATTATATTGATTGCTCTGATAATAGTATATACCTAGGTCATTGGCCAGCTGTAGGAGGAACCTAACGTAGGCAGGCATGGGCATGTGGGGCAGAAGGCAGTTGGCAAGGAGGCTTTGAATAGTTTTCTTGCATATACGGTAGTGGAAATGCTCTGACCCACACATTCTCGCAATTAATTCTATCTAATATCCCAACAACAACAAATTTGAATTTGTGAATATTTTAATTGGCTCTTTGGGTGAACTGCAGAAAACAAAAATGTATGTTAGTTATCTCAAAGAACAAAAACCTTGTGTATTTCAGTATTCAGAGAGGGAAATGAGCAGTGAGTATAATTTAAAAGACGCAGGAGCCAGGACAACCTTTAGGATATCTGGCAAGATGGGCCATCTATGTCTTTGAGAAACTGTGTGGTCTTTCTCTTTTACATGTATTTTCTACTTTTCTTGCATAATGCTTTGCTCTTATCAAAAATTTCAACCATATGTTTCCTGAGTGAACAGTGAACTCCTGTTGTTTATGATTTTAAACGGTATGTTTACAAAGATATGAAGAGCTGGAACTGCAGTGTCAGGTCAAGCAAAGGAGAATTGGCTGGCTGTCCTTGGGCCAGGAGCCCACTCAGTTCTGCCTAGCTGAGCACAAGGAAGCGACCCTAACATTACCAGTCCATTGAGGTAGCTGTGCTTGTTACACAATTTCTTTGGAAGGTAGTATGAGCAGGCGAGCACAAACTGAGCATTAAAATTCAAGGATTCGCCTGACAAGATTTAAGGGTACATTCTGCCTCTGTCCTATTTTAGCCTTTGTTCTTAATACTTTAATTTTTAGATACTTGTGGCTCCTTCAGTTCTCTAAAATTTGATAAATGGTCTACAGAAATTGATTGTTTTAGCTGAAACCCCAAGTATTCTTGCACTGCTGTTATAACACAAATTTAACCTACTTGTACAGGGAAGAAATTTTGAGGTTATTAGTTCTGTGCACAGACTACTTACTATATGCTCCTGTTCAGTCACCAAATTACACTTGGGTTTATAATCCCTGCGGTCATTTCTACTACGATCTTACAAACAACTTTTGATGGTGGTATGCTTTCACATAAAGGATAATCCTCTCACTGGTACTTAGTGAGCATGCATTATCTTCCAAGAACTATTAAAAATTGATGGGGTATAGCCAAGTATAAACAAAATAATTCTTCACTAATCAGAAATTTCTACAAAATAAAATATCTGAATTATGACAATTCCAGAAACTAAAATATATTCTTTTAATTAATAGATTATTAAGTAATTATTCTTCAGCCACAGCTGATACACCCCTACATTTTTAATTAAGAATCTTGGAAATATTTAACCACTTGGTAATGAGAAAGGACAATCTTTATGAACATTTCTTGTTGTTCTATACTTATATTAAACTTATTATAGTCACCATGGAACTTTACATTCATGCATACAACATTTCTTTGGGGAGCTAACTATCTCCTTTGCAAAAATGTTAGCTCCCCAAAGAAATTTTATATTTCCTCTCAGTGCCTGACAGAGAACAGGCCTTGACTTTTGAATAAATGAGGATGAAATATTCACTGGGGTAGCTTTGAGGCATAAATAGTATGATCATCTGCATTTCCAATATGATTACAAGTGGAAATTAAAGAGCATGCAGTTGCAGAAATGCCCAAACTTATCAGATGCCAGGAGTCTGCATGGCACAGATAGAGTGTTTGAGGTTGTTCCCTATTGATCACCTCACACACAAATGCAACAGTAAAAGGAAGCCTCAGGTGGCAAAAAAGCCTTTTTCATTAGTGGCTGTTGAAGTGCCTAGAGAAATAAGATTACAATAGAATACTGAGCACATCACTTTTCCAATTATCAGGTGTACAGACAGCAAGTTAGACACATCTGTGCTGAGCAGAGCATCACAATAAGTGACACACTGTAGGCAGTGAAGCATCTGAAAGACTGAAAGAGTTAAAATGCACACACTGGGATTTCCCATCCTTACATAATGTCATGAAGGCGTAGCCCAACTCTTAGATGAGGAGAAATCGATTTTCAAGAACTTCTAGTGGTTACCTTTTTCCAATTCTTCTATTTTTGACCCTCCAGAAAATAATGCAGGGCAGAAGGTGATCCATAAGGTATATCTTCAAAAATTAACTCAGGCATAAGAAAGGGGGCAGACATTGTGTTACAGTAGGTTTAACTGCCATTTGGACAGCAGTGTCTCACATGAGAGCACTGGTTTGAATTCCAGCTTCTCTGCTTCTGACCCAGCTTCCTGCTAATGTGCCTGGAAAGGGAACAGAAGACAGCACAAGTACGTGGGTCCTGCCACCCAAGTAGGACTCCAGGATAGAGTTCCTTGTTCCTGCTTTGGCCTGACCCAGATATGGCTGTTGCAGTCATTTAGGGAGTAAACTAGCAAACAGAATATCGTGTGTGTGTGTGTGTGTGTGTGTGTCCTCCCTCTCCTTCACTCTACATCTCAAATAAATATTTTTAAAAGCATAAGCAGGAACATACTCCATATTAATCCCATAAACTATTTACAGAGTCAAATAAATAAATAAACAAATAAATAAGGGCCAGTGCTGTGGCACAGTGGGTTAACGCCCTGGCCTGAAGTGCCGGCATCCCATATGGGCATAGGTTCGAGTCCCAGCTGCTCCACTTCCGATCCAGCTCTCTGCTATGACCTGGAAAAGCAGTAGAAAATTGTCCAAGTCCATGAGCCCCTGTACCCACATGGGAGACCCAGAAGAAGCTCCTGGCTCCTGGCTTCAGTTCTGCTCAGCTCTGGCCGTTGCGGTCATTTGGGGAGTGAACCAGTGGATGGAAGACCTCTCTCTCTGTCTCTGGCTCTACCTTGCTCTGTACCTCTGTCTTTCAAATAAGTAAAATAAATCTAAAAAAAAATAAATGAATAAATGAACAAAAAATCTTTAGGCTAAAGTTTTGAACTTCCCTCTGAAACCTAGAAAGTTGAGCATGCTAGATCCCACACCACAGCCTTCCAACACCAAAACTGCTTAGTGAATTTCTGTGTTCTCTATGTAACTGGTGAGTTATTCCAAATCTGTCAGATCAATTGCCTCAATTTCCAAATAACAAGAATATATGAGTTGATTTATGGAATGAGCTCATGAATTTACTCCCATTTCCAAGGTCTTCTCTTTTCTTAAATAAACAGATAATCTTTCTCTCCTATACTGAAAGAAAATCCTAAATGCTTCCCTCACTCCTAATTCACTTCTCACCATAACCAAGTCTAATGACAGACTGAATTAAAGCTTATGAAATAGTTTTAATCTATTAACTAATTGACTTGTATCAGCACTGTGCATGATGCTAAAACTTTATAGTAATCTTTCCAACACATAATCCTTGCACCATTATCAGAAAGTGAGTGATCACTACATAATCACGTTCTACTATTATAAGAAGGCACTTTAAAAGCTGTGCTTTCTGGCCTTTTAGCCTCAGTGTTTAAGATGCAGCTTAAGATGTTCAAGTACCATATCAGACTACCTGAATTCAATGCTTGATTCTGGCTCCTGATTCATGCTTCCTGTTATTACTGACCCTGGGAAACAGCAGTGATTGCTCATGTAGTTGAGTTACTGCCACCCACATGGGAGACTTGGAATTGAGTTCCTGTCTCCTGGCTTCTGACTGTCCCAACCCTTGTTAATTTGATTGTCTGGGAAGTGAACCACCAGATGGAAGCATGGTGTCCCTCTCTCTCTCACTCTCTTTCACATAAATAAATATAATTTTTATTTTCCCACATAAATTTCCCATATAAATGTACAAATAATATGTGTCAATCAAAAAAATCTAGAAGTTCACTGAAAAGGAATTAAAAGATATTTTTACTTTAGTGCAAATTTTTCTTTTTGAAATCTATGCATGTTTCATAACACTCATTTTCCATAAGTTTTTGAAGAACCCTCATGCTTTGTCTTTCCTAGTACTATTCATTTGGTTTTTGTGACAAGATGAAGTTCCAGCAATGAAAGAGTAAAGTGAGAGGGAGAATTATACAAACAGACATAAAGATAATGTTTGGGTTAAAGTCAGTTCACATCTCAGTGTGTAACTCTTTTTGATATGTCTTTCAGCCTGGAGACTTCATCTGTCTTCCTCACTTCTGAATCTCTAAAGTCTAAAACAATGCATAGCAAATGCTGAGTGCACATCAAGTTGTTTTTTAATAGATTAATCAATGAAAACAATTGGGATTCTGCCAGGTCCAGATGTGATAATGTCTAAATACTAACTGAAGAAAGATTTAATTTTCTAACTATAAATGTTCCACAGTGTCTTCTTGTTTCTTTAAAATGTTGCACCCCACAACAAATCCCCAGTTCTTCCATGCCATGGATATGATAATGCTAATAGCATAATAAATTATGCATGCTTAAGATGGCATTGAAAGATGAACTAGAAGGATTCATAGGCTCAAAAAAAGTGACCACTCCCAGATCCTCCAGCTATACAAGCTACCATATGCGTGAAACTCTTCCAAATAAGAACCATACCTAACACACTCAGATGGAGCTTTCTGTGTACCATCTGAAAGAGAAAATTTCTATATTCTTATAAGTTCCTTTCTGAATAAACTGTGAACAAGCTCTCAAGAAATATGAATCTCCAAAAATAACAAGGAGGGGGAAAGTCTAAGATCAGCATGATTTGCCTACAGCTGTCCATTCCTAGGAAAGCGGTAGGGTTGTGTGTGAGTCTTAGGTGGCTGTTGATCTGAGGCTTCCTGCAGTTAGCAAAGGAAAATGAGCACAGCCAATAAAATAAAACAAAATAAAATATCCAAGATCATAAAATTTACATGATTCTAGCCATATGGCTTACAAAAGATTAGAATAACCCTTTTGTATTATAGGTAAAGATACAGAAACCAAAGAGGTAAAAAAAAAAAAAAACTGTGCCCAAGGTGACTCGGCTCATTAGTGCAGATGAGTACTCTCTCCAAATAGTAAATGCTTTGAAAGGAAAACTGTTTCCACAGCATGTTTGTGCCTGCCACTGCTATCTATTTTCACTGTACAGATAAGCACATTCTATTCACTGTTGACTTGAAATGTAAAATTGGGCCAAATAATATTTAATTCCCCACTGTAATCGCAGTTTTACATTCCATATTCAGACAGCTGGCATAATTGAAGACAGCTCGGAACCCCTGAGGATATCCAAACTGTCACAATTGAAGAAAAGATTTAAGTATCCTGCAGTGTAAGACCTACTCAATGACATTACAAAGCTGATTCAAAATATCATCTTTGTTGGATCCTCAATATCCAATCTATGAACAATAGACATAATTAAACATAAAAAGATGTAAATTAAGCAAACTAAATGTTGGAGCAAATCATTTCATTTTTGCACCTGTGAACTACAGTATGCCATTGTCATTTTCCCAAAGAAGAGAGAACAGACTCTTGCATGGACAATTATCAAAAGGGTTCAGAGCCACAGCAGCTATAATGGACAATAGATTTCTTTCCAAAGACTAAAAGGATATCAATGAATGTAGTTTTCAAGTCAAAGTGAGAATACACAGCTGCTGCTATAGATTCTATTTAAAGTATTTCAATGTTACTAATTAAAATAAAAACTTAGATCTTCTATTCTCAAGCTAGTAAAAAGCAGAGAATACAGAAAAATAACTTCAATGGAAAATTTTGAATGTCATGGCAAAAGAGCTTTTAGTTTGTTTTGTCCTTAACAACTACAGAAAATAGTTTGTGCAATGGAGCACCTGGCCTAAAGATGACTAAAAATAAGCAGATGGTGTTATGGGTAGTAGTATGGGCACTATAAACATAGGTTTGGGTGCATATCCTTTTCAACTAGCTTAGGTTAGCCTCAGGCAAGTTAATTAACCACTCCATAATTTGCTTTCTGCATCAGCTTGCAAAGAGAACTAAAAGCAGCAATCTATGTGAAAGTCCTAAAACACCGATGCTCTGTGAACACTCACCAAGTGTCAATGGTTATTCTTTTGGTATAAAACAGTCTTCATTATATTTTAAATTGAAGAGCAGATATCTAAGTGCCTATTGTTGCCCTAGCATTTTGATGACTGCTTCAAAGAAAAATTCTAACTATAAACAACTCTCTAAGAATTTACAATAAAAGAAAAATTCTGAATTTAAATTAGATAAAAATTAAATAAAAACATATTCTAAGATGCGCTGAAAAAATTTTGGCAAAGTCAGAAAGGTCATTGTATGTTTATTGCCAGCAGAGATACACAGTGTCACGTAGAGCCTGGACTGAATTAAAACAGCCAAGGGAAAGAGCTGCCAATGAACCCACCATGAACAAGTATAAAACCAACTGCAAAATCCATTCAAGCATCTGTCTTTGTGAAATGCTCAACCTGCTCCCCACCCCACCAGCGCGACCCCATCTACCACAGAGCAATACTACCTGCCACTCTTTTCCAATTCATCACTGCTGTGCTTTCTCCATTTGATCACCCAGGAAGCGTAATGTCAAAATCCACACAGACACTCGTCCTCATTATTTTTCACAATGTATAGTATATGTGCTTCTCCCTCTAACTTGGCACTTGCCATAACTAATCAGGCTAAACCATATGTTCAAGGATTAAAAACATTAATATTCCCAAATTAATCCTCTAAATTTTCATGAGGGAAATGACAACCACAACCATCATACACTTAATGGTCATTTGCTATCTTTGAGGGATCAAGTCAAGGAAAGGACCAAGGGTTATCTATAAGGCGATGTTTATGTTTCGGCACGTTCTGAGGTCATGAGAAGGTAAAGAAACAGGGGAAAGGTAAAAAGTAAAGAAACACTGCTACATTGCCACATAGATGCTGAGAATGATAATGTTACCTATTTCACATTATTGTGTGAAGATTAAGTGATTCAAAATGTAAAATCTTAGAATAGTCTCTGGCAAGTCATCAGTGTTAAATCAATGCTAGATATTATGAGATGGGAACCATGATCATGACCAGGATACTATAATGATGGTGATGTTGATGATGATGATGATTGATGACAATTATGATGGAAACTTCTAATACATAAATGCACTGATCACAGTGCACCACATGTTTGTTATTTGAAAGGATAACTAGAATATTCAGCTCAACTTCTGTTTTCATTAATTTCACATGTTGTAAAAGAAAAGGGGAAATGCATTAATCTAGATTGCAGGAGTTTATTTTAACATGAGACATGAGCTAAAAATAAAAATTGATGAAGAGTTAAAACAAAACAGAAAAAGCAAGGGTAACAGACAGTAGGACTGTGTAAATATTAAGCAATTTAATTCAGGAATGCTGGTCAAATGTGGAGAAAAGTACACCTAAAATTCACTTTTGGAAGGAATACAGATTAGTATAACAAATATAGAGGAAAAAAAAACTAAAAATGGATGTATCATATATGACTAGCAACTAATAATTGGATAAAGAAAATATGGTATATTTACATGATATAATATTATTCAGCCTCAAAAAATGAAATGCTGATATTCTCAAAAAAATAGATGGAATTGGAGATCATTATGTTGAGTAAAATAAGGCAGACACAGAAAGACATATTTTGTCTCTTTGTGGAAGTTCATATATAATATACCTTAAGTATAAAAATGTGTGGATAATTTTATATGGTATATAGATAGTCATAAATATCTTTTTTATTGAATCAGTCTATCTATATAATTTTAACCCTTCTTTCCTTCCTCACTGTATTTTTTAAAAGATTTATTTATATTTTGAAAGTCAGAGTTACACAGATAGAGGAGAGGCAGAGAGAGAGAGAGAGAGAGAGAGAGAGAGGTTTTCCATCTGCTGTTTCACTCCCCAATTGGCCACAACAGCCAGAGCTATGCCGATAAAGCCAGGAGCCAGGAGCCTCCTCCAGGTCTTCCATGCAGGTGCAGAAGCCCAAGGACTTGGGCCATCTTCCACTGTTTTCCCAGGCCATAGCAGAGAGCTGGATCAGAAGTGGAGCAGCCAGGACTCGAACCAACATCCATATGGGATGCTGGCACTGCAAGCAGTGGTTTTACCCACTACACCACAGTGCCAGCCCCCCTTCCTCACTTTATGATCATTGTCATAAATTCTATGATAATGTTAATGTTTTTAAGAAAAAAAAAGCATGAATGTGTGTAAAAATATAACGTATACATATGAAGTGAATATGCAAAATATTAGAAATTGTTAAATCTTAAAAAATAAATAAAGTTTAAAAATAATATTGTAGGACAATATTAACTAATATCTATGCAGTACTTATAATTTGCCAGACACTATTCTATACATTCTTTTAGATATGTTACTATTTATGCAACCAGCACTGTGGCTCACTGGGTTGAGCAACTGCCTACAGCATCTGCATCCCATATAAATGCCAATTCAAGTCCCAACTGCTCTGCTTCACATTCAGCTCCTTGTTAATTCACCTTGGAAAGCAGCCAAAGATGGCCCAACCAATTGAGCCTTTGCACTCACGTGGGAGACCCAGATGCAGTTCCAGGCTTCTGGCTTTGGCCAGGCCATTAATGGCCATCAGGGGAGTGAACCAGAATATCAAAGATCTCTTTCTCTCTGTCTCTCCATCTCTCTCTCTAACTCTGGCCTTCAAATAAATAAATATATCTTTATTATTACGGGGCCGGCACTGTGGCACAGCAGGTTAAAGCCCTGGCTTGAAGCACCGGCATTCCATATGGGCACCGGTTCTAGTCCCAGCTGCCCCTCTTCCAGCTATCTGCTATGGCCTGCGATAGCAGTAGAAGATTGCCCAAGTCCTTGGGTCCCTGCACCCACGTGAGAGACCCAGAAGATGCTCCTGGCTCTTGGCTTCAGACCAGCGCAGCTCTGGCCATTGCAGCCTTCTGGGGAGTGAACCATCGGATGGAAGATCTCTCTCTCTCTCTCTCTCTCTGACTCTGCCTCTCTCTGTAACTCTGACTTTCAAATAAATAAATAAATAAATCTTAAAAAAAATAAAGAGCATGTGGGGAATTGCCAGCATAACATAGTGCCCAGCCTGCAGGACTCTGTAACTCCCCTTTCCTCCCTGCTTCAAGGTAAAAAAAAATTAAATAGATATATTACTTTATTAGTCCACACAATAATCTTATGTCATAAAGAAGCGTTGTTACTGTGTGAAAATAAAGCACACAAAGATTATAATTTGCTCAGGATCTCATAGGTGGTAAGCCGTGAAACCAGATAATACTCTCAGTTCATCTTCAATCTTCTCTCTCAACTGTTTCACTACAATGTCCTTCAGTGGATGAAGCAGAAGAAACTTATGAGAGTTTGGAAATACAGTGGAGAAAATTGTTAGTTGATATATGGAAGATTCTTTACAAAGAGATAACGTAAGGGCATTAGGTTAATCATTGAGGTGATTATTATGCACTGGAAAGTGAGCGAATTCTGCTCAAAGAAATACTTGTTACTTATTCTGAGATCATTTTAAGGAAACTGTAATATTTAATATTTTCATATTGATAGTAATGATTTTTAGTCCAGAAAAGTTTTCTTGTATTCATTTATTGTCATTACAGCCCTATATCACTCTTGCATATAACATAAGTGAATAGAAATAATCCATATCCTTTTGAGAGATTACAATTAAAAATGAGTAACCAGGAAACCTGTACACAAAATGTCTAAATATACAGGGTAGAGAATTTTATTACATTTAGCTACATGAGAGATATGGATGGGGCACTGCCTAGATGGGAATGAGAAAGCTAGAGGGATCTTCTCAGAAATACAAAATATTAAGAATTAAACAATGCAGAAAAGCAAGAACTGTGTTATGGTAGAGAAAGAGGCTAATAAATTCAGATATATAATACAGTGGATTATAAAAGGGGGGCAATTATTAAATCATAATATATTTTCTAGGAAATTGCCCTAAGAAAGATTGTAAGGTTTATGATTAAGAATTGAGCAATACATGAAAAATGCTCAGGATCATTAGCCATCAGGGAAATGCAAATCAAAATCACAATGGGTTTCTCCTCATCCCAGTTAGAATGGCTCTCTTACAGAAAACAACAAACAATAAATGCCTGTGAGGTTGTGGGGAAAAAGGTAGCCTAATCCACTATTAATGGGAGTGTGAACTAGTACAGCCATTATAGAAGACAGTATGGAGACACCTCAGAAAGCTGAAAATAGATATACCATATGACTCAGCAATTGCACTCCTGGGATTTACTCAAGAGAAATGAAATCAGCAGATGAAAGAGTTATCTATACCCTCATGCCTACTGCAGCTCAATTCACGATAACTAAGAATATGGAATCAACCCAGATGTCCACCAATTGATGATTGGAAAAAGAAATTGTAGTACATGTTTATAGTGTGGGATCCTACTAAGCCATATAAAAGAATGAAATCCTATCTTTTGCAAAAAAAAAAATGGATGCAACTGGAAACCATTATATTTAGCAAAATAAACAAGTTCCAAAAGGACAAACACCACATATTTTCCCTGATCTGTGGTAACTAATAGAGTACCAAAACTGTCATGTCTAGGAGTGAAATTGACATTTTGAGATTTGATAACTGTTTACAGCCTCTGTCTCTACTGTCGAGGAACAGTCTTTTTTTCTTCTTAATTATTTGTTGAACTCTACTTAGTATATGGTTAATTTTATGAGTATAAAATAAACTGGATGTAGATCATTGTAAAAATTAAGAAATAGAATAAGAGAGGAAGGAGGAGGAAGGGTGGGAACATGGATGGGAGGGAGAGTAGAGTGGGAAATATCAATATGTTTCTAATTCTGTTTATATGAAATATGGGAAATTTATTTACCTTAAATAAAAAAAATTGATTCTAATATCTCAGATTAGGTCAAAATTAAAGTCTAAGCAAAGAGGCTGGCGCTGCGGCTCACTAGGCTAATCCTCCGCCTGCGGCGCTAGTACCCCGGGTTCTAGCCCCGGTTGGGGCGCCGGTTCTGTCCCAGTTGCTCCTCTTCCAGTCTAGCTCTCTGCTGTGGCCCGAGAGTGCAGTGGAGAATGGCCCAAGTCCCTGGGCCCTGCACCCTCATGGGAGACCAGGAGGAAGCACCTGGCTCCTGGCTTCAGATCAGCGCAGCTCGCCAGCTGTGGTAGCCATTTAGGGGGTAAACAAACAGAAGGAAGATCTTTCTCTCTGTCTCTCTCTCACTATCTAAATCTGCCTGTAAAAAAAAAAAAAGTCTAAGCAAAGAAAAAAGTTTATTGTATGTAATTATAGTACACATATTTACATTATAGAGATTTGTTACTTAAGTTCAATAATGTATTTTTTCAGATTCTTAAAAATCAAGTCAAGTATTAAGCACAAATAGGCACTCTCAGATGTTTTATTTATACACATATGTTCCCAGAAATGTTTCCATAATCTAGTTTTGCAGGCTCCCAAATAAAACACAGCTCTTCTTGAGTTCTCTGTTTCTCAGAGTGGAATTTTCTATCCCTCAGAGCATGCAGGCTGGTGCAAGGATTCCTAACTCCACAGGATAAATATGGTACACAAACCCGATTAAGCATATTTTCTTGAAGATGTAAAAAATGCATAAAACTTAAAAAATAAAACAGTAGACTCCCAAGAAGTTTTCTCTCTTCTACTTTAAGCTACACAAAGAATATACATGTGAGTTACTATACTTTTAGTTCCTTTTTTTTCTTGTTTGAGGGTGGGGTAGGAGGAGATTCAGAGACAGAGAGAAACAAAGATCTCCATCCACTGACGCAATGTTTCACCTTCCAAATGCCTGCAACAGCTGGGGCTGGGACAGGGTGAAGTCAGGAGTCTGTCACTCAATCCAAGTCTCCCATGTGGGTAGCAGGGAACCAGCTACTTGAGCCATCACCACCGCTTTGAGGAGTGAGCATTAGCTGAAAGCTGGGACCGGAGTTGCAACTCAAACCCAGGCACTCTAATATGAAATTCCAGCTTCCCAATCAACATCGTATCCACTATGTTCAAAACCTGTCCTTCAGAGGATGTCCTAAAGGATGTACCTTTTTTTTTTTTTTGACAGGCAGAGTGGACAGTGACAAAGAGGCAGAGAGAAAGGTCTTCTTTTTTCCATTGGTTCACTCTCCAATGGCCACTGCGACTGGCACGCTGTGGCCAGCGCACCGCGCTGATCCAAAGCCAGGAGCCAGGTGCTTTTCCTGGTCTCCCATGCAGGTGCAGGGCCCAAGGACTTGGGCCATCCTCCACTGCACTCCCTGGCCACAGCAGAGAGCTTGACTGGAAGAGGAGCAACTGGGACAGAATCTGGCACCCGACCGGGACTAGAACCTGGGGTGCTGGCTGGCGCCGCAGGTGGAGGATTAGCTTAGTGAGCCGAGGCAGCGGCCCTAAGGGATGTCCTTTAGAAGATGTCCTGTTCAGGAGAGGGAAAACCGTATGACAATGAAAGAAACAATGGCAAAGATGAAGAAACACATTTGTTTTTCCTTGAACATACTACTTGGAGAAGTAGAAAACATGTGCAGATGCATCCTAGGGAAGGGAGCAAAGCATCCTCTATATTTAGAGACACATCTCTATATTTACTCCCTGAGCACAGCTCAACAAAAGTTTAGAAGAAATCTGCAGATTGTAACAGTAGGAAGATCAGAGTTGGAATGTCAGTTCCAAAACTACTTGACTGTATGACTTTGGGCAGGTTAATTAGCTTTTCTGAATCTCAGTTTCCTCAGCTGCATGAAAAATGGAATGATAACTATATTAAATAGTTACCATGAGGATTCGGTGATTTGAAATATGTAAGAATATAGTGTATGACATAAAGGAGGCACTCAAAGAAGGGTATATATGAAATACATGAAATTTGTTCACCTATATGAGTAAAAAAATTTTTTTAAACATTCATGGAAAATGGAATTGAATTATACGTTGTGGGGCTAACTCTGTGGTATAATGGGTAAAGCCACTGCCTGCAGTACCAGTATCCCATATGAGTGCCAGTTCAAGTCCTGGTTGCTCCACTTCTAGTCCAGCTCTCTGCTGTAGCCCAGAGGACGCTCCTGGCTCCTGGCTATGGATCAACACAGATCCAGCCATTGTGGCCATCAGGGGAGTGAACCAGCAGATGGAAGACCTCTCTCTCTCTCTCTCTCTCTCTCTCTGCATCTGCCTCTCTGTGTAACTCTGCCTTTCAAATAAATTTTTAAAAATCATATTTATTTATTTATTTGAAAGGCAGAGTTACACAGAAAAGGAGACGCAGAGAGAGAAAGAGGTCTTCCATCCATTGGTTCACTCCCCAGCTGGCTGCAACAGCCGGAGCCAGGCCTATCTGAAGCTAGGAGCCAGGAGCTTCCTCTCGGTCTCCCATGCGGGTGCAATGGCCAAGGAGTTGGGCCATCCTCTACTACTTTTCCAGGCCATAGCAGAGAGCTATGAACTGAATGCCTTAAGGGCTGATTCTGAGGCCAGAGTGCTGTTTAGGGAGGAAAACAACTTTCATATAACACAAAAAGTGGAAATTGTACCACAGGGATGAAAATCAAAATAAAATACCTGTTGAGAAGAGAGACAATCAGTATAGTCGTGATTTGTACAGGATCTGTCACAATATTACATGCCTTTTTTTTAAGATTTATTTTTTTCCCTGAGAGGCATAGTTACTGACAGAGAGATGGAGAGAGAGAGAGGTCTTCCATCTGATGGTTCACTTCTCAAATGGCTGTACGATCCAAAGCCAGACAAGAGCTTCTTCCAGGTTTAGAATACAAAATTCTAGCATAGATGATTTACCAATCCAAACTCTATTAATTTTGTCCAGCATATTTTTCAATAATATAAAATATTGCTTTCCCCTGGACAATCTGTTTTTTCTTCAATTTTATTTTAAAACATAAAAGGATAAAGGAAGGAGAGAATGGACTGGAGTGTAAGGGGAGAGAAAACACAATTGGTTACAATATAATGGAAGAGCTGAAAGTACTAAACCAAGGGTTAGTGCTGTTTTGACACTCTTCCTTCAAGGCAACCTAGTGTCTGTTTATTTTAAGTAATTACAATCCTGTGTTCTTGACATATGTTCAACCAATGTCCCACTGAGATCACAGCACTTCTTTTGCCATATTATACTCTGCTTACTCTCAATCCTTTTCCATCACTGGGCATTGTTTAGAATTCATCACTAAAAGCAATATTTTGGCTATCTTTCTAGTAAACATTCTGCAACTGACAATTCATTGTTTGCATTACATATTTTATTTATTTAACACAATATATATTATTATCTCTGGGCAAGCCACTGCCTATTTTTTTCCCACAAACCTTTTATTTAAGGTATATAACTTCATGCACCTCACAAATACAAATTTAGGAGCCACTGTTTAAATACTTTATAAGGAACAACCCATTTAATCTTATAACAACTCTAAGACAATTCCCATGTTACAGCTAAGGAAACCAAGGCAGACAACGGTTGAGAAACTTGCCTATGGCACACAGGTAATTGCAGAGATGGAAACTGAATCTACGCTCAGGTAAGTAGTACCTGATGCTGCTCCTCAGATAGGATTAAGAGTTTAGTAAATGTATGTACCTAGCACATAGTAAAAACTAATTAATTGTTATTTATTCTTTATTTTTTGTATGATGGTGTTCAGATTATGTACATACTGGGTGATCATTCTGGTACAGTTTACTTGGATATATCATCAGCCAGAGCTACTGCCGTCCTTTGGCATATTGGCAGAAAGGTTTATGTTTCCACAGGCTGTTATTGGGATATGGATAAGAATGGAAAAAAAGTCTCACAAAGTCAAGGTATATTAAGACTTGACAGATTCTGATGGTTCTACTAAGTCTGTCACTCTGTACAGAAGTAAGTTAGATTAATGCAACAAGTGTTCCTCATGGACTCACATTGATTTTTGTCTGCATTAGATGGTCTTCCAGGTGCTTTAAAAATTGATCTATTCCAGGTAAGCAGAAAATCTATCACTCTCCAAGTTTGTCGTTTTTTAGGTTGCTTGTCCTTTTAAATGGTACTGAGTTTACCTGTTCCTAAGCACATATACCAAAAGAACAGAAAGGAAAGATTCCAATTTTCCACTACATACAAATCTTTCAGTTTCTTGTGTGACTTAATAAGTATCTTCCACTAACAGAAAGTGTCATTGCAATGGTTATTTGTACTATCTTATCCTCTTTGACAGCAGTGTGTTTAGAATAAATCAATAATAATCTAAACACACCACAGTCTTTAAATCAAATGACTATTGATGATATTTTCAAAGTAAAATAGGGAGCAGTTACCAATGTAGTATCTTTCGTATCACTGAATTTTCATTTTATGTGGAGACATTAATATTTCATAGTTTAGCTAATTTTCTGCTTGAGCTGTGATGTCATTTATACTCTCATTATATAATAATATAACTATAAAAAGATCCTCAATGCTTCATGTTATTCCCAAACAGCTATTTGGAAGTAAGCTCTAAAAATTGCTGACTTGTAAATGCTTTAAATGTATGCGTAATATTTGAAAACATATAAGCTATTATCTTTTATGCACATTTGCCAATAGAAAGAAATGTGTTTTAAAGAAGATACAATTTCTAGATCCTGTGCAGCAAACATAATCTTGCTACAGTGACCGTTCTTTCGATATTTTTGTTATTGATACAGAAGCAGTTATGTGCTAGATAAATGAAAAGGACCCTGAGTTCCTGGTGACATTTATTCAAGCATGGATACAATGAATATGATGTATATGAAGTTTGTTTTTATGATAATTATTTCCTGATGTAAACAACAATTTCAGTCTTATTAACAGTATTTGAAATTTTTTTATGATTCTGTCATTTTTTCCTTTGGATTTATATGAAAAATCTCTCAAAGCTCATTATAAAATATGATTAGGTCTACTTTTGAACTGTATTTCATCAAAGTTAAAAAAATTAGATGAGAGACTTGATTATTACAGTTTCCTTAGAAACACAGGAAACAGTAAAAACACCTTAGAATCCAAGAATTTTTGGCAAAGTGTCTTACAGTCCATCTGCTGTGTTCAACTATTATGAGAATACAAACAGTATAACTACATTCAATATAATTGTGAGTAATTATATTTGTTAATAAATGAAAAGAATTTACATTGTTTTTATTATATGTAAGTAAATAGCACATATTAGAAGAAAACAAGAAAGAAACAAATGGCAGGAGGTAGAGAGAGAGAAACGAGGCAGAGTGAAGGGAAACAAAGGGGAGGAGAAATAGGAAACTTGTACCTCTTTCACTATCCAGTTGCTGGCATGTATTTCAACAGCATCTGACGATCAGTAGGCCATAGCTTTCTGAATTGTATCCTTCACATCGGTTGAAGATAGTCTAGTAAACTTCTAAATTATATTACTTACATTCATTTAGTTTTTTATCCATTTGTTTTTTTCAACCTATATTTACTACATAAAATTCCATGTGTAAAGGACTGCAAGACTGGCTGGAGATTTAACAGTGAACAAGACGTAATCCTGGACTTAGAGGATTAGAGGCCACCAAGGACACAGATATTATTAAAGCATAAATTGTTTCATCTTCCCAGCACTGTTTTAACTTCTATTCCATACTTTTGGCAAGATCTTTATCCTTCTGTTTGTGTGACTCCCAACTCATCCATTCCTCAAGCTATCAGTATCAGCAAAAATGATCATTTGATCTGGATTCTGATGGACTGGCAAACACAAAATTCACATTCTCCTCTCTTATCAGTCTCCATTCCTACTCTCAGCTTCAACCATGAAAGTATTATGGCTTATTTAGAGCCATCGATTTTCTTTGGAACTTTGAATACTGACCACTAACACATATGGATAGAAGGGTTTGGAAATGAGTCAACAGCTAGTAGTCTGCAAATTCTGTCAAGATTCAAGACTGCCATGGTTTCCATAATTTCCCAATACTCTATTTGCACATTTTACTCAACTCTGCAAATTATAGGTATCCTCCCAAGAAATTTATTTTTCTTGGTAATCTTAATGTTCGTTTGGCCAGGCCAAAGTCAGGAGCCTGGAATCCAATTGGGTCTCCCATATGGGTTCAGAGGCTATTTTCTGCTGCTTTCTCAGGCACATTAGCAGGAAGCTGGATTAGAAGTGGAGCAGCCAGAACTCAAAACAGTGCCCATTTTGAGTTTGAATACCAGCATTGCTGGCGGCAGCTTAACGTGCTGAGCAACAATGCTAGCTCCTCTCACACACTACTTTTTGACAATCCCCTTAGTATAGCCATACAACTGCTCCTTGAATGCATCCATTGATGAGGAAATCACACGGGACAAGACATATTTCATATTTGTATGCTTCTAGTTGTCAGAAACACGTGGCACTTAAAGTTTGCTTTCTTATAAATTTTTATCTTACAACTTTTCAATGAACACTGTGCTTTTGCCGTTTCCCATGAAGGTCTAGACTTAATTTGATACTTGCACTATCAACCAGTCTTACACATTCCAAAATAAAATATCAGAACATACTTAAAATGCCTGCAAAATGGATTTGCAAAGGGATTTGCATTTCATAGACCACAATTTTGACCACAGGGAAAGTAGCCATGCTTGAACTAATATTAAAAGAACAGGTGAAAAAATATCAGGAAGTGCTGACCTTTTATGACAAGCTGCCAAGAAAATGAATGTTTCTTGGCAGGTAGAGCAGATTCAAAGGCCAAATATCAATGGATGCACACTCATCCTCCAGACCTTAATGGGATTCAATGAGTCTTATGAGTCGAGAAGAATTTGAGGGATAACATTACAAAAACCCTATCATTTTACTGAAAGGAAACTGAAGCATGGGAATTAACTTCTCTTCTCTAAATAAACTTGTAGCCACTTTTTGAAAATTCTGAGGCAAAGTTTCTGGTATTTTAAGATGTGAAGAAACCTATAAATAAAATATTACTTAAAACAGGCATGACTTAGGACCTTGAGAATTAGGTTTATGACTCAGCCATCCAAATGCAAAGTATGAGACAAGAAACTGAATATACTTGGGAGATGTCATATTAGCAAAAAAAAAAAAAAAACACAGATACTCATCAGAAGAAATGGAAGCTATTTTTCAGTTATTACTAGCATTACTAAATAAATGATTTTGTAGCAAAGAACCAAGAATTTACTTCAAAACTTAATGTGATTAATATGAGCTAATACATTATAGTCATTTCAAATTTTCAAATCGTTGATTTCATCACATAATGTTTTAAAAATAGAACCTTCAGTATTCATCATATTATCTTTCTTCCATTCCCATCCTGAAAATTTGAATTAAGGTTATAGTAGTTTATATTTATTGTATGTATCCACCACGGTTGTCTTTCACCAAATATTGATGTTTCTGCTACGTAAACGCGCTACTACAATCTGATAGGAGTTTTGCAAATAAGTAAGTAAAGTTAAAGGGTTAGATTTATTACCTAGAACTGAAGAGAACTGCCCTTTAGAGGCTCTTGTGTATTAAGAGTCTGTGTTGCCGGCGCCACGGCTCACTAGGCTAATCCTCCGCCTTGAGGCACTGGCACACCGGGTTCTAGTCCCGGTCGGGGTTTGGATTCTGTCCCGGTTGCCCCTCTTCCAGGCCAGCTCTCTGTTATGGCCCGGGAGTGTAGTGGAGGATGGCCTAAGTCCTTGGGCCCTGCACCCGCATGGGAGACCAGGAGAAGCACCTGGCTCCTGCTTTCGGATCAGCGTGACGCGCTGGCCGTAGCTTGCCACGGCTGGCGTGCTACGGCCATTGGAGGGTGAACTAAGGGCAAAAAGGAAGACCTTTCTCTCTGTCTCTCTCTCTCTCTCACTGTCCACTCTGCCTGTCAAAAAAAAAAAAGTCTGTGTTAATCATTACACAACTAATGGTATGAAGTGACAGTTCTATTTCTTTGCTTCTAAGTAATGATTATTTGTTGATTGGCTCAATATTCTTTAATTGACTAGCCAGTGAACCCTGAAACTCTCTTTTTTCTACATGACGGATTTTTCCTTTATGCAGTTTCATATCTAACACTTGCATACTATAATAACCACTGCACACAACAAGTTCATCATCCAGCATTCTCTATCACATGAAATTTGGGCGGAATTAGAAGGTGATAAAGGAGTCCTCTGGATGAATTTCACATAACATTCATCAAGGTACCTGCATATTATTCATAAGAAAAATATTATATATTTGCTCAGAACCTGTTTGTTCTTGTTCTACATACAACCCTAGTCACATACATATAAAGTAGCAATTAAATGAAGAAAATGAAGCAGAAGCACTGAGACCAGTGAAGCTATAGCTGACAGGAAGGATTCATGATCGGCAACAGGGTTATTTAGAACAAATACAAGTAAGGCCAAACAATGGTACTGACAGCATTTGTGGGTCACAGCAAAATATTATCACTGTTAGTCTTAATGATGAACCTAGGCTGTAAGGAAAAAACCTTAATGTGTAATGTACTATGTGTAAGAAAGTCAAATAAGAATACGTTGCCTATCATAAAATTTTTCATTATCAGTAATTAAAACATTTTTTTAAAAAATCACTACTGCAAATAATATACCATACCTCAAATAACTCAGGTCAGTATAATTTTTAGGAACTACACTTTCAAATTGATTTGTATACCTATGGGTTCCGTTACCCTTAAAACGCTTATCTTAATTAATTCTGTATTCTGAATAACCTAATTGAGGATCACAGCATCTTGGGACAGTGCTAGTCTTATACTTACAAACCACCAATGTACTTTGCAGTAAAAGCACAACACCAAAATCATGCTGTAAGCAAAAGACTCTAGGTCATGATGTGTTATTATCAAGTCTTGTTGGTTTCAAATGTCATCATACCTCCTTGTTTCTATGGTAATAAGTATCCCTTTATTGCAGTTTCTATTGCAGTCCATGTAAACCTGAATATTTCATCCCCATTATATTTCAGAATGTTTTATGCAAACAATATTATGCAGATGGTTTAGGAAAATCTTAGTGTGATAGACATGTGCTAAGAAATGCCTGCTCACAGCAAGGTATTCCCTCTAGCATTGTTGAATTGTTTTGTTTAACGGCAGTGTCATATGTAAAACAGTACGCTTGAAAATAGGAGTCCTAGATTCCCTTCAAGCTGCATTATTGATATGTGGAGGTCACCTAACAATTTTAGTGATACTTCTTTAACTAAATAGCAAACTAGAGAAATGCTTGGTAGTGCTTTTAACGTTACTGGACAATTAAAATCCTCTCAGGCCATTCCACCTTGCTAAGACTATTACCCTCTCTGTGACATAAAGAGCCATCTGGCCACAAACACAGGAACACAAAGAAATCATAAAAAGGCATTGCTTTTTAAATTTTTCACTACCTGAAATACTGTCTCCCTGATTTTCTTAAGCACACATACAAACTCTCTCTCAAAAGAAACAAAGAATGATAGATAGATAGACAGGCAGACAGACAGATAGATAGATGTAACAAAACCACTCCTCTTATCTTGGGACTTAACATAATTTGCAAAAATTCTTAGTAGTTTACATCTGCTAACTTCTGAGGAAATAGCGATGGGCTCACTCTACCCAGGACAAATATTCACAGAGCAAATAAAGTTACCTCAGTTGACTTTTTGTCAACAATATTGAATAAACTATATAATCAAATCCTATTTAATCCTGATTTAAAATAATGGTTTACATTTAATATGAATTACAACTAATAAAGAGTCAACATGGAGAGACATACGTACTCCATGGAAATAAGTGGATCAATTTCCATAGTATATTAACTCCTCTGCCCTGCACGAGTATTGCGTCTAGATCTAGCAGAATAATGTAACAGATACTCATGTAACTCCAAGAACCTAAAAAAGCTAGCGTACCTCAATACATATTGATCCATTTTCACAATAGGACAACAGCATCCTACTCATTACAAAAATCATTTTTACTGTTCATCATGAAGACAAAAATTATAAACACAATATTCATGCAGAATATTATGCTAAAAATTTAGATGATAATAATGTGGCACTGATTAAAAGTAGAGTAAATGTTGCCTTTTGATCAGGAATTACTACGCACTGGAAGAATCTAGCTCAATATATATGAGCAAGTTCACTGAAGGTAATTTTGATAACCCTAATAATAATAACCTGGTTAAAACCCTAAACATGCTGGTTAATATCTAAAAATATTAAAGGCAGTTCTATACCTGGAAGTAAAGTCTTAAACATAAAATAAATCAGAGCAAACCTAATTCAAAAAAGACAATTCAAATCAAAAGAATGTTATTCCTGTAAATGTTTTAAGTCTTTTTCTTATTTGTTTATGTGCTGCTTCCCCTCACTCAACTCCTGGATTTTATATCTGAAGAAAATTGACTGTACAATTTTCCCTCAGATAAAATCTAACATATAAGGTAAATAAGACGAAGATGGGCATGCCAGAATGAAAAGGAGACGTGCCTGATGTATTGAAGTTCATTCTTGAAAATTGAGTACATTTTTTTTTTCTGGCTTAGTCACATTCTGTTTAAGGTATAGTAGAAATCAGGTCGCCTCTGATGTGCAACATGAATAGAGTATGTAGAAGCAGTGTACATCATTCCTGAACACTTTTCAATACAAAAAATAGTGTGTGGGGGGTTAAAGCAAGTTCATGAAAACAGCCTTTTTTACCCTTTCAAAATGTCAATGTAACAAATGGGAAATGGAATTAATAATAGGTAATTAGTATAATAATTATCTCAGATGACCATGAAATTATAGTTTGTCCCTTGATATTTTCTATCTGCTGCCATGTAACTAGGAAGAATTAAGTCCATGAATGCAGTGAGAGAAAGATGTATTAAAATCTGCTAGCAGACTATGTATTTTATCTCTGAAGCATGGCTTGCTAATTGGTTTGATGTTTTGCTTAAACACTAAAGTGTGTGTGACCAAAACATTTTCAGAATTCTTCATTTAGATGCTTACTGCTGGTAAAAGCAGCATTTTCCAGCAACAAGATATTCTGTCTTCACAAAATACATCAGCATAATGAAAGAAAGGAGAAAAAAATTCAGAGCAAGTCAATTGTTTGATAGAAACCATCCACATCATATACAATTATAGTACTACAATTGCTTTTTCAATAGAAGTGAACACCAAAATTGTAAATAGGGCCTTATTCACTTTAGACGCTAGGCTTAATTCAGTGAAGGAAACATGGGATGTGGGAAAATACACTGAGAACTGAAATAAGAGCATTGGTAATTATTTGATCACCACATTAATTAAAAACTGATCAGCAGTTTATTAGTTCCCTGCTTGTCCAAACAAAGCCATCTTGTGATACGGTTGTCTGGTCCTTATTTTCTTTACATTAAAAACAAAAGTATTCTAGCATGGACAGGAAAAGAATTGCGCCTTAGATCGAAAAGTGAATTTTCATTTTCATGTGGTACAACCAGGCAGTTATATTCTGTTAGTTGACAAGTACGATATTGCTACCATACTGATATAATCTCAGTTTAAGCCCAATATTTCACGAATGTTTCTCATTTCTAGCCAAGATTTAGAGATATCAACAGTAAACACATCATGCCTTTATGGAGGTATTCGTTCCCCTCTGACACACCATTTTAGTGATACATTTTGTTACATTAATAGAATTCTGGGTTTTTATTTTTTTTACAACACTGAAGCAATACCCAGCTATTTTCAGAGAAATCATGCTTTTTACTACTTGTAGAAAATGTGGGGTATTATGCTACGAAATGAAACTACTTTGCTTTTAGTCATAAGCAATATGTTAATGATGTAGCTCACAGCCCAGCAAAATAATGTCAAACTAATCTGCAATCTGCCCAGAAAAAATGAAATGTCAGCCAATTCTACCAAATGGCAAATGGTTTTGCTGTTCAAGTACATGGCTTATAAATCTGTTGGTTTAGAGTAAGAAAAAAAAGGGAACAAAAAATTAAAAGCCTTGTAAAATCATTATGATATTGAGATTTTATTCTTCCTCAGAGAAAAATATGAATTTTTTGCTGATGATATCTTAACTGGTGAGTAGATTTGTTTTTTGTTGTTAGTGTGCTTAAAATGACTGACTTAGTACCTAAAAGATATGCTGCCATTTCTCAGATTGTATAGTATAATATGCTTCAAAGGAATTATACACAAAGAGAGAGGATCTTCCTCAAATTCTATTAAAAATAGCCCTTAACTAAAATCAGCAAATACAGTTTTCCCCACAAAATCATCTATGTGTGTCAACATTCACAGGGCTGTCCACCACTTGCACTGAGAGTACATTGTACTGAAAAGTGAGAGTAGCAAAAAAAAAAAAAAAAAAAAAAATCCCTTCACATATACTGTGTATCATTTGGACGGGGGCAGGTAAAAGAACAAAGTAGTGTCTTCAAAAAGGGTATGTCCTAAAATGAGATTTCCTTTTAAATATCTGTACACCAAAACTGGATGAAGCTTTTCTATACTAGAACCAGAAGTTGAAAACATTCAGGAGTGTTTTTAAAACCAGTCTCTACAAACAATGCCAAATGAATCTTACATCAGTCATTAACAGCAGGAGACACAAAGTTATGAGGATCATCTTCTCTACTCAGATGGTTTTTTAAGAAGAGAAATACTGCTAATGGGTAAATTGCATTTGAAAAAATAAATATTGATTTATACCACACATTTTACTTCTTTTTAAACACCATCATTTTCCTAGTTAATTGGGGGAAATTTTTAAACTATCTCAGACTACATGCAGTGTTTTTCTAATTGTTTCTTGAATCTGTAAATTCTTTTCTCTTAATGTCAATGAGGCTCAAAGCTATGAAAGGGAAGACCCTCGATGATATTAAAAATCAGGTTTCCATAACTGGAAAAGAACAAATGTAAAACAAATACAGAAATGCTACAAAACTATGATAAATTCCAATGACAGCAACAACTGGCTAGTCATGGATTGTGATTAACTATGAGGGCAGATGTTTAATTTCCTTCATAATGAAAATAAGTGGTTCAACAGCTGTCATGTAGTAAAATCACTGAACTCTTATAGCAAAGCACTCACATTCAAAACCAGAGCACAGTTCACATTGTCTCTGCAGTGCCCTAGCAGCATGAGTGTCCTAAGAGCACTGTCTGCTTGCAGGGTGTGAAAGCTTTGCATGACTTCTCACTTCCTTGAAAAGAACATTTAAAAATCTCCAAACAGGTTTGCTTTCTATGAACAATTTTGCAGAGAACAAACTCTCTCATATACATTACTATAGTTTTCATAATTTCAGAGTAGAATAAAGGGTATTCCATACAGAAGGTACAACAAGGAATGAAAGATATCTTTTTCTCCTCCTAAACTTAACTCATGCTTCTTCTCCAGCCTCAAAGAACTGACTTTGCAATTCCTGCTCATTTTTCTTTGATATACTCTATACCAATGCTTATTTTTATTTTTTTCTGATACAAAAATGCCTAAAGTGTTACTTAGGCTTGAATACTGACATCTTAACTGATCTCCCTGGAGATTTTCTCACTTCTGGTAGGCAGGTTAACTAAATCCAACCAAAGCCCAGCTCCAAAAGGACACTCATCCTTCACGAAATAGCAAGTTTCCCTTTGCATAACAGACTTAAATCAAAGTGCTTATCATAGCATTTAATATCCTCCATAACCTGGTCTCAGATTAGATTCCCAATTTGATTACAGATGATAAGCATGCTAAAACATAAGGAAGAGGAAAGGCTTATGTTGACAGCTTCATAGTAAAGTTTGCAATAAGTTTGACTTAATTGCTAACTTAATCACCTTAACAGCCCTTCTCTGCATATTTTCCATTTTTTCATCTTTTCCTCATATTCACCCTAATTCTTTCCTACACTGCTATGTAAAAATATTGAATAATTCTTTGTGAAAAGCATTAAAGATGCAAAAATGTGTAAGATATTCCTCTCTCTTCACCTTCATCCTTCATTCTCTTCTTTCTTATTCCTATAGAACCATGTTCTTTTTTAATTTAATTAAAAAGCAGAGTTATGGGGAGAGAAGGAGAGACAAAGAGGGAGATATCTTCCATTCATTGGTTCTTTCCCCAAATGGTTGCAATGGCCAGGGCTAGGCCAAGCTGAAGCCAGGAGCCAGGAACTGCATCCTGGTTTCTCATGTGGGTGCAGGGGCCCAAGCTCTTGGGCCATGTTCTGCTATTTTCCCAAGCACACTAGCAGGGAGCTGGATCAGAAGTGCAGCAGCCTGGACATGAACCAGCATCCCTATAGGCTGCCAGCATTGCATCAAACCTTGCCAGCATTGCACCACCTAAAGGCGGTGGCTTAACCTGCTGTGTCACAACATGGTCTTTTTATATTAGGTCCTTCCCAATTCCCTATATGCTTCTTTAGATCTTCCCATTAAATATCTTTTGAAAATTCGATATTCTTTTGAGACACCCACACAAATTTGCTAAATTTGATTCTTCATTTTCTTATTCCTTGAATTTTTGAAAATCTGTCCATATTTCTACTTCTTTTCATAAAGTATTTTCATAAAGTATTATGTTAAGGTCACAAATAAAAACTAGTTTTAAAAAGAATGTTTTCTCAGTAATTAGCATTCTTCTCTTGAGAAGTTTATAAATATTTATAGGATGTTTACTTTCTGTCCCTGGTGCAAGACAAAAAGATAACCAAGATAGTCTCTATTCTCTTGGAATTCACAGTTAAATCCCTGTGTTATAGGCAGGTAAATGCAATACAGCATAATAGAAACTATATATGGAAATAGGTACAATAAACCAGGACATAAGAGAGAAATAATCAAACATGTCATGGGAGTTCAGAAAATGTTACTCACATCAAGGGATAACTCAGCCGGTTCCTATAGTTGAACAGGAATTCTTCATAATAGAAAATGTGGAATTCCAGAGAAGGGAACTAAAAAGGTTCAAAACAACTTGAAGCATTTGAAGAACTGTGATTAAGTCATTGTTGTTGAAGCAGTGAATAAAAGACAACAAGGAAGTGAAGGAGGTAGACTAACCAAAACACAGAGGCATTCCACAACACAGAGGAGTGGAGTATGATTTCTAACATGAGAAATTAACAGCCATTGCAGCACTATTAAGGAGAATAATAAACACTACACTTGTGTTTTAAAGATAACTTTGTTCTCCAATGGATTTAGGGACATAGATATAACTGAAGCCAAGGAAAAGAAGCTGGTAGACTATTGTGATGATCCAGTTGAGCAGTTATGAAAACTGGGATCAATGGGAGATATGTTCAGGAAGTAACTTTGATAGAGAAAGGATCAGATTTTGGACACAAAGAAATCTTAACTCCCTGATTCCTGATGCACTTAAAAGTGGTGCCATTCGCCGGATTCTGTCCCGGTTGCCCCTCTTCCAGGCCAGCTCTCTGCTGTGGCCAGGGAGTGCAGTGGAGGATGGCCCAAGTGCTTGGGCCCTGCACCCCATGGGAGACCAGGAGAAGCACCTGGCTCCTGCCATCGGATCAGCGTGGTGCGCCGGCCACGGCGGCCATTGGAGGGTGAACCAACGGCCAAGGAAGACCTTTCTCTCTGTCTCTCTCTCTCTCACTGTCCACTCTGCCTGTCAAAAAAAAAAAAAAAAAAAAAAAAAAAGAGTGGTAGAGTGGTGCCGTTAACTGAGATAAAATTTAGGGAAGAAAACAGACAGCATGGGAAGAAGAGTTATACATTCAGTGTTATAATCTCTGATTTTTAGGGCATCTACTAAGAATATCACTTGGCTTATCTTTGACGCAATAAAGAGATCAGAGCTGTATATACATATTTAGAAGTTCTCAGAAAATAGGCAGTATATCAAATAGCTATACCTATTTAGGTGGGTAAGTTCAAACAAGAAAATCATCTTTTTAGTAATTACATAATCACCCTTGAGGACTTTAATGCCCATAGCTTCTATTATAACTTCTGAGAAGACTCTCAGATCTACACATTCATAGTCATCTTTTCAATGTATTCATCTAAATAATTTTGAGTGCTTATAGTCCTGATATTCACTATATATACTTTTTTTAAATCAATAAGGCTGGGCTGAGTGCTCATTCTATCAGCTAAGAGGCTACTTGGGATGACTACATCTTGTAGCAGAGCTCTTGTGCTCTGGTCTACTCTGATCCTGATTCCAGTTTCCTGATAACACTCATCCTGGGGTCAGCAAATGATGACAGGTCAAATCCCTGTCATCAATGTGTGAGCCCAGAATTGAGTTTTTGACTCCTCACTTTGGCTTGGTCCAGCCCTCCTGGCTGTTGTTTTATTTGGGGAGTGAACCAGCAGATGGGTGATTTCTATCTGACTTGCTCTCTCACACTCTCTCTCTCTCCTCCCTCAAATAAGTGAAATGAAATGAAATAATAAAATAATTAAGGCTTGGTCCTTTCCTCCCAGGGGTATACATATAGAAAACCAATAATATAACTAAACATAATACAATTTAATTAATGCTATATTAGAAGTACAGATAATTAGATGGGCCTGTGGAGGAGTCATTATGTTAACTAAAGGAAAAGATGGGACTTGATAGAGCTCTTGTTCCATGTTCCTAATGGTTTATCAAATATCCTGGGATACCCTATTCCACTCTAAATTCAATGTATTGAAAACCAAGTCAACTTCTACCTGCACAATTCTTAGTCAATAAGCTAAATTTATATTTTTTCAAATTTTCATAGAGTTTTTGATCAACCAGTTTTCCAACTTTATTTTATTTAAATGTATTCATGTTAGTTACATCACATTTCTAGTCCAATAAAACTGGATTACTGACATGAATACACAAACATAGCTATAATTTTCTTCTAATTTTTAAACCACGTCTTTCACTAATTTATCATAGTTAAATATTATTCATAATTACTTTTGACAAAATAACTTTTAAATTACTTTGTTCCTTTTGTAAAATTGGTTCATAGCTATAGAAAACTCAAATAAAACATAAAAAGTATATATGTAAAGGAATATGTAAAACTAATTTGAAATTCTACTCAAATTTTAATAATTCTCTAGGCATGCATGTGTACAATTTCACACAAATAGATCATATTATTTATGTTGTTTAACTTGCTTATTTAATGAAACAGCGTGTAGCAGTCATCTTTTCATGTAAAGAAATGTGTTATGAATCCTGATTCTAATTATTACACATCTCATTGTAGAGGCAGCCAATAGTTAATCAGTGTGTATACAGTAAAGTATATTGCTACCCTCTGTGCATTCTGAAAAGCAAACCACTTATTCAGAATTGTCAATATGCTGGACTTCAAAATTGTAACATCACTCTAATTTTAGAAGTGTATCATTCTAAATTTAGAAGTGAATAATTATTTATCTAATCAATACTGGTTGACAATTTAATAGGTAATATTTTAATCAAATTTTAATATAAATGAATTGTTTTATCCTTTAATATACTACTAATTCAATTTTTCCCATTCATTATCCTCAGGCAGAAATGATTTCTCTTCTCCTTCTGAATTCCCAGAGGACTCTGCCCAGGCCTGTGCATTTATCACCTTTGACCTTGAATTCCAATTATTTTAATCTCCTTTCTTTAATAGAATATAAGCTCCTTTAGGACAACTACTCTCTTTATAGATTTCACAGTAGTTGGATCAATGCTTTGCACATTACAAACATTCAAAATGTGTTTGTTGAATAAATGGTTGAATTAATGAATGTCAAAAACCAGATCAGCAGGGAATACTGTATCACGAGGGCAACCCAGAATTCAGCATGTTGAAATTATTTGTAAAAATGTTCAAATAAATTATGTAACTTACCCTAAATTATCTAGTAAGTAAATTAGCAACTGTCAATGACACTAGAAAGAAAAAAAAGGGGAAAACCTATCAAATAGCAATTTCTCATAAAGCAATTAGAAAAGCAATTAATGAGTGGTGAGCTTTGGAGACTATAATGGAATTATTGGGTGGGAACGCATTCGTTTAGACATCATTTCTCTAAATGTCAAATAAAATTCTACAAAGTTAATTTGCTGATGATGTTCTGCTGTACAAAAGCTTTAAAAAAAGACACACAAATTAAAATATGTGAACTGTATAATCTGAGTTTTCAATAGACCCCAAAAGAATTTTGGAATTTAGAGAGACACAGGTTGAATAAGTAACAATTCAAGTTCAATTTCTGCAGGCATGGAGCTCCTAAGCACTCCTGCTCTTTGTTGATGAGAAAGAAATCCAGCTTAATACTCCATCTGGACCACTAATCAGACAAAATAAAAGGCCCTTAAGGGAAGATATTCATAGGTTAAGCTATAGCAATACCCAACCTCATACTTTGTCAAATTGACTTTTTTTTTTTGACAGGCAGAGTGGACAGAGAGACAGAGAGACAGAGAGAAAGGTCTTCCTTTGCCGTTGGTTCACCCTCCAATGGCCACTGTGGCCGGCGCACCACCGGAGTGCAGACCAGGTGCTTCTCCTGGTCTCCCATGGGGTGCAGGGCCCAAGCACTTGGGCCATCCTCCAATGCACTCCCGGGCCACAGCAGAGAGCTGGCCTGGAAGAGGGGCAACCGGGACAGAATCCGGGGCCCCAACCGGGACTAGAACCCGGTGTGCCGGCGCCGCTAGGTGGAGGATTAGCTATTGAGCCACAGCGCCAGCCATCAAATTGACTTTTATCATTGCCTGTTAAGTGTTACAGAAAATCATCCCCTTGTCTTATCTCAAATTTCAGTACCAAAAGAATGTTGGGAATTTGTAGCACTACCATGTACTGAAAAAGGAATGGATGAAAAAGGAAAAATGAGCTATGGGTTATGGACATATCATAATTAGGTAGATATCTTGAAATGTTCTTATCTAGAACCTCAAATCAACCTTTCATCTTCTTCCTACCAACAGCAACAGCACTATGACATTGGATCTAAGCCTACTCACTGGAACTTGTCAGTGCCTGTATAGCCTTGAAGTTCTTTGAGAAAATAGGTTGAATCAAACATGGTGCTTCTGGGGACATGAGATTCAATCTGATGCAGAGGAAAATCTCTGGTATAGCAAGGCCATATTGTGAAAAAAATATTTTCTAGGGATCAGAGAGGGTTCAATAAGAAATCATTTCATTACATTTGTGATGTCTCTTCAGTCCTGGTTGAGTACTTGGGCTCTCTTACAAATGAGCTTGCCCTGAAAGGAAGCCTGATTCAACAACATTTGGAGAACTACAGAAAATATTTCTGTTCCAGTGCTCAGTCTAGTGGCACTGACTAGAAAATATCAAGTGTTACACTTGCTGTCTTATAGTACAGTCTGATTTGACATAGGAACATCAGAGAGAAATTATAAAAATCTACAATTGTCTACCTGAAATTTCAGAATCTGAAAAATGCTAATGAAAGGGGTTTTTATGTAGTAAAACCTAACCTCAACTGACCTCAGATTATAGACTTAATTCAACTCATATAAGATGACTATTTCTATAAACTTGACTGCAGACATATTAAAAAGCTTGATTAAGAGTTTCTACCCTACATCCCATACTGGTGTCATATAATACAAAGTACAGGTAAATTCTAAAATCTAAAATATTCTTAATTTCAAAATCCATTTGGCTCCCTATGCCTCATATGAGTAACCTATAATGATAATACTTAATATTTACTCGCCAGTGACACTAGACTAGCTTCATTCTAAGAACTATCTATGGATTAGCTCATTAAATCTTCATTGCAAGAACTCTATCATTATATACATTTCACAGCTGAAATATTGAGGTAAAAGTAGGTTCAGCAACTTTCCCAGTAACAACACACTAAGTGGGAGAGCTGGATTAGCAACTTGATCATCAGATACCATAGCCTGCAAACATAACAATTCCATGCCACCCTTCCATGATTTGTTGAAAGATACTTTTAATTTATTTGCTCTTTGGAAAGACTAACTTTCTTAAAGTACTCTGTAATAAAGCCTTATTCTATAAGAAAGGATTAAACATGCAGTCATCTACCAGTTGTTGCTTGTCAAATTTCCTTAGAGCAGGAAAGTGGGTGGATAAGGAAAAAGCATTTATTTTCCTATTATTTTCCACAGAATATTAGTTGATTGTGCACACTGGACCGTGCCTCTGGGATATCATGACCTTCAATGAGCTGTTAAGGTGGCCACTGCTGGCATCTCCTCCTAATGAGATCTGAAGAACACAGGTCATACCTCTGTGCACAGCTTGATACTACCCTCAAAGACATGGAAACAAACATGCAGTCTGGAACTCATCAAAACCACAAAGTTAAGAAGCGGTTGACATGTTCTGATAAAACATCCCTTCTGGTAACTGAAAAATTGACTAAAAATTGTTACTTCCAAATATAATCTTACCATAATATATCTGCTTGGTAAAAGGTTCCTGGCACCATTTTTTTGCTGAGCTTTGGAGGGAGTCCTTCAACAAATTTCATATTGTCATGAGATTCCTTTCTTTTATCCTGAAAGAACTAAAGCCTTTGGCCTCTAATCTAAAATTGGCTGATGGTGTTTAATCATAATCCAGCAGTTTTAATTTGGGTGACAGCGCTCTATTTCAGCGTGTGATTGAGTTAACTTTTCTAAAAGGATCAGCGGATTGTTCTTCCTGGAGTGATGTGGGAGGGAGGGAGTCCCAGACTGAGATCACCCTGCAAGCTTGGTGTGACTGACTGCCTCATGTCTTGGATCCATCCACTCTCAATGAGCAGGAGAAACAATTTGCTAGTCCCAAAAGAAAATACATGAAAGCAATCACTCTTCGACAGACTAAAGCTCAGGGACCCAGGCCTAATCTCTGACACTGGTATGTGCCAGTGTCAATCCACCAAGAGAAGTTTTGCCTTCTCTGAACCTCAGGAAAGAACTCCAAGGGTTGAAGGGTGACTCCACTTACCTCCCTGTGCCATCAACCTGTGCTAACTACCATGAGCAGGAACGAGACACTGCAAATGTCACCTTTCTCTCCCCTCTACATGTCATGAAAAATGGCAGGAAGCATTAAGCTCTGAGTCTACGTCACTGCTATAAAACACTCAACTACAAGAAAAGGAATCTTCTGCAGCTACATTTGGAGTTAGAAAATGTGTACTAGTAAAGATCTAGCATAATTAAGGTGGCAAAATGTAATAAAGCAGCTACCTTCATTTTTTTATTATCCACCAATTATCACAACAAATGAGTTAAAATACACTGATTTATGTTAAAGCAGTAAGAATAAGCAATTATGCACAGTGACTCCTGTTGTTGACTTTACAAATTGACACTCCCGTTTATGGCATCAGTAATCTCCCTATGCACCAGTCATGAGTTTCCAAGGCTATGGAAGCCCCTTGAGTTCTCCGACTCTTATCTTGTTTAGACAAGGTCATAGTCAAAGTGGAGGTTCTCTCCTCCCTTCAGAGAAAGGTACCTCCTTCTTTGAAGACCTGTTCTTTCCACTGGGATCTCACTCACAGAGATCTTTCATTTAGGTTTTGTTTTTTTTTTTGGTTTTTTTTTTTTTTTTTTTTTTTTGCCAGAGTGTCTTGGCTTTCCATGCCTGAAATACTCTCATGGGCTGTTCAGCCAGATCGGAATGCCTTTAGGGCTGATTCTGAGGCCAGAGTGCTGTTTAGGACATCCACCATTCTATGAGTCTGCTGAGTATCTCGCTTCCCATGTTGGATCACTCTCCCCTTTATTTATTCTATCGGTTAGTATTAGCAGGTACTAGGCTTGTTTATGTGCTCCCTTTGACTCTTAGTCCTTTCATTATGATCAATTGTGAACTGAAATTGATCACTTGGACTAGTGAGATGGCATTGGTACATGCCACCTTGATGGGATTAAATTGGAGTCCCCTGGTATGTTTCTAACTCTACCATTTGGGGCAAGTCAGCTTGAGCATGTCCCAAATTGCACATCTCTTCCCTCTCTTATTCCCACTCTTATGTTTAACAACAGGAGTCACTGTGCACTTACTCCTCATGTAGGATCTCTGTCCTTAATGTGCTGTACATTGAGACTTAATGCTATAACGAGTACTCAGTATATTTCACTTTGTGTTTCTATGGGGGTGCAAACTGTTGAAATCTTTACTTAATGTATACTAAACTGATCCTCTGTAAAAAAAAAAAAAAAAGAAGAAATTATCAATTCCCAACTTGACTCTCACTGGGATTAAACATGACAATAGGTCTGATCTGATTTCATCATCATTTAAAAAATCATCTATTATTTTTCACTTTATGTTTCTGTGTGGGAGCAAACTGTTGAAATCTTTACTTAATGTATGCTAAACTGATCTTCTGTATATAAAGAGAATCGAAAATGAATCCTCATGTGAATGGAAGGGGAGAGGGAGTGGGAAAGGGGAGGGTTGTGGGTGGGAGGGACGGTATGGGGGGGAAGCCATTGTAATCCATAAGCCATATTTTGGAAATTTATATTCATTAAATAAAAGTTAAAAAAAGAAAAAAAAAGAATAAGCAATTATGTGTGTGTGTGTGTGTGTGTGTATTCTAATCATTAGAAATTGTATCTTAAATATTCAACTCAAGTTTTAAAAAGGCTATCAATGAGTTTCAGTTTTTAGAGGCACCATCTAGAGTTACTAAATCAAGAATTCCTTTATAGGATTAAAAACAGAAGCAAGGGTCTGCGCCGTGGCTCACTTGGTTAATCCTCCACCTGCGGCGCCGGCATCCCCTATGGGCACTGGGTTCTAGTCCCGGTTCCTCCTCTTCCAGTCTAGCTCTCTGCTATGGCCCGGGAGGGCAATGGAGGATGGTCCAAGTGCTTGGACACCTGCACCCATGTGGGAGACCAGGAGGAAGCACCTGGCTCCTGGCTTTGTATTGGCACAGCCCCGGCCATGGCGGCCATTTGGGGAGTGAACCAACGGAAGGAAGACCTTTCTCTCTCTCTCTCTCTCACTGTCTGGCTCTATCTGTCAAATAAAAAAAAAAAAGAAGAAGAAGCAAATTACTATTCTATGAAGATTATTAATAATGATCATGGTGATGAAAGATTGTTTTTTTCCTTAACTGAAGGCAAGGGTGATTGTAGAGTTAAAGTGAGTCATCCACAGGGAGACTGGACAGTTACACTAGGCTGGCCTGCATACACATTTTTACTCTGCTGCCCTTTGCAGACATAATTCCAGCAGTTTCTTCTGGTTTAGGCATGCTAAACTCCACAATCCCAATGTTTCTTTTTATTCTGTTCTAGCCTTTTGCTCTCTACCTTAGTATACTTTGTAACAGCACAGGGGATGATACTTTTCTTCTTTTTAATGCAACACATTATATGGTACTTACAATAGCACTGGTACTCAGAGGAGGAAAATGAGAAGCTGTTAGTCTGATTAATATGCAAATTTGAACATCTTCCCTCATATAAAGAACTGTCAGTGTATAATTATACATATTATTTTCATAAAATTGTTCACTTACTTCATATTTGAAATTCACAGTGCACTTTTTAGTTTTTAGAAAGTTGATGATGAAAAGCAGGGAAATTTGACTAACCCTAAAAGCAAACAGGAAGTAAACTAGAGTGGGGAAAAAAAATGAATGATTTAAATCAGTTTGTTTGCTGAAATTCAGGAATTGGCCCTTTAATAGTACCAAATGTATAAAAAGAAAAAGAATTGTTCACTAAGGTCCTGTATGTTGTTGCAAAGGTATTCTGTATGTTTCTGCACCAGAAGTTTTCACTGCTTCCTACATATCTGATAACAGGACTCAACCTTCCAAAAGTTTAAAAGGTTCTAATTCATTGTACAATGAACGTACAAACCAACATAATTTTCAGAATATTGAAGCCCCAGAATCAGTAACTTATGTGGCTGTCTTAACCCCTAAAGTTGAATGTAAACATTAGCTTCCAGTATAAATAGTCATCTTGCTTAAAACAGGGATCCAATGTAACAAAAACTACCATTTCTGTGTAGTGCAAAACATGGGAAGGAACAATTGAGTTGTGTTCTTTTTTGATTAAAATTAACATGTATGAATAATCTTTAAAAATTCTAACCTGGAGTGAGCACTGTGGCCATTTGAGATGCTTGTGTCCCATATCAGAGTGCTTGCAATTGAGTCCTGCCTCCATTTCTAATCCAGGTTACTGCTAATGCACACCTTAGGAGGCAGCAGACAAAGGCCCAAGTACTAGGGGTCCCTGCCACTCACATGAGAGACCTAGATGGAGTTTCCAGCTCATGGCTTAGATCTGTACATCCCTTGCAGTTTAGGGCATTTGGGGAGTGAACCGGAAGATGGGAGAATCTGTCTCTCTCTCTCTCTTCCTCCCTTTCTTCCTCCTTCTCTTTCACTTTGCCTTTCGAGTAAATAAAAATAAAATTTTAATGCCCTAACTTCTCATCTGCTGTCCATCAAGCTATGTCATTTCAGTTTTCTAAAGTCTGTCAGATCACTTATTTTGTATCAGGTGGACAAAAACAAAACAAAACAAGAAAATGAGTGGGCCGAATCGGACCGAAGGGAAAGTGTTTTACACTGCTCTGAATAACCTGAAATTCTTAACTCGAGGAAGAATCTACTTGTAAAATATTGTGGTGCAAGATTACCAAATGTTAGCCAATTAGTGGTCTATTTACCATCTACTGTACTGGGATTACACTATGTGGTCCTTGGGCTTTTTCTAAATAGCTTATTTTTTAATCCTATAGTATTAAGTTTAATGGAAACAGAAGGAATAACACAACATACTAGCCACACCTCCAATGAATAAAACTGAAGAGCACTGACTATATTGCTACTACAGATGAGTACAGACGAGATTATAATTTAGTAAAAATCAAATCCAAACTTTCAGTGGTGGTTGTTAGTAAACAATGTTTATTTCTTACTCATGGTATGAGAATTCTGACTCATACTGTCAAGAACCTATGCTGATGGAGGCTCTACCATTTTATGAAACTCTCAGGCTAAAGTTTCAAATACGTTGAAGACTTAGGAATGAATTATGATAGATTAAGTACTGTCTTTTTAGTGATTTGTCCCCAAAATAACAAGCATCACTTCTAGTCAGAGCCCATTAACATAAAATAGTCTCATGTTTCCATCAAATATTAAGAGTTATGGGAGCCAGCACTGTGGTGTAATGGATAAAGCTGTTGCCTGCAGTGCCAACATCCCGCATGGGTACCAGTTTGAGTTCCGGATGCTCCACTTTGCATCCAGTTCCCTGCTAATGTGCCTGGGAAAGTGAGAAAGATGACCCAAGTCCTTGGGCCCCTGCACCTACATGGGAGACCCAGAAGAAGCTCCTGGCTCCTGGCTCCTGGCTCCTGGCTTTGCATCATCCCAGCTGCAGGCAGTGTGGCCATTTGGGGAGCATACCAGCAGATGGAAGACTTCTCTCTTTCTGCCTCTGCCTCTCTGTGTCTTTGCCTTTCAAATAAATGAATAAATTTAACTGATAAAATTTTATTTCACTTTTTAATTTCTACACTTTTCTTGATTATTCCATGTAAGGTAAAATAAGAACTGTTTAAAAGACAAACAGAAACCTAGTACATCAATAACCAGAGATTTTTATTTTTTTGCTATACTATTTTCACAAACACAGGTGTGCTTGTTAGGAAATATAACCGTCACAGAAGCAAACATTAGGCAGAATACTGGTAAGCAAAAACAAAGCAAGAGCGAGCTACTAGATATACAGACAGGCTTGGTTTCATTTTCACTACTGCATTTTCAAGCACCAAGTATTAACTGCACATTTTTGTTCAGCTAGAAAAGAGGGATTTTTTTCTTTTCTTTTTTGTTTTTTTGTTTTTTTTTTTTTGTTTGTTTGTTTGTTTGTTTTAGTTTAGTTTAAATCAGTGCATGAATGTTTATTTTCTCCTGTCAGCAGATGGATAAACAGAAGGACTCAGGGCTACATGGAAGGTTAGAGTTGGATGGTGGTACTAGGGGATTGCAGGGCGTGGCTCCTATCAATTCTCTCCATTGTAGTGTCCATGCAACTTCCCTGCACTACAGGGTCTTTGCTTAAACATGCTTGGGGACTGAGCTGGATGAGTGAGCACACCTGGGAGATCTGGTGGCAGGTACTAACAAGCATTATCAGAGCTGGTTGCAATCCAGGGAGAGGTCATGGATTTTAAAAGTGCTTTTTTGAATAAATATCTCTAAAAAATGTCAAAAGACATTGTCTTTCCTTTTTGTAATGAGAATAAAAGAACTGAAAATAATATTGAGCACTACCACTGTTAGCATAACTGCTTAATCAATTGTGCAAACAGTAGAGGGTCTTTCATTTTCTTCTGAGTTCAGACTGACTGTCTGCCCTTCTAAATATGCCTGAGCATTTAGAGCCAGATCAAGTGCTACTTCTTCCAAGAATGTTTACCTGATATTACTAGATTGAAATTGCTTCTGATAGTTGATTTAGGTCTTATTTCTCATGTCATACTGCTTTCTTCAACAGTTATCATTAAATGTAATTCTTACTTCTAATAGATGTCAAGATTTTTTAAAAAATATTTATTTATTTGAAATGCAAAGCAACAGAGAGAAAGAGAGAGAGAGAGAGAGGATTAATTCTTTGAGGACAGAGATCATACTTCATTTATCTTTGAATCTCTTTCTCCAATTTTCCCCAATAATATTTTGAGTATAATCTTTATTTTAGTAGGTAAAAAATAAATACATTGTTAATTGGGTGTGGGAGGAGGTTGATAGAAATATATAATGAAAAAAAAATAATTCTGGCTGCAAAAACTTAAAATTTCCTGCTATATACACTGAAAGATAATCTTTCCCTAAGATAGACTTCCTCAAAATAGTGTCAAGCATGTAATATGTACTAAATAAACATTTGATTCTTCTATTAAGAAAGAATTTTCTTTTTTGCAGCTTATGTGCACATAATACATGAAAACATGTGAGATTCAAAAGATATCAGCATAGATGCAACTTAAGCACTTAGTACTCTAATTGGAAAACTACAAGCCATGGAAACCTATTAGTTCACTAATTCAACAAATACATGTAATGGTGTATTATATGCAGTTAATGAGGCTAAATGATGAGCAAAAATTCATATATCCTGGGAATTCATGGACAGCACAATATGGGGGAACAAAGGAAGGTAAACAATTAAACAATTCATTATGATAATAACCATGAAATAAAACAAGTAGCTAAATAGCTCCTAGAGAAGATCAAGAGGAAGATAAGAGGTCAAGAAGAGATACAAAGGTTTTATTTAAGCACATGTTACTAGACATTACTAATGCCCATAGCAATTCCGTACCTGGGTGTATGGGCAAATTTTACCTCTGAAAGAAGTTCTTAATAAGTGTTGCTGATTTTTCAGTCTTTTCTACTGTGCAGCTATCACAGCATCACATTTAACATGGAGGTACCGGAAGATGAAAAGAACTGGAACATATAAAAGCTGCATTGAGAGCAGCAGACTATGACAGCCATATCCACAACAGGTTTGTGGGAGTGAAAACAAATATTTGTTATAGTAAGCCACTGAAAGGGTTTTTTTTTTTTTTTTTTTCAAATGCATTCTACAAACAAAGAGACTAATGGGCTGTGTGACTAAGTGAAGGGGTGAGGAAAGGAGAACTGAGTTTGTTTGTCAGATCAAAATGTCAGCTGGGGTAAAGGCCTGGTGTCAGCAAAAAACAAGTGCTTTCCAGAAATGGAGTAAATCTACCTTCAATGGTTTAAACTACTGCAAGCTCACCTGAGTAAATAGTTTCTAGGGGTTTTCCTCAAGGTAGTGTCTGAGCCCTAAATTCTGATCGCCACTAAGGGGATGTGAGGTATGTTTTCAATATGTTCACAAAAACAAATGTCTCAAATATTTATTGAATTATAATTAAATAAAAACATTCTACATTTTTTAGTTAAATGAACCAAATCCGAACAATGTGCTTTCAGATAAAATGAATCTTTATTCTTTTATATGTGGATTAAAATTAGCTGAGTTCTTTCTGCTTGTTGTTTGATCTAACTTAACTGAAAAGTATAAACCAGAAAAAGGAAGAGTTAGGGAGTAGATATTTTACCTTGATGAATAACCAAAACTTATTTCAGAATAAATGTAATTTACTATTAAGAAAACTACACAATGATTATCCTATGTATAATAATTGCTTTAAAGTAAAAAATTACTTTCTAATTTATTTCATTTTATCTTATTTTTAAATAAAATAATTATGCTCTACTCAATTTTTTATTAATACATTACTAACATGTTCCCCATTGTTATAATCTTGAAAGAAACCATTATGGAAAAATTTTATCTTGCCAATTAATGCTGTATAAAATCTGAGAATACAAATTACAAAAATATCTCAAATGCATGTCTTCATGAAGGTAGTTTAAATTCTAATTTCTGAGGCCAACAATTCCACAAAATAATACTGACAAATACAGGAAAAAAGTATGTGTTGATTTACTAACAAAGTTAACAATTTGTCTCAATACTTTTATTTTTAATAAATTCTAGTAAACTGGTCTGCTATCCAAACACCACACAAAGTCTGTTAAAACTGGATGAGGGGGGAGATCAAAGATGGCTGAATAGGGTATAGTCACACTAACTTAAACTGTTCGAGGATATGAAAAGAACAAAGGAAGGATGTTTCCAGGAGTCTGACTGAGAAATTTTCAGTGGAGTTAAAAAAAATTAAGATGTCTTGGGACAAGAGAGAAGACAGAGACACCACTACAGCCCTCTGCTGCATAGACAGCAGGGTATAGACAGCCCTCTGCTGTGAGCTGCCATCTTACCATGCCAAGGTAGGAAGAAACTGACTCATGCATGCACCACTGAGAGTGAATTCCACAGTCACCCACTGACTTTAACTTCAACACCTCTTTGTGATAAAAACCTTCCACAAAGTAGGCACAGAAGGAATATTCCTCAAAATCATAAAGGCTATATATGACAAACCAATATCCAACATCCTACTAAATAGAGAAAAACTGAAAGCAGATCTTGTTCCAGATCTGGGATAAGATAAAGGATATCCACTTTCACTTCTTTTATTCAATGTAATACTGGAAGTTTTAGCAAAAACAATTAGGAGGACAAATAAAGCACAACAATATTGGAAAAAAGGAAGTCATCATCCATGTTCTCAGATGACATGATGCTGTACAGTAGTTTTTTATATGTTAATGACGAACTCACTGAAGGAGAAATCAAGAAAGAAATCCCATTCACAATAGCCACAAAAAATCAAATATTTAGTAGTAAATTTAACCAAAGAAATAAAAGATCTCTGCAATGAAAATTATCAAATATTGATGAAACAAATCATCAAGAACACAAAAACTTAGAAAGATATTCCTTGATCATAGATCAGAAGAACCAATATAATTAAAATGTCTATAATACCTAAAGCAATTTAAAGATTCAATGCAATCCCTATAAAAATACCAATGGCATTCTTTAGAGTTAGAAAAAACAAGCCTAAAATTTATATGGAATCCCAGAAGAGCCCAATTAGCAAAAGCAATCCTGAGCAAGAAAAACCAAACTGGAGGCATCACATTTCTTGATTTCAAATGATACTACAAAGTTATGCTGATTAAAAAAGCTTTGTATTGGCATAAAAACCAATAAATAGATCAATGGAGAAAAATGGAGAATCCAGAAATTAATCCAGGTACATACAACCAACTGATTTTTGACCAAAGTCCCCAGACCAGTGGAATAAGCATAATTTCTTCAATGGTGCTGGCAAACTGGATGCATATATGTAGAAGAATTAAATTAGATCTATACCTCTCATCACATACAAAAATCAACTCAAAATTAAGACCTGATACTATGATGTTACTGGAAGAAAATGTAGGCTAAACACTCCAAGACATTAGTGTAAGGGATGACTTCTTAGACAAGACCTCCAAAGCATAGGCAATAAAAGCAGAGCTAAAAAAATGGGCCTATATCAAACTGAGAAGGTTTTTGACAAGCAAAGGAAACAATCAATTGAGTGAGGAGACATCCAACAGAAGGGCAGAAAATATTTGCAAACTACTTACTTATCTGACAAAGGATTAATATCCCTAATATATCAGCAAGTTAAAAGACCCAACAACTAATAAAACCAACCTAGTAGAGAAATCGGCAAAGGACTTCAACACACAGTTCTCAAAAGAAGGAATACAGGGAGGGACGTTATGGGGGGGAAGCCATTGTAATCCATAAGCTGTACTTTGGAAATTTATATTAATTAAATAAAAGTTAAAAACAGAAGGAATACAAATGGCCAAAAAATATATGATAAAATGTCAACATCACTAGCCATCAGGGAAATGCAAATGCAAGTCAGTTACATATCACCACACCTCTGTTGGAATGGCTAAAATCCAAAACACACAGAGCAACAAATACTGGCAAGGATATGGACAAAGGCAAACACTTACACACTATTAGTGGGAAGGTAAATTAGTGCAGCCACTGTAGAAAACAGTATGGAGAATTCTTTTTTTTTATTTAGTGAATATAAATTTCCAAAGTACAGTTTATGGATTACAATGGCTTCTCCCCCATAATTTCCCTCCCACTCGCACTCCTCCCATCTCCCACTCCCTGTCCCATTCCATTCACATCAAGATTCATTTTCAATTCTCTTTATACACAGAAGATTGATTTAGTATATATTAAGTAAAGATTTCATCAGTTTGCACCCACACAGAAACACAAAGTGTAAAATACTGTTTCAGTACTAGTTATAGCATTACTTCACATTGGACAACACATTAAGGACAGATCCCACATGAGAAGTAAGAACACAGTGACTCCTGTTGTTGACTTAACAATTTGATATCCTTGTTTATGGCATCAGTAATCTCCCTAGGCTCTAGTCATGAGTTGCCAAGGCTATGGAAGCCTTTTGAGTTTGCCGACTTCGATCTTATTCCGACAGGGTCATAGTCAAAGTGGAAGTTCTCTCCTCCCTTCAGAGAAAGGTACCTCCTTCTTTGATGGCCCCATTCTTTCCACTGGGATCTCACTTGCAGAGATCTTCCATTTAGGTCTTCTTTTTTTTTTTTTTTTTTTTTTTTTTTTTTTTTTTTTTACAGGGTGTCTTGGCTTTCCATGTCTAAAATACTCTCATGGGCTCTTTAGCCATATCCGAATGCCTTAAAGGCTGATTCTGAGGCTAGAGTGCTGTTTAGGACATCAGCCATTCTGAGTCTGCTGTGTATCCCGCTTCCAATGATAGATCGTTCTTTCCATTTTTGATTCTATCACTTAGTATTCACAGACACTAGTCTTGTTTGTGTGATCCCTTTGACTCTTAGACCTATCAGTGTGATAAATGGTGAACTGAAATTGATCACTTGGACTAGTGAGATGGCATTGGTACATGCAACCTTATGGGATTGTATTGGGATCCCCTGGCATGATTCTAACTCCACCATTTGGGGCAAGTCCGATTGAGCATGTCCCAAATTGTACATCTCCTCCCTCTCTTATTCCCACTCTTATATTTAACAGGGATAACTTTTCAGTTATATTTAAACACCTAAGAAAAATTGCATGTTAATTAGAGTTCAACCAATAGTACTAGAACAAAAAATACTAAGATGGATAAAGTATTACATTGTACATCAATAGTCAGGACAAGAGCTGATCAAGTCACTGTTTTTCATAGTGTCCATTTCACTTCAACAGGTTTCCCCTTTGGTGCTCAGTTAGTTGTCACAGATCAGGGAGTACATATGATATTTGTCCCTTTGGGACTGGCTTAGTTCACTCAGCATAATGTTTTCCAGATTCCTCCATCTCGTTGCAAATGACCGGGTTTCATTGTTTTTGACTGCTGTATAGTATTCTATAGAGTACATGGCCCGTAATTTCTTTATCCAGTCTACTGTTGATGGGCATTTGGGTTGGTTCCAGGTCTTAGCTATTGTGAATTGAGCTGCAATAAACATTAATGTGAAGACAGCTTGTTTGTTTGACCATTCAATTTCCTTTGGGTAAATTCCAAGGAGTGGGATGGCTGGGTTGAATGGTAGGGTTATATTCAGGTTTCTGAGGAATCTCCAAACTGACTTCCATAGTGGCTTAACCAGTTTGCATTCCCACCAACAGTGGTTTAGTGTCCCTTTTTCCCCACATCCTGTCCAGCATCTATTGTTGGTAGATTTCTGAATGTGAGCCATTCTAACCGGGGTGAGGTGAAACCTCATTGTGGTTTTGATTTGCATTTCCCTGATTGCTAGTGATCTTGAACATTTTTTCATGTGTCTGTTGGCCACTTAGATTTCCTCTTTTGAAAAATGTCTATTGAGGTCCTTGGCCCACCTCTTAAGTGGGTTGTTTGTTTTAATGTTGTGGAGTTTCTTGATTTCTTTGTAGATTCTGGTTATCAACCTTTTATCTGTTGCATAGTTTGCAAATATTTTTTCCCATTCTGTTGGTTGCCTCTTCACTTTTCTGACTGTTTCTTTTGCAGTACAGAAACTTCTCAATTTGATGCAATCCCAAATGTTAATTTTGGCTTTGACTGCCTGTGCTTCTGGGGTCTTTTCCAAGAAGTCTTTGAAGGTACCTATATCTTGTAGGGTTTCTCCAAAGTTCTCTAATAATTTGATGGTGTCAGGTTGTAGATTTAAGTCTTTAGTCCATGTTGAGTGAACCTTTGTATAAGGTGAAAGGTAGGGTTCTTGCTTCATGGTTCTGCACGTGGAAATCTTTTCCCAGCACCATTTATTGAATAGACTGTCCTTGCTCCAGGAATTAGTTTTAGATCCTTGATCAAATATGAGTTGGCTGTAGATGTTTGGATTGATTTCTGGTGTTTCCATTCTGTTCCATTGGTCTATCCATCTGTTTCTGTACCAGCACCATACTGTTTTGATAACAACTGCCCTGTAGTATGTCCTGAAATCTGGTACTGTGATGCCTCCGGATTTGTTTTTATTGTACAAGATTGCTTTAGCTATTCGAGGTCTCTTTTGTCTCCATATGAATTTCAGCATCATTTTTTCCAAATCTGAGAAGAATGTCTTTGGTATTTTGATTGGTATTGCATTGAATCTATAAATTGCTTTTGGGAGAATGGACATTTTGATGATATTGATTCTTCCAATCCATGAGCATGGAAGATTTTCCCATTTCTTGGTATCCTCTTCTATTTCCTTCTTTAAGATTCTGTAATTCTCATCATAGAGATCTTTAACATCCTTGGTTAAGTTTATTCCAAGGTATTTGATTGTTTTTGTAGCTATCGTGAACGGGATTGATCTTAGCAGTTCTTCCTCAGCCGTGGCATTGCCTGTGTATACAAAGGCTGTTGATTTTTGTGCATTGATTTTATACCTTGCTACTTTGCCAAACTCTTCTATGAGTTCCTATTATCTCTTAGTAGGGTTCTTTGGATCCCCTAAATAAGGAATCATACCATCTGCAAAGAGGGATAGTTTGAGTTGTTCTTCCTTCCCAATTTGTATCCCTTTAATCTCTTTTTCTTGCCTGATGGCTCTGGCTAAAACTTCCAGAACTATATTCAATAATAGTGGTGAGAGTGGGCATCCCTGTCTGGTACCAGATCTCAGTGGAAATGCGTCCAGCTTTTCCCCATTCAATAGGATGTTGGCCGTGGGTTTTTCATAAATTGCTTTGATTGTATTGAGGAATGTTCCTTGTATACCCAGTTTGCTTAGATTTTTCATCATGAAAGATTGTTGTATTTTATCAAATGCTTTCTCGGCGTCTATTGAGATAATCATATGGTTTTTTTCTGCAGTCTGTTAATGTGGTGTATCACATTGATTGTTTTGCGAACATTGAACCATCCCTGCATACCAGGGATAAATCCCACTTGGTCTGGGTGGACGATCTTTCTGATGTGTTGTTGCATTCTATTGGCCAGAATTTTATTGAGGATTTTTGCATCTATGTTCATCAGGGATATTGGTCTGTAATTCTCTTTCAATGCTGCATCTTTTTCCGGCTTAGGAATTAAGGTGATGCTGGCTTCATAGAAAGAATTTGGAAGGATTCCCTCTTTTTTGATTGTTCTGAAGAGTTTGAGAAGAATTGGAGTTAGTTCTTCTTTAAATGTCTGGTAGAATTCAGCAGTGAATCCATTTGGTTCTGGGCTTTTCTTTGTTGGGAGGGCCTTTATTACTGTTTCAATTTCTGTCTCAGTTATGGGTCTGTTTAGGTTTTCTATATCTTCCTGGTTCAATTTAGGTAGGTTGCATGTGTCCAGGAATCTAACCATTTCTGATAGTTTTCCCTGTTTGCTGGCATACAAGTCCTTGTAGTAATTTCTGATGATTCTTTTTATTTCTGTGGTGCCTGTTGTTACGTTTCCCTTTTCATATCTGATTTTATTGATTTGGGTCTTTTCTTTTTTTAGTTAGTTGGGCCATTGGGGTGTCAATTTTGTTTATTCTTTCAAAAAACCAGCTCCTCCTTTGGCTGATTTTTTGTCATTTTTTTATTCAATCCTGTTGATTTCTTCTCTGATTTTAATTATTTATCTTCTCCTACTAAATTTGGGTCTGGTATGTTGATTTCTTAAAAACTAGAAACAGACTTGCCATATGATCCATCAATTTTACTATTGGGAATATGTCAAAAACACTTGAGCACAACATATCAGAGATAGCTGCACCACCATATTCATAGCAGTACTGTTCATAATAGCCATAATTAAGAACCAACCAAGTGTTTATCATTAGATGAATGGATAAGGAAAATGTTATACATATATACAATTGAATATTATTTAGCTATAAAAAAGGATTAAATTCTACCACTTGCAGCAAAATGTACACAACTGGAGGACATGATATTGAGTAAAATAAGCCCAACTCAGGCGAATACCACAAACAGATGGCAAATGAAACTGTGTCCTAGAGAAACATAAGTACCCCATTTACTGTTTTCAATTACATATGAGAGCTTTATAGGCTTTACAACCAGTGTTCTGATTGTGTTCTACTTATGTATCTTTTATTTGTTTTTCTCATTTAGCTATTCAATACCTATAATTTTTTTTTTTTTTTGACAGGCAGAGTGGACAGTGAGAGAGAGAGACAGAGAGAAAGGTCTTCCTTTGCCATTGGTTCACCCTCCAATGGCCACCGCGGCCGGTGCGCTGCGGCTATCCAAAGGCAGGAGCCAGGTACTTCTCCTGGTCTCCCATGGGGTGCAGGGCCCAAGGACTTGGACCATCCTCCACTGCACTCCCTGGCCACAGCAGAGAGCTGGCCTGGAAGAGGGGCAACCAGGACAGAATCCGGCGCCCCGACAGGGATTAGAACCCGGTGTGCCGGCACTGCAAGGCGGAGGATTAGCCTAGTGAGCCACGGCGCCTGCCCAATACCTATACTTTTAAGTGGTAATTAATAGCTACTTCATCCTAAGTACATACTATTTTGTTTATTGAACTTTATCAAATAACATATATTAGCTTCATGCATAAGAAACAAATGAATAATAAAGAAGGTGCTTAATGTTTCAAAAACATTCCTAGAATTATAGCAGTTAAATAAGTAACTTCAAAAGAGAATTTGAAAAAATATTGATACTTCCTTTTGAATTTGTCTGACAAAAAATGGTTCTTCCACTTAAAAGGTAAAAAATATAACATCAAGAATTCTCTTGCATTTTAGTGTTCTATATAGTGTGACCAATGTTAATTCATTAATAAGAATATACTGAAAATAAAGAAAGGGATAATTTTGTAATTCCCCACAGGATCCCTATGATGTTTCAGGCAGTCTGTATTTTCCAGTCAATGTCTTAAGATAGACGTCCTTCTCATGTGTTTGACTTTGACTACTGGGCAAGTTAGCTTGTTTCATAATCAAATTTCAATATCAATTCTGACTGTACTAGAAGAAAAAATAATAAGCAATTCATAAAAACCGTTTCTACCTATGTTATAAATTTCAAAATTCCTTAAGATAAAGTCCCATATAAAGGTTCACATAAGCAATTTCACCACTCTGTCTTCAAACCAAAGAAGTTCAGAATCTGTATAGTCTGATCATTTGTACACATTTGTACAACTGCAAGTCAAGCACCAGCAGAGGTACATCATGTCTCCATCTTCAAATCCCATAAAACAACTAATTAAAGAATGTAGGGGCCAGTGCTGTGGCATAGTGGGTAAAGCCGCCACCTGCAGTGCCAGCATCCCATATGGGCACCTGTTCAAGTACCGGCTGCTCCACTTCCATTTCTGCTCCCTGTTATGGCCTGTGAAAGCAGTGGAAGATGGCCTAGGTCCTTGGGCCCCTGCACCCATGTGGGAAGACCCAGAGGAAGCTCCTGGCTCCTGGCTTTCTATTGACGAAGCTCCGGCTGTTGTGACCATCTGCAGAGTGAACCAACAGATGGAAGACCTCTTTCTATCTCTCTCTCTGCCTCTCCCTCTCTCTTTGTTTATCTCTGGCTTTCAAATAAATAAAAAGTCTTTAAAAAAAAAAGACTGTGAATTTCAGTATGATAGGACAGAAATTCCACATTCCCTCTGGATAATTCATAAGGCATTTTGTATTCTGGGATTTAATTATACCAATTTTAGCGGTAATCTTACACCAAAATAACAACATGCCTAAAATTTAACCTCTGAAATAAGATCGCCAATCTCCAACATTCATTAGTAGCAATGTGACCCAAGAGCAGTTATGTGAAATTTCACTCTTCTTCTGCACATAAAAAAGGAAAATAATAGTATCCATATCATGGGATAGTTTGTGGACTAAGTTAGATAATGCAATGTAGTGTTAAGACTCCTCCTACCTGATATACAGTAGCAACATCAGAAAAAAAAATCAGCTCCACAATGTGTTAGTTCCTCATTTTGAACATTGAATTTGTAGAATCAAATGCATAATGACATCTCTTCTATCAAAATACTGCCTGTACACTAGACTAATTTAAGTTCTACCTGCTGCATGAATATTTCCTCAAACTTTCCAACCTCTATAAATACATCTGTATTCTTCATTTCAGTAGCACATATTGTGTATGCCAAATATATCCCACGATGTATTAGGGAAATGTCGCTGAGAATATTATATGGCATACTAATTAAATTATTATTAGAGGCTAGTTTAGCCTTTAAAAGCTTTTGAACAACAGTAAATTTCAAGAAGCATAATTCTTAAGCCAAACAACATTTATATGTTATATTTTTACATGTTTTGCCAAATATTCCTTCCAAAATGTTGTAATAAGCACCATTGGCCCCATGATACATTTGTAAAAATAATATTATTTTCTTTTCTTTTCTTTTTTTTTGAAAGGCAGAGTGGACAGTGAGAGAGAGAGACAGAGAGAAAGGTCTTCCTTTGCCGTTGGTTCACCCTCCAATGGCCGCCATGGCCGGCGCGCTGTGACTGGCGCACCGCGCTGATCCGATGGCAGGAGCCAGGTGCTTCTCCTGGTCTCCCATGGGGTGCAGGGCCCAAGCACTTGGGCCATCCTCCACTGCACTCCCTGGCCACAGCAGAGAGCTGGCCTGGAAGAGGGGCAACCGGGACAGAATCCGGCACCCCGACCGGGACTAGAACCCGGTGTACCGGCGCGGCAAGGTGGAGGATTAGCCTAGTGAGCCGCGGCGCCGGCCAACATAATACTATTTTAAAATCAGGATTAATCTTTAAATGTAAGCGTGCCCGTTTTTTAAGAGGATGTTCTGCTGAATTAATTAGATACTAAATCAAGGGGCATTTCCAGAAATGAGTTCCTTGAGGAAGTACTTGGGCCATGATCGACATAAGTTAATAAAATTGTTTGGTCAAATGTTCTATATAAACTTCTTTATTACACACATTGTCAGATTCTTTAATACCCTATAGCATCCTAGTATTTCTCAAATACATTTGGACATAGAATTATTCCCCAAAGCATTCCAAGAAAAAAATTTTAAGGTTTACTTTATTTATTTGAAAGGCAGAGTTACAGAGAGAAAGAGAGAGACAGACACACACAGAAGAAGAGAGATTTTTCCATCTGCTGTTTCACTTCCCAAATGATATCAACAGCCAGGGCTGGGCCTGGTCGAAGCCAGGAGCCAGGAGCTTCATGCAGGCCTCCCATGTGGATGCAAGGGCCCAAGCATTTGGACCATCTTCGACTGCTATCCCAGACACATTAGCAGGGAACTGGATAGGAAGTGGAGCAGCCAGGACTGAAACCGGTGCCCACATGGGATTTCAGCACTGCAAGTGGGGGGCTTAACCTTCTATGCCACAATGCCAGCCCCAGGAAATAATATTTTATAGAACACTTTGAGAAATACTGTTCAGTCCTACTGATTTTTTTCCACATACTCACACATCTGCTAATACTGATACTTGTTTCGTGTAGAAAATTTATTGCCTTTTTAATGTGATGAGAAGCCACTTACCTTATCTTACAATCTTTCTAATCTGCATAACAACTAGCACAACATAAGGTGCAGAAAAGGTGTGCAATGATTCCTTGCTGATTAGCTGAGGGATTACATGTTTAACAAAAGAAAATTATATATGCTAGAAGTGCAAACAGAGCACATGAGAAAGTAATGTTCTTAAATAGACCCAAAATTATTTCCATCTTTTTAACTAATGAAAGTACATTTTGCTTTTATCACACACAGAAGTGTCATTAAATCTGTAGTGCATTAATGGGGAATGTTTTCTCTCTAACTACTATTAAACAAACACTTGCCATATCACTTTTTTTTTTATTTTATTGCCAACATATTTGTCTTAACAAGACACATTCCAATAAATGCTTCATCTTACAACTTTAATAACTTAAAACACTCAGATTCTCAAAGCAATCATAATGACTCATTTTGTGAGGAATAAAAATATTTTTCATGATTGAAGATTAGCTTTAAGTGAGAAAGGCTGCAGCTTAAAATAGTCACAAAATTCTACGGTAAAAGCAGGAAGCCAGTTCCTAACAATGAAAAATGTAAAAGAAAAAAATTGGTAAGCACTGTGATTATTAAAACTAACACACTCTCCTTATGCATGTTGTTCATAATATCTTTAGCCTATTAATAAGATTCTGTATTAGAAAAGAATCTCAATACTGCTCAAAGAAGAGAAAGCCAATGAGTAAAATCACAACTGTTGATATGCACTATTAGAGAGGAAGCTAATAAATATTATCCAATATCTTCTTAGAAGATAATACATTTCGGCCGGCGCCGCGGCTCAATAGGCTAATCCTCTGCCTTGCGGCGCTGGCACACCAGGTTCTAGTCCTAGTCGGGGCGCTGGATTCTGTCCTGGTTGCCCCTCTTCCAGGCCAGCTCTCTGCTGTGGCCCGGGAGTGCAGTGGAGGATGGCCCAAGTCCTTGGGCCCTGCACCCCACGGGAGACCAGGATAAGCACCTGGTTCCTGCCTTCAGATCAGCGTGGTGCACTGGCCGCAGCAGCCATTGTGGGGTGAACTAACGGAAAAGAAAGACCTTTCTTTCTGTCTCTCTCTCTCACTGTCCACTCTGCCAGTTAAAAAAAAAAAAAAAAAAAGAAGATAATACACTTCTAGGGCTGGTGTTGTGGTGTAGTAGGTAAAACCACCACCTGCAATGTCAGTGTCCCATATGGGCGCCAGTTCCTATCCTGGCTGCTCCACTTCTAATCAAGCTCCCTGATAATGGTCTGGGAAAAACAGGAGAAGATAATCCAACTGTTAGGGTCCCTGCCACCCACGTGGGAGAACCAGATAAAGCTCATGGCTCCTGGCATTGGCCTGGCCCAGTTCTGGCCATTGCAGCCATCTGGGGAGTGAATCAGCAGATGGAATATCTTTCTCTGTCTCTCCCTCTCTCTGTAACTCTTTTGAATAAATAAATATTTTTTTATAAAAAAAGAAGATATGTTGAACTCTTAGTGTAGGGTTAACCTTAAGATCACTAAGTAAACTGAGAATAGATCTTTGTAAAAATTAAGAGTAGTAATAGGAGAGGGAGAAGGAAGAAGGGTTGAAGCATGGGAGGGAGGGTAGGATGTGAAGTATTACTATGTTCCTAAACCTGTATATATGAAATACATGAAATTTGTATAACTTAACTTTTTATAAAAGAATAAGAATATTAAAATGATAAAAGAATGTACTAAATCAAAAAAGAAAGATAATGCATTTGCTGTAATTAAAGCAGAAATTTTAAAATAAAAAAAATGTGTTTGCCCTCTTGTCTTTTGCCTCTGGAAGCGCATCATGCTGCTTGCTTTTTTTATGTGATTTTATTTATTATGTGATTTTAGTTGGTTTTCGTTTTTAAAGGTTTTTATTTAGTTATTTGAGAGGTAGAGAGTTATCCATGACAGAGAGAGGGAGAGATAGAGAGAAAGGTATTCAATCCACTGGTTCACTCCCCAAATGGCTACAATTGCCGGAGCTGGGCCAATTCAAAGCCAGCAGCCAGGAGCATCTTCCATGTCTCCCATTCGAGTGCAGGGGCCCAAGTACTTTGGACCATCTTCCATTGCTGTCCCAGGCCATAGCAGAGAACTGGATCAGAAGAGGAGTAGGCAGGACTAGAACCAACGCCCTTATGGGATGCATGCGCCACAAGCAGAGGCTTTAGCCCACAGCACTGCATGTTTTAAAGTATATTAACTAAATGTATAGCTTAAAATAAATTTAGCAATGCATGGAATTCCTACATATCATTAATACCATATGCATTACTTTAGTAAAAGTCCAAACATTAAATAGCTTAATTTTATCATTTTTACAACAGTATGATATATTTATATTATATATATATTTATATATATATATAATTCTTTGATCAGCAACTAGGAAGACCCCTTTTCATACACTACAATGTAATCATCTTAATCTCTTCTCTCAGATGTGAAAACTGAGACTTACACAAAACAAGCTACTTTCCTAAACTTTGTCACTAGGAAGTGACAAATTGGATTTTAACTTTAGAATCTCTCTGCTTTTAAGTCTGCTCTCTTTCTTCTATAACAAAGCAGGCTCTCTTTCACATTTTCATACTCTCACACAAAATATCTCATTTACTATCTTAATATGTCTTACTAAAGATGAAGTTGTACTAGATGAAAATAAAAATGACTAAGATAAGTTCCTAATTCCATGTATTCAATATGAAAGGATGGGACACAGAAAAAGGGAAATAAACCATTGCTTTGATACCAACCTGAGAATTTCCCTCAACTTGCTCCACAAAAGAATTATAGCATTAAGTACAACATACTGTTAATTACCAGAGTCAAAATACATTGTTTTTCTACATGTGAATTAATTGAACGTGGTAAAAAGATGTAGTCTGTGTGTGTGTGTGTGTGTGTGTGTGTGGTTGAAGAAGCCAACTTGTTTAACAGATGAGGAAATTTAGTTTTTATATACTTGCCTTTTTCTGGGAAGGCAGCCAAACTTCTAACTGAATCTAAGAAAGTCTGTACTTTATTATAGCTATATTCATGCAAATGAGCAGTGTATAAAATGTAGGTAGTTTCCATTCAGGTTATTTAAGCTGTAAAAGATCACCGTCCCATTAAGAAAACATTCTCTGTTCCACCTTCTTCAGGAATTGAAGACATCAAGATGTCTTCAAAAATTATACATGTCATCTCAGAATTTAAATGTTTTTACGAAACTGCACAAAAGCACTGCCTTACTTCTTCTCAACAAGAAAAAAACTTGAGAAACTTATGCAATAATCACTTTACATATTTCCACAGTGAATCATTGTTAGAAGCATAATTTAACATTATGATATTGTTTCATTGAAAAAGCCCTGTATTCCATCATTATCAGTTTCATTCTTCCATAAACGCAGGGATTGCTACACAGCTGGCTCAAAGCATTCATTTTTCTAACATTTCTAAAGTTGGGGTATTAGTGAGTTTGTATCAAAAAAATACTTTCTGCTTTTTATTATTAATCATTAAATGAAATTTATATTAAATAATTTATAAAATATTAAACGTGCTTATTAAAATTGATATTTTGGGAGCCGATGCTGTGGCGTAAAGTAAAGCTGCCACCTGCGGTGCCAGCATCCCATATGGGTGGTGGTTCGTATTCCGGCTGCCCCACTTTTGATCCTGCACCCTGCTAATGAGCCTGGGAAAGCAGTAGAAGATGGCCCAAGTTATTGGGCCCCTGCACCCAGGTGGGAGACCTGGAAGAAGCTGCTGGCTCCTGGCTTTGGATGGCACAGCTCCGGCCGTTGCAGCCAACTGGCAAATGAACCAGCGGATGGAAGACCTCTCTCTCTCTATCTCTCCTTCTCTCTCTGTGTAACTGACTTTCAAGTAAATAAATAAACCTTTTAAAAATATATATTTTATGGGAACACTTTATAACCAATAATAGTAAAAAAAATACAGTAAAACAAGCAGAGAGGAATAGCACAATACACATGCAAATTATTACTGGCCGGCGCCGCGGCTCACTAGGCTAATCCTCCACCTTGCCGCGCCGGCACACCGGGTTCTAGTCCCGGTCGGGGCGCCGGATTCTGTCCCGGTTGCCCCTCTTCCAGGCCAGCTCTCTGCTGTGGCCCGGGAGTGCAGTGGAGGATGGCCCAAGTCCTTGGGCCCTGCACCCCATGGGAGACCAGGAGAAGCACCTGGCTCCTGCCATCGGATCAGCGCGGTGTGCCAGCCGCAGCGGCCATTGGGGGGTGAACCAACGGCAAAAGGAAGACCTTTCTCTCTGTCTCTCTCTCTCACTGTCCACTCTGCCTGTCAAAAGAAAAAAAAAGAAAATTATCACTTACATTTATTATGGGCAAGATATAATGACAAAAATTTGAAGTGAGTTTTCTGAGTGTGACGGGATGTTGTGAAAACGGTGGATTTTCTTTAAAATATAGTGAATATTTACACACTTTGTATTGAGATGTAAGTGACCACAGTATCATTTTTGTCACATAGGAGTTTCTTGTTTATATTATGGCAAAATGAAAAAAAAAATAATTGTTTATTGAAAAAAGCCAATGTATTTTCAGTTCCATTTTTAACAGAAATTTTTGAAGCACCTTCATACTAGGAAGAGAATGCTGTAAAGTGGATGTTTAGAAATTTTTAATTATAAAAAGATTTTTAATTCATTTGTGAAATTATGTAAGTTTAAAACCTTGTGATTAGGTTACAAGAATAAGTGACTACAGATGAGATGCAAATTCATCAGGTGGATATCTACAAAAATCTTGACATAATTTTGGTCAAGAATTTGATTTGTGCATATGTATCTTCACATATTGTGAGAAATCATTATTCACATATGAAAGCCATGAAAAGAAATGATAAATCAAACTATGCAGTCAGACAGTAACGATTCATATTCAATTACAATAATTCACATTTCATTTCTGCTTTAGCCAGAACAAAAATGTTTATATTGTGAATTAAATAAATAAAAGTTTAAGATAGTTTTTGTAATCCTTATCTTACCCATTTATATTTCTCCCTTGCATGTTTTACAATTATGCTTATATAGGATAAGTATATCTTTCATAAACATAGTATAGATACAGTCTTAAAGATATTTAAAGTGTATGGATATATATATGTTAAAACACAGATATTAAACAAATTTATTTTTAGAAGGAAAATTTTAGCAAATAACAACACTTTTAGGGCCTTTTTTTTTAGAGAATACTGCTTTTAGAAGTTATCTATATCTACTTTGCTGTAAAACCAATAATTAGTGCAAAGTACCAAGAATCATGTTACAAATCCAACTATTGATAGAGGTGTTTTCATTTAACAACTCAGTCTGTTTATAATCTACTCATTTGAAGCCAACATATGAACAAATCCCCAATCCCATATGATATTTATCTGGTGCCAAAGCAACTTCTCTAAAGTCCAGATAACTGAATATTTACCAAAAAATCTTGCAAGTTTGCTATAATGCTTTTATTAGGATAATATCTGATTTGATACAGTCTATTGCATCATAAAATAAAACATTATATCATCTTTTGGTCAATAATTTTATTTTTTTGAGAAAATCTTCTATTTAATATGTATTAATTATTGCCCTTCTGGAATTTATTGTGCCTGCTTTTCTTAAAATCAGCCCTATTCTTCTGTATAAAGATTTTCTCCTCCCCAACTCTCAGACCATGAGCTGACGTAGGCAAGCAAAATTATGGAGTAATCACATGTAATGACACTTTTCTTGAGAATGTGGGAACAAAGGCAGCTCATACAGATCTTGAGAAGTCAATGTCATTGGAACTGCTGCAGCACTGTTTTGATGACGACCCCTGGAAGCCTCAGAATACAATCATCACACCCCGCTACTATATTCTTCCACAACATGCCTCCTATCCCCAGTCAAGAGCAAAACCCCTGGCAGTACTTCTTTCTGTCACACCTCAGAAAAAGCTTTCTGTGACACCAGGAATTGTTTGAAAATCACCGAAGGATTAGTGTGTCATTCATGTTACTCATGTTCACATCTCTATGTTCACAATTTCTGCTAGTTCTATATACAGCCAACCATTATTAGCATCCCATTACTAATAAAATTAGATGAAAAGCGACATAATTTCAACTCTTATTCCACTTGTAAAAGTCTTCCAATCTCTCCTCACATAAACTACCTCCATCAACAGGTTAAATATAGTCTACCTTTAGTGATGTAATGCAAATAAGTACTCTACTGTTCTGGTTTCATGTTTGTAATTACTATGAAATTATAAATTACATTGATTTTCATATGGTTTAGATTCTGTCTTTTCAATTTTACCAATATTCAGTTTTGAATAAATGAATGCATTTTTATTATACAGTAAATCAATTTTTGAAAAGTTTTTACATACAGCCTATCACAAGTAACTTTCCAGTTTGTGAGCAATACAACCTAAAAATGTAGAAATTTTAAATGTTGTTATTAATTATACTTTCATCATTTACACAATTTTGGTACGTTCAGTTAATAACAATTTGTGCCACAAAATTATAAGAATCTACTAGACCAAGGCTTCTCAAATCTCATTGCCCATTTGAATTACCTTAGGATTGTTCTAAAATGCAGGTCCAGGGCAGGAATTTGGCACAGAGGTTAAGATGCCACTTGGAACACTCCATATCTCATATCAGAGTGCCAGGATTCAAGTGCCAGGTCCACTCTTGATTCCAGCTTCCTGTTTATGGGGGACAGCAAACAATGGCTCAAGTAGTTGGGTTCCTACCACCCACACTGGTGACCTGATTGAGCTGTGTCCATTGTGGGTATTTGGAGAGTGAATACGTAGATGGGAGTGCTTTCTCTCTCTCTGTCTCTCTGTGTCTCACATAATGAGTGAATGAATGAATAAGTGAATGAATAAATTAAAAATGTTTCTTATATTGTGTGACAAAGAACAGGGAAACACTCCTATCTTTTATGTTCTACATCTCAGTAGTGAGCTGAACTCATTGTTGCTCCTAGAAAACAAGTTCAGAGTGCAAAGGATATGTAACTTTTGCACATTGGCTAAGTTCTGGATAACTGCAGAATTATTTTCTTTAGTTAAAATTATAGTTTGTCTTCCATCAATATTGCATTAAATGCTTAGATGCCTGCTTTCCAAATGACCTAGGATTAAGAAAAGTGTTCTATTTGAGCATCTCTGGAATATATATGCTATGCTGTTAAGGAAGCAAACTATTGTAAAAAACTAAGGCATACTATATCTAATTAGAATTATAACGTATTATTTAACAGTTACTTTGAAGTATTTTTGACAGATAAATTCATTTTAAATATGTTTAGCTTATAATCTTCCACTACCAATAAAAAAATAAATCAAACTCGTTTTTGAAGATGTTTAATAGAATCCAAATATTTCAGTCTTTTATTGACAAAGACTCAAAATAGACTTACAAGCTTTTAATAACTAGGTTATGGGTATCAGTTTTATTTCAGAAGTTATAAACTAAAAACTACTTTAGTGTATTTGAAATGTTTACTATATCTCTTTAAATATTTAGACATTTATGAGGAATTAAATCTACATTTCTAATTTTTTTAAAAATTTCACTAAAACTTATTCCTGTCTTTTATTGCAAGCAATGAATAAGTAGAACTTCAAATTAAAAACATAATACTATTTACGTTATCATGTCAAATAACTAAACACTGAGTATGAATCTATAAAGTATAGAATTTCCAATTGAGAAACACTTTAAATTTTGGTAAAATAAGCTAAAGATCTAAATAAATGAAGAAATAGTCCATGTGTGTGAATAAACAGTCTCAATATTTTCAAAATGTCAGTTCTTCTGGCCTCAGAATCAGCCCTCAAGGCATGTGGATCCGGCTGAAAAGCCCATGAGAGTGTTTCAGACATGGAAAGCCAAGACACCCTGGCAAAAAACAACAACAACAACAAAAACTAAATGAAAGATCTCCGCAAGTGAGATCCCAGTGGAAAGAACGGGCCATCAAAGAAGGAGGTACCTTTCTCTGAAGGGAGGAGAGAACTTCCACTTTGACTACGACCTTGTCTAAATATGATCAGAGTTGGTGAACTCAAAAGGCTTCCATAGCCTTGGCAACTCATGACAAGAGCCTAGGGTGATTACTGATGCCATAAACAAGAGTGTCAATTTGTTAAGTCAACAACAGGAGTCACTGTGCACTCACTCCTCAGGTAGGATCTCTGTCCTTAATGTGCTGTACATTTTGATTTAATGCTATAACTAGTACTCAAACAGTATTTTTCACTTTGTGTTTCTATGTGGGTGCAAACTGTTGAAATCTTTACTTAATAATACTAAACTGATCTTCTGTATTTAAAGTCTGTATATATAAAGTCAATGCTTGAGAGACCTGCATCCCATAATGGAGTGCCTGAGATGGATCTTATGTCCACTTCCTTTAAAAAATGTATTAATATAAGGAGAATAGATCTCTTGTATTTCATAAGTACAGTTTTAAGAAGATACCTATACTTCCCTTCATCCCTCTATCCATCCCCCAACCCCCACAAATTTAACTAGTACATTATAACTGAAAAATATGTATGTTGAAGAGATTTGCCTTTCTTAAACATAGCAAAATATTAAACTGTGCAAACAAAATACTTCATGAAAGTTTTATTCTTTTTTTTTTGGAAAGAATTAAAAAGCATAAATGGGACAAAGAGACTGAAATGTAAACCACACTCTGTGCACTATGTTCCACACACAGTGGTGACATTTCTAGAGTCAACTCCAATGATTCACTCTAAGAGAGAAAGCAGTACAGTAGAAAATACCAAATTTCAAATAAACCAAATATCATTTGAAATGCATATGTTGCCTTCTATTTGATTAAAAATACCCTTGATGTTTTGGGATTGACAGCTTGGACTTCACACTAAATAACAAAACCAACATTAATATTCCATTTAGAGGCATATGGAAACTTTTCCAGATTCTTCCTTCTTGGCCTGCTTCATTTCCTTTCTGTGTCCATTCTAGCCCAGGCCAGAGAAACAAAATACATGGCCTGTCCAAGAGAACAGCCATATTATCTGAGAATATGTGTAATTTCTTCCAGTGCTTTCAATTCAGAACAGGAAGAAAACTGAATATTTTTGTTTAAGATAACATTTTGTGGTATTTGAATTAAAGAGCTGTTTTCAAATATCTTTAACTTTGGGCTTTAAATAGTTAATTTATTTTAAAAAGTCATTCAATACATACAAGTTTCCAGCACTGAGAAATTAATAGCTCACTGGATTTGATAAAAATCTAATTTGCATACAACACAGACCTTATCTTTAGGTTGCCTTAAATCCTATTTAGCACTATCCTGTATACAAACACAAAACAGGCACTGTGCCCAGTTGATTAGGTATTTTGTATACATCATAAAATTTAAACCTCATGGGTCTGGACAATATTACCAACTCCAATTCACAGATAGAGAAATTGAGACTTGGAAGAGTTAATTTACCTAAACTCATAAAATGAATGAAAACGTCAGAGATGGACTCCAAACATAGTATCTGTAAAACCTGAACTTTTTCAACACATCAAACTGATCCTGAGAAAGAGAAAAAGTGGAGTTATCAAAGAAAAATAAGTTATTTTGTTCTCCAAGCTAAGGTTCTCAGGCATAAACAGAAAGATATTTTTTGAGTAAGCTTCATTACCATTATTCCAAGGAATTGATATAATTGTGTGAGCAACTTAATATCTTGAAAAGGAAATTCATATGGGTAGAGTACTATATTAATTTAGGAAATAATCAAAGCAAAGAATGAGTTGACAAAAGTAACACAAAAATTCCAATCTTTTTCTATATAAGCTATTATATAAACTTTCCCTTTATTCAAATCGTCTAAAGGAAAGCACTTGTCTCAAGCACTTTCATTTAAATGTAACTAACATTTTTGCTTTCAGAATTTGTGCTAGTTTCAATTAATAGATATAATTTATCCCCTCATTTCTACTGAAGTCTTAAGGTTCCAAAGAAATGTATTTCACTCTGGGACCTCTGTAGTACCTGATACACGTGCTGACAGGTAGTGTGTGAACTCAATAAATATTTGTTAAATCTTCTCTCATATATTTAATTTGTGCTGAAGATATCCTTCCATTGAAATGAAAATTACATAATGAAACTGAAAGTATAAAGCTTAAAAATGGAATGCTTTAGTCCTTCCAAAAAAAAAAATCAGTAAGCCTATTATTTGGTCTCATGTGGACATAATAACCACTTAATTGCCTAAATTTTCCACTCCACTAGTTTCTTCTAAGGAATATACAATGACAAACAGGCAGAAAATTAACTACTATCTTCCACTTTTTCTACTATTTTATTATTTGATGCATCTGAAAGAATAGATATTTGTGTAAGCTATGAAGCATAATGATGAACTCAGCTCTCATGATCCTACCATCAAGTTAAATCCTAGAATATTACCAGTATGTTATCCCCATCCTCAGTCTCTTGCCTCCCTACTTGGGCTTATTATCCTGGCTTTTCTGTCTATCATTCTTCTTGCCTACTGTTTAAAAATAATTTCATTACACATATGTATATTCCTAAATAAAATACAGCTTTGTTTTCATTCTACTTGAGCTTTATAAATCTAGGATGTACTCTGTGCTGTTTTCTCCAACTTGCCTTTTTCCTTCTACTTTATGATTCTGTAATTCATCTTTATTTTTGCTGCAATACTCATGATTTATGTCTACTAAATAATATTGCCCTTTTTGAATATAAATATTTTCATCTTTTGAAATTTTAAAGCTTTTGAATTTTACAAAGCTAAATTCTCAGTAGTTTTAAATTTTTGGTATTTTTATTTATTTGAAAGGCAGAGAGAGAGACAGACAGAACAGACACAGGCAAAGGCACAGACACAGAGAGATCTTCAATCAACTGGTTCAGTCCCCAAATGACTACAATAGCTAGGGGTGGGCTAACCCAAAGCTAGGAGTCTGGAACTCACTCCAGGTCTCCCAAGTGGATAGCAGGTATCCAATTACATGAGCCATCAACTGCTGCCTCCCAGGGAGTCACTAGCAGGGAGCTAGAATTGGCAGATAGCCATCCATCAAATCTAGGCATTCTGATATAGACAGCCCAAGTAAAATCTTAAGCACTATGACAAATGTTGACCCTAGAGTTCTCAGTCTATGAGATTTCAAAACGAATTTAGCCGAATTGTAATAGGAAAATTCTTATGAAAATCTATGGGAGGAAATATTTTTCTTTATATTTAACAGGTGAGTTTCAGATAGTGAGAGAGAGAGAGAGAGAAAGGTCCTCCCTCCGCTGGTTCACTCACCAAATGGCCACCACAGCCGGCACTGTGCCGATCCAAAGCCAGGAGCTAGGTGCTTCCTCCTGGTCTCCCACGCAGGTGCAGGGGCCCAAGCACCCGGGCCTCCTCCACTGCCTTCCCAGGCCACAGCAGAGAGCTGGACTGGAAGAGGAGCAACCGGGACTAGAACCGGGTGCCCATATGGGATGCCGGTGCCGCAGGCGGAGGATTAACCAAGTGAGCCATGGCACCGGCCCCCAAAAATCTGTAGTAGAAATATTTTAATAGATAAATAGAGTAAAATCACGGGACTGTGTAATCAAACATACAACAAATAGATACATCTCTAAAGAAATACAAAAGTTATCTCTCTAAAGTAAGTTAATTTTTCTTCTCATTGTATTGACAGAATTTATTAAAATAAGAAACTATGAATTGAAGTATCCATGTATTTTGTTAATATAAAACCTTGCAAAGAACACTTTCCCGACTAAGAGAAATAATATGTGTAAAGTGAATTTTAGAATGAGTTTCCACAAGGCAGTGCTAAGTTCAAGATCCCTAAAACTACAAAACAAGTAATTTTTGCAAGTTCCATGAAAAATAAAATGTTTAATCCTAACAGTCATAGTTAATAAAAATACAGTGGTTGCTCTGAACACAGTGGTTTTAACCACCTCCAAGTTTAGAACAAAGTCACACAACAGCTCTCATTCTAATTTTCCCAGTAAGTGATCTGGTAAGTTCTGTGAACATTACTTTCTTCATACTGAAAATAGAGATTTTCATTGGTGAATCATTGTCCCTTTTCTTAGATAAATCTCCAATTTGCACAGTGGTTTATTTGATATGAAAACTTAAAATGCATTTTGTATCAGATTCACTTCTGTAAACTGTCCCTCAAATCTTTTCCCACAACCAGTTCCTACAAAATATGCACACGGTATTATGATTTGAATGCTTTAAACTATTAGTAATTTACAATACTAGTCCCAGCAGAATAGTCCTGGCTGCTCTTCTTCTGATCCAGCTCTGCTATGGCCTGAGAAAGCAGTAGAAAAAGGCCCAAGTCCTTGGGCCCCCGTACCCTCATGAGAGACCCAGAAGAAGCTCCTGACTCCTGGTTTTTGATGGCACAGCTTCAGCCATTGTGGCCATTTGGGGAGTGAACCAGCAGATGGAAGACCTTTCTCTCTGTCTCTGCCTCTCACTGTCTGTAACTCTACTTCTCAAATAAATAAATAAAATCATAAAAAAGAAATATTAAGTTCTCAATTTTGCAAAGTTTATTATAAAACTGTTTGGTCTGAATCATGATGCTACAAGTTGCTTTCTCTGTGATTTCCAACTTCCAGATACCCTTCACACACTGTTTCTAGAAAAGTCTACCTTGTTTTTCCAGATTCTTCTAGGCCATCTTGCCTGCTTCTACACCTAGGCTGGCATTCTGGGAAGGAAGGAGGCATAGAGTTTGAATGAAAGAAAAATCATAACCATAAGTAAAGACGATATTTTACTAATTAATAAACAAGGAAGGGTATCAAAGAACATGAAAAATGTTGCTGATGCCAGGGAAAGAGAGGAAAGAAACATTCTAAAATTTATATAATAAATCATGGATGCAATAAATTAAGAGTAGGAAGCTTGTAACATTACAAAACAGTGCCCTTTGGCCATCCAAAATTTCAGCAAGGTGTCTACAAAAATGTCAAAGTTATAGCAATATAACTTCTTCAGGAACCTTCCAAGAAAAACTAATTACAAAATGTATGTCCAAGGAAGTTGATTTGCTTTTATGCTTAATCAACTGAATCTGGGATGTCCACCAAAAATAACTTTAGATAGGTGACATATTATTTACAACTGCCTTTTAAAAATCAGTAAAATGCAAGAAAATGTGGAGCAAACTCTCGTCCCTTCTCTCTTCACTCCACTTCTTGTCCAATTGTCTTGAAAAAGAGTGCTCTAACTCTGGCCTTAGAATCAGTCCTTAAGGCATTCACATCTGGCTAAAAAGCCCATGAGAGTTTCGCGGGTATGGAAAGTCAAGAGACTGTGACAAAAAAAGATGACCTAAATGAAAATCTCTGTGAGTGAGATCCCAGTGGGAAGAACAGGCTATCAAAGAAGGCAGTAACTTTCTCTGAAAGGAGGAGAGAACTTCCTCTTTGACTATGGCTTTGTCTAAACAAGATCAGAGTTGGTGAACTCAAGAGGCTTCCATGGCTGGTGCCGTGGCTCACTAGGCTAATCCTCCACCTTGTGGCGCCGGCACCTGGGTTCTAGTCCCAGTCGGGGCGCCGGATTCTGTCCCATGACATGCCTCGGGTGATTACTGACGTCATAAATGAGTGTCAATTGTTAAATCAACAACAGGAGTCACTGTGCAGTGCACCTGCTCCCCATGTGGGACCTCTGTCCGTAACGTGTTGTACTATGCAAATTAATGGTAAAACTACTACCCAAACAGTACTCTATACTTTGTGTGTCTCTGTGGGTGCAGTCTGTTGAAATCTTTACTTAGTATATACTAAGTTGATCTTCTGTATATAAAGATAATTGAAAATGAATCATGATGAAGAATGGGATGGGAGAGGTAGTGGGAGATGGGATGCTTGTGGGTGGGAGGGAGGTTATGGGGAGGAAAACCCGCTATAATTCAAAAGTTGTACTTTGGAAATTTATATTTATTAAATGAAAGTTAAAAAATAATTAATTAATTTTTAAAAAGAGCGCTCTAAAATATCTGAGCTCTCACTTTCTGCTATATAATTCATTTGAACTGAACACTACCACTCCTTCCACCTCCATTGTAACTGCTCTCACCGAACTCAACAAGTGCTGCTCTGTGCTTTAAAAAAATGAATTTCTTTCAAAATCTAATGTGTATGACTTCTCTGCAGATTTTGACATGATTGATTACTCTCTTGCATCTTAAAAGTGCTGACTTTCCCAGGCCATTTATGCCACAACCTCCTGGATACTCCCTATCCTTCTGTTGCCTCATTCTTATTCTTATTTAGGAAACTTTTTCCTCTGTCTTTCCCCCTGCATGTTGCATTTTAATTCTGTAGGCTTCCTTCCTCCCCATCCTTTTTTTTCTTTCTTTTGGACAGTATCACCTGAAGCACACAATCCCTGTCCTCATCCGTCACTCTTCACTTGAGTTTTCATCCTCAGCTGTGGGCACAGAGGGTAAACAGGGAAGGAGGGAGGAAAATGGCAAATATAGCTTGAAAAATACCCAAAGTCCCCCATAGCATTCATTTATGTCATAGAATGTGCTTCTCTCTCAAATTTTGGCTGAAAATCTCTAGTGAAATAATAAAATCCAAAACCAGGATGATGGCAGGGTAATTAATAATAGTGGGAAGAAGGCAATAATTTCCTCATTTTTAAAAGATTGTAATTATTTGTTTTATAATTAGTGTTTCAACTCATACTTTAAGGAAAAATGCATTCATCAGCAATGGGATAGCCAGATAACCCATTACTCTCCCTCCGGAAGAAACTACTTGCATTGTTAGGTATGTATCACTCTAGTGTTCTTCAAAGTAATTAAGGTAGTACTACACAAATTATAGATTGCATTAACTAATCAGATTACCATATGCAATTACATGATATTTAAGTTTATATTCTTATATTTCACCTACCACTTTATCTTCCATTATATCCATACTTTCCTGTGTAAATAATTTTTCACTTAATTCCTTCTGTCTTTTATTATGTTTCAGAGATCTTTTTACTTGAATGAACTATTCAAATTCATATGGCATTTTGACTACAGAATGGTTCATTGAATTTTTCCCCAAATAATGCATATTTGTTTACAAAGATACCTATTATAAATAATGCTCCAATAAATATTCATTCATATAATTTTTGAAACAATGAATTTCTGGGGCCAGCGCTGTGGTGCAGTGGCTTAATGCCCTGGCCTTAAGCGCTGGCATCCCATATGGGTGCTGGTTCTAGTCCCTGCTGATCCAGCTCTCTGCTATGGCATGGGATAGCAGTACAAGATGGCCCAAGTCCTTGGGCCCCGGCACCTGCATGGGAGACCCGGAAGAAGCTCCTGGCTCCTGGCTTCAATTCAGTGCAACTCCAGCCATTGTGGCCAATTGGGGAATGAACCATCAGATGGAAGACCATTTTCTCTCTCTCTGCCTCTCCTCTCTCTGTGTAACTGACTTTTAAATAATAAATAAATCTTTAAAAAAAAAACAATGAATTTCTGCAATATAAAACCAAGACATGATATCACTGAGTCAAAGGGACTGTACCTTTTAATTTGTAATATGTAAAACCAAATTGATTGTTATAATTAATAATGAGTGATCTCATGAACAGTGTATGAGAATGCTTGCTTGCCTATATTAATTTCACTAATTTTTGCTAATATCATAAATCATGTTTCATTATTATATTACTCATTTCTCTAACACTACAGATGAGGAAACTGAAATTCAGATATACAAAAGAACTTTCTCAAGGTCACACAACTTATAAGCATTAGAGCCAGGTTTCTAATCAGGTTATGCTAGTTCTTTTTACAGATCTTCTTGCTTAAAAAAAAAAAAAAGTGGACAAATGGGGCCAGCATGGTAGCATAGAAGGTTAAGCCTGCGCCTACACAGTTGGCATCCCATATGGGTGCCAGTTCAAGTCCCAGCTGTTCCTCTTCCTACCCAGCTCCCTGCTAATGTGCTTGGGAAAGCAGAAGAAGATGGCCCAAGTGCTTGGGCCCCTGCACCCAGGTGGGAGAACTATCCTGACTCCAGGCTTCAGCATGGTCCAGCCCCAGCTGTTAGCAGCCACTTGGCAAGTGAACCAACAGGTATAAGATCTCTCTCTCTCTCTCTCTCTCTCTCTCTCTCTCTCTCTCCTTTTCTCTCAGTATCTCTGCCTTTCAATGCATAAATCTTTTTAATAAATGGATAAATAGGTAAGGCAGATGTAGAGCTTATAGGAAATGCTGAATCTTAATTGTCTCAATAATCAACTTGAAAGTAAAGCTCATTAGACATGTCTAGACACAATGAAGTATGATCATTGAACTGATGAATATGACATGTGTTGCCATGGAAGGATCTGTATAGCAATTATGCATTATGTGATAACCAAGATAATTGTCATGAGTAATTTGACAACAACTTTGCTTATTATGATGACTTCAAAGTTCATATTATATGCATAATAGTAATTGAGTTTTTAATTAATGGTATGACCTAAGAAATTAAAACTGCCTTCTGTTCTCAAACTCCCTTGTTGTTTGTGAAAATTGTTTAAAAGCAGGTGTTTAGAAAATAGTTCTATTTAAAGGAATTTTAAAAATCTGCTCCCAAATATGTTCAGGTAGAATCATATTAATGCTGAGATGCAGATCAACGTGTTTGAGAGGTTTTCTCAGATGTTTCTTTTACTCAATATGCTTTATATGAGGTTTGTTCACTAATAAATCAGTACTTATAAGATTATCAAGGGAATTGGTCATGAAGCTTACAAAATATCTCAGTCATTATTATTCAGAAAGTAATAGCATCAGAATTATATCATAGTATGAGTAATTTTCATTTTTGGAGAAAAGTAATCTAGAAGAAAGTTAACAGAACTTGTAAGGTATTTTTGATAATGACTACCATTTACCAAACACCTCTCCAGGTAATTATCAAAATATTTGGCACATTTTATATAACTCTACATTAAAACTCTGCAAAGTACATATTGCTAAACTGGATTTACTGAGTATCAAGTCACAGAGCTGAATTACAATTTGAACCCTGATTTTAGAATTCTAAAGACTTTCTACTATACTACATTATTAAAAATGTGGAATGAGTTATCATCAATGAACTGCCAACCAACATGAATAAAAATCTAAGGGATAATAATTTTCATCTTAGGGCTGGCACTATGGTTTAGCAGGTAAAGGCACTGCCTGCAATGCCAGCATCCCATATGTGCAACAGTTTGAGTCCAGGCTGCTCCACTTCTGATCCAGCTCCCTACTGATGTGCTTGAGAAAACAGTGGAAGATGGCCCAAGTACTTGGGCCCTTGCACCCACATGAGAGACCTGGAAGAAGCTCCTGACTCCTGGCTTCAGTCTGGCCCAGCCCCAACTGCTGTAGCCATCTGGGAAGTGCACAAGCGGATGGAAGACATTCTTTATTTCTCTCTTTTCCTCTCTCTCTATCTCTCTCTTTCTGCCTCTGCCTCTCTGAAACTCTGCCTTTCAAATAAATACATAAACCTTTTAAAAAATAATTTTCAACCAATACTTTTAATCTTCCAGATTTGCTTTTTAAATTTTGTTTTCAATGGGGCCATCAAAGAAGGAGGTACCTTTCTCTGAAGGGAGGAGAGAACTTCCACTTTGACTATGGCTCTGTCGGAATAAGATCAAAGTCGGCAAACTCAAAAGGCTTCCATAGCCTTGGCAACTCATGACTAGAGCCTAGGGAGATTACTGACGCCATAAACAAGAGTGTCAAATTGTTAAGCCAACAACAGGAGTCACTGTGTACTTACTTCTCATGTGGGATCTGTCCTTAGTGTGTTGTCCAATATGAAGTAATGCTATAACTAGTACTGAAACAGTATTTTACACTTTGTGTTTCTGTGTGGGTGCAAACTGATGAAATCTTTACTTAATATATACTGAATTGATCTTCTGTATATAAAGATAATTGAAAAGGAATCTTGATGTGAATGGAATGGGAGAGGGAGTGGGAGATGGGAGGGGTGTGAGAGGGAGGGAAATTATGTGGGGGGGAGCTATTGTAATCCATTAACTGTACTTTGAAAATTTATATTTACTAAATAAAAAATTTTTAAAAAATTTTGCTTTCACATTTTCTTTTCTTTACTTCAATCATGTAGGATACACTACCAAGAAAAAAATTTCGGCCAGCGCCGTGGCTCACTTGGCTAATCCTCCACCTCCGGCGCCGGCACTCCAGGTTCTAGTACCAGTTGGGGCGCCAGACTCTGTCCCAGTTGCTCTTCTTCCAGTCCAGCTCTCTGCTATGGCCCGGGAAGGCAGTGGAGGATGGCCCAAGTGCTTGAGCCCTGCACCCGCATGGGATACCAGGAGGAAGCACCTGGCTCCTGGCTTCAGATCGGCACAGCACCAGCCATAGCAGCTATTTGGGGAGTGAACCAACAGAAGGAAGACCTTTCTCTTTGTTTCTCTCACTGTCTATAACTCTACCTGTCAAATAAAAAAAATTCATACTTTCCTAACATCTTGTTTACCTGTTCAAATTTACTCAGAATTAGAAAAAAATTAGGTGTATTAGAATTCATCAGGATTAAGTTGAAAACCATTCACCAAGAGTAATTTTCTTAAAAAGTTATTAAACTTTCTATTCCAATAAATTTAATTCTATAATAAGAGCAACATAATCTTCTAAGAAACATACAGATCACTCTGAATCTTAGCAATGCAAAAAATTTTTTAAAAAGAAAAGTCTGTTATCCCTACACAAACCCACATAAATGTGACTCATCCATTCTAACGTATTATTATGGTGACAGATCTCCACTCAGTTGTGTTTTGATCTCGAGACTTATTTGATTTTTAAAAATTCAAAATGCAAAGATAATTGGGTTTTTTGAAAATCCAAACTCTCAATCTTTATACATATGCACAGATAAGCAATAGTGACATTTTGATTTAGGATACAACTTATTTTTAAGAGGATTAGCATTGTGGCACAGTGGGTGAAGTTGCTGCAGGTTAACCTGCTGCCTGAAAGGCTTTCATCCCATATTAGAGCACTGGTTCCTGAGAATGCACCCGGAAAAGCTGTGGAAATGGCCTGCCACCTGCTTGGGAGACCTGGATGGAGCTTTTGGCACTTGGCTTCAGCCTAACACAGACCTGGCTATTGTGAATCAACGGATGGAAGACCTCTCTCTTAATCTTTCCCTCTCTCTCTCTGGTGTTCTGCCCTTCAAATAAATAAATATTTTAAAAATTACTTTTAGTTCTTTAATCCAGAATTTACCATTAAATAGATTAAGCCCTGAGTCCAAGCATCTTTCACTTCAGTGTTTCAGGTTCCTGTTTCTGTAGCTGAGAATGAAATGACATAGAATCATAGAGCCAAAATTTGTGTAGTATTTATATTAATACACAATATACAAGTATATAATACATATATTACACATATGTACATAACACATTTATAATACATATATTACATGTATTACAAAATGTATATATAATATAAATTTTATATTACATACAAAAGAGATGATATACACACCATCATAAAAAGCAAGGATCCTCAATCAGCTCCTTCCCTCCTACTAGAAGAAAATATCAGTTCACTTTGTCTCTTCATCTATTCATTAATGCAGTAAGTAAACAAATACTCACTAACTATTGGGTATTAAGAGCCAATCACTGCTTCTGTAGGTTTTGTGGCACAGTCCCATTAGTGGATATTACAAGGGTTTTTTAACTCATGGGAAATGAATTTTTATAAGAAAACTGTACATGAATTTCAATTGGCACAAATATTAATTTTTATATCTATTCTTCAGCAAACTTTAAATTTTATTTATGTATTTATTTATACGAGAGACAGAAAGAGAGAGAGAAAGACCCCAAATATTGGATCATTTACCAATTGCCCCCAATGGCTGGGATCGGTGCTGGACCAAGCCAAAACCTGTAACTAGGAACATGATCCATGTCTCCTATGTGAGGGGCAGGAACCCAGTTACTTGAGCCATCACCGCGACCTAACAGTCTGCATCAGCAGGAAGCTGCAGTCAGGAACTAGAGAAGGGAATCAATCAAACCCAGGTACTCTGATATGGGAGGAAAGCACTTTTCCTTTTCTTTTCTTTTCTTTTTTGAAAGCCCAGAAACAGGAAGAGAGACAGAGGGTTATCTTACTTCTGCTGGTTCACTTTTCAAATGCCTGAAATAACCAGGGGCTAGACCAGACCAAAGCCAGGATTCTGCAACTCAATTCAGATCCACCACGTTGGGTAGCAGGGACCCAAGTACTTCATACTTTAGCCATCTTCTGCTGCTGCTGTCTCCCAGAGTGCTCATTAGCAGAAAACTGGCTTAAAAGGAAAGAAATTGGTGTGTGAAGTTGGCACTCTTATGTGGAATGTGGACATCCTAAGTGGCATCTTAATTACTGCACTAAATGCCCACCAAGGACGCAGTCACCTTAACCACAAAGCTAAACCCCTCATAAATGCTTGTACCATGCCTACCACAAAAGCAGAATGAAAGTATTCCAACTTGAGAACATGATATGGCAAAACATTAAATGGCAGAAATAAGAAAAAATGTTAAATATTATAAGTAACATTTCTGAAAAAATGAGTTCTCAAAAAGTAGGGAATGCAAGGTAATCACAAAAGCAAAGTACATTAAAATGTACTTAAATATCACTACCAGTTTTATAAACCAATACAATTCTAAACTATGTTTGCTGCAGAATTAATTGAATGATCTAAAACAAATAGAGCATTCATATTAGGTAAACTATAAAAGACACTAACATATTAAGTTCACTAAGGAAAATAGTATATTTTATTTTAGGTTAACCAAGACATTTGCATTTGGTAAGTGAAAGAAAATAGCTTTGCTATTTTAAATGTTACTAACTTTTCCTAAACCAAATTTTATCAATGTATATTAAAGTATTTTGCAAATACATCCATCTTTTCAGTAGTTATAACAGTAATGATGAACAATAAAATGGGATATTCAATAAACATATTTTAGAACATTTTAGTCATAAATTTGTTTTTTATTTTAAAGTAAAATGTCCTAATTTTTAAAATGCAGAATATAAAATTTCACTTTACATTAACTGTATTTGAAAAAATGGCACTTTCTGGATAAGGAAGAAATATTTAGTATTAAATTTTATTATATTAGGTATATAAACAACAAAGAATAAGCAATAATAAAACATATAGTATGTATGTATTTTTTAGCTTCATACTCCCATCTGGTGGAACAAAAATGTTATTACCTTACTTTAAAATGTGAAAATTAAGGTCACCAAATGTCATATTTTCAACAAAGCTCAATACAAAGTGAGTAGAATCCACCACCAAAAGGTACATATTTCTGTTTCATTCATTTGGTCATTCATTTATATATTAAGTTAGCAAAATATTTATTGAGCATCTGCTATGTGCCCAGCACTATGGCATCTATTGAAAACAGGTAATTAAAAAGTTGGGCATGTTCTCTGACATCATGGAGCTTAACAGTCAGTGCAAGCAGTATGAATTGAATGAACAAATGGAAAGGTGAATGCAAAATTCTAGCTTGTGGTGTGGTCTAAGAAAGAATAAAAACAAAAAAATAAAAAATAAATAAAGAAGTAACAGAAGTATAAAACAAAAGGAGTGGCTTCTATAAAGTGGCTTTCTTAAGGAAGCAGATTACTGGAGAATGAAAGAGAATGTGCATAGCAAGATTCTGAGGTAGAAAGGAATTTACTGTAGTTGGGAAGGGGAATGGTAGAGGAGATGAGAACAAATTAGATGTATTTACCTCTTTTTTTAACTTTTATTTAATGAATATAGATTTCCATAGTACAGCTTATGGATTACATTGGCTTCCCCCTCCCAATGACTTCCCTCCCACCCGCAACCCTCCCCTTTCCCGCTCTCTCTCCCCTTCCATTCATATCAAGATTCATTTTTAATTTTCTATATAAGATGTATTTACCTCTTAAAAGTTATTTATTCTTATAACTTTAATTAGTTTTCATCCTACTTACAGAGGCCCTTTCAGCAAATATAAAAATCAGGGGCCATCAAGTAACAATGTCATTTCTCAAACCTTGATGGGAACTATTTCAAATGCTTATTTATCAGTCTCTAAATCCTGTTTATCACTTACATTGAGTAAGCTCTACATGCCCTAACATGCAAGTCATTTTCAAATTCATGATATCTACCTACAGGATTTTTTTTTTTTAATTAAAAGCATACTCTATTTCATTACTGGGGCCTAATGCTAGTAATTGATCACTTAAACTTTAAACAACCTCAAACATATGCTTCTCTGTTACATTTGAAAGCTATAAATTATATTTCATGGGTGCTTAGTTACTCCAAATCTTGTTACTTTAAATGGCACAGATTTTGTTTTTCTTGGGTTCTGAAAACGAAACATTTTTCTAGATGCCAAGTTAATCCTTGTTGGCAAAATACATACCGTGCATAGTGTTTGTGCAATTTGCAATTACCAACTGACACCCACTGACAATACAGAATAGCTTCTACCCCAGTAAGTAGTTACACATACTAAAGACCATTGTCTGATCGCATAAGCCATGTCATTAACGTTCATTATTACTAATGGGAGTTATGGGCTTAATTCCAAAGTAAATCACATGCATTGTGTCACATCTCAGCATTTAAAATGGCTTAATTTTCAGGTTGGATATTTTTGGTCATGCAGGCATATTTCTATTTTATTTTCTCTTTAGAAAAAATACAGATACACAAAATACCAGTACAATCCTTCCTCATCCAGTTTTCTCTGCTGGTCAGAATGTGATTTAGGAAAGAGAATAAAATCAGTTGAGATATTTACTTAGAAAACTCTAATGCTAAGATAAATTGTACATTAGAAGCCAGTGTTGTTAAGTGAAATAGACATTCCCAATATGCCCTATGTAAATTATGAAAGCATAAAACCTCTGTGGTAATCTGACAACATGGATCACATGCCATCAAAACAGTCTTAATATATATTCAATAATCCCACATTAGCTATTTGTCATTTCTGACTATCTATCAGAAATGTTCATGCTCCAACGCAGTCACAAACATCTGTGGAAGTCAGTGAACTCTCCATAATCCACTGAAACCAATCCAATCTCATTTCTATCTTACAATCTGAGTGACACAATTGATAATTGGGAATTAAATAAACAGGTAGATAGATAAGTAGGGAGGTGATAAATATATAGATAATAAATTATATAATATGCAATACATATAATAACAATTTAAATACCATAGATAATAAATTAGAAATATGAGCAGTGTGCTTCAAAATATTGACATCTCAATAAATTACAAATAATTTTATAAATTACAAATTAAAGATTATTACTATTTTTAAAGTATTAAGATATATAATACTGGTATTATATTTATATATATTTATATATATTCCAGATTCTCTATAATGAATATTTACCAGTTTTATAACAGTATAAACAACAAAGCCAATAATTTTTGAAAATTTTCACTTCAGGGTTTCCACATATACTTTAAAAACATTATTTTATGTGGGAAAAGAAGGCAACATGCTCAAACTCCTTGACTTGCTGTGCTAGACCTTGAAGATCCTCTCTGTCAATTTTCCCCTATATGAGTGTGGTAGTCATATATTTATTTCTATTATTTTTATGTTTACCTTAGAATTTACATCATACACATTTAATCAAAATCTAAATTTAATCAAAAGAACACAGAGGTAACAGAATGCTCTAACTCCAATCACTACCCCACAGATCTGCATGTTACTTTTCTCTAGAACTGTATCTCTATTGTAACTTCACAAATTAGACATTATGCTTTTGTACAGCCAATGACTGTGGATTTACACAGACACTGATTACTTTATTTCATAATTCCAATTTGTCTATCTGACCTTATTTCACCAGTAAAGAAGGCTATCAGCTAATAAATGTAAAATATCATCTAAGGAATATCAATTTTCAATAAAATAATTGATTTAGTTACTAGATAGGTTACTGGGATACTGACACTAATTGGTAAAAAGTTATTTTGTGAAATAAGACATTCAACAAGGGATAAAGTATCATCCTAGTGATAATTTACTAATGGCACAGGCAAAAATAGTTACATTTACAAGGAAATCTGATAATCACCACCTTAACTGAGTGACCTTAGCCTCATTAACAGTGCCACATGCTAAATTCTTCTACCTCCTGATGAGATATAAATTACATAGCAGAAAAATTACTGCCAAAACAAGGTCTGAATTGTACCTAATGAGTGTTTGGAATTATTAACTTTCAACATACATATACCTATTATATATATTTACACACATACATATATATTTATATATCTAATTTATATATATTTTGTGTCTATATAGACACCCAGGTAAACTATAATAGAACTCTAGTTAGGGAAAACAATGACTATAAAAGGTGATTTAGCTTACCATGGAAATTTGAATTTGGCTAGGCATGAAATGATATTAAATGATTATTATTAATTCTAGAAGTGTGATAAAGATAATAATGTGGTATGTGGAGTATTTTCTGAATATGTATGCTGAAATATTTATGTGGGAAGAGTCATGATGTCTGCAACTTAAATCCAAGGTGTTCAATAATGAGATAGAAAATGGAAATGTTGAAACAAAGACTAGAAACAAATACAAAGCAGTTTGGCAAAATGCTGACAATTTATTGGATCTAAGCTATGGTCAGATGGGTATTCATTATTATTTTTATTTCAATATTTTTATATTTGAAATTTTTTAAAAAAGTCAAATATCACATGTTATCCCATACGTGTGGGAGCTAAAATTTTTTAAAAAGAAAAAGGGGGGGGGGTAAAAAAAGCAAAAGAAATGCCTGCATGTATCAGTATTGTTGCAAAAATAGCTTTGTAAAATTTTTATACCTTTGTCAAACCAATGGTTAAGAATGTTATATCACTTTAGTTTAATGATCTGTGTTTACTTTAAAATTTACTGTATATGGGTGAAGTGCTCATTTTTTATTTTTCCACTGAATTATTGTTTATAACTATGGTCCCACTAAAGTAGGCTTTTTTTTTTTGCTCTTTCTTTATTAAACTTCTTATTCGCTGAAGCATTAAGTCTTTTTGCTATAATGTAAATTTAAAATATGTTATCTCAAAAAATGAATAAAGAAAAGGAGGAAAGAGTGGAAGGGAGAGAGACTATCTTAGAATTCTATCTATGAACTATATTGAATCTGTTAAAAACTAACATTTTTTTAAAATAATTTTTTATAATTAAAACTTTTCAAAAATTTATAAAAAATAGAGTAGATTTCTCCATAGCAAGTTTGTGTTTGTTTCTGATGGGTACCTAGGAACTAATCCACTATATTCTCAAGGGGAAAAAAAAATTCTACTTTGGCGAAATGAAAGTGAGACTCTATCTGTGTTTTAAATGAATGAATTTCCAAAGTAGAATAATTAACTGCCTTCAAGTGCTTTCTCAGTCCTTCATAAAGAGTTCTCATGGAACATAAAGTGCCAACTTTCACTTTTCATGGTTCTCTAGCCACAGTCACTCAGGGGAAAATAGAGCCTGTCTGTGATAACTGTCATAATTTTATTCCCCAAATAAAGCTCACCTTGTTTTACTCATTCAAACAGGGAACATTCTTCCTTGAGTATTTATGACATTTTGGCATTTGATATTTGAACAACTGATGGTGGTATCCTACAGATAGGTTTATGTTAAACATTAAATCTAGTGACTGTAGTATTCAAAAGAGCAATGTAATTAAGATTATCTTTAAAATATAGATGGCAAATTGTGCCATTATTTTAAACAAATATATTTTACCACAATTGAGTTATTTTTCTAAAAAAAAATCACCTCTGAATACATTATTCGCTTCTCTTTCCCTGCCAGACCTTCCTCAAACTCACAGCATCATTAAAAACAAACAAACAAACAAAAAACCTTCAATAATTGTGTTTACACCCCCTGTAGAAGAATAAAGGCAAACTCACTATCAGGATTGCAATACCAGGGAAATCATTTTGAAAATTAAGCAGAAACATGACCTTAAGAACATGTATGTGAATGCATATAAGAACTCAAAGTAATTTAGACATAATTTGATCTGAGTACTTTGTTTTTTTTTTTCAATTTTGTTTATTTATTGTCATTTTATTTCAAAGGCCATAAAATACGGCAAGAGACAGAGAGAGATCTATCTTCTGATTCATCCCTCAAATGGCCACAATACCCAGATCCACACCAGGCTGAAACAAGGAGGCAAAAACTGAACCTGGGTTTCTCATGTGGGTGGCAGGAACACAGTTGCCTTCCAGGTACACATTTTCAGGAAGCTGGATTGAAAGCAGAGCCAGGATTCAAATCAGACACTCCAACATGAGGTGTGGGCATCCCAAGCAATGTCAACAACTACACCAAATGCCTGTACCTGACCATCTTGTTTTGAATGAGACCGGAGATGATGAAGAGCTTCTAAGTCACATACGGCCAAACCAAAATTAAAACTCATGTTCCCTGAAAACTAATGGAGACATTCATTCATCTATCAGTACATTGACCGGAATGAAGTCCAAAAGTGAAAATGATAATTCCCTCAATAATCTCTTAGATCACCATCACAGAAAATTTATTTCCAGCACTTGCACGAGAAGCTCTAACAAGCCTGCACTGTAATAACACTGTTGTCTTCTGCAGATAAAGATTTTTCCTGCAGTATGAGACATAAGTCTTCAAAAATCACAGTCCAAGATCTCACTCAAATCCTCCACCTTTGCGGCCTGTCAAGAAATCACATTAACTTTGAGGGTCATAGACAATGGAAGATATACTTCAATTATTAGAGAAGACTTTTGATAAGCACCCTTTATTTTCTGCAATAACAATTAAACAAGTCAGAATAATTTAGTTAAATTTAGGGTAGCATGAATAAGGAGTATAAAAATACTATAAAAATATTATTAGGAGCACTAATGATGCCTAAAATATTTTAAGACATGCTCATGTCTATTTAGAGCTTCCTTATACTCACTTTTCAAATACAGCCTAAACAGAAAGAAGGAAAGATTAAGCTTTATACGTTTATGGCTGACATACATCTGAACACAGTTTCTAGCCAAAAATCAAAAGTAGAGCTTTTATTTCATAACTTTCGTGCACTTTGGGTGGTTACATATTTCTTGGCAAGTAAGAAGGTAAAAATATAGATTTCCTCTATATTGGATTATGTTTTTTCTACCAGCTAATGACATAAATTGTTAACATTTATTCAAGGTTAATTTTTCATTTTCCGTGTATTCTGAAAAATATAAAATATCTGTTCAATTCTGCTAGTCTCCCACCAAAAGACAAGTTTCATAAAGAAAAAAAATGTGTTTGCCTTTTAAAATTTAATAGTAGGGCCACCGCCTGCAGTGTTGGCATCCTATATGGGTGCCGGTTGGAGACCCTGCTGTACCACTTCAGCTACAGCTCTCTGCTACGGCTTGGGAAAGCAGTAGAAGATGGCCAAAGTGTTTGGACCCCTGCACCCGCACAGGGGACCTGGAAGAAGTCTCCTAGCTCCTGGCTTTGGATCGGCCCAGTTCCACCAATTGGGGCCACTTGGGGAGTGAGCCAGTGGATGGAAAATCTCTCTCTCTCTCTCTCTCTGCCTCTGCTTCTCTGTAACTCTGCCTTTAAAAAAGATAAATAACTTTTAAAAATTTTAATGCTGGGGCTGGTGCTGTGGCACAGCGGGTAAAGCCACTTCCTACAGTGCCAGCAGCACATAGGAGCGCTGGTTTGAGTCCCAGCTGCTCCACTTCCAATCCAGCTCTCTGCTAATGTGCCTGGAAGACGGAAGATGGCCCAAATCTTTGGGCCCCTGCACCCTCGTGGGAGACCCAAAAAAGCTCCTAGCTCTTGGCTTCTGATCGGCTCAGCTCCAGCCATTGCATCCATCTGGGGAGTGAACCATTGTATAGAAGACTACTTTCTCTCTAGACCTCTCTCTCTGCCTCTGCCTCTCTCTAACTCTGCCTTGAAAATAAAATAAATAAATCTTTTCTTAAAAAAATTAATGCTGTATCACTAATGCCTAGGACACCACAAAGGATCACTAGTATATAATATTAATAAATGTTGAATGAATGAATGAATAATAAAAAACAGGAGGGCTAACTATGTGTAAGTCACATGATATTATTCCTCTGTATAAGTCACATTATGCTGTTCCAATGTGTAAGTCACATTATATTTTCCCAATAGCTATGCCTTTGAGTTGATGATTTTCATAACATATAAAATAACTGCCAAAGTGTTTGGCTGTTGCACATGTAGCAGAAAGAACTCCAGTCTAATTCATTACTGTCAAAATGAGGAAATATGGGCAGGCTTTTATTTAAAAATGCCAGTTAAGAAGGCTGCATCCCACAACTGAGTACCAGCATTTGACACCCAGATTTGTTATTGAGTCCAGCTTCCTACTAAGATAGACCCTGGGAGGCATCAGTGATGAGTCAAGTAATTAGGCTTCTGTACCCATGAGAGAGACCTAGATTGTGTTCTTGGCTCCTGGCTTCAGCTTAGATTTAGTTCTGGCCAACATCAACATTTCAGGAATGAACAAGCAGATGAGAGATATCTCTCGGTGTCTGTCTCATTCTTTCTTTCAAATGCATACATGATTTTTTTTTTAATGTGAAAATAAATCTGAAGGAATGGAGTTTGTTTTTTTGTTTTTTTTTTTTTTGTTTGTTTGTTTGTTTGTTTGTCAGAGTTAGACAATGAGAGAGAGAGAGACAGAGAGAAAGGTCTTCCTTCCGTTGGTTCACCCCTCAAACGGCCGCTACGGCCAGCACTGCGCTGATCCGAAGCCAGGAGCCAGGTGCTTCCTCCTGGTCTCCCATGCAGGTGCAGGGCCCAAGCACCTGGGCCATCCTCCACTGCCTTCCCAGGCCACAGCAGAGAGCTGGACTGGAAGAGGAGCAATGCGACAGTATCCGGTGCCCCAACCGGGACTAGAACCAGGAGTACCAGTGCCAGCAGGTGGAGGATTAGCCTAGTGAGCCTGAAGGAATGGAGTGTTAAAGTCTACTTTTTAATTCAATAAACAAAAGTACAAACAGTTAATAGTTTGTTGAGATTAATTCCCAATCTTTGTTATTTGCACCAAAGAGCTGGTCAAAGTGGCTCCAATGCTTACACTGAACACAGGCTGTCTTCCAGGCAGTTCCTTAAGTAAATACCTTAGTCACTTCCTCTCATCCATAGCTCAGAGTGAAAAAACCCTTGATTTGTCAGGCTTTCTACAACTTGCTTGCTCCTATTTCAACCTTACTTCCTTCTTTTCAAAATTCCTTTGCAAACATGCTGATCCATAATCCCATAGACAGCCCTCAGGAAGTCATCCTCATAAGCATTTAGCATTTAGTTATTTAGTCATTACTGATCCACTGATGTCTCTCAAACTGCAAATTTCTCTTAGCGACATCATTTCTCCTTCCACTTCAGGACTATTTTAATTTTACCTAAGTTTTATGTGGTAAACATTCTAGGGATAAAGGACTAAAAACATGTGTGTACATTTCCCATGGTGACACTTGTCCTAGAGGAAGTCTTGATACAATATTAAAACGCATCAATACTCAACAATTTCATTACTAAAAGCTCGACAGAATGAAATTCATTTAAGTAAAACACAGCATAGCTAGAAATCCAAAAATTTCATATCATAATGCTTCCATCACAAACTTCCAGTTTCCCCATAAAAATGTAAAGCTATTTTACAAAACATAAAAGGTACCTTGCTAATTACATTCTCTGTCAACCAGGAAAATGGTAACATAAATTGAAAATATAAAGCTCCTTTGGATTATGTATCATAGTTCAAAATAACTATTTCTTTTCTGTGCCTACTATGCAGAAATATAGCTGTAATTGTGTCATTTTTCTAAAACAAATATTGATATTACAGACTTTCATTTTGCATTCATGGTTTATCATCCAAATATATTTCAATATAATTGCCCTTATCTCTATAAACCTCCCTGATTGGTGTAATCAAATCTACCAATATTTATGGTGCAAGTCCTCTAAACTCCATAAGTACTATTTCTGGAATTAATGATGGAAACAAATAACTAACACACAAGGTTATCATCATGCTTTATATAAATATCATGCAGTAAGTTCACCAAAAAATGTCACAAATATATTCTGTACACAATAATTTAGGAGTTGTTTTTTTTTTTTTTTAAGCAACACAAAGAACACAGAGAACCCAAAGTAACAAGGGCAATATTTCCCTTTTAAAACTAACAGGAATACTGATGTTCCAGTTAATTTATTATTCACAAAAAATAAGTAAGTATAATGCAAAGGGAAAGAAAATTGGATTGGGTTGGAATGATGTCTTTCCACCATAGCTCCACTCAGCCACTAACAGCTAACATAATCCACTAATGCCACTAACATAATCTTAGGGCAATGACTTAACCCCCATGGGACTAGATTTTGTCTTTGCTAAATTCTCCTTGCAAAGCATGATGTTAAATCTTCAACTGGCTTATGTAATGTGAAATGAAATACAGAATTTGTCTACTGATAGTTAGACCTATTCCTTTTGATAAAGCAAATGATCTATGTTTAGTCAAGGTTGTTGTCATCCCACTATGTAAAGTCAAGGATATTTGATGCTCTTCAGTTTTCCTGATAGGAGAAATGTGTTTCAATTGAATTATGATACACTTGTGCAGCCCAATTCCTTCAAGACAGCAGCAGTCTGCTATTTGTCAGCTATGCCAATAAAAGTGATAAATGTTTCCAGTGATTAAGTTATTTGTCAATAATAGAAGAAGCAGTTTGAACTTGTAAATTTTGCACCTATAATTTCATGCTTGTCTAAAAATACATAATCTATATAAACATTCTAGTTAAACAGAGATAGTTGAGAAAAGCCAGGAGTGCATTTTCTAGTTTAAAGGTATTTATTTTGCCAGTGCCGCGGCTCACTAGGCTAATCCTCCGCCTAGCGGCGCCGGCACACTGGGTTCTAGTCCCGGTCGGGGCGCCAGATTCTGTCCCGGTTGCCCCTCTTCCAGGCCAGCTCTCTGCTGTGGCCTGGGAGTGCAGTGGAGGATGGCCCAAGTGCTTGGGCCCTGCACCCCATGGGAGACCAGGATAAGTACCTGGCTCCTGGCTTCGGATCAGCGCGGTGCGCCGGCCACGACGGCCATTGGAGGGTGAACCAATGGCAAAGGAAGACCTTTCTCTCTGTCTCTCTCTCTCACTGTCCACTCTGCCTGTCAAAAAAAAAAAAAGATATATATTTTATCTCAAACTTTTCACACCAGAGAAAACTCTCAGTAACTTACAATAATAATAATAATAATAATACCTGAAGCTCTCACTGCCCTTTGAGAAAGTTGCTCAAATATCACCTTAACATTTCCTTAAGATATTTCCTCATATCAGACATAAATGCCAACTTAGCATTTTTCATATACATATATGTAAACACATATGCATATACATATGCATGCATATAATTGCATATATACATTTTAAATATTCTAGAAACAGAATCAGTTAGCAATATTTAAAATATATTTAACATTTTATATTTTAAAAATTGGTAGCACTCCCAAGTAAATCATTTCAGAGAATGTGATGGTGGCTACTATGCTAAAGTAGGAATATACAGGCTGTAGTAGCTCTTGGGGGAAATATTCAGTGCTCTCTTCAGCTTTCATTGAAAAACTAAATAAACAAACCACAAGCAGCAGGGTAGTTTTCCCTCTGGAATAGCTGGTTATAGATGTATTAAGGAGTCTAACATATGCTATTAAATATGGATGCTGAATAATTCATATGTGCTATCAAAAGAGCCAAGCAACTGGGACTATTATCTACTCTACTAAACTTCTCATTTTGTTCTTTGTTGTCTTTTGCAATCAGGAGACTCACAGAATATCTGTTGTAAATGAAAATAAGGTTGACTGCAAAGTTACAAAAAATTAGAAAATCAAAGTCAGTGAATCAGCCAATGCTGACACATTTCCCAAAGCTTAAAAAAAAAAGAAATTCTATACAACAGTCTCACTGGCTGCCCGGTACCTTTCATTATCATCTGAGTTGACAAAAGTGAACTACTTTTCCATTTTTAAATAACCCTTTGGTTGAGGAGAAAAGTAAAGTGAACCAACAAAAACTGACACAGGGACATAGTAGAATAATTAGATATTTTTTCAGTTTTATAGACTTTTTCAAGGGAATTATAATTGACAGTGCACATTTAAAGGAAATGAATGGGCAAGAACAAGGTTCATAAAAGTGTATAGGTTGGAATAAACTCATAAGCTACAGAAGCAGTATTACTAAACTAGTAACCATACTGCAGGTGATCCAAAAGGAGTGGTAGTTACCTATTTAAAAATATAGTAGTAAAAAAATTTTTGTATAGATGACACAATATCCTGGTCACCATTCTCTGCCACAGTTAAAATTCTGGGACAGGTTTTAGAGAGTGAAACTCCCACTATAAGCCCTGTACCATTATAAGTCAAAGAAGAGACAAAATTTTAAATTTGTGACCACTGCTTTTGAAAGACACATTATAACTGCCGCATTGCATTTGTAAAGCTATTTTTACTTAAACATCTTTATATCACACAGCTAATATACAAAATTTTCACACTGTCAGCAAATAGTAGCTTACTAAAATTACAAAATACAAAATAACTCTTGATTTCACATTGCACAATATGTCAAATCTATATGAAAGTTGTGGATAGTAAAGGAATTGAGGATTTCAGAGTCCTGATTTCCCATCACCTCTCACTTCCATCAGATCCTAGGTCATACTGAGTCAACTACCCCAATAATCACTTCTTTTCCATTCTGACTCCCATGATTTTAACCTACATCTCCTATTTTTTTTAAAAAAAATTTATTTGAAACGAAGAGTTACAGAGAGGCAGAGACAGAGAAACAGAAATCTTCCATCTGTGGGTTCACTTACCCAAATGGCCACAACAGCCAGAGCTATATTGATCCAAAGCCAGGAGCTAGGAGCCTCCTCCAGGTCTCCCACGTAGGTGGAGGGGCCCAAGCACTAGGGCATCTTGTACTGCTTTCCCATGCCATAGTAGAGAGCTGGATCAGAAGTGGAGCAGCTGGGTCTTGAACCAGTGCCCATATGGGATGCCCCCACTGCAGGTGGCGGCTTTACCTGCTACGCCACAGCACTGGCCCCATATGTCCTAGTTTTTGTCTAGATTAATCTAATTGTCTCAATGTGTTTCCCTTGGTTTCTATGCCTCAAATCCAGCTGATCCCTCCTACTCCATACATACATCTCACATTTTCATTGCTTCCACAATGACTCCTAAAATACAAGTCTACGATTCTGATACTACTCTGTTGCTCAAAATTCTCCAAAAACCAAAACTTTTATGCTGTGATTCACAGAATTTAGCTTAAGTCAGTCACGAAACTTTTTCCTATCTCATTCCTGCCTATTTCTGTAGCCTCACTAACCTTCATTCCTGGCTTCATATACGTTCTTTTTCCTAGACCAACTGAATTACTTTATGCATCCTGATAACATGTGGCTGTGTCCCATCTCCAGTCCTTTGCTTACAGTGCTTCCTCTGCAAGAAAATGTTTTTCACTCATTGTCCCACTCAAAATAACACAGTTTTTAATGTCGAGCCTGTGTCACCTGCTCTGGGGAGCCTGAACTGCTCAGTTTATTGTGACTCTCCCTTGTTATACCCCATTTCACTCCAGGTAGCATATTCCTGTTAAGAGATGTCTCATTGACAATTCCTGGCTTGCCTGTTGATACAGTGGGTAAATTTACCGAGAAGAGAAAGCATGACTCATTTAACTATTTCAGTGCTGAGCATAGGCTTGATAACTATAGATATTCTATAAACGTTTGCTTCATGAATAAATCTGAAATGGTTTAAGTTAACTGAAAATAATAAAAATATTAGATTATGACTTCACTAGTATATATAAACATCAGCAACATATATCTCCTTTCATTCATAGATTCAATACAAAACCAAATACTTCTACATAATAAAACATATTCAAAATACTTCTGGGAGGGTTTGGGGGCACAAGCATTTGGCCTACAAGTTAAGGTGCCCACATCCCACGAAGGAGTGCCTGGGTTCAATTTCTGTCATGGGCTCCTGACCCCTATTTCTGGCAAATGCAGACCCTGGAAGGCAGCAGGTGGTGGCTCAAGTGGCTGAGTCCTTGTCATGCTTATATGAGATCTGAATTACATCCTTAGCTTCTGGATCTGTCCCCAGCTCACCCTCAGCCATTCCAGCGATTTGTAGAGTGAACTGACCGATGAGAGTGCTCACTTGCTCTCCGTCTGTCTCTCAAATACAGTTTTTTAAAACTTTTTTTAAAGATTTATTTTATTTATTTGAAAGAGTTACAGAGAGAGGTAGAGACAGAGAGAGGTCTTCCATCAGATGGTTCACTCCCCAGATGGCCACAATAGCTGCAGCTGTGCGGATCTGAAGCAGGAGCCAGGAGTTTCTTCCAGGTCTCCCACGTGGGTGCAAGGGCCCAAGGACTTGGGCCATCTTCCACTGCTTTCCCAGGCTGGATCGGAAGAGGAGCAGCTGGGACTAGAACCGGCGCCCATATGGGATGCTGGCGCTTCAGGCGGGGTGTTAACTCGCTGCGCCACAGCGCCGGCCCCAGTTTTTTAAAACTATAACACTACTTCTTTGGTGTATTATCTGTAAGTTTAAGAAATGATGTTGTGTTTGCCAGAACATATTATGCATTCAATAATCAAAATCATTCGCATTATGTTTCAACTGGTAGAGATAAGCACAAACGAACTGAATAAAGAAATATTTTAAGTAATATAAGAAAGTATAACTTTATAAATATCTTATAAGTAATGTATTCTTTTTTTTTTTTTTTTTTTTTTGGACAGGCAGAGTTAGACAGTGAGAGAGAGAGAAAGGTCTTCCTTCCGTTGGTTCACCCCTCAAATGGCAGCTATGGCTGGCGCTGCGCCGATCCGAAGCCAGGAGCCAGGGGCTTCCTCCTGGTCTCCCATGCAGGTGCAGGGCCCAAGGACTTGGGCCATCTCCACTGCCCTCCCGGGCCACAGCAGAGAGCTGGACTGGAAGAGGAGCAACCCAGACAGAATCCAGCGCCTTGACCGGGACTAGAACCCGGTGTGCCAGCGCCACAGGCAGAGAATTAGCCGAGTGAGCCGCAGCGCTGGCCGGTAATGTATTCTTAATACAGTTTTACCAATAGCTAGATCATTATCTCTATGTCTCCAGAGATACCCTCCAGGCTTCCACACATGTATCACTAATGACAACAACACGTGAAAGTTACTTTTGTCTTTGGTTAGAGCACACTGGCTGAAGCAGAATAGCCTTCAGCATTGATTGCAAAAATCAAAAAGCAGCCTGTATACACCCTTTACAACAAAACAAAAAAATCAAGGTTTCAAAATTATGCTATTAGCTTCTAACCCCAACTAAAGAGAGTCCCTGAAATGGCCAAAACAATATACTTCCTCAGTTACATTAAAGAAAATCAATGTCACTGTGTCACGGAGGATGTTTTTTAACTATATAAACTTTAGAGTAAGATCAATCAGGAGCAGAGGTATTTTGACACCAAAATTATCCTTGAGTTTACAGATGAACTTTTCACCAGATTTCTAAAGAATGTTTTCATTTCATGCTGGTCTAACCTGTTTGTCAACACACTATTCATGACCTCTTTTTCTCCATAATTACTCAGGCTCAGATTCTTTACTGCTTCCATTTCTCAATAATTGATTCCACAATTACGTACCAATATCCACCAATTGCAGAACATATCTTTTTTTTAAGTAAGGTAATATTTCTGAGACTAATGAAAAAGACTGAAGAAAAGACAAAAGTAAGGACCACTGTTCCAGTCACTTTTCATTTATCCCAGTTCTTTAAACATCTAATATGATCTTGAGTTGACAATCTACAAAGGAAAATCTTGGTAATAAAGTTTTCTTAAAAAATGCTACATTGGGGCCAGCATTGTGGGTCAGTAGGTTAAGCTGCTGCCTAAGCCACAAGCATCCCATATGCATACTGGTTTGAGCCCGAACTGATCCACTTCAGTTCCAACTCTCTGCTAATTTGCCTGCGAAAGCAGCAGAATAAGGCCCTGGTGTTTGGGTTCTTACATCCACCTGCTCCTGGTTGGAGTTCCAGGCTCCTGGCTTCAGCAAGGACCAGCCCTGGCTGTTGCAGGAATTTGGGGAGTGAACTAGCAGATGGAAGAACTCTATTTCTCACTCTCAGTCTTTCCCTCTCTCTGTAACTCTGTCTTTCAAATAAATAAATTATTCCTTTATAAAAAAAAATGTAATCTTAACACCTATCACAAAGATTTCCATTAGGAAGAAATTTGGGGAAAATGTTTACCAACCTACAGAAAGCAACAAAGCAACAGTGAGATTTTCTAGGAAGTAGAAAATTTTCTAGGAAGTACAAAGACAAAATTTCTTTTTTTCGGTAGGAAAATTAGTTGCTTTTTCTTCCTGGCAAGAAAAAAAGATCACATTAGCCACGATGATAAGAGAAGAGGAAAAAAAGGACCCAGTGGAATGCTGACAACTTGGAGCCAACTGATAGCCTGACAGATATTTCATTTAGGTAGAGTAAGTTTCAATTGATTTTTGTAACCTTACTCCTTTTACTCTCCTAAATCCATCAGTTGTGCTTATTGTTCATGTGAATAACTGAAAATAAATGTTGTTTTGTGGGTATTAAACAGACTTGGTTTCTCTTTTGAGCTGATGTGCTGCATAACAGAAACCTCTCCAGAATAAGCAGAAATGCCTTAAGAGAATGACCTTGAGAACATAACCATTGTTCCACTGTCAACATGCCTTTGGAAATTTGCAGAAATCTTGGGGAGGGGATGAACTTGCATGAAGCATGGCAGGGAAGGCTGAAGCCAATGTTATTTGCATTTTCTGCTGATCTTTGAATTCTTTCATAGCTTTATGAGAATTGCCAAATCCTACCCTCTTCTCTCTCGAATATAGCATTGTTTTTGTCTCTCAAAATTGGAATATTTTCAGATAAAAAACTTCAGAAGAGTTAATTAAGTGTATTACACAAATAAAGTAATCCAAAGGACTGAGAAATTCTGAAAATGGTAAATGTTTGTGTTTTGTTCATCAAAGAGAAGCATTTTTCAGATAAAGATGAAAGAGACCTCTAAGTTCTGACATTTAATCATGTACATGAATCACCAATAACAAAACCTACTTTGTAAAATATGTAACACATATACTCATGTTAACAGCTTATTCACTCTAATAAGCAAGTTAAAGCTAGTTAATTGAAAGAAAAAATATATTGAAATTAAAAATAACCTTTTCATCAGTGAAAACTCTTAGAAAACTCAAAAATATAAACATTATTTTTTAAACTAACTTTTAAAATCAATTCATTGTTTGTGTAGACCTCAAGTCAAAGTTTTGGTCTCATGATCAGTATGCAAACCTCCATACAAATAAGCAGAGTAATATAGCTACGATGATAAATTATTGGGCTTGGTTCTCAACCATACCAAAGTCATATTAACCTTAAAATATAAGAAAAAATTTCTCCCTTACTGAGAAGGGAATACTTATTCAATGTAATTACCCAACAAATATTGCTTACAGCAACTTTGAAACAGATATTCTTATGATCATTGATAATAAAGTTAGAATAAATGGTAGAGATTGCCAAGAAGTAAAGGTTACAGAGAAAAATAGGCCAAAGAAATGAGATTAGTGATTATAGTAATAGGAATAAGAACTTGGACATGTCTAGACATTTCCTCTCTAATTTGTAGAACTGTGTCAGACCAAGTTTTTAAAACCAAAATAAAGACAAATTATCAATTTTCTGGTTCATGATTAAACATTCTTTTTGTTGTTCATCTATCCATTGTGCCTTGTTTTATCCTCAACTAATAAAAATGTCTAGTGATTTTCTATCTATGATCAGTTTGATAATTCATAAAATGCCAATATATATGTGAAAAATAAGGGTCCATTGATACAAATAGCATATAAAAGGCTAAACAAATAAAGCTGATGGAACTAAGCAAAATGACTATTATATTCATTAATATTAGACACAGTCTTCAATTTTCACATTACTTTTTAAAACAGATAATACAAATGTACAAATGAAATATAGGCTAGTACCTTTGCATATGATGTTGACTTTTTTCCTTTACAATGCAACTTCTTAAACAAAATTGACATCTGGAATTATCTACAATAATTTAAAATCATTTTAATTGCTCATCCAGACATTATTAATTGTGATTTTTTTATAGAACACAGTAAATATTCACTATAATTCATAGGATTCAAAGATGTAATACAAAGTGTTAAATATTTTAGTTATCTTCAAAATACTGAAATTCTGTTGATAGAAACAGGTTTTTGAAAAGCTTAATAACTATTAAGAGCTAAAAAAACCCACTCATATAAAAATTTGAATTTAAACATTGTACACATTAACTTTTCCTATCAATGAGCTCATTAATCACAGAGTAATATTAAAATTGTACTTCTATTTAAAGATGTACTGTTAGTAAAGATAGTTTACACATTTCCCCACAATCCATAAGCTTCATTGAGAAATAAATTTTGAAGCCAGATGTAGAAGTCCCACTGTTTCTACCAGCTTCATTTATATGTATGATTTAACTAGAATTATTGAAAGGAGATGATTGCAGCCATGTTACAATAGGTAAACCTAGATCCCTAGTGAAAATTTCATATTTGCTTTGTAAAGATAAAGAGTCTAAAACGGGAGAGGGTGGGGGGGAAGGTGGGTATAGTGGGAAGAATTATTATGTTCCTAATATTGTATTTATGAAATATATACAAACAAAAAATATAGAGTCTAATAAAGTGTCATGTTGATGAAAAAAAAAGATAGCTTATAGTCCATAAATTACCTAAACCTTTTAACAGAGTTCAAAGATGGTCACTCTGCCATCTCAAACTTCAAGCAATGACTCCACATAAAGTTTACATTTGATTTTAAAGAACATTCATACTTTTAAAAGCTACCTGTAGTGTTGTTTCCAGAAATGGAAAGCAGGATACAGATATATTACACAGATGTTATAATGCAATTGATAATATAAAATGTAAATTATGATCTAAACTGATGAAGAGGGGAATCAATTAGTGCTTAATCCATTTGAAATTCTTTCTAAAAGTCCCTAAGATTGAAACACACTTCCTCCTGCTGCTCATTTGGTATTGGCATTTCTATGTGACAGATGGTGACCTTATCCTTGTGCTTCAGCTAAAAAGATTTTTATTAAGGCTAAATAAGTGTGAACTGCGCTCATTTCTTGCAGCAAGTAGATACGAACAAACTGCTAGAATGAGTGTAAGTGCTCTGCCTCACCATATGGTTAAGATCCTTTTCTTGCCAATAGAATGGACTGAAAAGGAGTCAATAAGCTTGAATCCTGCCCTTAGTCGCATAGTTCATCATTAGCCAGCCAATCAAAGGACAGCTACAAAAGAAAAGAGCTCATAATGGATGAGAAACATAATTTGATGAACTGCTTGGTGGGCTAAGCTCTGAAGATGGGCCAGTGGAGTCAATTCTAAAATATGGAACATTTGTCTTTCAGTGGCCCTCACTATTCTTGGGATGCCTTTACCTTTTTCTTTCCCACAATACCAACCTATTTTCCCATCTTCCTCTACTAGAAGCTTTTGGTGGGTGATAGATATACTTAATTATTACTCTGAGCCAACTACCTTAAACTATCCCCTAAAATATGTATGCCATAATCTTGAATTATCTCTTGGACTTAAGGACTATATGTCCCCCTTTAAAAGGCCATATTGCTTCAATGACAAGCAGTTTTAGATTATATTATAAGATTTCTCCCACACAATGTCGCTCCCCCTCTTCATGGAGGAACGACACAGGACCCTGCGCTGTTCTTCTGTCTGCTCGGCCCTCCCCGGGTTTGCTGCTGGTTCTTCCCGGGTTGGCTGCTGGTCCTTCCACCTCCGTGGAAGGGCGGTTCCCCCTGCCACATTCCCCACTTCCGCGGGGGAGCGGCACACCGCCGGCCGGCTCTCTCGGGGGCTGCACAGGTGTTCCCCTTAGATGTTCCTCTTAGATGTTCCTGGTGCATGCCGTCTCTCTCCTCCTTTATAATCCTCCTCTGCCAATCCCAACTCGGCTGCCCACACGCCGAGTACGCTGCTCTCCTCCAATCAGGAGCAAGTCCTACAGTTTATTGGCTGAACTGGAGGCAGCTGTGTAGAAGCTGTTTTCTTCTCTCCCAGTGCCATATTGTGGGAGAGCAGATGCATAGAATAAGTCTTAATTCCAGTAACTTAGTCTAGTCCGAGTTGCTCCCCACACACAAAAACATAAAGTGAAAAATACTGTTTGAGTACTAGTTATAGCATTAAATCTCAATGTACAGCACACTAAGGACAAAGATCCTACATGAGGAGTAAGTACACAGTGACTCCTGTTGTTGACTTAACAAATTGACACTCCTGTTTATGGCATCAGTAATCACCCTAGGCTCTTGTCATGAGTTGCCAAGGCTATGGAAGCCCCCTGAGTTCACTGACTCTGATCATATTTAGACAAGGCCATGGTCAAAGTGGAAGTTCTCTCTTCCCTTCAGAGAAAGGTACCTCCTTCTTTGATGACCCATTCTTTCCACTGGGATCTCACTGGCAGAGATCTTTCATTTAGGTCCCCCCCCCCCCCAGAGTGTCTTGGCTTTCCATGCCTGAAATACTCTCATGGGCATTTCAGCCGGATCCGCATGCCTTAAGGGCTGATTATGAGGCCATTCATAGAGGCTGGTTTGACATCTCTTGGTTTGTATATGGAATGAGCTAAATAGTACATACTTGTCATCTGACTATCTCAGTGGTTAACCAGGTGTAGCAGAATATGATTTTTAACAGATCATCAAAATGAAATTTGTGGGGAGCAACTCGGACTATACTGTTACTGAAGTTAAGACTTATTCTATACATCTGCTCTCCCACAATATGGCACTGGGAGAGGAGCAAATAGCTTCTACCCAGCTGCCTCTCACCAACTTGACAAGCTGCAGGACCTGCTCCTGATTGGAGGAGAGCAGCGTGCTCAGCGTGTGGGTAGCAGAGTTGGGATTGGTGGAAGAGGACTATAAAGGAGGAGAGAGACAACATGCACCAGGAACATCTAAGAGGAACACCTGAGCAGCCCCCGAGAGAGCCGGCCGGCGGTGTGCCACTCCCCCGCGGAAGTGGGGAAAGTGGCAGGGGGGCCCGCCCCTCCACGGAGGTGGAGGGACAGCAGCCAACCCGGGAAGAACTAGCAGCAAACCCGGGGAGGGCCGAGCAGACAAAAGAACAGCGCAGGGTCCTGTGTCGTTCCTCCATGAAGAGGGGGAGCGACAAAATTAAAAAATTTAAACATTCTTATAGGAGAGGTTTAAGAGCTATCATCATAAACTTTCACCCTGCCTTTCCCTATAAAAATAAAATTACCATGCAGATACCATTCACTGAACACTTTCCATGTGCCATGATCTTTATATGTGTTATCTCCTAACAATTCTATAAATTAGATATTACAATCATTCACATTTTATGGATGTAAAAACTAAGATCACACAGTGAGGATGGAAACCAAATATTAACGGACTTCAGAGTCTTTTCCTTTAATTACCATACTCGTACTCAGTTGTCCAGTTGATAGGATCCTAGCAGTTAATTGTTTTAAACAGCATGGTTTTTTTCTTAGATTTATTTGTATTTGTATACTTATTGTTCTCTCCAAATGAACATAAATATAAAAGAAAATAACAGAAGATTGGTGCAAATAAAAAGAAAGGAACAAATAATACTTTAGTAGTTGGACATTCCATATGGAAGATGGAGGAAGACACTATAACTCCATTCTCAGCTACTTTTCTCTAACAATTCAATCTGATCACATTCGAAAGCATACAATAGTTTAATCCTTAAGAGTTATGTTCTACGATCAATCATATGATATTTCTGGGTTAGAAGCACACTTGCTGAATGAAGGAAAAGATGGCATAACCATCTTAATTAATAAGTTTCAATGTATCACAACAAAAATGAAAATGTTTCCATTTTGACGTGCCTGTATCAATTTTTATCCTTCTTAAAAACCTTCCTGATTAAGTAGACTGGATGTGATATTTCCCTGACTCTTTTTATATATTCCCTTTGCATCTAGAATTATCCTTCATATGCTCCTCAGCCATTCAATTTCTCTTTTATTCTCAATCTATAGAAATCATAATGGACAAAATTTATCCCATTTGAGTAGGAATTAATGATTTTCATTCTCATATATCTTCTTCTTACATTCCACAAATCCAAAAAACTGCTACCTTTTTTAGATTTAAATTCCAAAGCTGTATGACACAACATATAAACATAGTGTTACTGAATGCTTTATGTGATTCTTTCCTCCTTTTTGCTTATGGAAAGAAAAGAGGAGTTTGCAGTGTACACTGAACTCTTCAAAAAGGACAACACAGAGTCTAACAGAAACAAGACAAATTAAAAACAGAAATGGAAGTTTGCATAAAGAGATATTAAAGTGATGAAATAGCTCACCATAATGTACACATTTCTTTTTTTTTAACTTTTATTTAATGAATATAAATTTCCAAAGTACAGCTTATGGATTACAATGGCTTCCCCCCATAACGTCCCTCCCACCTGCAACCCTCCCCTTTCCCACTCCCTCTCCCCTTCCATTCACATCAAGATTCATTTTCGATTCTCTTTATATACAGAAGATCAGTTTAGCATACATTAAGTAAAGATTTCAACAGTTTGCTCCCACACAAACATAAAGTGAAAAATAATAGATGATTTTTTAAATGATGATGAAATCAGATCAGACTTATTGTCATGTTTAATCCCAGCGAGAGTCAAGTTGGGAATTGCTAATTTCTTTTTTTTTTTTTTAACAGAAGATCAGTTTAGTATACATTAAGTAAAGATTTCAACAGTTTGCACACCCATGGAAACACAAAGTGAAATATACTGTTTGAGTACTCGTTATAGCATTAAGTCTCAATGTACAGCACATTAAGGACAGAGATCCTACATGAGTAGTAAGTGCACAGTGACTCCTGTTGTTGACTTTACAAAGTGACACTCCTGTTTATGGCATCAGTAATCACCCCAAGCACCAGTCATGAGTTTCCAAGGCTATGGAAGCCCCTTGAGTTCTCCGACTCTTATCTTGTTTAGACAAGGTCATAGTCAAAGTGGAGGTTCTCTCCTCCCTTCAGAGAAAGGTACCTCCTTCTTTGAAGACCTGTTCTTTCCACTGGGATCTCACTCACAGAGATCTTTCATTTAAGTTTTTTTTTTTTTTTTTTTTTTGCCAGAGTGTCTTGGCTTTCCATGCCTGAAATACTCTCATGGGCTTTTCAGCCAGATCGGAATGCCTTTAGGGCTGATTCTGAGGCCAGAGTGCTGTTTAGGACATCCGCCATTCTATGAGTCTGCTGAGTATCTCGCTTCCCATGTTGGATCACTCTCCCCTTTATTTATTCTATCGGTTAGTATTAGCAGGTACTAGACTTGTTTATGTGCTCCCTTTGACTCTTAGTAATGCACGCATTTCTTAAATTTGATCCAACTTTTAAAGTGATTGAAATATACAGTCTGCTATATAATATTTGTCTTTACCTAACTGGTTCCTTTTTAACTACATTCTCTACAACACATTTCACATACAACCTTAGTGAATCATTTTTTACATCGTTTAGATGGACTATGACACATATGATATTTGTGATGTTAAAGAAATAAATTATATGATATACTTGCTCACCAAGAAGACTTTTCTAAATTCTCCAGACACAGGAGGATGATAGAATTCTAGTCAATGAAGAAAAGCCTCAGATCTCTAGGGCACAATACACCTTTCTAAATGTGTGTCAGTTTTTAACACATATTAGCCTCTAGGTATGTTATCAGTCATCAGAGAGGGAGATAAGAGTTTCTTTCAGGAATTCTTCTTCTAAGGCTGTTAAGAGAAGTCTCCTATAATTGATCTACACAAGAGTTACATCTTCTGGTTATCAAGGAAGCACAAATGATTCATGTAATGAAGCACTCAAACGTTTGCTTTGTGTGGGACTGTGGGAAGAAAAAAAATTCTGTCAGCTGCAATCAAAGAAAAGGAATCATCAATATAAAGACTTTGATTTTAGGTTTTCTACAAGTTTGTAACTTTAGATATTGTGATAAACAGCATTATGCAAACTTTTTTAAAAAAGTCTATTGTATATAATCAAATCACTACATTACTTATGAAAGTTATCTAATATCTAATTTGCACATTATGTTTCAGGAAGAAAACTAAAGTAAAGAAAACCTGCCACACTGTCATTTCTCTCCTGTGGAGCCTTTAATTTATTTCACAGACTCAGAAATAACAGTGATATAAGTAACAGCTTAGTGAAAATAGGGTCTTGGAAAAGGATCATCATAGAAATAATATTTTTAGAGGCAAAAATTTCTTTATTGTATATTACCAGAAAACTCTGCAGCAAAAATGCAAAGTACAATATCCAAGCCTGAATTTCTCATAATAAGTCAAATATTTTAATTTGCCAGGCAAATCTTCAGGAAATTACATTAAAAATAAATCATAACAATATCAAGTAAGAAATCTGTATAAAACTGTTTCCCCATAGTCTAACCATCTTGGCCCTCCTCAAACAAGCATGTTCTGTGATTTTCTGTACAGCTTAAGAAATAAATTCCTCCCCATTTTAAATCTTTGGTTGTAAATAATTAGCGCATTTTCTAATTGTAAATAAATTTTAAATATCTATCACAAGGTTTATTATTATTATTTGTTCAGTCAATTGGATAACTTTAAATGGGCAGAAAAAACATCTGATTTACTACCAAATGATCAAAGTTTTTTCTTTCTTTTGTTTGTTTGTTTTGTAGGCACAGGTAGCTTTGGCCCATCAGAGAAGAGTTTTGCTGCTGCTTCTCTGTCCTCTTGCCCCAAATCCACTCTAGGAGCATCTTCTCTGAAGGCACGCACACAGAACGCACTGGTAGATCAGTGTGAGGGAAGAGAAGTTATGAAAAAACCTAGACAATTAGCCATGTAGTTCCTAAGTTTAACCATACAAGAATAATTGTGAGAGTATGTGCTATCCAATATTTCTAAAAGACATTAGAGGAGACTACTTCACAATATGTAAAACAAAGTGTGAGAAAAAAAATCTGCTGCTCCTTTTTGGGGCCTCCCATTTAGTGGTCAATCACCACATCTGTTCCCCAAAGCTACGAATTAAATGCTTTTCTTTGTGACAGAGCAGATAAATAAAATGTGTTACAAACCTAAGGCCCTCTAATATGATGAAAATATAGGCAAAACAACACCCAAAACTCATAGTAGAACCAATTGATTCAATTACCTGGTTCTAGAACAAAAATACAAATTATTTGAAAGATGGGGAGTACAATCTATTAGAATTAGTATCGTCTATCAGAATTAGTTATTTTTAGAATTTTAAAGTTTTTAATTCAATTCCAAATTGTTGCTTGATGGAATAAAATATTTGCTTCATAAAACACAATGTTAGATCAAATAAAGCACAAGCCACTCGCATTGTTAATTAAGTTCAACAGCATGCTTCTACATGACTGCTATTATGCAGTTCAATAACAAAGAAAGACATTCTGATTAAGAAATCCATGCGGTGCAGAGGAAAAAAAAAAACACAAAGAAATATTTGTCCCCAAAAATCTTTAAAGTCCTAACATTTTTATAAGTGATTTCTTTAAAGATTTGCTTACTTATTTATCTATTTCTTTGAAAGAGTGACACAGAGAGGGAGAGAGACAGAGAATCTGACATCCAAAGGGTCACTTCCTTTTTTAAATTAATTAATTAATTTTTGATTTGTATGTACCTCATATATACATCATTACGTACACAGTAATTCTTCCCACCCTACCCATCCTCCCACCCATCCTCTCCTTATTCCTGCTTCCTCTCCTGTTTTATCCGAGAAAGAAAAAGAAAAAGAAAAAGAAAGAATGAATGGAGTAAGGAAAACTAAGAGAAATGTTCCTCAACAGTCTATACAAGGGCTGATCTATGTTATTTCTTCTTGAAGGTGATTTCACATTTTTAAATGACTTCAATAGCCAGGGCTGGGCTATACAGAAGCCAAGAGTCAGGAACTCCATCCTGGTCTCCAACATGAGTTGCAGGGACCCAACTACTCAGGCCATCATCCACTGCATTCCCAGGCACATTAGCAGGATAGCGGGACACCAGGGGTACAAGCTGCAGCTTAACCTGTTGTGCCATCATGTAGAATCCCCCACACTAACGTTATTAAAAGAAGCAATGAATAAATGAGACTTCAAAGCTGAAATAAATTAATCAATCCACCTTTCTGAAGTAATATATCAGATTCTGCAGTAAATACAAGGAGCTTAAAAAAAAGACACTGGTATTCATTGTTTTTCTGTCTGATACTCAAAATGTATATGTATGTGTATGTGTGTGTGAATTGTAAGAAATCATACCAAAATAAAAGAATTTCCCTGAAATGTACTGAATAAACAGAAAAAAATATATTCAACTAGGAACAGTCTTGATTTTAGTTACTGAAACTCTTTTTCTTCCCTCCTCAAATCTATTCTGAAGGTTCTATTAGACTTAAAAGTTGAAAATGAATATGATTTGTTCTTTCCAAATCCTGAATATATAACATTTCTTATTCCAAAATGAATATCAGCCTTCAAAATTAGCAATCAAAGAACTTTGAAAGCGGACAGTGCAACAAGCTGCATAATGATTTTAAATCACTAGACGGAAGAGCTGCCAATCAGCTAATTGTAATTATGTATTGTGCCTGCTCAAAGAGAACCTGAAATGCAAATTGTTTCTTATTCACACACTTAAACATAAATTTGGTCTGCACAAACTTCATGAATTTTGAATAGTCTTTAGGCTATATATTATATCTCTCAAGCCATGGGTGGCTATCCTTATTATTATTATGAGAGAAAAAAACATTATATTTCTGTAAACACATTTTAAGTATATTTATTTTAAATGCATATATTCAGTATGGAAATCTATGATGTGCCTCTTAGAACTCCACACTGAATACTGAAGTCAAAATAAATAACCCTGGATATTTTCAAAAATACCAGAACAAAAGGTAATCTTCAATATCACTTTTTCTAAACAGTATTATATCTCTACAGGGAAAGCAAATTCAAACAAAAAATAAAGCACAAAGGAAAGAATGTCTCTGAAAAGATAATCTTTTTGGTACTAAAATTTCCAAGGGAAAGGTATCCCAAAAAAGAAACTTTACAGGAAATCCAGATACTGTCAATCACAAACATGTAAGCTAGAAATTTGTTTTTAAAGATAATCTAAGAAAAACATTTCTCAGAAAAGTTTTTGCTTGGTGACACAAAAATGCTCTATGTAACTAAATAACAACGGCAAAAATGCTTCACAATAACAGATCCAACACCCAAGTTCTCATGAGAGAAACAATATTTCAAATGTAAAACATTTTCTATTGAAGACAATTTCTGTATGGGCACCATGATTTACATGAGACATATAGTTCATCCTGAATGCTTAAAATCCTAACTCCTTTTCTATTCATGTATACACACAGTAAACTAATCTTTTTACTCATGAAAAGAACATATTAAAGGGAAGGAACTCTGTAAAACCATTACCATCTTGCAGGCACGTTTACTCTTTATTCACATATGCATGTTTAAAGGTTTAATAATTTTTAAGTCACCCAGTTAATGGGCAGGAAACTATTTCCAAGAAAAAATTTCTACATTTTTTATTTATTAATGTAACTAAATCAGATTTCATGTGTTTAATAGATATGATTCTAAGAATATAACAATACTCTCCTCCCTATCCCTTCCTTTTTTTCCTTTCTTTTTCTTTTAATTTTTTGCAATAACATACTTTCAATTTACTTTATAATCATAGGCTTTATGCTCCTATAAATAAAGAGTTCAACAAGTGAAAAGTAGAAAGATCTCTCTTCACAGGGATATAAACAAGCTTATAAACCATAATGAAATCACAAGATGTCATTTTCACTCATATCCAATCAGGTTTTTTCTTTTGTACTCTATATATTGGCTACCACAAATCAGAGAAAATATATGATAATTGTGTTTTTGAGTCTGCCAATAATTTTAATTTTAAAAAGGGAGATTTTGGGACAGACATTTGGCACATAGTTAAATTGCCACCCAGGATGCCTACTTTCATATGGGAGTGCTGGGTTCAAGTAAGGCTCTGCCCCTAATTCAAGCATCCTGCTACTGTGTTCCACGGGATGCAGCCTGATGGCTCAAGTTATTGAGTTCTCGCAGCCTGTGTGGCAGATGCAGATTCAAATTAAATTCTTGATGCCATGGGAGACCAAGATAAGTACCTGGCTCCTGCCATCGGATCAGTGCGGTGCGCCGGCCACGGTGCGCCAGCCGTGGCGGCCATTGGAGGGTGAACCAACGGCAAAGGAAGACCTTTCTCTCTGTCTCTCTCTCTCACTGTACACTCTGCCTGTCAAAAATAAAAAATTTATTAAAAAAAAAATTATTGATGCCGGGCTTTGTCCTGCCAGAACTGGGCTGTTGCATACATTTGTGTGGCTGAACCAGCAGATTGGACATCCCTCTGCATCTATCTGTCTGCCTGGCTGTCTCTGTCTCTCTGCCTTTCAAATAAATAAATAATTTTAGGTGCCGGCACTTGGTGCAGTAGGTTAATCCTCTGCCTGTGGCACCAGCATCCCATATGGGCAGCAGTTCTAGTCCCGGCTGCTTCTCTTCCAATCCAGCTCTCTGCTGTGGCTTGGGAAAGCAGTAGAAGATGGCCCAAGTGCTTGGGCCCCTACACCCGCATGGGAGACCGGGAAAAAGCTCAAAAAGCTCCTGGCTCCTGGCTTCAGATGGGTGCAGTTCTGGTCATTGCAACCATTTGGGGAGTGAACCAACAGAAGAGAGGTCTTTCTCTCTGTCTCTCCCTTTCACTGTCTGTAACTCTACCTCTCAAATAATAAATAAATCTTTAAGAAAATTAAAATAAATAATTTTAAAATGAGATGTCATGAACATAAATAAATGTATTTTAGTTTCATGTCAACTACAATTTTTCACATGTAAAGATGTTTCAATGACTCCAGTGTTTAGATGTAGGACATTTTTATCACTTACCTCTAAGTAGTTAGATGACAGTAATCCAAATAATTAACTCATACACAGGTAAAAGACTACTTTAATAGAGCTGCAAACATGTCATGGAATATCAGGTTACTGTGGGACATAGTAAAATCAGGTGACACTTCACAAACATTGAGCAAACACATTATGTTACTGACTTGATAGCATTTTCTTAAAAATTAAGATTAGTATAGTCAAATATCTAGTCATTATCAAGTTTCTCTATTATGTTTTGTAAAATGTTAGTTTGTTGGCCATCCAAATGTGGTCCACATGGTGAGTCATGGTGCTGTCTCTTGTTAAACTCTTAAGAATCTTTCTCATTTATTTTCTGTAATATACGTGTGAAGAAACTAGAGTATTTGTCCCAGCAAGTATCTTGCATTCTAGATTTTGCTGAATGCCTGTATCATTCAACACATTGCTGTAGTATTAGGCATAATATGAAAGAACAATTAAGACTTCAGTGTTGCAGATCAGGCTACTAAATCAAGTCAAAAAAAAAAAAAAAAGTAAAGGAATTGCCCAAAGTCATCTAGCAGTTTAGTCACTGAAAAAGCCTAGATTTGAACTCAAATTTCCTGAGACCAAGCCTAATACTCTTTCCAATGCATGTGCAAGTACAAAATGCTCGTTACACATTAAAAGGAGAAAGTGAACCAATGGAACTGACAAAACTACAGTTAGTACTGAACATAATGAGAAAAGCAGATTATCAAAGAATTCAGTTATTGTGTTCAACTTAATTATTAGTCCCCAAATTCATCCTAATACTTGTTATATCATGGTTGTACTATAGATAATGCAGTTAACTAAATGTTCACACAAGTGTAAATTATACAAAGGACAAAAATACAGAGATTTTGCTATTTTCTCTTGTAAAAATGTAGCAATTGGAGCACATCATGTTTAGTGAAATAAGTTGGACTCAGAAAGACAAATACCACATGTTCTCTCTTATATGTAGTAGTTAAGCTTTAAAAAACAAAAAGGAAGGAAGGAAGGGAGGGAGGGAGGGAGGGAGGAAGGAAGGAAGGAAGGAAGGAAGGAAGGAAGGAAGGAAGGAAGGAAGGAAGGAGTTGGTATTTCTGCAAATATAGTTTGTAAAACTTTGTTTTACACCTTTGTCAAAACAATTGTTAGAAATGTTATACTACTATAATTTCAATGATCTGTGATTACTTTAAAATTTACTGTATGAGTGAAATGGTCATTTTTTCATTCAATTGTTGTTTATAGCCATATTCCCACTAAACTAGGGTCTTTTGACTTTTTACTTGTTAAACTTGTTATTCAGTAAAGTATTAAGCCTTTTTACTGTAATGTAAATTTAAAATGTTATCTCAAGAATTAAAAAAAGACAAAAGGGAGAAGGAAAGAGGATGGGGGAGAGACAGGGGAGAAGAGAATATCAATATTTTCTTAGAATTGTATCTATGAATCACATTGAATCTGTTAAAAACTAATTAAAATTTAAAAATTGAAAAAAGGAACTTGGACTTTGTTAGGTTGTTTTTTTTCATAATCCCCTTGTATAGTCTAAGATCAGTGTGTTAGGAAACTGTGAACACACACTGAAGATGAAGGCTCACCAAGTCTGAGGATATGCATAATGATCCTCCTGCAAGGCCTGAACCCACCCTTCCAAGAAAGAATGTAACCCCCACCCTGGTACCCAGGGAAGAAAAGGAGAGGACTAGGGAGGAAGAGAATTTGCAAAATCAGCTTGGTGAGAGGGCTTCTGAGGAAAAAGAGAATTACCCTCCCAATTCCAAGTGTCTGCATATGTGTGGAATTGTTTCAAAAAGAATGGCACTAAATACTGAAGACTTCTTGGAGAAGAGACAGGCAGTTGCTCTTCCTTTGGACATCTGCTTAGGCTCCAGTATAACTGAACAAGAAAAGGAGAATTGGCTATAGTACTGAAGAGAAAGAGGCTCCAATAAAACAACTCATTCTCGCCAATTGTCATGGTAAAGACACAAGAAGATCCATTACCTCAACAGAAGGAGCCACTTTCATTTTGCTAGTATTCTACCCAACAGAGCTATCCACCATTAAGGAGACGCCAGAAATAAGGAACTGCTAAACAACTTGAGGCAGGGCTAATGTGGGATAGAAGTCAAGTTAAGCTAGATCTCCTTTGTCAAGAGACTGTCCAGCGGGAAGGCAAACAAAGCCTCTGATGAACTTGCAACTGCCATCACTAGCTACAGGGAGGGCATCAGCATCCAGGAAGTATCAGCAAGAGAATTACTGGCCACCAATAAAAAATCACAACAGCAGTGAGTTGAGTGGAAAGTGTTCATTCCTTTGCCTCTCACTCCTCTGAAAGCTGGAGAAGCAAAGACCTGAAGAGAAGGAAAGAATTGCTTTATGGAGACTATGCCCCCCAACACCTGTGCTGCTTCAGGAAATTATGTTCCTTGTCTCCCAGCCTTAAACTGGAGACTAACTGGAGAATCACAAGATGAAATGAAAATCAAATACGAGGGCTTTGCACTGTGGCGTAATGGGTTAAGCTGCCTCCTGCAATGCCAACAGCCCATGTGCACAGGGTTCAAGTCCCAGCTGTTCCACTTCTGATTGAGTTCCCTGCTAGTGTGCCTGTGAAAGCAGTGGTGGATGATCCAAGTCTTTGGGTCCGTGCACTCACCTTGGAGACCTGGAAAAAACTCCTGGCTCCTGGCATTGCCTGGTCCATCCCCAGTCTTTGGAACCACTGGGGAAGTGAACCAGCAGATGGAAGATCTCCCTCAATCTCTCTCTCTCTCTCTCTCTCTCTCGTTCTCTCTAATTCTGCCTATCAAATAAATAAAATAAATCTTTAAAGAAAAAGAAAATCAAATATGAAACTGGGCTGGCTTTTAGGAATTAAAGTAACTATAATGTTGTACAATCTTTTCAAGATTATTTCATGATTGGAAGGGAACACAACACAGCGTGGTTCAAACATTGGTTGGAAAAGAATACATTTAGAATTTTATATAGTATCATCTACTGAATCCAGAGATTAAATAAACACACCTCATAAATATCTAATCTATTACTGTATTGTTGAATATTTGTAAATAAGTAAGCATTAAATAACAAAGAAAATGTTTCTTTATCAGTGAAAACATAAATTCTATTTGGACAGCCTATTAACCTAAACAGAACCAGTGAATTAACAACCTCTAGAAAAACAGGAAAGAAGGAACAGTAGTATCTATTTTAAATAATTTTCTTTGAATAGCTTGGACCTTACATTAGGAAATATGACCATCTAAATTCTATCAAAAGATTTCTACTAACTCACATCCTGATGACTTCAACAAGAATTGGGGTTGTCCTGTGAGCTATTCACTCCTCACCCACTGTTGTCCTATCCACTGTTGTCCAACAAAAGGAATGCAAGCGGTATACACTGGACACATGAGGAATAGAAAGAAAAAGCTGAGCATGTAGGAAGAGAATGAGTTATTATAATAGGGAGGCTTATAAAATATGGTGACATTTTTCTCTCTCTTAATCAGATTTGAAAGAAGCCATTACCTAATTCTGCTTATTGGATTATTATAGTTCCAGGAAAAACTCTTTAATATTCTACCTGCATAAATTCTCTATCTTTTCCATAATATATTAAGTTATACCGGATCTAGCAAGGCCAGTTGTACAGGGAAACATCCTCTCTAGCACACAATTCTAAAGGGGAATAGTTTTTATAACCGTTTCAAAAGCAAAGTAAAAACCATTTATATCTCACAAATCATTTTTCCAGAACAACATTTTAATCTTTTTTTTTATTGATCTAAAATCTGCCTAGAATTTCCACTGGAATTTCCATGTATAGCGATAGAAACCTGGGCCATGCCAAAGCGAAAGCATGCTATAAAAAGAGAAGCAAGCTAACTGTAATTGAAACTTTGGTTTCTGTTTGATCTAGTCCCCCAGAATAGATAGACTCAAAAACTCAATGTTTTCATGTGAAGTTCAGCTTTATTTAAAAAATAAGAAGTCAAACTAAATTGATGGGAGAGATTATATATATATATACACACACACACACACACAAACACACACACACACACATGCACACACAAGGAAGGACTATGGCAGAAGCATATAATAGGTGCTTACATACGAAACACAATTTAGATTGCTTTTGACTATAGGGGGTTCCCTATGGGTACTTATCATATAAATGCAAGTTCACCACAAGATTTTTAAGTGGATGTTTAAGTATATTGCTTAACTTGGAAAATAACTAGTTTTTATTTTTTTTTATAAAATGATAGAGTAGGCAGGGGTTTTTGAATATTATTGTCCATGGTATACAAAAATATTTCCTTACCACTGTTTTGCCAGAAATTTTTACCCCTCTAAGAGCAATACCAAATAATAAGAGCTAGGGCTCCAGGTTGGTTAACTAGTAAAAATAAGGATTAAAGACTCCAGTTTATGGGGCCGGCACCATGGCACACTTCGTTAATCCTCCACCTGCAGAGCCGGCATCCCATGTGGGTGCTGGGTTCTGGTCCCGGCTGCTCCTCTTCCAGTCAGGCTCTCTACTGAGGCCCAGGGAAGGCAGTGGAGGATGGCCCAAGTGCTTGGGCTCCTGCACCCGCATGGGATACCAGGAAGAAGCACCTGGCTCCTGGCTTCGGATCAGTGCAGCGCTGGCCATGGCGGCCATTTAGGGGTAGAACCAAAAGAAAGAAGACCTTTCTCTCTGCCTCTCTCTCTCACTGTCTAACTGTATCTGCCAAAAAAAAAGACTCCAGATGGTGTACCCTGCATTTGAATCATTGTGTATTTTTACCTGGCTGCATAGAGGCACTGAAAACCTTGTCTCAGATACAAACCTGAAAGCCTTTTCTTTCTTTTACAATATCTTGATTATGTTGATGAAGCACAGTCCATTACTGGCATCCGTCAGTTTTACAGAACTGAATAAAAATATAGGTTTAAAAATCTGCTACAATCTAAAAATCTGATAAAAATATAGGTTTAAAGCCAAGTATGATATACTGAAATGAAAGTTTGGTTTTACTGAAAAATGCAAATGAATTCTCAGATTTTTTCATTTTTTTGAAACTGTATATGTATATTTATATGTATGTATATATTCCCAATTCCCAGCACTTTCTCTAATCCAGAAAAAATTCAGTTTCTACAAATTTTCATTTTTAAAAAAAGCTTTACAAAGGAAAGTACAATAAAATTTCATACCCTGGGAAAGGGTATGAAATATGTCTTGTGATATGCATTTTGCCGGACCAGAAATAAATAAATAGACATTTTATTTTCTTGTGTCATCTTACTCAGCTACTATTTATATATATTAGCAGGTGCTTAGATCAAATCTCAGAAGAAAGGAAATTATTTTACAAGTTATTTCAAAGCAATAAATGAACACTTTTAAAATTCATCTATCCTTTGAAATCTTATTCAAGAAGTAAATGGTAAATGTTACTAATTCTATATTTATATAGAAAGCAACCAACATTTCTTGATTTCTGCCCTCATCACCTTCCAGGGTTTCCTGCACAAACTCCAGAAAGCACATTAACTCTTTCGAAGTAGAGCACAGCTTTTCTAGTTGCATGAAAGCAACTGTGCCTCCTTTGCTCTCCATAAAGGTTGACATCTCAAGAAAGTTATTTATGTCTTGGAAAAAAAGAATGAATGAAAGACTATATATACTAAGAGACAAGTACATAACAGCTTTTTTAAATACCGCCAGATTTCTAGTTAATACTTCAAAGTAGGCCAGTGCCGAAGCTCATTAGGCTAATCCTCTGCCTGTGGCGCCGGCACCCCGGGTTCTAGTCCTGGTCGGGGCGCTGGATTCTGTACCTGTTGTTCCTCTTCCAGTCCAGCTCTCTGCTGTGGTCTGGGAGTGCAGTGGAGGATGGCCCAAGTCCTTGGGCCCTGCACCTGCATGGGAGACCAGGAGAAGCACCTGGCTCCTGGCTTTGGATCGGCGCAGCTCGCCAGCAATGGTAGCCATTTGAGGGGTGAACAAACAGAAGGAAGATCTTTCTCTGTGTCTCTCTCTCTCACTGTCTAACTCTGCCTGTCAAAAAAAATATTTAAAAGTAACCAACAAACAGGTTTTCAATAATTTAACATGTTACACAGCAACAGACTACTAATTGTGAAGCAAACGTACACTATAAGCTACATCATATAAAAAATATACTGGACACTGGTAATTTTTAGGACTGGTCAAGTCATTGAGATTTTACTAATAGTAATATTATACTAGTATTAGTCATGTTAACAAAAATGTCACAAAGTGTGTTTCAGTTGTTTCTCTTTATATATAAAATAAAATTAATAAAGTGGAACCATGTCAATTAAAATTGTGTTAAAGCTTACACATTCATAAACTAAAATTGTGCATCTTTGAGATACATGCAAAGAATTTAAGAACATATCACTTTAGTTATAATGAAAAGATGAAATTAGAAAAGTTTCAAGGTGGTAAGCCTGACCCAGAAATAAACACTTTAACAAATTAAGGGCACTGGCAATGACAGGAAATATTTTGGAAACAACTGAACAAGTGAGAACCATTACAGTTTAGAGTGTCAATGACAACAGCATTGACTGGAGGCCAAGACGTAAATAAACCTGTCTTTGATTTATTGTTGTTCTTGCAATCTTGTTTTGAGCTTATTTGAGGAGACGATCTTACCTCATTATTTTATACACTGCCTCCCTCTCATCAACACAGTACTCAATCCCCATAAGACTTGAATAATTTAATCTTATTCTCCAAATTAAGGATGATTTTCCTTCTCAGAAATGCTGCTAAATACTTGACCTTTCTGGAATCTTAATATATCTGAATTCCCTTGATTTAAATGGCATAAGTGGTCTGTTTGATATTCCCCAGCTACAGGAGGGATAGTTTTGCAACCACGAAAGTCTTCTCAGAGTGGTTCCTGAGCCTCCTCCCACAGAACTGTTGAGGCAGTTCATCAGAAACAGAGTCCCTGGATCCCACTACAAAACTAACAGGTCAGATCCTCTAAATCTGGGATCCAAGAATATCTTTTTATAATAAGTTCTCCAAGGAAGTTGAAATTGACTTGCTTTTGTTCAGACTATTAACGGAGTGCTGCAGGTGATGAAATACTGGAGGAGGAATATGGATGTCTTGCTCTCCAGGCTGGCTTACAAAGAACTATTGATCTAGTTTCCTGATATACTCAATTCCTTCTAGGTATAAATCCTCAAAAAGGCTACTTTATAACTTGAGTAATCCACCACAAAGTCTTTTTATACGAATGTGTAGTAAAAAATACAATGAAATGCAATGCAAAGACCTATAACCAGAAGAAAGATTTATAACTGTTCCACTGAGATTGGCTCCACCTCAAAAGGAAGCACAAAGAATGCCTAAAATCTGAAGTCAGAAGAGGCCTTATTATTCATATTTTCTTCAACCTCTTTCAATCCTTTTCTCTCTCTGGCTCACTGAATTCTTTCATTGTCAAAAATGTTGATGTTCTCTTTAAGCTGATTTTATATAGGAAAGCCCATCTTCCTGACATTCTGGTTTTTCATAATTTCCTAAGTTGGCTGTGCTCTGTCCCACATCTGCTCCTTAGTTATTACTATGAACATACATTCTTTACAGACTGGGTTCCCAGAAATAAAGAAAATACACCAGAGAAAGAGAGAGAGAGACAGAGAGAGAGAGAGAGAGAGAGCAAGAGAGAAATATAATCAAGTATTTTAGGGACACTATGTGTTTTATATTTCACCTTCTCTTAGAGATTTACTGTAAACACATTGAAGGAACTGAGAAGTATCGAAGAAAAGACAAGACTACAATATAGTCTAATCTGGTTTCTAAGTGCAATTTTTCTTCTGGGACCATCAAAACCATATTCTCTAGTGATCCTCAGAAAGGACCATGGGAAATATTGTTTTCTGTGAATGTTGGAGCCTCTTTGCCTCATGACTACACATACAGTGGGCACAACACATTGGTACTAAAAGGATTGCTGTTAAAAATAGTTATATGTCACCACTAATTCTCATCATAAAATGATTAGCTACACCAACTTCATTACAAAGGAGTCAATTTGTTGTTAGGCGAAAATTAAAATGACTGATGACTTTTCATCAAAGAAAAAAACTGATTTGTCAAGAATGTCCTTCCTTCTGCTTTCCTTCAGGCTGCTGTAGACAAAAAATTTGATGTTAGAAAGAGTGTGTTTAATTCTTCCAGGTGTCCTGCCAGAGCAAATGAAGGAACTGCACAGTGAAAATTGCAGATTCTCTATATGGAGATAACCCCCTGCTGTTCAAAGATTAAATGCAAATTTCTCCAGGATGAAGTTACAAATACCCTCTCTATCTATGTGAAACGAACCGAAGTGTTAATGTGCTGTAGCATTCTTAACAATATTAGAAAAGTAATCCAAACTGCAAAGGACTATTCTAGTTTATTTTCAACAGTTCCTGTAAGTGTAAAGAATGCATGCTGCTACATATTAGATTTTAAACTTGTGTTACATTGCTAATATAAGAAGTTTATTTTCAGATGTATTATTCTATTTATGAACACATGAACTTCCAACTGAGAAATCACACCTATTCTCCCCATAATTTCACCAGAATGTGGTACACTGGCTCTTAGTACTATAAAATAGTAACTCTACAAAAATGCCATTTTCTCTACTGAACATTTGTTCAAGTACAAACAGACTTATATGACCACAAGAAAAGCACAGGGCCCCATAGCTAGAGCGACTTGAGAGATGAAAAGCTGGACAGAAGCCAGGGAAGGTTTCACAGAGGAGGTGATATTCACCTGTTGCCTCCCAACTGTCATGGTGTATCTAGAAAACTGGAGACATAAAAGGGAGGGGCAAAGAGAATGATGGGCTGCTCACCTGGCTGCTCACTGATTTATGCTGTATATATGTATTGAAATATTGCACTTACCTTTTAAATTGTGTAAGTATCATATGCTAAGCAAACAAAAATAGTGTTTGCGCCAAAATAACTGTTACTTTTTAATTCAAAAGAGAAAACAAAAGGGAATGACAGGAGAAGAATTTGTGGCAAAATTTGAAGGACACAATCATGTACAAAAGCAAGTGATGTGTGATTTCCATTGTCCAGAGCAGAATACTTTCTAGAGTACAAGAAATGTGAGAAGTATGTCTCAAGGACTCTGCAGTGAACCTCTTTTATTTTGGAACTTGTTCAGTGGTCACTATGAATGGTGAAATATTGCCGAAAAACATTTACCTAGAACTTCCAATAAAGTTTCTCTATGTCCACCTGTAAGAAGAATAATCACTACTATGTCCAAGTAAACTGTATCTTATTAAAAAAAATGCTTAACCTCTCTGCCTATGACTAAAACTATACTGTGAATATCCTAACATAGACTGGGAAAGTGATTAGAGTAGGAGTGTATCATGACAGATTTCCTCAAGATGCCTGCTAAATATATTTATGTCTTCTGAATGGAAGACTAAGTGGTTTCTTCCACATCAACAGAAATTGTAATATATGGCAATTACTCTTTTTCCTCCTCGGACTGAGCCTCACATGTTTTAAACTGACAGCATTCAAAGGTTCAGTTCAATTTAGGTAATCATCAGAAATGTCAGCTGCCTTTCAAAGGACCCTTAGAGTCTGCCAAATTGGGCTAGAAATCATGCATGGATAGTTTTCATTACATGTGAGCTGACAGTTTCTGCTTCTGGTCAAGAAAATCACATGCCTGCACAGAAGGTGTGCTAGGTACCTTAGCCCCTTGGCCTTAGGCCCAGAATAGCACAGAAACAGAAAGTAGCACATAGAAAGGCTTCATTTTTCCTGTTATGCTTTCAACCTTGAAAACAAAGGAACATTTTGAGACTTTGAACCTTTGTAGTTTATGAAAATATTAAAGTCACAAAAATTGCTACATATAATCACAAAAAGATTCAATAAGTTTTAATTTGTAAAGTCAATACCAGTTTTATCTTCATGGATTAAAAATGAATTTCAAAGCAAGAAATCTTTGACCAACTATAATGAATAGTCCTACATTTTGAAATAAGTTTAACATGGTCAGCATTACTCTGTGTGGATAAATGAGCCTCTTCAGTTAGAGCCTTCATTGGAATTGGTTGAGGTGCCCCCTTCTTGGTGAAGACACTTGCATCCCAGAACTAGGAGCAGCTGTGAGCAGAACCAGACTGGGTTTCTCTAGCAAACACTTTTGTGCCAGGCACCAGATACAGAGAAAATCCTGATCCTGACTGATGGGCCTTTGTACTCACAATGGTTAAATGGAGGCCAAGTCAATGTGTGTGATCTCTCAACTCCTGCACCCACTGGGGCATGTGCTGCAGAGCCTGGGGAAGCAGCTCTGTGTCAGCAGTTTCCAGCTGCTAGCATCCTTGTTTATCTCGGAGGACCTTAGGAATCTGATCATTTTATATGTCTGCCAAAATGTGATAATATTTGGAGCATTGAATTAAAGGAATAATAAACCTGTCAGTGAAGTATCCAATGGTCAGAAAGAGACAGGTTCATAGTTTTTCACAAGCATACTGTGATGTAATGTCATTCACATACAATTCCTAAAATAACAATGTGGATAATACTTTCTTTATAATGTTAAGATTTTCCCAGAAATTTTGTTTTTTTTTTTTTTAAAAAGATCCCCCACTCAAAAGGAAAACTATATTAGAATACACAACAGAAATAAAATAATCTTGTGTCATAGCAATGAAATACTTTCTATTTGAAGCACAGAAATCTATTTTTTCTAAATATGAACAATGTATTTTTGTGAGAATACTTATTTTCCACAAAAAAGAGTTCTTAAAAATCATGGTTTAAATGCTTTTTTGATTTTCAAAGTAATTCACTTTCAAGGTCTAAGTATGATATTTCACCACTTTAAATGAAGGTATTATAGGAGGACTTAATGGTTTAAATTCATTGTAAAATATCTTTCAATTGCATTGAAGGCTCTTCACCTTTACTTTCATGATAATAGCCACAGGATTCTGTGGCATCAAGGGAGTTATTGTTGAATCATAGCTATTTATAATTTCAATACCAGGTCAACTTTGTTTTGTACAAAAAAATACTCAAAGAAATACCCTTCTATGAAGGACCAAAATCCTAAATGTTAATGTAGTTGAAATTTCTAATTCTATAAAAAGGGATGAAAGGACTCAATAGAGCTTTTAGCAAGTAAGTATAACTTGAAAGAGCTGTAGATGAAATCTAGAGACTAAAAATGGGCATTTATTTTTAAAAGTAGAAGAATTAAAATGCTAATGAAAGCAGTTTAGCTATGAAAAATAGTAAAATGTGAATAGACTATCTTGGCTTATAAAGATTATACATCAATGTGAACAAATTATTGACATCTCGGGTGTGCTAAGTGTCATACTGCCATACTGTTAATTTGCATTTGGCACCATCTTGCCATAATTTGCAAAATCAATCACTCTATTAAATGCACATGAAGGATAGCACATCTTATTTGTAATCAATAAGTGACCTCAAGAGGTACAAACTTATTAACATGTGCTTATGCCTCACGAAGTTTACCACATTCTCTTATTACCTAGATTATAGAATTGATGTTGATATTAAAATATGCACACAAGGGAAAACATACACACTTAGAGCTCTTCATAAATTTTTAGTAATTTATGAATGTTTATTACTGACTGTTACATATCTGCAGCTCAATATTCTCTCATATTTGAGTTTCACCTAGGCATAAGCACATAAGCAACAGGCCATAGTGTTTCCTAATTTTCTAGCAATTGGTCCAACAATTCAACTAAGCCAAATGCAACAGTTCTGTTATGGTTTGCTTCAATTAGACAGTGAGCTTCACCCTGTTTAGAGATACAAGACAAAGAATCCAGAAATAATTATTTAAACTCTGGATTTGTCCTCATATACTATTTTTCTTGGCATATTTTTATATGGGAAAATCATTTTATTTCTGCCTGATTAGAAAAACCTAAAATGATTAAATACTTTTAAAATTTAGAAAATCTATATACCGCTACAAATCATAATAATATGAGTCCAAGATTTGTAAAATAAGAACTACAGATAATAGTTTACAGTCTTCTTTACTTTGTTTTTCAAATTAAGATAGTAATCAAGCACAAATGTACATATACACACATATTAAATACATGTTTGTAGTTGACCAAAACAATGTTCTTTTCATTCAAAAAGATTTTTGAGCATTGTTTTGTGCCATATATTGCTCTCTGGATGCAGTGGATGCAGAAATGTTTATTTAAAATACTTACTGATTATTTTGCTAGACTTACTATTCTACTTTTTAGAACTTAATTTTCAGGACAACTTTCAGTAGTGGATCCTGTAGCCTTCTTCCTTTCTTTCCTACCATCTTCTTCCAAGTATTTTTCTGGATAAACAAAATTCAAGCTAAGCAAATGTGAGTATAAATTACTCCAAGGAAAATATTCCACATCAAATTTGAAATGTTTTAAAACCTCTTTCTGGTTTCTACTAAAGGTTTTCTGGTTTCTAGAACTTCATAATGTTATTTCTATCAGTACTGGACCAATATAGTCAGAAGAATTACATCAGTGAAGTTTTCCATTGGTGTGTTCTCACGTGCACACTTCTCTTTCAGTATCCTTCTCCTTCTCAAAAATCTGCCCCAATTCCTGTTCATGCCCCACATGAGTATCCAGAGTGTTCAAGACCTATACCATATTAGGAGCATTTTGGATTCTAAATCAATTCCATGAATCAAAGATACCAGGTTATCTCCTCTTTGGGATAACCTGTATCTTTATTAAATGCCTGCTCTGGGTCAGGCCCAGTATCATCTTCAATGCAAGATGACTTCTCTGATGAACTGCAGTCAGCTTATCTGATAAATCAAACTAGTCAGTGGGACCTACAGAGGTAGTGGGTAACTTTTCACAGTAATGTATTTCATATTAATAGGAACTTCTTGTAAATAGTATCTTGAACTACAGAAATTATTATACTAGCTAAATTCCTGGCATCAGGATAATCCTAAATTTAAAGATCATTTCAGATCTGGAATGCAGGCTCAAGATCACCTATTCACCCTTTCATTTATAGATCTGGAAATTGACACTGAAAGTGCTTCATTTTCTCCCTAAAAACTTACTGTTGGTTCCTCAAATATCAACAGTTAAGTACCAGCTTTCAACTTTTCACTTCTCAGTTCAAGACAGATGACCAGCTGGTTAATTCAATTATGTATTGAGCAGACCCTGTGCTTCTGGAGCTGTAATTCTGATTCTGATGACATCCACATCAGGGGTGCTAAAGTGCAATCAGAACACACACAGACATAAAAAGTTATCCTATCAAGTCACAGACAGCATTCTTTTCTCTCCCACTGAATTCATCACTAAATCCTTGACATATTTAAAAAGATCTCCAAGCTTAGTTAGGCTATATGTCATGCTTATGAAATAATTCCAAAATAAGATAATTATCCAGCCATATTGTCCAAGTAAATAGACCACTAACTAAGAATTCAGGAAAACTGCTGAACCCAGAATTTTTAAAGACCCCAAACATCCACAATTTACTAAAATTAACTTGGGTGGTGTAAATTCAGCTAAGGTCTAATTATTGTACAGCATACCACCTGCAACATTGTTGTAATAGTTTAGCCTGGATCATGGCATTCTAGAAGCAGAGAGATAAGAACAATTCAGGAAGACATGAGGCAATTATAAAATAAGTTGAAAAAGGAATGCCCTCCCACTCCCAACCCAATCTTCTGAGGAGAATTTTTCCCTCCTTCTACTCTAATCACTTAGTAAGTACTATCATGAATTATTGAATTTTGCTTTGAGAGAGAGGGCTCAATATATAACATAACATATTGTTTTAAGATCATTGGAACCAAATGGAAACCTACTTTTAGTTTTCTTTCTTTTCACACACACAGAAACAGAGAGAGAAAAACAAACTAACCATCTTTCCAGGGAGTCTCTGCTCCTTCCCTACACATGCCTGCCAATCCTTGTGCTCCTCCCTCTGCCTCATATACACACGAAATCCCCAAACTCATATTTTTAGTTCTGTCACCATCAAACAGAAGATTAAAATATATAATACACTTATAAATAATAGTCTTAAAACTATTTTGAACACGGGTTAAAATTCCAAATTACACGAAAGGACATTAAAGAAATAACACTGTCAAGGCCAGGAAATACATTTGCTGCATATCAATTTTTATAAATGCTCAGATGTGTGGATTTTTACAAAGATTTGTGGCCAGTGTCTAAAAATCTCAAGGACCTACCAGATCTATACTGATAAGCTCAAGTTCTTCCTCTTAGTAGAGCGTTAAAACTGAAGTTCATGGAATCCTCACAGGTTCTGCTCTAGTAAGGTTTATGCCTCACTGAAGCAAAAAACAGCTTAGTGACTTCCCCACAGATAAATTATTGCATCTCTTCTCCAACACTATGACATCCAGAGAAAAAATTCAGTAAAAGCTACTGATTAGATTGGACCCTTAGGAATTCTAAAAGGCATACACTATCTAATGAGGAGTTTCGTGGCCATGCCTAGTAACACTAGTTAGCCTCAGTAGTTGAAATTGGAACATTTAACTGGAAGGCATAAAGCAGCACCAGTGGCTTGTCTAAGACATTTGCACTGGCTTTCTAAGTTCTGTGCTGTTGGGAAGGTCTACCGTGTTTGGCCATACTTCTGTGAGAGCTAAAGGTAAGACAGTGGCAATTCTCATGGGCAACTCATGAATTTATATTGGATTTCTCAGAATGCATTAAAAGTGTTCAATTCCATAAATCAAATATCATTCAACTATTATTGGAATTTATGGTTGTAAACAAATAGCTTTTGGTATTTTGAAATTTAAATTTCTAAATCATTTCTTTGTATTGAAGTAAAGTAAAAGAAATAAAACTACTTTATACAAAATCATATGGCCTAAATATTCAGTTGGTAATGCTATCAATCAGAGACATTGAAGGAGGACGAAAAGAACAAGGGACATGGGGAGGCAATAGGGAAATAGACCTTTATGCTTAAGTCTTTAACAGGAATAATTGACTTTTCCTGCTACTACAGAAGGTATGAGTTCAGCTTCTCTTTTACTTCCTTCATGTAATACTTATTTGATATTTAACATTTATTGATTATTATTATATATATTTCATACTTTAAGCATACAAATGGGAAGTCTCAAAGACTGTCAACATAAATGTTTTAAGTAAAGTTTTTTAAATTATACATTTTTGAAGGAACATGTCAATGAGGCAAGAAAGAAAGTTACTAAAATAGAATATACTTGTAATGAAGGGTTGCTTATAAAATCAGAGAGCAGACAAAAAGCATATGAAGTCAGACAGCCCACAACATTTGATAACATAACAAACTTGGTGATCATTTGCAGTAGGTATTTCAGAAGGAAAAGGTTACATTTGTATTGCTCTAGTAAGTAGAAAATCATACACAAATTAGATATTTTGAACATATCACAACTAATAAGACATTGGAAAGCTGTCCTTATTAAACCAAGTTAACACTATCAATTTAAAGTATTTTTCTGACAGTTCAAGTACATTTTTTTGGCCATGTAACACGTTTGCAAATCTTAAATGGTTTCACATTTCTCTAAACCATAATAAGAGCATAACATGAATATTTAAGCAGCTTAGCTTTGATTTAAATATATTTGCTCAGGATATGCTGGCAGCAACCCAAAATGTAGTGTAATACCCTCAAAGCTGGCAATTCCAAACTCATTTAAGAAAGCTGATAATACGGGCTGTCAGCTTTAAAGCAAATAAAGTCAATTAATTTTTTCTTAGTTTGTTTCTTCTAGCTTGAAATTGCCAGAGATGGATAATTCTGGAGATGATTTTATTTTTCTAAGGAAATTACAGGGAAGATAACAGAAACAAAAAAGAATGAAAAATCTAAAGCTGCTATTTCTTATTCTGATCTTTAGAGTAGGTTACAGTTGAATAATAACAATCTATTGGAGGTTACTGAAATGTAGGAAGGGAAACTCATTTAGAAGCTTTAACATGTAGAAAGTCAGTAGTGCATTTTCACAAGCAATATCCAAAACAGAAAGGTTTTCAGCACTATCATTTTGGAGAAAACTGCATTTTCACAGTAACTGAAATACACAAACTTGCTGCAAAAATGCCATTTTCTTTTATTACTACTAATAACAAGGTTTGAATTTTGATCACTTAGACCTCTTTCAGAAGGCATTCTCAATGTTTCACCACCCATCCTCAACTTGGGACTACAATGGTCTTTCTCTCTCTCTCACCCTTACGCTCTCTCTTCCTCTTTCTCTCTCCCCTTGTCTCTCTCCCTACTTTCTTTCCTTCCCTTCACTGGTTTCTTCCTTTCAAGATAGGAAAGCAATAAGCAATCACACTGAAATGGAATCCTAACTTGCTATCCTATAAAAAGAGTTTACATTATTTAGCTTTTACTTGAAGGAACTTCAATTTTTCATGACTAGAATTGACTTCAGTATTGAGCAAACATTTTTCATGCTACTATTGCCACCTTTTTAGATAAAAAAGAAAATCTCATAAATTAAAAGACAATGGCTTAATTTTAGCTCCTACAAATAAGGGAGGATATGCAGTCTGTCTTCCTGTATTTGCTTTATTTTACCCAACATTATGTCCTTCAGTTCCATTCATTTTGCTGCAAATGACGGGATTCCATTCTTTTTATAGATGAAGAGTATCCTATTGTGCATATATACCACATTTTTTATATTACTTTATCTAAAAACTACAGAAACTCAGCTGAACACAGAATGTTGATTATTGGAAGTCAGGAAGCATGGAAGAGATAAAAGAAATTGGGGGAAAAATAGGGTAAGCTGAATGTGGTTCATAAATTTGATAAATATACTAATATGAGATATAATAGTACAAACAGGGTAAGGGGCAAAGGGAACTCCTATCACTACCTCACAATTTTTGTTTTTATAATTTAAAATTAATAATAAAGAAGGAATATAAAAAATGTCTTTGAGTGAGATCTCAGGCATTAGCAGTTTTTAAGTTTTTTATTGAAATTGCAGCCAGGCTTGAGAAGTACTGCTTTAAGTTTAAGCTATTCCTGAAACGTTATTAGAGTTTTACTATTGCTAATTGAAAGAGTCTAGTCTTTAATTAAATCAGGGCACCATACTATGCTGATGATCAATACTATAGCCATGTTTATTATAGAAAGTGTGAGGCATATGGAGATCCATATGCCTCTCTTGAATACCCATATGCTCTGTTTCTATGTATGTTATTTAAAATACCATTTTAGCCTGTATCACTCTCATATAAACATGTCTACTGAATTTTATGAATTGATTACTATAAGGATAATAAATATACACTATGATTTTAAATTAATAAAAGTATTATTTCAAGCATTAATTCATAGGAAACTACACAGTGGGATAAAGTATTTCTAAGGGTTTTTTTTTTTATTTGAAAGGCAGAGTTACAGACAAAGAGGGAGACACAGAGACACTGTTGGTTCATTTCTCAAGCATTTACAACAAACAAGGTTAGACCAGTCTGAAGCCAAAAGCCAGCAACTCCATCTGGGTTGCCCACATGGTTGCAGGGGCTCAAGCACTTGGACCATCTTCTGCTGCTTTCCCAGGCCATTAAGAGGGAGGCGGATCAGAAATGAGCAGCTGGAACTTGACGAGCACTCATATGGGATGGCAGCATCATAGGTGGCAGCTTAACTCACTGTGCCACATCGCCAGCTCAAGGATAGAGTATTGAATATTAGTTTGGATATTAGCTAACAACATTTTGTACTTTAAGACAAAATATACTTCAATGTAGAGTGCCTCCATAGGAAGGATAAAATAATATGGAACAAAATAAGTAGTACAAGATAAAGCCTCTGAAAAGTTAATAAGTATTTCAGATTCAGATTCAATCTAAATACTTAAAAACTGGGGGGGGGGGGGTGGCAAATAACATCCATCTGCTGATGCACTCCACAAATGCCTACAATAGACAGTGCTAGGCCAGGTCAAAGTCAGGAGCCCAGATCTCAGTCTAAGTCTCTCAAGTAAGTGGCAGGAACTCAGTTATTTGAGCCATCACCTGCTGCTCCCTAGGTACATATTATAGGAACCTGGAATTAGAAGATCTGGTACTAAAACGTAGGCTCTGTAATATGGGATGTAAGCATCCCAAGTGGCATCTTAACCACTATGCTAAATATATGTCCCTGGCCCCTCCCACATAGCATAATTTTGTCAAGCTTCAACGCTATTATAGCACACATTAGAGCTTCATATTTTTATGAATGCATTATATTCCATTGTATGGATACATACTATGTTTTGTTTATTCAACAAAATGATATTAATAGAAACTGGACTGGTGTTACCTTTGGGCTATTAAGTATTGTGATGCTGTGGACATTAAAAATGTAAAGTATTGGGGCCAGCACTGTGGCATAGTGGGCTAAGCATCTGCCTGCAGTGCTGGCATCCCATATGGGCGCCAGATCAAGTCCTGGCTGCTCCTCTTTCCATCCAGCTCTCTGCAATGGCCTGGGAAAGCAGTAGAAGATGACCCAAGTGCTTGGGTCCCTGCACCCACATAGGAGACCCAGGAAAAGCTCCTGGCTCCCGGCTTCAGATTGGCCCAGCTCTGGCAGTTGCAGCCATTTGGGGAGTGAACCAGCAGATGGAATACATTTCTCTCTGTCTCTACCTCTCTGTAACTTTAGCTCTCAAATAAATAAATAAAATTCTTTAAAAAATTTGCTTGCAAGTGCATTTTATATATATATATATATACATATATATATATAAATATATATATATATATAATGGTTTGCAAGTTTGTATATCATTCTTGTGCAGGGGCCATGCCAATCTACATGTTTCCAATTTAAGTATGTATGCTGTCAAAGGAAAAGACCATGGTACTTTTTAACGATTGCAAACTTCTTTTTAAGGCAGAGGTATTTGGGAGACTATTTCTGAACAGATCATGAAAGTGAAACTGGATGATGAGGTGTTTGTATTTTTTATTTATTAAACTCTTTATTTAATAGGGCCATCAACACTTTGACTATAGTATAAATTAAAAGTTACCTCAAAAAATGAAATAAAATATGAAGTTGAAAAAAATTGAGGTAAGATTCAGGTTGCTATTTTTGACTGTTTCCTACCACTGCATGTTTTCTCCATGAAAGGGGGCTTATGAGTAACTAAGTCCCATAAGACAACAAAAACAAATACATTGAAAGAAATTCCATTACCCATCCTGTTCCATTAAACCAATACATTGCCCAATACAGCCCACTTATTGCTAGTCGCTATGAAAGACACAAAAATTATAACCATATGACCCTTCCTTCATAAATTATTTCACAGAAGCTAGCACTGTGGCTCAGTGGGTAAAGCTGCCACCCACAAGCTGGCACCCCATATGGGTGCCAGTTTGAGGCCCTGCTGCTCCACTTCAGATCCAGGTCCCTGCTAATGCACCTGGGAAAGCAGCAGAGGATGGCCCAAGTGCTTGGGCTGTGCACCCATGTGGGAGACCTGAATGAAGCTCCTGGCTCCTGGCTTCTGCCTGGCCCAGACCCAGTCATTGCAGCCATTTGGGGAGTGAATCAGATGATGGAAGATTTCTCTCTCACTCTCTTTTTCTCTCTTTCTCCCTCTTTCTCTCTCTGCTTCTGCCTCTCTGTAACTCTTTTAAAATAAATAATAACCCTTAAAAATTATTACCTAAATAAAATTTCATGATAAAATATATGAAGAGCTACTATAGGCAAAACCCAAGTAGTACTGTAGTAGTCCAGAAGGAGAAGAGGTTAATTTCAGCATTAGAAATAAAGATCAATTTAGTATATACTAAGTAAAGATTTTAACAGTTTGCACCCACACAGAAACACAAGTGTAAAGTACTGTTTCAGTACTAGTTATAAGGTTAATTCACATAGTACAACACATTAAGGACAGAGATCCTACATGGGGAGTAAGTGCACAGTGACTCCTGTTGTTGATTTAACAACTGACACTCTTGTTTATGGCATCAGTAATCACCCTAGGCTCTTGTCATGAGTTGTCAAGGCTATGGAAGCCTTTTGAGTTAGCCAACTCTGATCTTATTTAGACAAGGCCATAGACAAAGTGGAAGTTCTCTCTTCCTTTCAGAGAAAGGTACCTCCTTCTTTGATAGCCTGTTCTTTCTGCTGGGATCTCACTCACAGAGATCTTTCATTTAGGTTTTTTTATTTATTTTATTTTATTTTATTTTATTTTATTTTTTGCCAGAGTGCCTTGGCTTTCCATGCCTAAAATACTCTCATGGGCTCCTCAGCCAGATCCGAATGCCTTAAGGGCTGATTCTGAGGCCAGAGTGCTATTTAGGACATCTGCCATTCTATGAGTCTGCTGTGTATCCCGCTTCCCATGTTGGATTGTTCTCTCCTTTTTAATTCTATCAGTTAGTATTAGCAGACACTGGTCTTGTTTGTGTGATCCCTTTGACTCTTAATCCTATCATTATGAACAATTGTGAACAGAAATTGATCACTTGGACTAGTGAGATGGCATTGGTACATGCAACCTTGATGGGATTGAATTGGAATCCCCTGGCCCGTTTCTAACTCTACCATTTGGGGCAAGTCCAACTGAGCATGTGCTGAACTGTACATCTCCTCCCTCTCTTATTCCTGCTCTTATATTTAACAGGGATCACTTTTCAGTTAAATTTAAACACCTAAGAACAACTGTGTGTTAATTGAAGAGTTCAACCAATAGTATTAAATAAAACAAAAACAATACTAAAAGGGATAAAGTATTAAGTTGTTCCTCAACACTCAGGAGAGTATTTAGTGTTTCATCAAACATCAAATCAGTAATAATTAGTAGAGGTAAATAAGCATAAAAAGTTTCTCTCCTCCCTTCAGTTCATTTTCCCACCATTTCTTTCTCTCTTGTTCCCTCCTCTTTCTTTTCTTCTCTATTATTTATTTCTATCATTTCATTTTCTTTCCTTCTTTTCAGTGTTGGGATGGAATTTCTGCCACACCATATACAAAGTGCATGAAATAAAATGAAAAACAAGATTGAACTAAATTATATAGGCAATGAGAAACAGAGTATGCTGCACACTCCTGCAGACTATTTACTTACTAGCAAAATAAGTGTTTTCTCTTGTGTACACCAGACCTTATACCAGCTGGAGTCTAGACCAGAAATTCTGAAGCTGATACTAGGCTGTCCCTAGCCCAGAATCACATCCTTGATGGAATATTCACATCAAAATTTCTGGCATGTTCCATGGATTTAAGTCAGAGAATTTTTAAAGAATAGCTTTCAATTATTCAAACTCCAAAGAATCAATAATTTGGTATCAAAGAAGTCAATGTTATAATAACACATACTTCATGGTAATAAGTTTCACTGCTCAACTTACCGCAAATTCATTTAAACAAAAAACTCTAAGATTTCCCTTTTCTTTTTATATTCATTCTCCAAATCCATTATCAGAGTTACAAAATTTCAAGCCCTCTGGATATGATTTCCAAGGTTTTTCTTGCTGTCTGCATTAGAAAGTTACCAAATAACAGCCTTCAGAGAAGTTACAGTTTCTGTGAGTTCCAAGATAGTTTTGGTTTATAGACTCAGTAATATATAGAGTCTAGTAGACAATATATGGGATAATACACTTACCTGAACAATTTATGAATAATTAAGTGAAAATTTTATAGTTGAGGAAAAAATCGTGGTGCATTTCAATTGTCTTCAGCTTTTCCCAAATTAGAAAATGATTCTATTTCCCTATTTTTTCCAAAGTTTGATTTTTGTATTATTAGTATCTATACTTATATGTTGAAACATTAATTAAAGGAATCTGAAATATCTCAAAAGAATTTTTGATTAGCAAATAAATCAATTGTATTCTACCATTGAACTAAGCATTATAAATTTTCATCTAACTACTTTAAAAGTATCTGGGTATAGGCCGACGCCGCGGCTCAGTAGGCTAATCCTCTGCCTTGCGGCGCCGGCACACCGGGTTCTAGTCTCGGTCGGGGCACCGGATTCTGTCCCAGTTGCCCCTCTTCCAGGCCAGCTCTCTGCTGTGGCCAGGGAGTGCAGTGGAGGATGGCCCAAGTGCTTGGGCCCTGAACCCCATGGGAGACCAGGAGAAGTACCTGGCTCCTGCCATCAGATCGGCGTGGTGTGCCGGCCGCAGCACGCCGGCTGCGGTGGCCATTGGAGGGTGAACCAACGGCAAAGGAAGACCTTTCTCTCTGACTCTATCTCTCTCACTGTCCACTCTGCCTGTCAAAAAAAAAAAGTATCTGGGTATAAGCATCTATTTCCATAGATTAATTATAGAATGCATAAAATTTATTAGATACTCTGATTAATTCTAATATTCATCAAAATCATTTCTTCTAAATGCAAATATAAGTTATAACCTGTATTAATCAATAAAAGAATTAGTTAGATGTCACTACTTTGGCATTGTTGATGTGCCAAACATCCAGATATTAAACAGACATTCAGACACTCAAGAAATTTAAAATGTATGAGTGTAAGATAACTGTGTCAACACAACTTTTTAATATGTAATAAACTTTTCTGGCATAAGTATTGAAGCAAACATTGAGAAAATTTGAGGATTTATATATAAATCTACTATCTAAACAAATGCACACACACATACATACATACACACATCTATCCCTTGGTTTGGTTTCAGAACTCCCAGATATCAAAATCCCTGGATGCTCAAGTACCTAATATAAAATGGCATTCTATTTGCATAACTTCAGACATTGTCCAATATCTTTTAAATCACCCCTAGATTACTTATAGTACATAATAACATATAAATGCTACGTAAATAGTGTTACAGAGTATTGTCTAGGTTATAATGACAAGGATAAAACATCTATGCCTGGTCAATAGAAGCAAAATTTCTTTTCAAATATTTTCAGTTCATGGTGGGTTGAATCTGCAGATGAGGTACTGGTGAGTATGGAGGGCCACCTGTACATGTACTATGTGCATACTTAGCACAAAATTTCAAAATCCTTATTAAGTAAATTTTTCCTATATTGTTACAAAAAACATTGTATATGACTATATATAAGTATGTTATATAGAACCATTCAGAATATGTAAACCTTCTTACAATCAGTATTTAAACCCTTTCATTCTATTTCAGCAAATTGTGCCCCTCCTCAATTCAAAAAATCTGTATTTCAGTCACTCAACATAAGAGTTGCCCTGAAAATGATTGCAACTAAGACTATATGCACGCCAAACAGACAGAACAACTACATTTCAATTAATAATTAACACGTTATTGTCAAAAACATAGCACTGTTCTCATAAAAGCCCAACTGTATTGCAGTAGCATACTTTATATTAGGTACACTAAAACATTATATATTAAAATAATTAATGCCTGTAACTGGCAACAAATTCTCTTTTTTATTTAATAAATATAAATTTGCAAAGTACAACTTTTGCATTGTTGTGGCTTTTTCCTCCATAACCTCCCTCCCACCTGCAGCCATCCCATCCCTCACTCCCTCTCCCATCCCACTCTTCATCAAGATTCATTTTCAATTATCTTTATATACAGATGATCAACTTAGAACATACTAAGCAAAGATTTCAACAGACTACACCCACACAACCGCACAAGATAGAGAGTACTGTTGACGAGTAGTTTTACTGTTAATTCTCATAGTACAACACATTAAGGAGAGAGATCCTATATGGGGAGCAGGTGCACAGTGACTCCCATTGTTGATTTAACAATTGACACGCTTATTTATGATATACGTAATCACCCGAGGCTCTTGCCATGAGCTGTCAAGGCTATGGAAGCCTCCTGAGTTCACCAACTCTGAATTTATTTAGTCAAGGCCATATCACACTGGAGGTTCCTTCCTCCTTTCAAAGAAAGGTGCCTCCTTCATTGATGGCCCATTCTTTCTGCTGGGATCTCATTCACTGAGATCTTTCATTCAGGTCGTTTTTGCCACAGTGTTTTGGTTTTCCATGCCTGCGAGACTTTCATGGGTCTTTTAGCCAGATCCGAATGCCCCAAGGGTTGATTCTGAGCTGGCAACAAATTCAATGAATCAACACTTGATGTGGCTGCCTAAAAGACAACATAAGCCTAAAGTACAGTACATAAAGTAATAATCACATGATGGACATGTCATAATTTGTGCCAAATAATGAGGTTCGCTTCTAAGAAGTATATTTTAAATTTGAGCACTGACAAAATACTCAAGGAATACAGGATGACAAAAGGATCTGGAAACTACACTACAGGATGGTATAAATTAAAAATCCTAAGTATAGCTGTTCACATGCAATTGGTGTTAATCCTCTTTAGGCAAATGTCAATTTAGGAATTTGGGGAATGATTTTCTTACCATATAAGTTGTCACCAAAAAGAATGAGTTCCAAAGCACTTAAGTGCATCAATCAATATGTTCAAGATAGCCCTACATGAAAATTCATCTGTGGGAAATAGTATGAAGATGTCAGAAAGGAACTCTAGGGCAACTAATTTCCTTCTCACCTTCCCTTACAAAAACAAATGTTTATATATTTCTAGAAATACAAAAAAATTTACATTTCTACATGTGCTAAAAATATTCTAATGTGTTTATTAATCAGTAACCTGACTTGTTAATAGTGCATTATGCTTGTTATTATTGAATGGACTGAAATTACGTTTTTGCAAAAATTAAAGAAAAAAAAGAAGGAAGAAGATTGAGGGATGGAAAAGGGGGAAAGTAAGTATGGTTATCTTCTCAAAATTGTACCTATGAAACACATAAACTCTGTTCTTTTAGTATTAACAAAAATTTATTAAAAAGAAAAAAGAAAAAACTTCTCCTGCCTTCCCAGACACTGAACAGGGTTGACGCAATTGAGTTGAACTGAACTGCAATTCTTTCCCAAGTAAACATTATTACTTTTTTAAAAAATTATAATTTCAGGCTCACCGTTATCTGTTCAAACTATTTGTAGTTGAAGTTCCTGATACACACATTATTCCAAGACTACAAAGACAACAAATGCAGAGTTCTCTGATGGATCTTTAATTTGAAATAAATGTTAACCAATGAGCTAAATTAGGACTTTAGAATCATTGAGTCATATTAATTTAAATGCCTTGGAGGAAATCAAATTTATAATTTAGATTTCCCAAATGGAAATTTGTGTAAAGTAACACAAGTTCCTGGAAAAACATACTTTTAAATCTTAGGGGCCTTTTTCACATATTTGTCCTCCAAGCCTCCAAGATTCTGATTCTCTTTTAGTCCTCCCACTGCAATGTGAAATGAATGCTTTAGAATTTATTCTTATTTAAGGAACTGTTTATATCCCTCATACGTACTGGGGAAAAAACAGATGAAGAGCCACTGCAGTATATGCATAAGTTTTTTCCATGTTCAATGTGTCATAGCAAAAGCAGAGAGAAATGGTGATTGAATAACTCTGGCAAGGCAAAGGTTGCATTTCCATAAATTCTCTCAGAAAAGTACTAATAGAACTATATATGTAGGTGGTTTTAAAATTGTTTTGACAATCTGATTGTCTTTCAAGGTTCAGGATTTTTAAGAGCAATTTTGAAAATACGTGGTTAGGTTGAATGAAGTTATTCTTCCAAAGAGGTAATGATAAAAATGATCTATCAATCTGTTTTCCTTTTCCAGGGTTTGTTAAAAAATATGACTTGCCAGCAAGAGAATAATTATGTGATGTGATCAAGCTCTTTTACATATTAGCTTATGCTTCTGAAACCACAGGAACCTTAGTGCGTGTGTATGTGTGTGTGTATACATTGAGGTGTAGAAACATCAATATCACTTTATTGTAAACAAAATGCTGTATGATTTTATTTTATATAAGAAGTTAATTAATTTCAATGAAGTATAATGATGAACTGTAAATATAAAAAGGATGCAAAATTTTTTCATTTGTCACATTTATGAATAATCCATAAACCCACTCAAACCTTTGCTATCAGCAATATGCTTCTAAGTTTGCAAAACTTACTCAATTTAATTTGGTTCAGCAGAAATTTATTCTTCTTATCTAGATAGAATAAATTGAATAGAGTCCTACTAAGCATAGTAGGCCCAAAGAAACACATAGTCAACACTATCAAAGATAAACAATTTGGCTCATCAAAGCTAACAGGAATATACTAAGTTCTAAATGAGGAGAGGTTACAAGAAAGAAAACAACATGTGAGCTAAATTCTGAAGGCTGGAGAAGCAAATGAGAGAGATCAAACAGTAAAACACAGAGGCAGTAAAGCATGGGAGAAGCCCAGAAACTGACGATTATACCAAGGCCTTACCAACGTATAAGACTGCAGGTAACACATATTATCTACTATATCCTTACAGTGTTCATTAAGGCAAATATTGTGGCCTCCCTTATAGGTGAAGAGTCAAAAACAAATAATTTCTATATGTTACACAACAGGGAAAACTCCTACAAGACTTGAAATTTAGAGAGGTTTGTCATGGCCACAACAGTGAATGATTGAAGAAGAGACTGGAAAAATGGGTATGACCCAACACTGTAAATGACAAGAATTTGTTCAGGAGTTAGGCCACACTCCTTTGGGTTCATAGCCCATGTCAATTAAATTTGTTGGCTCATTACAAAACAGAAAAACACAGAGTATCAAGGATTATGGAAAGATGAAAGAAAATTGGTAGATCAAAGGGACAATAGATTCTAAAGTGGTTGCTATTGCACTTTTGAAATGGCTTCCCTGGAGTACAAAGTGAACATTTAAGCAGATGAGCCAGCATGAGTAAGATATAGAGGGCATGTGAGAAGGACAGAAGGACTCAAGGGAAGAGATAAATGAGAAATTCATTATGGGAGCAGGAGTAAGATGTAGTGTTTACGAAAAGTATGCTGAGTTATCTTGAAAATGAAATGCATTCAAGTAATGAGGGTATAATCACAAGGACAGGAGGTTCAGACTGACCGAGACTGAACAGGTTTTAAGAGGTGAAATCAATGAGAGGCCAGAGACAACAAAGGTCAACAAAATGAGTACTAAGTCTCTAACACAATGTCAAGAGAAAGACACTGAATACCGAACCAAATCCTTCAGTTACTGAGGAAGAGGAGAGGAAGGTACTAGAGATGAAAGATTATGCTGAGCTTGCTTCTTGGTTCCAATAGTTTAAGGTAATTAATGGAGAAGTGGCCTGCACAAGAGAAGAAGCTCCAGGTATGTCGTCACATTTGGGGTAATGTAAGAAGAGAGGAAGCAAAAGAAATGTCTGAGAAAAAATTCCAGTCTAGGGGCCAGTGCTGTGGCGTAGTAGGCTTAGCCTCTGCCTGCAGTGCAGGCATCCCATATAGGTGCCAAATTGAGTCCCAGCTGCTCCACTTCCAGTCCAGCTCTCTGCTTTGGCTTGGGAAAGCAGTGGAGGATGGTTCAAGTGCACGGGTTCCTGCACCCACATGTAAGGGAAGAAGCTCCTGGCTCCTGCATTTGGATCAGCCTAGCTCCCTCTGGCCGCTGTGGCCATCTGGGGAGTGAACCAACAGATGGAAGACCTTTCTCTCTGACTCTCCGTCTCTCTGTAACTTTACCTCTCAAATAAATAAATAAATCTTTAAAAAAAATTCCAGTCTAGGATTAGTTTGTTGTCAATATGGTAAGATGACAACAGGCAATACAACTACTTAGAGGCAACTGATGAACAGCAGACAGGATGGAGTGGCCCCAAGTGTCTGCAGGGAAGAACTGATAAGGGGTAAGAAAGCGGGGAAATAGGATGGTGAACTAGAGAAGCTTTCATCCATGGAAGCAAAATGTTCATGAGTCAGTAATGAGAAAGAAGACTGAAGGAAGTTAATGAGGAAGCTTTTAGTGTGCAATCAACAATGTGGGTTGAATAGGTACCTTGTGGGTGTTTTTTTTTTTTTTTTTATTTTCCTGATTCCCAGTAAAAAGAATGACCAAATTTCCCAAATTGGAAATTATTACTTAGTAAATAAAATTCAGTTAAGATGAACTTTCCACATACATTAAAGGAATTTTGTGAGTTAGCAATTTGCATCATCATACAGTTTAAATGAAAACTAGAGGGATATACACTGTGTTGCAGTGAGTTAAGCTGCCACTTGGGATGCCCATATCCCATATCAAAGGGCCTGGGGTGGAATCTCCCTGCCAATTCCAATCAAACCTCCTTCTGATGTGCGCCCACACTGGGAGGCAGCAGATGATGACTCAAGTACATAGGTCATAACCACTTTCACGGGAGACTCATGAAATGTCTGGTTTCTGCCTGCCAAAATCAACTGTTGTGGGCATTTGGGGAGTGAACTAACAGATGGAAAGTCCTCTCCCTCTCTCTCTCTCTCTCCCCCCCCCCACCACACACACACACCCACACACACACACACAAACACTCTGCCTTTCTAAATAAATAAATAACAAACAAAAAATAAGATAGCTGTATTTTCTTTGAAAGTACAAATAAGGCCGGCACCACGGCTCACTTGGCTAATCCTCCGCCTGTGGCGCTGGTATCCCAGATTCTAGTCCTGGTTGGGGCACCGGATTCTGTCCCGGTTGCTCCTCTTCCAGTCCAGCTCTCTGCTGTGGCCCAGGAAGGCAGTGGAGGATGGCCCAAGTGCTTGGGCCCCTGCACCCTCATGGGAGACTAGGAAGAAGCACCTGGCTCCTGGCTTCGGATCAGCACAGTGTGCCGGGCGTAGCGGTCATTTTGGGAGTGAATCAATGGAAAAGGAAGACCTTTCTCTCTGTCTCTCTCTCTCTCTCTCACTGTCTAACACTGCCTGTCAAAGTACAAATAAAAAACACTTTTAATAAAAAATAAATTTGAATCCAACAATCACCAAAGTCTACAATAAAAGAATGTTTTCTTTCATAATTCAGGAACGTTAATAAGTTTTACAACAGTATTTTTAAATATCAAGTTGTCATGTTATCAAGGCTTAGAAATGAAATATTTTGACCAAATTGAACCTATTACTTAACATAAACTTAAAATATGTCTAAAAATTAATGCTTTATATGAATAAATATAACAACACCAAGTCTAACAACAATCTAGACTTTATCTAAGCCTACAGGAATGTCCTTCAATGAGAATTAATGGAAATAACTTAAGAATGATTACAATTTCAGATTGGGATACAGTAAATTAATACAGTGCAAATGTGTTCAGATAGTAATCACGTTCCTAGTGTAAGTAATCAAAAAAGCAAAAACTGTTATCTAGATTAAGTCTGGAATCCTCCAAGTATATGCACATATACCAAAGATCTATGCTACTAAAGGTTTCAAAAATAATTTTCTTTGACATAAAATTATAATCACCTTTTAAGATGATTTTTAAAAATATTTTCTTATATCTAAAATTAACTTGTTGCACTTCAGGTTATTGTCGCCTCAAAAAATATAGCTGAATAAAACCAAATTCTCTGATTGAAATTAAGAAACATGTATCTATTTATTTGCCCTGAGGAATAATCACAATAGAATCACATAATTTATTTTGATGGCTAATGTATTCTTTTTTCTATCAATCACCAGATGGCTTTAGTGATTTTTTTCATATGATAGTATTCTTTTATGTAAATTGGAATTAAATTATTTCACTTTGAGATGCATGCTTTCCATATTTGGAGACACTTTCCTCTTTATTTTGTTGCAAGTGAGCTGTTTGATTTTTGAAAATAGAAAGCAATACGCTATGTGATTCACTTTTTTACTTGAACAGTAGATGTTATTAGTTTTTCTTGTTCTTCAGGTACATATGCTCTTCTTATCCTTGATGCCTCTCCTGGAAGACTTTCACACTTTGGATATTTATCTTTCACACTTTGGATATTTAGAAATAGCAATCTACTAATCTCAAGGTGCTTACTCCGTACTGCATTCTATTACATTGAGAAGACTGATAAAAATGAAATGCCAAGAGAAGTAAAATAAAAAAAAAAAAATTGATGTCCAATTCTACTGGAAACATTTTAAGAAAAGAAAAAGTAAAACCAGAAAAATATTTTGTGTTGCTCTCTGCTGATTCATTTGCAAGTTGCTACCATTAGAAATAGTGAATATGCCAATCCACAGAAATCTGGGACAACATTCCAGAAAGAGGGCAAAAAACCATCACACCCAGGCCAACCCTGCCCATCATATAACTTCTCTAAATAAAGTTACAGTGAAGCTCAGCAGCTGCACCCGTTCATTTTATACATTGACTGTGTTTGCTTTCATGCTATCAAGGTAGAGTTGAGTAGTTAGTACAGAAATCATATCCTACAAACCTGAAAATATTTACTATCTGTCCTTGACAGAAAAAGTTTGCTGATCTCAGATGTAGGTTCACTGAAGTACTACATTAATCTGTCCCTTGTGTCTTAATACTTCCTTCTAAACCCTATGTCAGCACACAGAAAACCTAAGTTTCTAACATGGCTTTCAAGAATTCTGCTAGTAAGTAAGGCAAGTACCAAGCTTCTGTGCTCAACTGGCCAAACACCTCTGTGTTCCAAATTCCAGCAGACTTGGAATCTCAGTTAGTGCTTTTTCCCTCTTTAAGGGTGGGAGGAGGAAGAAGGGTGGGAAGGGAAGGAAGGTGGGATGGAAAGAATTGTGTCAGAGGCCTTTGTCTTTTAATTAAACTTGTTTCTAACTGACATGGTTAAAGCTGTGGTGGAAGCCTCCTAAGGGCAGAAGAGGGAAGGATCCTGTCTTGGGAATGAAATGTTGTTATCTGCTTGCCTATGAACGCTTCAACTGTAGTCCCCATCTGTTTATATGTAACCATTTCAGGTTCTGCTTGTTATTACAGAGCAATAATGGTAACCCTTGCCAGACAGCGTAGGACTCAGTATGTGTGTGAAGAACATCATCAACTACGTAACCATACACAGTACTGTACCAATTCCTGAGACCACCAATCAAATGTACGCATGTAATCATATAAGGAAGACAAAGAGGCTACAACCATATATAAGGAAATAACCCTATTTGTTCAGGGCTCAGACTTTTGGAAAAGAAATTCCACTTGGGCCTTATGCCAGCATGAATACAAAAGGCCTTGGTGTCTTGTCTAGGTACACGAGTCATCCTATAAAATCACTATGTTCCTAAATTTGTACAAATGAAATACATGAAGTTTGTATACCTTAAATAAAGGGTTTCTAGGTAAAAAAAAAAAAAAAAAAAAAAAAGTCCTTGCTGATCTATTGTCTTTTTTATTTGTTGAACTCTTTATTTAATTGATCATTAAGCCTTGGACTAAAATGTAAATTAAAAATATGTTTTCTCAAAAATAAAATTAACTTTAAAAATAAATAAAAATAAAATTATACAAACCCACTCTTATCCCTTAAAATATTCTCTCTTTCAAGAATTTGAAAAATTCTGCCCTTCCAACCTTTTTCTTTTGTCTCCCAAAAGACAAGCACACACATCTTTTCATGAAAAAATGCTTCCCAGACCACTTTCTTGTTCTTTGTATCCCCAGGAACAAAATGAGACCGTATGGACTTTTTACTTCAAATATTATTTTCAGATCTTCAAGTCAATCAAGGAAGCATCATTTATGTTCTATTATCTCAAGTGGGTAAATCATCTCTGAAGCTGGAAATGCCACGTTCTGGGTAACACAGGCATATCCAATAGTAAGACAAAAGAAATCAAATGAAAAAAAAAAAAAAAGTTACCTGACCAGATAGAAGAAAACAACATGAGGCGGGTGTCATGGCTCACTAGGCTAATCCTCTGCCTTGCAGCGCCGGCACATTGGGTTCTAGTCCCGGTCGGGGCGCCAGATTCTGTCCCCGTTGCCCCTCTTCTAGCCCAGCTCTCTGCTGTGGCCAGGGAGTGCAGTGGAGGATGGCCCAAGTGCTTGGGCCCTGCACCCCATGGGAGACCAGGATAAGTACCTGGCTCCTGGCTTCGGATCAGCGTGGTGCGCCGGCTGCAGCGCGCTGGCTGTGGCGGCCATTGGAGGGTGAACCAACGGCAAAGGAAGACCTTTCTCTCTGTCTCTCTCTCTCACTGTCCACTCTGCCTGTCAAAAAAAAAGCATTAAAAAAAAAGAAGAAAACAACTTGAATGAAGATCTTCTAGAAAAATAGGAACCTATCACTGCTTAGCTTTTTCTTAATACTATGGTATTGAAATAGAATCTTATTCACTAGCATCTAGGGAAATACAGACTAGTCTGGCTGAGCCTCAAAAGCAAGAAAACTGTGATTATAAGGACAAATACTATACAACTCAGAAAATATCATGCAGTAAGGAACAACATGTGTGTATATGAGGAGTTAGACGAGTTAATAGGCAGTTTAAGAAAGACCCCTGGGGTAATAAAGAACCAGGTTTTTGTATGAAACCTGACATCTGCTCATTAGACAAAAGACACTGCCCCAAGAAAATGGAAAGATTGATAGTTAGAGAAAATAATGGGTCCCACGCCCATAGGTAACCATATGAGAACCTAGGCTCTGGCATCATCCTTGAATACACCATAAAGAAACGTGTCTCTAGTGCTTGGCAGCTCATCAGGTAGGCCTAATCTGCCTTAATTGGTCAGGTCAGCAATATTTCTCAACTATCACATCTCCTAGTGGTAAACATGGTAACATTTGTTAATTCCAAGGAACCGTGACGGCTACACAAGAGACATAGAAAAAATAAAGCAGACCCCTGATGTATTGAAACCATGAAGAAGAACTGATCAATGAATATGAGGTCACTATATAAACTCCCAATATCCAGACTTGGATGAGGCCCTCTCGCTTAGGGTCCCTCCTTGTAAGCAGGATTCTCTGTTTCTCAACAAAATGTATTTTCAATTGCCTGATCACCCTTATTTATGGTCTGCATCATAATTCTGCATAGCTGTGAGACACAGAATGGACTCCAAATTGCTGTAACATGGGAATAGTGGCTTTTGGAAAGGGTTGAACTCAGAGAGAACACAGAAGTCTTAAATCAGAAACTGGCTATACTGCAACCTAACATTCTCCCCTTGTGAATGTTCACTAAAACCTTTTAAAAGGCACTTCTGTCTTGTGGAATCTGTCAGAAGATGATGAGTCTCTTTATGTCTGAGTCCAACAAGGATGAGTCCTAAAGGCCCTCACACATATCAGGGTGCAGGTGAGGGCTGGATGAGGAAGTAACACATCGTAAATCTAGAGCTTTGAGTTACTCTGAACCCTCAAAAGGAAGTATGAGTAAACCTGTCAATATGTTCCAAGGCAGAGAAGGGCTCCCAGCTGGAATTGTTGATCAATTTCATTTTTGTTAAACCAAAAAGAACTGAGAAATGTGGTTGATGGCCAGTCTACTTGGGTACACATTTTACCAAATAGGCAAAATGTACAGCTTTCAGTCCCTCAGTCCTATTGTTTCCAACTGGGCAAAATAATCTTCCTCAAATGATTTTCCTTCAATATTGACAGGTCTTAGAATCGGCTGATTAACCAGATTGATTATACAAGCATTAGTCCTAGGGTTTCTTATGGCTCAAACCATTGGGTGCAGAAACAATGGTTTCAAGGGCCTCAGCAGGATTATCTTAATCACTGATTAACTTAGAGAACTGAGCTAAAATACATCTTTGACCATTTCTTCATAAAATCTAGTATTTTATGTCTAGCTTTTGTTGATATCGACTGACCAATGCTGTGTCTTATGCTAAGTTCTTTTGAATTTTTAGCTATTTACTTTCACCTTATTTATTAGCATTCTATTGTTTTATAGATTATTTATCAAGCACTTTTCCACAAAAACATTATTTTTTGATATGCATCATTTTTCTACCACTGTGTATATATATATATATATATATATATATGATTTTTCCATATGTCCTTTGGAAATTATTTCTTCCACTGGCACTTACTAATGTTTGTTTACATTGTAGCCATTTTCACAAAGTGATCATTTTTTGGCCAGCATTGTGGCATAGTGGGTAAAGCCACCGCCACCTCCCATATGGGCACCTGTTCAAGTCCCCACTGCTCCACTTTCCATCCAACTCCCTGCCTGGGAAAGCAGCAGAAGATAGCCTAAGTCCTTGGCCCCCTGCCACCTGCCTCTCAAGTGGGGCATGTGGAAAAAGCTCCCAGCACCTGGCTTCAGACGGCCCAGCCCCAGCCACTGTAGTCATCTAGGGAGTGAACCAGTTGAACCAGTGGACAGATCTCTCTCTCTCTGTCTCTGTTTCTCTCTCTCTCTCTCTAAGTCTTCCTTTCAAATAAATAAATTTTTTAAACCTAGATTGTCACTAATTATCATGAAATAGATGAATATTCCCTCAAGAATTATTCAAGAGTCTTCTTTTCACAAGGGTCTGTCTAAGGCAAAGCATTGATTTCTTTGTTGTTGTTTTTTTTTTTTTTCAGAAATGGTGTTTTTGTTTAGGGTAACTAGGTGTGCCCACATAATCCAAAGTTCTAAACTACACATTCTTAATATAATTCATAATAGGTGAACAACCCATTTTTTCTCTTTCTCTCTTTACACAGTCTTATTTTCATTACTGGCAAGCTCTTAGTGCTTAGAAAATGATACCCTAAAGTCTTGCACTGCAGCATGTCAAGTACTTTGAACTACAAAAGACTGGAAGGCCTAAGAATCCGCTTGAGAAGCAACGTCCCTCTCTGACCCTTTCCTGCCCTCTTGTCTCTTGACCCTCTCCCTTACCCCCCAAGTGAGCTGTAGAAACCAGAATTCCTCTTACTTAAGGCGAGTCATAGAAATTAAAACCTCACTTCCCCAAAGTAACCCATACAATCTAGAAAGGCCCCTCTCTCCCCTTTCCCTTGAAGACCCTCCATATCCAGGACAAAAGGTTGCCACACATAGAGACCAAGAAAAATCTCGACAGACAAGCCTTGCTGGGTGCTTCCTCAGCCTATTATCATTAGATCATATCCTTTTATCCAAGCACATATTTTTACATGATTGTCAATTCTCCATCAAACTTAAGCATAAAAATATATAGCCTTTCTCAAGTCTTTGAGTCTTCATTTCTAAAGTCTCTATGTCACATAAAACTTACATCAAACAAATTTGTTATGATTTTTTAGTTAATCTATCTTTAGTTATAGGAGAGTTGAAAGTGACCATAAGAATGGTTCAGGAAAGGAATCACACATTTTCAGCCCCTTATAACTCAAAAGGCTAGCTTCTGACAATTGCTAGAAATGATAATTAGCATGTAATATTTCACTGAAGACATTTATTAAAGTGAAATATGGTACATCTGTAAAAGTCTACAAAATATGCAATTTAATTATCTCTGTGCATTATTCAATCTACTTGGTGTATTAGATAACAACGCATTCTAAAATTTTTTTTTAACTTTTATTTAATGAATATAAATTTCCAAAGTACAGCATATGTATTACAATGGCTTCCCCCCCATACCGTCCCTCCCACCCACAACCCTCCCCTTTCCCACTCCCTCTCCCCTTCCATTCACATCAAGATTCATTTTCGATTATCTTAATATACAGAAGATCAGCTTAGTATACATTAAGTAAGGATTTCAGCAGTTTGCTCCCACACAGAAACATAAAGTGAAAAATAATAGATGATTTTTTTTAAATGATGATGAAATCAGATCAGACCTATTGTCATGTTTAATCCCAGTGAGAGTCAAGTTGGGAGTTGATAATTTCTTTTTTTTTTTTTTTTTTTTTTTTTTACAGAGGATCAGTTTAGTATACATTAAGTAAAGATTTCAACAGTTTGCACCCCCATAGAAACACAAAGTGAAATATATTGTTTGAGTACTCGTTATAGCATTAAATCTCAATGCACAGCGCATTCTAAAATTTTATAACCAGTACTTTATATACATACTCAATGGAACAATTAGCCAGGAACTGTAACTATTTCAAAGCAGTAATGTATAATGAAGAATCTGAATGAATCTGTGTTTTGTGTCAATGTGTATATGTGTTATTTTAAATAACCATTTATAATACCTATATTTCATAAAGGAATGCTCATATTTTTATTTCAACTTCTTTTTTTTTAATTTTTTGACAGGCACAGTGGACAGTGAGAGAGACAGAGAGAAAGGTCTTCCTTTGCCGTTGGTTCACCCTCCAATGGCCGCCGCGGCTGGTGCGCTGCAGCTAGCGCACCGCGCTGATCCGATGGCAGGAGCCAGGAGCCAGGTGCTTTTCCTGGTCTCCCATGGGGTGCAGGGCCCAAGCACTTGGGCCATCCTCCACTGCACTCCCTGGCCACAGCAGAGAGCTGGCCTGGAAGAGGGGCAACCGGGACAGAATCCGGCGCCCCGACCAGGACTAGAACCCAATGTGCCGGCGCTGCGAGGCGGAGGATTAGCCTAGTGAGCCACGGTGCCGGCTATTTCAACTTCAATACATTGTATTTCCATTTTAAATTAATGTCCCATATACATATTCACATGTATACTCATGATTTTAATTCAGGAAGTTGAAAAAAAGAAGCATGTATTTTGGAGTTCATTTTTCATAATGAAAACTCTTCATGCCTTTGCAGTCAGAGAATTCTAGGGTCTAATACCCATTTGTGTGAATTTTCATAATCTATTTAACTCTAAATTTTAGCTTTTTCAACTAAGAGACTGGGAATTGTCTTATAGAGTTGTGAGGATTCAATGAGATAATATATGTGTAATGTAGTCTATAAAGCACTACATAGCTACTACAACTATGCCTATCTTCTGAGGTTAGAAGTCTCCAAATGTCCTTTCTACATAAAATTGTTTATTTCCATCCATGGACATCTAGTGATCTGGTGAAACCAATCTTGCTTCCTGGGACAAAATTAACTGCACAACAAATTAGTACACAAACTATAGACAAATACAAGTAAGCTTGTTGCTGAGTGAGTTCCATGGAACAATGAATAGTAGGGATAATCTGGATGATATAAACATGTATTAATTCAATGAGATCTACTTTCAGGATTAAGAATGCCCAGTGCATGAGACAGGAGATCATCATACTCCAGCTATACACTGAAAGCTACTCAGCAGTTGTTTAGGATATGTACGTATATAACCTAATTCATATGTCAGGCCTAGAAATCCTGTGATAAAATTGGAACTCAAGGAAACTTCAATCAAAATGATGAAAATATACCAAACCTCATTAATTCTGTTAAGTTATCTACAACCTCAATGATAATTATTGTTGCAAAAATCAGTACAGCTTACAAAAATACAGGTAGCCTTATAAGCAAGATTATGACTCACATAGTCCCCTGGCTTATGATTTTGTCCTAAAGCATATTGTTCCCTATCAGTTCACTGAGAGAAATACTAGTCACATTTGACATATCATTTTTAAAGTAATGATGTCACACATTTATTAATCACAAACATAGACTCAAAGAGTTTTCTGAGACAAAAAGCAATGCTGAGTAAATGTTTATTTATGATGTACATGTTTGTTTATAATGATCTCACAATGTAGCTGCATTATTTTGGCTTTTCCAGGGGCCCCTTTATTGGCAAGGTCTGTGTTTTATTCAGGAGTTTCACACAAACATTTATTAATAAGTACATCATGGAGCTATTCACAGGACACATAACCTTTTATAATTTAAATCTCTCAAATAAAACTCATCTAAAGAATGGAAGCAATTAAATTAATGGCCAGTGTCACTTCAGAACAAATTGTTCTGGTCAATTATGTCATTCTGTGAAAAATTAAAATGTTTCAGTTGGCTAGGATCAAAACAACAAAAACAACAAATAATTGCCTTGCCTCCAGCTAACTAAATCTTAATCAACTTCAAAAGCCCATTTCATATCTAACTTCTTCATGATTCCTTCCCTAATCATTTATTTCAATCCATAAGGACCACTAACTTACTAGAATTACAATAAGCCTTACTGCCTTTATAACAAAGTTGGCACTTAATCAAAGAAGACTCAGTCAAACCTCCGTCTGATGGATAAATTGGAGATTCAGAAAGACTCTGATCAAACCAAGATCTCAAAGCTGTTTGGTTGACAAAATTAGGACTACTGTACTAGAATTTCAGGGATCTCAGATCAAGGTTTTTTCACTACAATCTTTATTCTATGCCCACTGCTTTGTAGTTCTTAAATTATTTGTGTTTATTATCTGAAAGACAGAAGGAGAGAGAGAAAAAGATAGTGAGAGAGGGAGAGGTAGACCTTCCCTCTGACAACTAACTCCCCAAATACCCACAATAAGCCAAGGTTGGGCCATGCCAGAACCAAGAGCCAGGAACTCCATCTGGATCTCCTATGGGGATGGCAGGGACCCAAGCACTTGGGCCATCATCTACTGCCTCCCAGGAACATGAGCAGGAAGCTGGATAGAAACTGTTGGCAGGACTAGATCCCAGTCACTCTGATGTTGGGTGCAGGTGTCCAAAGATGCAGCTTAACTCACTGCATCACATCACCCACCTTTAATTGTAATTTAATTCCTTATATAGGTGTTCTTAATTCTCACAATTAAAATAAAATATCTTTGTAGAAGAAGGATGGAGTGGGAATGGTATCGTGGGGGAAATTATTAACCACTCTATTAGATGCTTAACATTTATCATTTATTCTACTTTTACAATAATTCTATATTTGTCTTATCTTTTTTTAACTTTTATTTAATGAATATAAATTTCCAAAGTAAGGTTTATGGATTACAATGGCTTCCCCCCCATAACGTCCCTCCCACCCACAAACCTCCCCTTTCCCACTCCCTCTCCCCTTCAATTCACATCAAGATTCATTTTCGATTCTCTTTATATACAGAAGATCAGTTTAGTATACATTAAGTAAAGATTTCATCAGTTTGCTCCCACACAGAAACATAAAGTGAAAAATAATAGATGATTTTTAAAATGATGATGAAATCAGATCAGACCTATTGTCATGTTTAATTCCAGTGAGAGTCAAGTTGGGAATTGATAATTTCTTCTTCTTCTTCTTTTTTTTTTTTTACAGAGGATCAGTTTAGTATACATTAAGTAAAGATTTTAACAGTTTGCACCCCCATGGAAACACAAAGTGAAATATACTGTTTGAGTACTTGTTATAGCATTAAGTCTCAATGTACAGCACATTAAGGACAGAGATCCTACATGAGGAGTAAGTGCACAGTGACTCCTGTTGTTGACTTTACAAATTGACACTCCTGTTTATGGCATCAGTAATCTCCCTATGCTCCAGTCATGAGTTTCCAAGGCTATGGAAGCCCCTTGAGTTCTCCGACTCTTATCTTGTTTAGACAAGGTCATAGTCAAAGTGGAGTTTCTCTCCTCCCTTCAGAGAAAGGTACCTCCTTCTTTGAAGACCTGTTCTTTCCATTCTTTCCACTGGGATCTCACTCACAGAGATCTTTCATTTAGGTGTTTTTTTTTGTTTTTGTTTTTGTTTTTTTTTTTTTTTTTTTTTTTTTTTTTTTTTTTTTTTGCAGAGTGTCTTGGCTTTCCATGCCTGAAATACTCTCATGGGCTTTTCAGCCAGATCCGAATGCCTTTAGGGCTGATTCTGAGGCCAGAATGCTGTTTAGGACATCCGCCATTCTATGAGTCTGCTACGTATCTCAACTCCCATGTTGGATCACTCTCCCCTTTATTTATTCTATCGGTTAGTATTAGCAGGTACTAGACTTGTTTATGTGCTCCCTTTGACTCTCAGTCCTTTCATTATGATCAATTGTGAACTGAAATTGATCACTTGGACTAGTGAGATGGCATTGGTACATGCCACCTTGATGGGATTAAATTGGAGTCCCCTGGTATGTTTCTAACTCTACCATTTGGGGCAAGTCAGCTTGAGCATGTCCCAAATTTTACATCTCTTCCCTCTCTTATTCCCACTCTTATGTTTAACAGGGATCACATTTCAGTTAAATTTCAACACTTAAGAATAACCGTGTATTAATTACAGGATTAAACCAGTCATATTAAGTAGAACAGACAAAAAAAACTACTAAGAGGGATAATGTATTAAGTTGTTCATTAACAGTCAGGGCTACGCTGATCAAGTCACCGTTTCATCTTATAAGTAAGGATCTGAGGCTCTGAAAGGTTATGTTGCTCAAGGCCACTCAGATAAAAAGTTGGACAGTTTGGCCACTTTGGGAAAAAATCTGGTATTATACTGTTATGTACTATAAGGAAATGAAAATGTTAGTATGTCACCTAGTATTTAAGATGTTAAAAATCTATCCTGATTTACTTAAATTATCTTAATACTCTTAAGAAATGTCTTGTGAAATTACAGGTTCTTAAAATCATAATAATGGAAAAATAAAGTAGAAAATTTTAATAACTATATTTACTGTATTTATCAACAAAGAAAATAAAAATGGTCTTTGAAGTAAATAGAAATGGAGCAATCCTTTTTGTCCTAATTGGCATACCATTGTTGGCAGTTGTGAGGTACATTAAATGTTCAATACATTATGCTTCTATTATGTAGCTGGACCATTATCAATAAAAGAAAAAAGAACATATTTGCTAAGAATTCCATTAAGTAAATGGGTCTCATGAAGGAATGCAAAGTGACATTTTTGCTAATGTCTTTCTCTTTGTGAAAATGGAAAACTGAAAATGTTTCTGAGTATTAAAATAATTCAGCAATGTGTTCTGTTGATTGCTTGCTAACATCAAGTGACAAGAGTTTTATGTCTCTACTTCAGTCCTTGATAAATTTAGAGATATTTCTTTGCCAATTTTTGGCTACAATAGTTTTAAAATTTTTAACTGGTTTATAAAATGCAATAGTCATATATATGGTCATATATATATTTTGTCTAAAACAATTTTTACAATTATAAACTTAATTAAAGTCTGTACTTATAACATTATGATATACGGGACATTTCTAGTCTTAATTTACAATGATCAAGGACTTCTTATAACTTTAAATTATTGATTTTTATCAAATAAGTTAAAAATAAAAGCAACCCTATAAAAGATGGAAAACTATAAAATCTTTTTCTAGGAAAAAATGATACATATAGAGAATCTGAAAATTTGCAGAAGACAAAAATTCCTCAAATTACATATTCTTTATCCAGAGTAGCCCTTGCTCCCACATAAAAATCTTTCTCCAATAAGAGCAAGGGTAATATAAATCATAGGATCTAAATATGGAAGAAACTTAATTATCTACCACACCCCCACTCTATTCAGGATTTGCCACAGAACATTTTTCTCACAAGGCAAATGCTAAATGTCTTAGAACATAGCCTTGCAGTAGAAAAAATTTCTTTAGCAATGTCATTAAAAGTTCAGTACAGAAAAAAATATATCATCTCTATGAAGCTTGTTTTGTGAAATATTCTAAGATACTCAGAAAACATACTGTGGAAATAGAATATATATGAACTTCCTAAAATACAGCTGAAAAAGTAACTTCAACTCATTGTTCTTTTAGCTCATAAAAGCTGACCAAATGTTACCTATAAGACTATTTAAGTATGAATATAAATATGTAAACTTGTTGAAAATTTTCCTGTTGAACAGGTTTTAATAGGAAGTTTACTAACCATTCTTACCTAAATGCAGTAGGCATAAATACACTTACAGAGAATCTTGATTGAATTTTGAAACAGGTAAGAAGAAATTCTTTTAAAAGCATACATTTTAATATTTAATGTATACTCATTTTAATATTTCCATAAGAAACTTAGAAAGGGAAGGATGGAGATACACAAATGAGGTGGCAACTGCAACCACTCATATGAAAAAGTAAAGAGTACCTTTAAAGTACATATAAAGAAATGTTAGATCCAGGAAGCATTAAGAATGAGCTGTTGAGGACTGCATTGTGGCCTAGTGGGTTAAGCTGCTGTATCCCACTGGCATCCCACTTTGGTGCTTGCAGGAGTCTTGGATGCTCCACTTCTGATCCAGCTCCCTGATAATGTGCTTGGGAAAGCAACTCAAGAGTGAGACCTGGATGAAGCTCCTGGCTCCTGGCTTCTGCCTGGCCCAGGCTCTGCCTGGCCCAGCCTCAGCCATTGCAGCCATTTGGGGAATGAACCAGGGAATGGAAGATCTGTGTGTGTGCGTGTGTGTGTGGCACTCTCTCTAAATATGCCTTTTAGATAGATAGATAAAACAATGATCTATCTCTGATGCTTGGAAAAGTGTTTAGGTGTGAGAGCAAGAAGAAAAAAATATATACAAGATTCTGATTCCAAGTGAATTGAAAATGAGCAGTGGGCCAGTGCCACGGCTCAATAGGCTAACCCTCCGTCTGCGGCACTAGCACCCCGGGTTCTAGCCCCGGTCGGGGCACCAGATTCTGTACTGGTTGCTCCTCTTCCTGTCCAGCTCTCTACTGTGGCCCAGGAGTGCAGTGGAGGATGGCCCAAGTCCTTGGGCCCTGCATCTGCATGGGAGACCAGGAGAAGCACCTGGCTCCTGGCTTCAGATCAGCGCAGTGTGCTGGCCGCAGCGCGCCGGCCACAGCGGCCATTGGGGGGTGAACCAACGGAAAAAAAGGAAGACCTTTCTCTCTGTCTCTCTCTCTCTCACTGTCCACTCTGCCTGTCAAAAAAGAAAAAATAAAAAAAAAGAAAATGAGCAGTGATATTAAAAATAAGAAGAAAGTAGGGGCCAGTGCTGTGGCTTAGTGGGTAAAGCCACCTCCTGCAGTGCCATCATGCCATATGGGCACTAGTTCAAGTCCTAGCTACCCCACTTCCAATCGAGCTCTCTGCTGGGGCCTGGGAAAGCAGTAGAAATGGTCCTTAGGCCCCTGCACCCACATGGCAGACTGGAAGAAGCTCTTGGCTCCCGGCTTCAGATTTACTCAGCTCTGGCTGTTGTGGCCATTTGGAGAGTGAACCAGCCAATGGAAGATATCTCTCTCTCTCTCTCTCTCTCTCTCCCTCTCTCTCTAGCTCTGCCTTTCAAATAAACAAGTAAATCTTTAAAAAAAGAAAGTATATTATGGGAAGAAGAAAATGAGTATTATTTAGGTACATGGATCTTGATGTACCAAAAAAATTCTTATGGCATGGGTAGAACTAGAGATGGAGATTTAGAAGTCATATGTGCAAACAAAATTTCTTGAGGTATTAGTACAAAGGCAATGGAAAGAGAGACCAAGTGGTGTCAATAGCTAACTACTAGGGAAATGGTTACTGACCACAACAAAAACTTGGAAGAGTGGTCTATCTGAGATAGGGGGCAGAGAGGTGAGGTCTTTTATTAACCCCTGCTTCAAAATGTCTGTTTTAAGCTTTCTTCTATTGGCAAAAAAATCACTACATCTTCACAATGTAGTTAACTGGAGAAATTGGCTAATTCTTGGCATGGTTCAAGCAGACTAGGCAGAAATTGAGTCCTGAGAGGAATGATCTCAGACCTGAATAGCAGAAAGTACCAGCATCAGACAAAGGTAAGAGCTTTCCCATGATTCACAACGGCTCCTAGGGAATTAAGCACAAGACATTGTTACTGCTGCTGAGTCACATCATCTTGAAAAAGAAGTATAGAAAAGTTCACTCAATGGTACAGAATGGGAACACTCAAAAATATGATACAGAAGCTGTTATATACTGGAAAAAAATCACATCAACAAAAGAGAAAAAAAGATTTTCACTCTCAGAGGTAGAACTGTATGATTTATTTTCTCTGAAAATGTAGGTTCACTTTGAACAACCTCAATTTTTCTGTACAGAATTTTCCTTTCTCTTCAAACTCCTTATCAAGAGCAAAAGCAGATGTGCCAAGTACCAAGAGTCCTCCAGGGTTACTGCAGGGAAATAAGAAAAGTATCCTTTATTTCCTGTAGTCTTTATTTCTTCTTCAGGGACCATGATGACCAACTAGGGAGACAAGTGCCTCTTTTACAGTTGCCTGCATTGACATGTCTGACGTGGAGAGGAAACGGCAGTTGGCCATGATTGACCAGGTAATTGACACAGTAGATAACAGGAGAAAATTAGGAAAATCCTCCTTGCTTGTGAAAGACATTGTCTCACTCCAGAATGTGGTAGGGTAAGAGAATATATATATATTTAAATCTTCACATCCAAAGTAGATACTCAAAATATTAAACTCAATGGAGCTGTGAAGTCTTACCCAAGATTCATAAACTTCTCAGAGAAATGCCTAGTCTTTTTCTTGCCTCTTCTCTTAAAAATATTCAACTTAATAAGAAATATCTTTATGTCAGAATTTCTGTTACTAAATCAGACACCTACACAGTACTTTAAAATTGAAGCTAGATGTCCTCAAAGTCCCTACTAACTCTCAGATTCTATGACTTGAGATTGCCTGAGAAGCAGGAGACTGATGAAAACCCATCTTTAGGGAGATGAGCTGGGCCATGGGACCCCTCAGGCTTGATTATCCAACTCTCCTCACATACACTCCCAGGACATGTATTCAACTGCATCATCTCTTCCCCACCTCCAGTCACAGCTTCTGCTGAGAGTCTCTAGAATCTTATTGTCAGAGGCCTCACTTACCCACAGGAACAAGGAGCAAGCATGGAAACCCATTTTTGCACTATTTCCTTGTTGGTGTCTAAAAGGTCCCATGATCAGATGGTTTTCTATCTTTAAATTTATCCTTTTGCTCACATATATACCTGAGTATAAGTCAGCTAACAGTAAAATTCAGGGCCACCATGATGCTGTGATTGGTTATGCACTGTTTATTCTAACATGGTAAAGAGGGATTTCAAATCTCTAGCCACCATTTAAGATCTATTTCTAGACTGCTACAATCATAAAGCATTCCTTAAGCCACTCTGGGGAGTAATTTTCATAGTCAACTGGTCATCATTAATTGGGTGACTGCAAATGTAGGTAAATAGTGGATAAATAAATGCAGAGCTTTCTTGTTTAATCAAACGGCTCACCTCTAGATTCAGAGTAAAAAGGAAGTTCTCATCTCCATGGACCATTTACTTTGTTGTGAAATTCTTCCTTTTTTATTTATTTTTTATTTAGTAAATATAAATTTCCAAAGTACAGTTAATGGATTACAATGGCTTCTCCCCCATAATTTCCCTCCCACTCACACCCCTCCCATCTCCCGCTCCCTCTCCCATTCCATTCACATCAAGATTCATTTTCAATTATCTTTATACACAGAAGATCGATTTAGCATATATTAAGTAAGATTTCATCAGTTTGCACCCACACAGAAACACAAAGTATAAAATACTGTTTCAGTACTAGTTATAGCATTACATCACTTTGGACAAGACGCTAAGGACAGATCCCACATGAGAAATAAGTACATAGTGACTCCTGTTGTTGACTTAACAATTTGACACTCTTGTTTATGGCGTCAGTAATCTCCCTAGGCTGTAGTCATGAGTTGCCAAGGCTATGGAAGCCTTTTGAGTTTGCCGACTTCAATCTTATTCCGACAGGGTCATAGTCAAAGTGGAAGTTCTCTCCTCCCTTCAGAGAAAGGTACCTCCTTCTTTGATGGCCCCATTCTTTCCACTGGGATCTCACTCGCAGAGATCTTCCATTAAGGCATTTAGGTCTTTTTTTTTTTTTTTTCCTTCCAGGGTGTCTTGGCTTTCCATGCCTAAAATACTCTCATGGGCTCCTCAGCCAGATCCGAATGCCTTAAGGGCTGATTCTGAGGCCAGAGTGCTATTTAGGACATCTGCCATTCTATGAGTTTTCTGTGTATCCCACTTCCCATGATGGATCATTCTCTCCCTTTTTGATTCTATCAGCTAGTATTAGCAGACACTAGTCTTGTTTGTGTGGTCCCTTTGACTCTTAGGCCTATCAGTGTGATCAATTGTGAACTGAAATTGATCACTTGGACTAGTGAGATGGCATTGGTACATGCCACCTTGATGGGATTGTATTGAGATCCCCTGGCATGATTCTAACTCCACCATTTGGGGCAAGTCCGATTGAGCATGTCCCAAATTGTACATCTCCTCCCTCTCTTATTCCCACTCTTATATTTAACAGGGATCACTTTTCAGTTAAAATTTAAACACCTAAGAATAATTGTGTGTTAATCACAGAGTTCAACCAATAGTACTAGAACAAAACAAAGAGAAAATACTAAAATGGATAAAGTATTACATTGTACATCAACAGTCAGGACAAGAGCTGATCAGGTCACTGTTTCTCATAGTGTCCATTTCACTTCAACAGGTTTCCCCTTTGGTGCTCAGTTAGTTGTTGCCGATCAGGGAGAACATATGATATCTGTCCCTTTGGGACTGGCTTAATTCACTCAGCATAATGTTTTCCAGATTCCTTCTATCTTGTTGCAAATGGCTGTATTTCGTTGTTTTTGACTGCTGTATAGTATTCTGTAGAGTACATGTCCCATAATTTCTTTATCCAGTCTACTGTTGATGGGCATTTGGGTTGGTTCCAGGTCTTAGTTATTGTGAATTGTGCTGCAATAAACATTAGGGTGCAGACAGCTTGTTTGTTTGCCAATTTAATTTCCTTTGGGTAAATTCCAAGGAGTGGGATGGATGGTTGTATGGTAGGGTTATATTCAGGTTTCTGAGGAATCTCCAGACTGACTTCCATAGTGGCTTAACCAGTTTGCATTCCCACCAACAGTGGGTTAGTGTCCCCTTTTCCCCACATCCTCTCCAGCATCTGTTGTTGGTAGATTTCTGAATGTGAGCCATTCTAACCGGGATGAGGTGAAACCTCATTGTGGTTTTGATTTGCATTTCCCTGATTGCTAGTGATCTTGAACATTTTTTCATGTGTCTGTTGGCCATTTGGATTTCCTCTTTTGAAAACTGTCTGTTGAGGTCCTTGGCCCATCTCTTAAATTCTTCCTTTTTAAAGATTTACTTATTTATTTGAAAGTCAGATTTATAGAAAGAGAGGGAGAGACAGTGAGAAGGATCTTCCATCTACTGTTTCACTCCTCAGATGGCTGCAATGGCCATGGCTGGGCCAAGCTGAAGCCAGGAGCCAGGAGCTTTATCTGGGTCTCCCAAGTGGGTGGCAGGCCCTAAATACATAGGCCATATTCTGCTACTTTTCTCAGGCCATCAAGCAGGGAGATGGATCAGAAATGGTGTAGCCAGGATATAAGGGATGATGATGCCCATACAGAATGCTGGTGTCTCAGGCAATGGCTTTACTTGCTAAGCCACAATGCTGGACCCTGTTGTGAAATTTTAAATGTAAAACAATGTATATTTCTCTTCAGCATACAAAAATAAGAGGAAAAAATAAGTGTCTGAGGTAGGTGTCAGTGAAAAATAAATGGAGCTAATTTTTAGACATGTCAGGTAACAGAATGGACAAAATATAAATTTCTGTTCTCAAACATAATAATAAACATTTATTGTTCTCCTGCCACATGCAAGGCACTAGGCCAAACTAGTTCCATATGTTACCTCTTTTGACACTTATAAGAATCCTACAAAGGGGGCAAGTGTTGTGGCATAGCAAATAAAGCTGTCACCTGAGGTGCTGGCATCCCAGTCTGCTTGAACCCATATAGATGCCAGTTTGAGACCCAGGCACTCCTCTTCCAACCTACCTCCTTAATAACACGCCTGGAAAAGCAGTGGAAGATGGTCCAAATGCTTGAATCTCTGCACCCATGTGGGAGACTCAGAAGAAGCTCCTGGCTACTGGTTTCAGCCTGGCCCAGACCCTACCATTGTGGTCATTTGGGGAGTGAACCAGTGGATGGAAAATCAAGCTCTCTCTTTCTCTCCTCTCCCTCTCTCCACCCTATCTCTCTTTAACTCTGCATTTCAATTTAATAAATAAATCTAAAAAAAATGAATCCTACAAAGGAATCACTGATACTATTCTGTTTCTGTCGATGAAGAAATTGAGGTTTAAAAAGTCTAAGCAATTTGTTCAAGGTCACACAGCTATAAAAGCAGAAAACAAGGCCAGTCTTTGTTCTCTGAGTCTTTTCAACCTTAGAGAAGTTATTTGATTCAGTCCTGCCAGAATGCTAACTAGAGAAGAAATGGAAGTAACTCGTAGTTCTTGGGCACTTTCTAATGTCAAACACTTCAGTGGACACCTTACAAACCGTTACATGTTATTCTCATGACATCCCTCAGGATGGTTAATATTTACACAGACATTGACATAGGATTCTTCCAGTCCAGAAGTGCTCCACAGCCTCTGCCATAGGAGCTCAGCTTCTAACTCAGTGTTTGTGTCCCAAACACTCGACCTCTGAATCTCCTTTGATAGGAGCACATTGTCATCCAATTTTCTCTCCTCTCCGTGCTCCCCTCCCCATTCTTCTCCCCAACGTCTTTATTTTCTTCTTCCACTTCTTAAAATCACAGGGTCTAGAATGGTGGAAAGGGGGGATTTCTCTGCCTTTGTTTCACATTTTCTTTTTCTATGGCTCTATCATGCCTTAAAATGGAGAATGTTCTCAGCACACTGAGCTGTTTTTGTTGATTTACTGAAGGAGAAGAAAAAGAAACTTAGAAGATCCCTTTTCAGGAAAAGAGTCCAGCCTGTAGGGCTACCATTATGTTCTTTAATCTTATTCTTGAGTAACAGAAACTGAGTGTTTTTTAAAGACTTTATTTATTTGAGAGGTAGAGTTACAGACAGAGAGAGGGAGAGACAGAGAGAAAGGTCTTCCATCCATTGCTTTACTCCCCAAATGGACACAATGGCCAGAGCTGAGCTGATCTGAAGCCAGAAGCTTCTTCTTGGTATCCCACATGGGTGCAGGGGCCCAAACACTTGGGCCATCTTCCACCGCTTTTCCAGGCCATAAGAAGAAAGCTGGATTGGAAGAGGAGCATCTGAGACACAAACCTGTGCCCATATGGGATACCAGCACTGCAGGCAGAGGCTTAGCCTACTATGCCACAGCACCAGCCCCAGAAACTGAATACTGTCACCATCTTTATCAGTACCACTACTCATTGCTACCTTTTCCTATTACCTTAACCAACGGACATGTAGATAAACTAAAAGTAAATGTTCCAAAAAAGGCATAATAGAAGTGCAGATTCATATTTATATGTCATTCTCAGTATAGGTAGCAATCTGCTCCTGTAGGCTACTAGAATATGAGATGGAACCTTATTCATTTTTGCATTACTACACCATTACTGGTGTTCAAGAAATATTTGCACAGTGGGTTATTATTGAGATTTATCTTGGAATGAAGTATCAGTTAATCTAATGTTTACAATTGATAGAGTATATATTAGTTTAATGGAATAACTGTTTCTGGAATGATCAAGGGTCATACAGTGGCATAGCTGTTAAGCCACTTCTTGAGATATGCACATCCCATATTGAACTGCCTGTTTGAGCCCCAGTACTTAGGCTTCTGATTCAGCTTCCTGCTAATACATCTTAGGAGACAGCTGATGATAGCTCTAGTTCTTTGGCCCCTGCCATTCACCTGGGAGATATTGATGGAGTCCCAATCTCCTGGCTTCAGCTTGGCCCAGCCCTGGCTGATGTGGGCATTTGGGGAATATATCAGCAGATGTAATAGAAGCATCTCCTTCTAGGGGATGCAGAAGAGAAAAATCTAAACTACGATTTTAAAACAGGAAGAGAGGTATGATTAGATTATGGTTAGGCCTCTCCCAAGAATCGTTTCTGGGAAGTGGGGAGAAATACAACAACCTGAGGTGTTTAGGGAGGAGCAGGATGGTATCTATTAACAGCAACACACAAGTAGGCACAGAATTCATATGTTCGTGTCAGGGTATTAATTTTTTAATTGTACAAAACAGTAGAAGAAAAATGGAGATTCTCACATCTAAAAAGGAATTCCATTATATTGGGATCATGATTCACAGAGCCCTAAATAATTCTCCAGGCCAGTTGTCCTCATGTGAGGAAAACTATGCATGGGACCACACTAAAGGGATAGAGATATCATGCATAGGAATGTAATGTTTATTAGTCTAATCAAGTGTTTCAACTTTCTTCTCTATAAATAATATGAAATCAATAATTATAGGTATCCACACTGGCCAAGTGGTGGTGATCTAAAAACAAGTAACCCCATTTCTCAAAAGGACAAACGGATATTTAAAACAAGTAGATTTTGTTCGGGTCACATACTCCACTCCATACATACACAAACACACTGAGCACACACACATAAGGTAAAATCCTCCATTCTTTGAAGAGGTCTGTTATCTCTTTCTCACTTCTTAAGGTCCTGAGATCTTTTGGTGGCTCCAGATCAAGAATTTTTCCAGGTTGCTACTGAGAGAAAAGATGTTAATTATCTACTTAGCACTTTCTTTTTAGTCTCACAGTACTAACTGCTCTTCATTTCTCTGCCAAGATAATTCTTGGGCTATTATCAGAGATCTGAAGCCCTTCTGCTATCATTCTGACTCACAGCTGTGACCACCCTGCTCAGAGTGTAAAGGAAAAAGGACAGTGCATATGTAATACAGTGTGTGCTAGATCTCTCCCTAGCTAAGTAGTAATGAAACCTTAAGGAAAAATAAAGGTATCATTTCTCCTTGTTCTATGGAAATTCTCCCACTCATCTGGAATTCTATTCTCCTCTTACCAGGGAACTTACAAAATAGAGGTAGTTGTAGTGCTTGAATTAAAAATGCTGAGTAAATAATTATTTGTGAAAGCACTATGACTGAAGTCTGGCCCTGTTCATATATACCATTCCCACAACAGACTGTTGGGAACCCCAAAGTCACTATGACTTTTCCCAGGAGAATTCAGAATGAAATGGAAAGGCAAAAACTTTAGTAGTTAGCACTCAGGTTGAGGTATAAATAAGAATATTCTGAAGTTGTGGTTAGTAAAAAAGAAAACATTAGATTTTTCAATAAGGCTCTATCTTAGAATTCTTGTGTAGCAAGTTCTAATGAAAACCTAAGAATTTGAGAGGTAAAAGAAGAGATGTAAGATAAATTTAAAAGAAAACCTGTGATAAAGTGGAAGAACACAGGGCTAGGGGTTGCTGGACAAGTTTGAAGTCTGATTTCCTGACACTCACTTGCAGCCTAATGCTAAGTGACTTCTCAAACAACCATGTCCCTCAGGAGAAGAAATGTGGCTGCTGGACACAACAGTTTCTAAGTACCCTTTGCTTATAAATTCTGATTTTATAGATTCTCGTTATATTTGGTTTTTCAACTAACACATGAATTTTTATTCAAGCTTGGTTCTTTATAAAATTAGAGGTTTCCAAAACACTTTAAAATATCAATATTTTTCTTATGTCACTATTTATAACTTATTTGGATTACATTATATATTATTTGGGTTATAGTTTTCTTTATCTTATCAAAATTTCACTGAGTCTTCTAAAAATTAAATAAGAAATTATAATTAATTAATATAATTAACCTACTTAGATTTTTTAAAATATTTATTTATTTTTTTGAGAGGTAGAGTTACAGACAGATAGGGAGAGACAGAGAGAAAGATTTTCAAACTGCTGATTTACTCTCCAAATGGCCACAAAAGCTGGAGCTGGGCCAGTCTGAAGCCAGGAGCCAGGGTCTTCTATGTGGGTGCAGGAGCCCAAGTACTTGGTCCATCTCCCGCTGCTTTCCCAGGCCATTGCAGAGAGCTGGATCAGAAGAGGAGCAGCCAGGACTAGAACCTGCGACCATAAGGAATGCCAGTGCCACAGGCAGAGCTTTAGCCCATTAAGACACAGCACTGGCCCACCTACTGAGATTTTTTAAATTATATTACAAATGTTAAAATTTTTAAATAAATAAAGCTTTAAGTTTTTTCATATGTATTGGCAATTGAATAACACAATGTACCCTCATTTTTGCTATTATTTGTTGCTGTAAAAATAACTGCAATTAGTAGAAATGCATTTTCCTCACTTAGATAGGGAAGGCAGCATAAAAAGCTAAATGTTAATAAATCAAAATTGCACTAAAGAATTCTCAAAGCATAACTAGCCAACAGAGTTGACAACTAGGAAATTGCAGCTCCAGAGAAGTATGAAGTTTTTTGTTTTATTTTTTATAACCATTATTCATGTTAAGAAATTACCATTGTGTGTTGGTCTGGATCACATAAAAGAAAATCACTTAAATTTTTGTTTCTCAGTAATAAAATGTGAACAATTACTTTCAACAGCGATATTAATTCCTGATGAGTTAAAGACCATCCCATAACAGAGTGTGTTGAGTAAAAGGCAACAACGCATTCTAAGTAGATAATTCTGAAGATGGTAAATTCCAAAAGCATAAAACTTCTTTTAAAGAGATGTTATGGATGGTGGTATTATGACACCATAGTTAAGCAACAATTGCAATGCTGGCATCTCATATTAGAGTACCAGTTTGGGTCCTGCCTATTCTTCCAATCCAGCTTCCTACTAATATGACTAGGAAAGCAGTGGATGATGCTCCAAATACTTGGGCCCCTGCCACCCATGTGAAAAACACAGGTGGAATTCCTGGCTTCTGGCTTCAGTATGGCCCAGACCTGGTTGATGTGACCATTTGGGGCATGAAGCAGCCAGTAGAAGATTCTCTCTCTCCCTTTTTTCTCTCTCTCTCTCTCCCTCTGTTGCTCTGCCTTTAAAATAAACAAATAATAAATACTTTTACAATGTTATGCATTGTCTCTCATCAGATCATCTCAGAAACTTCACAACATAACAGCACACCCGTATCTTTCAACTTTGAATTGTTGGTTTTCATTAAATGAATGAATAACTGAGTAGATGAATGGTAGATACACTGACTTACCAACAGACTGACACAACATACATTGACCAATTTACCTAAGTGAATTCTTTAATTTTATTGAATACTTATACTTCAGATTTTTATTTCTTCACAGAATTCAGAGAGAAAAAAATGCTACCACAATCCAAAGATGGCAATTTTCAATCAACATGCAGGAATATAGATGAGCCAAGCACATTCTTGGCCTGGAGAAAAAAAGTATTGAATTGCACTGGTTCAGTTCTTCATTACGCAACTATTGACTGACAACTGGGATATGAGCACCAAGGTATAGATACAGAGATGAAATGTGTGGAGTCTCTACCTCCAAGCCATTTTCCAACTCCTTAGGTAACCACATGTAACTGCATGTGAGCACAGATGAAAATAACCGTAAGAAGGGCAGATAAATATGTACCATCCAAAACTCTATTATTTAGAAGTGCTATGGGATTTCAGAAAGGTAGAGAAATGAAAATGGAGGTGGCATTTTACCCAGATCATCTTGAATATGTGAGAATTTCAACAAAAGATCCATGAATGGAAGGAGGGGGAAAGTAGACAGGTGCCTGTTCAGGACTGACATTTGCTTGGTTTGCTGTAGCTCAACCATAGAAACTGTTAAATATAGGAATACTTCCATACTACGTGGTAACTGGCCTCAGCCTCAACCTTACCTAGGGCCATTCTGCCATATTAGCTGCATGAGTACATCTTACATGGTTTCCCACAATCAAGAAGCTAAAATTTAGTGCAGGATCCCTGAAGACTCTGATTTGGCTGTAGTCTGGGCCAGTGCTCTATAGGATATGAAAATATATTATTGCCACCTTTTTATACCACCTGGGCTTTTTTAAGAAAAAATTGGATTATCTAGAGCACAAGTACTCCTGGAAAGGAATCTTGAAATTTGATTTTTAAAGCACTTTAAATGCCAGGCTAAGGAGTCTGGATTTCACTTGGCAAGCAGTAATATGGAGATTAGAGGATAAGAGGGAAGAAAAGGAAGGAAATCACTAGCAACAAAACAAGGTTTTAGGAAAAGCAATATGGCAGTACTGCATAAGATAGGTAAGAGAACAGGGGCCAGCGCTATGGCACAGTGGGTTAACGCCCTAGCCTGAAGCACCAGCATCCCATATGGGCACCAGTTTGAGACCCTGCTGCCCCACTTCCAATCCAGCTCTCTGCTATGGCCTAGGAAAGCAGTAGAAGATGGCCCAAGTCCTTGAGCCCCTGCACCTGCATGGGAGACCTGGAAAAAGCTCCTGGCTCCTGGCTTCAGATCAGTGCAGCTCTGGCCATTGCAGCAAATTGGAGAGTAAACTATCAGATGGAAGACCTCTATCTCTCTCTCTCTCTCTGCCTCTCCTCTCTCTGTGTAATTCTGATGTTCAAATAAATAAATACATGTACTATTATCATATTCATTGTATAGACCAGAGACAATGAGAGACAACAGAAATCTTGCTCAAGTTCCCACAGCTAAAGCTGGCAGAGTTAAGATTGTACCCCAGGTGATCTAGCTCTAGGGTCAATAGCCTTAAGCACAGTGCTATATTGCTTTTCAGTAAAGAAAGTCAAGAATAAGGAAGACTTGACATAGGCATTAAAATATGAACAAAAGCTTAGCAATAGAAACAAAGCCACCTCTCAGTGGATGTGGAAAAATAAGAGCAATAAAAATATCTCCAAGCTTTCTAGTCTCAAAGAATGAAAACTCCATCAACAACAATAAAGGGGAAAAGTTAGTCTGGGAATAATAGATGATGACCTCAGTGCCAATAAGACTTGACAATCAGATACTCTTTGAGGTCGTTCAATGGGGCTGGGTGTCTGTGGGCCCCTCATACCTAGGTAGAATGTCCTTCACAAGCAGGCTGCCAGCTGTGGCTGAAAAGCTTGTTTCCAGATCTGCCAGCATCTCCCCCACTACAGCTTCTTGTGCTGCAAGTATGACCTTGCAGTTTTAAATCACATCTTCAAGTTAGTTGCAATCTTCCACCCAGAGGTAACAGAAGGTGCTAAGCCCTTAAGGAGAATTGGGCTGTCTCCAAGAGACCCCAGCTATCTCCATAAGCCCCAAACCAATCAACATAGTGTATGTGAAACCCCTGTACAATAGGCGCCCCCATAGAATGACCTAATGGAAAAATAGTAATGCCTCAAAAATCTTGGGCACTTCCCGAAAGCCAGCGTCCCATTCAGGCACTCCGCTTAGTCTCCTCTTGAACCAGACACTTTTCTGTTGCTTGCCAATCAAATAAAAGTCTCTGCTTCTTTGCAAATTGTTTCCCAGCTTTTAATTTCTATACTAAGCTGAAGACAAGAACCCAGAAAACTTGCTCCGGCAACCGCCCTCCCCTCTGCAACCAGTAACACTCTTCAGATACTAGAGAAGGACGCTGACACCCCAAAGACAGGAACAACCAACCACAAGCAGTTGAAGCCAAGAAATTGTCAGCCATTCAGACAGCAGGGATGACAATTCTGGCACTTAGAGTTACAGGTCTAGAGAAGGAGTGAGCAAAGCCAATGAAAACGAATCTATCTTAAAGTTGAATTTGCCTGTGATACATAATGTAGATTTCAAGGGAAATTAATTATTTAAAAATAAATATGCTATGCTGTCTTTAGAATTTTATCTTATATTCATATATTATGTTAATAAATGCTTTAAATGTATAATATAATACAAAGTAAAATGTGTGAGATAAAATTATATATATTCATGGTAAAAAATGGGTAAAAAAGTAATTACTGGAAAAATGGAACAGAATACACTGAAAAACTATTAGCAGTTGTATGAAGTGTTGCTCTTGTGAGTGCAATTTACAATATCAATTTTTCCATGATTTATGCAATATAACCATATAAATTATATAACCAAATATATTTATTAATTCAGTAACCAAAATGTCAGAACAACTTGTGTAGTTGTTCTACAATACTGATTGCTTCTAATGTGGCCAGTATTTTCTTAAGATTTATTTAGTTATTTGAAAGGCAAAGTTACAGAGAGAGAGAGACGGGAGAGAGAGAGAGATCTTCCATCTGCTGGTTCACTCCCCAAATGGCTGCAATGACTGGGGCTGAGTCAGGCAGAAACCAAAAGCCTACAATTCCATCTGGGTCTCCATGTGGATAGCAAGAGCCCAATCACTAGTGCCATCTTAAACTGCTTTCCCAGGCATATTAGCGGGTAGCTGGATTGGAGGCCAGAAGCTGAGACTTGAACTAGCACTCATATGTTAGGGGCTTAACCCATTGCACCACAATGCCAGCCCCCTTGACTAGTAATTTTTATGCTTGATCTAAAAAAATTTGGATAAAATAAGATTCATAATATTTGCCATAGACTCTATATACTTTATTTCAGATCAGCTCTCTCATTTCTTTTCAGAGAATAGTGCTGATCCCCACATTAATACATATTCCATAGGGAAAAAATAACAGGCCTTCATGAATAATCATTATAATCTTTACTCTAGCTCCAGATATGTACCCCCAAAGCTACCCAACAATCCATATTTGATGAAACTTTTTTAAATTTTTTTTTTGTTTATTTGAAAGACAGAGTTACAGAGGTAGAGACAGAGAGAGAAAGAGAGGTCTTTCATCTCTGGTTCATTCCCCAAATGGCCACATTGGTTGGAGCTGGGCTGATCCAAAGCCAGGAGCCAGGAGCCAGGAGCCAGGAGATTCTTCCAGGTCTCCCACATGGGTGCAGGGACTTATGGACTTGGGCCATTCTCCACTGTTTTCCCTAGGCACATTAGCAGGGACCTAGATCAGAAGTGGAGCAGCCAGGACCTGAATGGGCGCCCGTATGAGATGCTGATGCTGCAGGCCGGGGCTTTAACCCACTGCACCACAGCGCTTGCCCCTTTGATGAAATTTGTGTGGAAAGAAACCCAGGCTGTCCAAGAAGTCAAGGCTTTAATGAGTAGTACTTCACTAAAAATACAGAATCGCCCTATTTTATAAGGAACCCAATTCCCTATAAATGTCAAATATGATACTAGTCATTGACTTGTGATCTGCTCTCCAAAAATGGGGACAATGAGCTATATAAAACAGTCTCTGACTTAGTTGGGAGCCAGCTCATCTCTGTTCCTAAAGAAACAAATCTAAGAAGCCAAAATAGAGAAAGGGTGTCTCTGTGCTTGCCCACCTCAGTCTCCTTGTCCTTCACAGACCCATCTGTTTCCACATTTCACTAGACCGGTTTTTACTTTCTCCAAATACCTCATCCCTAAAATTCACCCCTCCCTTCTCCATTATTCCCCACCAAAATCTGAAGAAATTCATTAGATCAAATGAATGTAACCAAACTGTATAAAGCTTGAACGACAAGGAGTCCTTCCAGGAATATTTTCATTTTCATATTTTTCTCTTTGTATATTTTTATTTAATTTCCTTATGTATGTGATGACACATAGACTTAACTTTACAAAGATTCATGATATTCTCATGTATATTTTCCCCTTCTCCTTTTTCCTTCTCTGTGTTTTATTCCTCTCTTAGGTTTTCCAAATACATCTACATTTTTCATATATACTCACTTCCCCTCCAGGCATCCATGTTAACCATCAATGGAATTTTATCTGTATTCATGCACTCTGATGCAGGTCTATAATTATCAATGCAAGGGCATACATATACAGGGCATACATACACACATGAATTTATGCAGTATACACAGATATACTCTAAGCATATATATTTGCATAAGTTTTTATTTTTGTCACTGCCTAACAGAAAAAGGAAGATTGCATTATATACGTATTTTGCATACTTTTATCATTACACAATATCTTTTTGGAATTTCCTTCAACTTTCTTTTAAAAAATATTTATTTATTTGAAAATCAAAATTACAGAGACAGAGGGGGAGATAGAGAGAAAGATCTTCCACCTGCTGGTTTGCTCCCCAGATGGCCACAATGACCAGGGCTGGGCCAGGCAGAAGCCAGAACCCAGGAGTTTCATCCAGGTCTCCTACATAAGTGACAGGAACCCAAACACTTGGGCCATCTTCCGTTGCTTTTCTCAGGCCATTAGCAGGCAGCTTGATCAGAAGTGAAGCCACTGGAACTTGGATCTTGTGCTTGCATGGGATGCTGGTGTCACAGGAGGTAACTTAACCCACTGTGTCACAACGCCAGCCCTCAACTTACTTTTATAGTCCAGAATTCATTATTTTTAACAGTGATATGTGTTAGGAATAAATTATAATTTATTCACTGATCCTCCTCTTAATGAAGATTTATTTTCCCCCATTTTTTGCCACAACAAATAACACTAAAATAGATGTACACATTTATAGCTTTATAAATAGTGTTTTTAGTAATGTGCAATATGGGTCAGTGCTGCGGCATAGCAAAGTAAGCCTAAGGTGCCAGCATCCCATATGGGCATTGATTGGTGTCCAGGCTGCTCCAATTCCAAGCCAGTTCCCTGCTAATGGCCTGGGAAAGCAGTGGAAGATGGCTCAAGTGCCTGGGCCTCTGCATCCATATGGGAGGCCTGGAAGAAGCTCCTGGCTCATAGTTTTGGATCCTACTGGCTCCCACCATTGCAGCCATTTGGAGAGTGAGCCACCAGGTGGAAGATCTCTCTCTCTCTCTCTCTCTCTTTCTTTCTTTCTCTCTCTCTCTCTCTCCCTTGCTCTTTCTGTCTGTAACTCTGCCTCTCAAATAAATAAAAAAATCTTAAAAAAAATAATGTGCAATAGCATGGCAGGTGTTGTGACACAGCAAGTCAAACCATTGCTTAGGATGCCTGTATCTGATATCAGAGTGCCAGTTCAAGTCCTAGCTACCCCGCCTCCAATCCAGCTTTTCACTAATGCTTTCTGGAAAGCAGAAAATGACAGCTCAAGTGCTTGGGCTCCTGCCATCCCCACATGAGGGACCCAGATGGAGTTCTAGGCTCTTGACTTTGGCCTGGCCCAACCCTGGCTGTTGCACTATTGCAGGCATTTTAAAAGTGAATAAGCAGATGGAAGTTTCTCTCTCTCTCTCTCTCTCTCTCTCTCTCTTCCTCTCTCTCTCTCCCTAACCCTCCCTCTACCTCTCTCTGTTATTCTGCTTCTCAAGCAGAAGAAAATAATCATTTAAAAACACATAGGATAGGATTTTCTGAGTATATTGCTTGTGTGAATATGTAATTTTAACACATATTCCAGATTGCTTTCTAAAAAGGCTATAATACTTCACATTTCTACCAGCAATGTATGAAAGCACTGGCTTCCTCCACTTTGCAGGTAGCAATAGATACTGTAGCTCTATTCTATTTCTGCCAGGCTAGCAAGTGTGAAGTAATACATCACTTATTTTCAAATTGCCTTTCCCTGCTTGCTGGTAAACTCAAGCATGTTTTCATATACATGTTAGTCATGTGCTATGAAAAATGGAGTTCTTTTCCTTTTTTTTTAACTTTTATTTAATGAATATAAATTTCCAAAGTACGGCTTATGGATTACAATGGCTTCCCCCCCATAACGTCCCTCCCACCTGCAACCCGCAACCCTCCCCTTTCCCATTCCCTCTCCCCTTCCATTCACATGAGGATTCATTTTCAATTCTCTTTATATACAGAAGATCAGTTTAGCATACATTAAGTAAGTATTTCAACAGTTTGCTCCCACACAGAAACATAAAGTGAAAAATAATAGATGATTTTTTTAAATAATGATGAAATCAGATCAGACCTATTGTCATGTTTAATCCCAGTGAGAGTCAAGTTGGGAATTGCTAATTTCTTCTCTTTTTTTTAACAGAAGATCAGTTTAGTATACATTAAGTAAAGATTTCAACAGTTTGTACCCCCATAGAAACACAAAGTGAAATATACTGTTTGAGTACTCATTATAGCATTATTCCTTTTAAGAATAGCTTCCTGGGACTACAATGAACATAGAAATGCAAATATCTCCTGGAGATTCTGATTTCAATACATTTGGAAACACTCAAAAGTAGGATTAATTGACCAAATAGTAGTTCCAAAAGAGAACTACTCCCTGTAACTCAAAGCAAAAAAAGAAAAAAGCAAATAACCTAATTATAAAATAGACAAAAGATGTGAATAGATGTTTCTCTAAATAAGATCCAAAGAAGATATACAAATGGCCTACAGACACCTGAAAGATGATCAATATAACTAATAATCAAGGAAATGCAAATCAAACCTATAATGAAATACTATCAAAAACATATCAAACAACAAAAAAAGAAAGTATTGGTGAGGATGCGGAGAAATCGGAACACATATAAACCGTTGATAGGACTATAAAATGGTGCATCTGTGGAAAACAGTGTTAGGTCCCTCCAAAAATCATAAATATAACAAGCTTATGGGCTTCCCCCATAAGAGTAAAATGGGAACCCTTTGACTACTTGGAACCCAGTCAGCCTAAAAATACACTTGGCTGTGCTCTAATTAGAGACATGGAGGAATCCTCTGTCTTGGTGGATTGTGGACTCAGACAAAAGGTAAAGCACACAGAGTAAAGTTTGTTGTTACAGTCAGCTGAATAGTCAGCATTGCCTTCAGACTTTTGTATTTCAGCATGAGCCAAAGAGCACAAGTCCATCTGCTCTGTGGTAGGACACATCCCATGTGGAGATGAATTATAACTGAGAGAACATGGAAGTATTATGACAACTTGAGGTCCATATGAATTCCCCTAAGAGTCTTAAGAGAAATAAAACAAGAACAATAATAATACACAGAAGACTACACACAGAGGTCTGAATGATGTCCACAGATATTCATATAATTGGTTTACTGATTGAGTTCTAACGTTGAACAACTCAGGGAGAAAATTAAGTAGACAGCTAGATCACTAAAATCATGTTATTTTATTTTTTAATAGTAAGGAAACATTTGTGATCAATAGATTGGTTTTATATAAAAAAGTGTTATTTTTTCTATTTTCTTTTTACTCAAAGGTAAGGGTGAAGTAAATATGAAAGCCTAAGAGTATTTCCTTCCAACAGTGTACCCAGTGAAATTTTAAACTTGAAGTGTTTCTCTAAAAGGTCTGAACAAGAAAGGAGGACCTCATCAGATAGGTCATAAAAGTGCTAAACATTGTGAAATCAGAGCTGTAATGATGCACCAAATTAGCTTCCCCAAGGAGGGGATTCTGGCCGCAGCCTTTGTTAAGTGCTGTAATGTGCAGTGAGTAAATGAATTATTCATGCCATATTTTAGTATACTCTGGGAATTTCTGAAGGACTCCAGGAGAAAAATATGTTGTGTCTTTCAGGTGATGAGAAAAATCTAGATCCCAAATTCAAGCAAATAATACAATCCAAGAACAGCTTGCACTGATTTCATAACCTTTAGAATCCCCTTCCTCAATTAAAGCAGACGAAATGTAATTTAATCAACTGAGTAAGAAAGCTGTGCTGATTATGTGAACACTCATCTGAATTCTCAGAGATGGGACTTCCACTCCTGATGAATGATATGCATTTGGCTCGCCTTTACAAAGTACACAACTGCTGCTGTTTGTGAATGTGAATTGCTTCTTGTATAACAAGGCCAAAATTACATTTGGGAATTTAATTCAAAATTAGCATTAGTAATAGGAGCACCCTTTATAATGCCATTAAAATAGCATCACTGGTGTTTAAAAGGTAAATTGTCTTCCCACCCTGTCCCCAGCAAACCTTCAGTTTTTAATCCCAGCATTAAATTCCATGTCAATCATTTTCTACGGTGCTATCAATAGAAGTGAGGGAATCCAAGTGATAGTGTTAGTTTACTTGAGACTACTTAATTTTTTTTTAAATATCGTACAACAGATGTTTATTATACGTTTCTTTTGGAAACTGTGGCACAAATGGTCTAATGATGTTTAAAAAAAGTGGAGATTCATTCAAACAGCATAACTTGTACTTATTTAAATGCTATTTTGAAAAAGGTTAGTTAGTAAAATATTAATAAAATGATGAATGTTTGATTCTGACTTCAAATTACTTAGCAATGTTCTTTAAACCTTCAGAACTCCCATGCATTTGTGAATGCAGGAGTATTGAGAATGTCTCCCTTTTCCCCTTAGTGATGGAAAAGTATTAATGGACAAACTTTTTTTTTTTTTTAGACAGGCAGAGTTAGTGAGAGAGAGAGAGAGACAGAGAGAAAGGTCTTCCTTCCATTGGTTCACCCCAAAAATGGCCGCTACAGCCAGGGCTGTGCCGATCCGAAGCCAGGAGCCAGGTGCTTCCTCCTGGGTGCAGGGACCCAAGCACTTGGGCCATCCTCCACTGCCTTCCTGGGCCACAGCAGAGTGCTGGACTGGAAGAGGAGCAACCGGGACAGAATCCGGCGCCCCAACTGGGACTAAAACCCAGGTTGCCAGTGCCACAGGTGGAAGATTAGCCAAGTGAGCCGTGGCGCCGGACTAATGGACAAACTTTAATGAGCACAACCCCCCAGGTTGGCAGAGACCTAGACAACAGGAAGGTTCCACACTGCCCTTCATGCCAACTAACTCCTCTTTCCTCTGTGTGTCCAAACCCTGAGCCATGAGTCACATCATAGAGCACAGCTTACTGAAGAGAGCTTTAAGGACAAAGTTCTGGAATGAAGTTTTTCTGAGTGTTGTCATTTGCTCCCAAATTGGAGCTCTCCAGAGAAGGAGCTCCAGAGTGGCAGATCAGTAGCTGGATAAACCAGCTGCTGGAGGCTCATCAAGTTCTTCTTGAACCTTCATAAGTGTCCTATGCTGATATGGGCCTTCACCAAGCCCGTATTGCAACCTTCCCATCCTAATACATCCTTAAAGTGAACACAGCCTTTCTTGGAAGCAAGTTAAGGGAACGGGAGGAGAAGCAGCCTGGTGTGTTTGGGTTCAGTGGTGCTGAGCCCTGACCACTAGATTTACCTCTGTTTCCATACACCAGTTCCTGGATACGTTCATCTCTCTTGGTTTGTGCACACTCATGTGATGAAAATATAACCCTTTTCCACTCTGATTTTGCCTCCAAAGAGTCTAGTTTTTTGGCAGAAAGATTTGGAAACTGTAATAAAATATACAGATGGTGCTCTACTTACAATAGTTCGGCTTTGACTTTTCGACTTTACAATAGTGTAAAAGTGATATGCATTTGGTAGAAATCATACTATGCAATTTGAAATTTGAATTTTTTCCCAGCCTAGCAATAAGCTGTATGATTCTCTCTCTCTCTCTCTCTCTCTCTCTCTCTCTCTCTCAATGCTAGGTAGTGGCAGGGAGCCACACATCCTTGTCAGCCATATGACCACAAGGGTAAACATGTAACACTCTACAGTGTATTGTGCTGCTAAGTTTTGATGTTCAACAGAGTAGGTGAATTAAATGCATTTTCAACTTACTACATTTTCCATTTATAATGCCATCATTAGGACTTAATCTGGTCATAAGTCAAGAGTATCTGTAAATATCACTAAAAATAATAATATATTTGTACTTCTCAAAGCTTTGATATTTTCAGTAAAATGTAAACTCTCTGAGATCAAGGATTATGCCCATTTCTAGTCATACTGTAAATCCAGTAACTAACACAGCACCTGACACAAAGTAGCTGTTTAGTAACCATATTAAGTTAGCCAGTAGTTCTCAAACTTTAGTGGGAAATCAGAATCACTTGCAGGTCTTAATCCATACATTGATGAGCCCCCCACCCAGTTTCTTTGCAGTAGATCTAAGATGAGATCTGAGGATTCTCACTGCTAGTAAGATCCTGGTGGTGCAAATGCTGTTGGCCCAGGGACTACATTTTGAGAACCATCGTGTTAAGTCACAGGAATTACTACGTTTCTTGGTCCAAATGATCAAATATTAGCAATTTCATATGATTCAACCTAATATGTTCATTAATTCTTATTTATGAATGAGTAGTTGAATATGACAAAGGCATTTGTATTCTTTCTTGAGCTTACTCCTGTGCAAAAGCCATAATAAGTGCACAAGACAGGCTACAGAGCATGGGCCTGTGAATCAGACAGATCTCATTTAAATTTTCACTCAGACACTTAGTAGATGTGAAACCCCAGATAAATCACTTATCATCCTTAGGTCTTCTCACACTCTAAAGCAGGGATGATGGACTTACTGTAAAGATGCAATGAAGTAATATTTAAAAATACTTGCATTTTACCAGGCATATGGCAGATATTCAATGAAAAGTAACCATCATCATCATTAATTGCACCATCACCATTTTCTTTTTAGCTGTGGGCTGCAGTCTAGAGCTTAGAATAACTTGTGTTCTATGAGTTTTCTCTGTGTAAACCAGAATTGGGAAAGGCTCTTTGCAAGTTGTTTCAGAACAACACAGGCTCTTCTTTTGAGGAGGGGTATTCTTGTTTTTTTTTTTTTTTTTTTAAGATTGTTTATTTATTTATTTGACAGGTAGAATTACAGACAGTGAGAGGGAGAAACAGAGAGAAAGGTCTTCCTTCCATTGGTTCACCCCCCAAATGGCTGCTACCACTGGAGCTATGCCGATCCGAAGCCAGGAGCCAGGTGATTCTTCCTGGTCTCCCATGTGGGTGCAGGCACCCAAGCACTTGGGCCATCCACCGCTGCCTTCCCGGGCCACAGCAGAGAGCAGGACTGGAAGAGGAGCAACTGGAACTAGAACCCGGGGCCCATATGGGATCCCGGTGCCTCAGGCAGAGGATTAGTCAAGTGAGCCACGGTGCCGGCCCCAAGGAGGGGTATTCTTGTTACAGCAGGCAGGACCTGCACTAGTTCCAACAGGGAGCTTTGGGGAATCTCTCAGGCCAATCCAATAATAGTAAAATTCAACCAAAAGCTGTTGAAAATAAAGGAGCATAAGACAGTATCAGAAGTCTAAACCAAACTTCAATATTTGGGACATTTAGAGCAAGTTGTATGGCCTTTCTCTGCAAGTTTCCTCATCTGTAAAAGGGGATTAATAGCTCTTACTTCTTAGGTTTATAACAGAGTATATACAAATACTGTGCATGCAAATGCATATAAAACAAAAAGCTTGGGGCTGGCATTGTGTTACAGTGGGTTAAGCCATTGCCTGCAACACCAGCATCCCACATGGGTGCTGGTTGGTGTCTAGCTGCTCCACTTCTGATCCAACTCCCTGCTAATGGCCTGGGAGAGCAGTGCAGGAGGCACAAATGCTTGGAGCCCTGTACACATGTGGGAGAGCCAGAAGAGGCTGCTGCCATTTGGAAAGTGAACTACTGGATGGAAAATCTCTGTCTCTGTCCCTCCCTCTCTCTCTGTAACTGTTTCAAATAAATAAATTTTTAAAAAGAAAAAAATGAAAAGCTCTACAAACCTGTTATTTACTGGTGTTGTGAGGCAGTCACAGTTTTAAACACACTATTCCACTGTCCCTCTAATCTACCCATATAATTCAGACCAATGTTTTGATTTAGGGTCTTTTATATTTATAATATATGGCTACTGTAGTTGTAGAGAATTTCTATCTATTTCAGGACCTCAGGCATCCCTGCATGTTACTAGATGAACTAAATATCTCTCCCTCCCTAGCCTCTTTGCACATGCCTACATGAGATTTGGGTTATCCAATAAGCTACTAGCTTGCTATACAAGCAGGGCAAGAATTACTCTGAGAAAAGAATGTTAATAGAAAGAAGAAGGTGGAAATGGATCTTGGAAAGGTGGAGGGGCAAAGGGAATAGATCCTAAAAACCACATGCAGAATAAAACAAAGTAAGTCAAGAAAGTAAATTCAACTTGGTGCGCAGTTGAGAAAGACGAAAAAAGACAAGGTATCGCAGCTGCCAGGGAAGGGGTGAGTCAGAGGAATCAACTAAGAGGACTAGGAGTGTTAAATGTGTGAAGGCTTCCTTCTTTCCTATCCTAGGTGCAGCTAGTTAAGATTCACCTCTGCTCTAAAAGGGTAAGAAGTCATGTAGGCATGATGACATTAAAAATAGCACACTCCATGAGTTGCAGTAATATTTTAAGTCCCTGTAGCATGTCAGCATGACCCTATAACCGAGGCTTTCAGATAAATGAAATAAGTGGAAAATAACATGAGTTTGTGTGCTTCTTTGCTTTTAGATTGCATAAATATCATTTTAAGATGCTTCTTCAAATAATCATTTCTCATTCAGTGGATGCTGAATAAGAGCATTGCCTCTTTTACTATGAGAATCTAGGGAAAGAGAAAAAAGTGAATAATTAATGACAGAGGTTTAACAGAAGGAAAATGGTGGTCTCCTCTCCCACCTTTCCTCACCTGCCCAACTATCAGCCTCACAGAAAAAGTCCCAATCGTCCCTATCACACCTCTTAGAAATACTGAGTAGGATGCCTTCATGAGCAACCAAGTTGAAAGGAAAGGAAGAAACATGAGTCCATCATTTGCAAAGCTTAAAGTCTTAGAATTATGTGAAGTAATACTTTCATTCACAGAAATCCAAATATAAGATTTTAAAAGTGTCAGTGGAAAAACTATCTTTATTCCACCCCTCCATGTGTAATCTAGTACCAGTCCATAAAACGGCTGTTAAACTCTGCACAAATACTTTATAAACATGAGCTCTTTTATCTACTGCCAGAAAGCAACAAAGAAACTCCTGCATGTCTGTGGAGATTCTAGGATTATGTTAGGATGGATAATAGGAAGACAAACACTTGCAAAAATACTGTCTGTTATTCCCAGAGTCACTTTAGCAATACCCAAGCCAGGCAGTCCATAAAAGCCTCAAAATGCTAAGCAATTCAGGTGCAACTCATCACTGCTGCTATAATTACAGGTGCCTGCCAGCCTTCTACCTCTCAGATCTGTAGATAAAAGCCTAGGGCTGAATTTGTATCTCAGTTGCACAGAAACTGAAACTAGTAGTCAGTAAACATGTAAATCTGCATTTGACAGACAGGCTCTTGTAGGATATAGAGCTAATCTACTGTTAAACACTTGCACACCCAGAAAAACACTTCTACCCTTCCAAAAAAGGAAGGAATGTTTTTGGATGCTTCCTAAGGGCATGGAATTTATTTCACTTAATCCCAGAAATAACCAAATAAGCGATGTGTTACTATCTTCACATCTGAAGAAAAATCATACTCAAAGGTTGAGAACCTTGCTAAAGTTACATACTTTTAAGTGGTAAAATTGGTCTAGAAATCCCAATCTTTCTGACCACATTTTCCATGCATCTCTAGATCAGTCTAATGGCTTCTGGCCACAGTAGGTTACTAGATACTGGTTATGGTATCATAATTTGGAAAAATATAATTTAGAAAATCATAATTTGGAAAGCTCCCAAAGATTGACAGATGGCAATATTTAAAGAATTCTCTACCCATGTCATTTTAAGAAGAGGTGGAATGGTTAACATTCCGGATTCCACTGTGACTATGTAACACATACGGCAAATCATGAAACATTGAATTTAAAGACAATCTAAAAGGGTTGAAAAGAAAATACCCAGGTATATAGAGGAGGAATGTTAAGGAGGGCACAGTGTGGCAACATATGCAACTTCTAGAATCTCCATCATATTAACATGGACTGAAAACATTTGTGCTGAAGTTATATAGACTCCATTAGAAGATGAGAATAGTGTCCACAAGTCCATGGAATTTCACCCTCTTACACACATGTAACCCATCTTCAGTCATTTTTGCTGTACTTGCATTGAAACCACTTCATTCCCTCTGATGAGCGGACAAGACATAGCTACTTCAAGTGATGCAGGTGCCTCACAATTAGAACTTAGGGCAATCACTTTTAACTTCTTATTCCATAGATGACAGTATTATTTTTTCTCAAAGGCTCTAGCCACACACATTCATACCATTTTACTAGCAACGTAAGAAACCTTTAATGTGGCCGGCGCCGCGGCTCACTAGGCTAATCCTCCGCCTAGCGGCGCCGGCACACCGGGTTCTAGTCCCGGTTGGGGCGCCGGATTCTGTCCCGGTTGCCCCTCTTCCAGGCCAGCTCTCTGCTGTGGCCAGGGAGTGCAGTGGAGGATGGCCCAGGTGCTTGGGCCCTGCACCCCATGGGAGACCAGGAAAAGCACCTGGCTCCTGGCTCCTGCCATCGGATCAGCGCGGTGCACCGGCCACAGCGCGCTGGCCGTGGCGGCCATTGGAGGGTGAACCAACGGCAAAGGAAGACCTTTCTCTCTGTCTCTCTCTCTCACTGTCCACTCTGCCTGTCAAAAAAAAAAAAAAAAAGAAAAGAAACCTTTAATGTGACCAATTGTTAAAAACATTATCTCAGTGACTAGCAACACAGTACAGTGGATTAAGTTGCTGCTTATATCCCATATCAGAGCGCCTAGGACAGATTCTCACTGCTACTTTTGATCCAGCTACCTGCTAAAGCACCTGAGAAGTAGCTGATGACAGCCCAGTACTTGAATTCCTGCCACCCATGAAGGAGAGCTGGATCGAGTTCCTGGTTATTGGCTTTGGCTTGGCCCTGCCCTGGCTGCTGCAGCCATTTGGTAAGTAAACCAGAGGAGGGAAAATCAATCTATCACTCTATCTGCATTTCAAATAAATAAATAAATCTTCTAAAAATATGACCTCAAATGTGCCAGGGGATTCCAATTCAATCCCATCAAGGTTGCATGTACCAATGGCATCTCATTAGTCCAAGTGATCAATTTCAGTTCACAGTTGATCATACTGATAGGTCTAAGAGTCAAAGGGATCACACAAACAAGACTAGTGTCTGCTACCACTAACTGATAGAATTAAAAAGGAGAGAACGTTCCAATATGGGGGTCAAGATACATAGCAGACTCATAGACTGGCAGACGTCCTAAACAGCACTCTGAACTCAGAATCAGCCCTTAAGGCATTCAGATCTGGCTGAAGAGCCCATAAGAGTATTTCAGGCATGGAAAGCCAAGACACTCTGGCAAAAAAAAAAAAAAAAAAAAAAAAAAATCTAAATGAAAGTTCTCTGTGAGTGAGATCCCAGTGGAAAGAACAGGGCCATCAAAGAAGGTGGTACCTTTCTCTGAAGGGAGGAGAGAACTTCCGCTTTGACTATGACCTTGTCTAAATAAGATCGGAGTTGGCAAACTCAAAAGGCTTCCATAGCCTTGGCAACTCATGACAAGAGCCTCGGGTGATTACTGATGCCATAAACAAGAGTGCCAAATTGTTAAGTCAACAACAGGAGTCACTGTGTACTTACTCCTCATATAGGATCTCTGTCCTTAATGTGTTGTGCTATGTGAATTAATGCTATAACTAGTACTCAAAACAGTACTTTACACTTTATGTTCTGTGTGGGTGCAAACTGATGAAATCTTTACTTAATATATGCTAAATTGATTTTCTGTATATAAAGATAATTGAAAATGAATCTTGATGTGACTGGAATGGGAGAGGGAGAGGGAGATGGGAGGAGTAGGATGGGAGGGAAGTTATGGGGGGGAGCCATTGTAATCCATAAGCTGTACATTGGAAATTATATTTACTAAATAAAAGCTAAAAAATGACCTCAAAATAATAGTACAAATAAATTTAGTATTTAAAAGAAGATCCCTCAAAGAAATAAAACTGAGTAAACTCATCTAGCAGGAACTCTAAGGAATTACTCAATTCAAAATGTTAATTGTTATGTAGAAGTGGCTTTTAAAATTCAATTTAATTTCCTAGAAGCCCCAAACAACTCCATTTCCCTACTGAAAATAATTAAGCACCAGGGATAATAATGTGATTAGCAAGTACAACACCTGGAATTTGCTTAGCAAATCAGAAAACAAAGAGTAGAATGCTGTTAAAAGGGCTGCTGCTCCTCTCCTTTTGCAATTTCATCAGCACCAACACTGATGGAAGTATTCTAGGAAGCAAGTAGGAAACCAGGGGCTACAATCTAAATCCTTAGCCTAGCACACATGTAGGAATTTAAAAAAAATTGTTCTTCCTTCCTCTAAAGCTATCATCCCCAGCATATAATTATAGAGTTAGAGATAACAACATCTCGTTCTGCATGTCCCCATGTAAAAGTCTGTCCCTATGTCCACAGACCAAAGGGCCCTGACTGATTATCCTCTCCTATTTCTAAAAAACACCTCACAGACGGGCCTAAACAATTTCAAAGGACTTCTGTGGGATCCAAATTTGGGAGAACAACATAAGCTTTGAAGTATCTGATCTAAAGGAGCCTCAGTCAACTACAGTTTTATCTTTAAAATGGGAATGGCACTATTAATCACCTATGTTAATATTCTTGGGATTAAAAGAGATGACAAATATATTTAATGAAGTGTCCAGCATATTAGCTATGCAAGTACTCAGTAAGTATTAGCATAATAAATCAGTCAATCATTTAATTAGCTTTGCCTCACAAAATACTTGATTTTTGCATGCTCCTAATTGCTAAATTTTCTATGAACTATGTATTATTAAAAGAATCAAACATTTAGACATTTTTCTAAATATAGTGACACCCAAGTAAGAAAACTTCTGAGAAATAATAACGTAAAGTATATTCTTCAATAATAATCTTTTTTAACTTTTATTTAATAAATATAAATTTCCAAGGTACAGCTTTTGGATTACAGTGGCTTTTTCCCCCCTATAACTTCCCTCCCACCCACAACCATCCCATCTCCCACTCCCTCTCCCATCCCATTCACATCAAGATTCATTTTCAATTATCTTTATATACAGAAAATCAATTTAGCATATATTAAGTAAAGATTTTATCAGTTTGCACCCATACCAAAACAAAGTGTAAAGTACTGTTTTGAGTACTAGTTATAGCATTAATTCACATAGCACAACACATTAAGGACAGAGATCCTACATGAGGAGTAAGTACACAGTGACTCCTGTTGTTGACTTAACAATTTGGCACTCTTGTTTATGGCATCAGTAATCACCCGAGGCTCTTGTCATGAGTTGCCAAGGCTATGGAAGCCTTTTGAGTTTGCCAACTCCGATCTTATTTAGACAAGGTCATAGTCAAAGCGGAAGTTCTCTCCTCCCTTCAGAGAAAGGTACCACCTTCTTTGATGGCCCTGTTCTTTCCACTGGGATCTCACTCACAGAGATCTTTCATTTAGATCATTTTTTTTTTTTTTTTTTTTTTTGCCAGAGTGTCTTGGCTTTCCATGCCTGAAATACTCTTATGGGCTCTTCAGCCAGATCTGAATGCCTTAAGGGCTGATTCTGAGTTCAGAGTGCTGTTTAGGACGTCTGCCAGTCTATGAGTCTGCTATGTATCTTGACCCCCATATTGGAACGTTCTCTCCTTTTTAATTCTATCAGTTAGTGGTAGCAGACACTAGTCTTGTTTGTGTGATCCCTTTGACTCTTAGACCTATCAGTATGATCAACTGTGAACTGAAATTGATCACTTGGACTAATGAGATGGCATTGGTACATGCAACCTTGATGGGATTGAATTGGAATTCCCTGGCACGTTTCTAACTCTACCATTTGGGGCAAGTCAGCTGAGCATGTCCCAAATTGTGCATCTCTTCCCTTTCTTATTCCCACTCTTATGTTTAACAGGGATCACTTTTCAGTTAAATTTAAGCACCTAAGAATAACTGTGTGTTAATTAAAGAGTTCCACCAATAGTATTAAGTAGAACAAAAAAAAATACTAAAAGTGATAAAGTATTAAGTTGTTCATCGACAGTCAGAACAAGGGCTGATCAAGTCACTGTTTCTCATAGTGTCCATTTCATATGTTTTCCCTGATTGGTGACAACTAACCGAGTACCAAAAAGGAAACCTGTTGAAGTGAAATGGACAATAATAATCTTAAAATTAGTTAGTATGTGACTATGATGACTTTATTATACTGAAATCTCTAAGTAATCTATAAATATGTAACTAAAATTATAGAACAGTAAAATATCATAATTCTCTCTAAAATCTCCCAGATAGCAAGTTGAACTATAGGAATACACATAATAACCTAAGTGTTTCACCTACTATGCAATCAATAAGAAAAACAGTTACCAGTAATTTGTACAGATGATTATATTATATTTTCATACTAAAATAAGTAGCATGCATAATCATAAGTAATAGGCACCTAAGGCAAATATATGAGCACTACAAACATAGTGTCCAGATTTCATATCTTGGAACTATAACATAGGAATGGTCCAAAGATATAAAAAGAGCAATGAGGATGGAGATGGGGACAGTCCTGCCATTATCCAATACGTTTCTAATAAGTACTGCCTAGGTTCGACATTACTTTCAGCCCAGGTTTTGGGCCATTAATACATGACCATGGCAACTGAAAAGCTGCAAGCCTCTCAACCAAAGCAAATGACTGCAGGAGTTTTTTCTGATCAAGTTTGAGAAAACAAAAATTGTAAATGATCTGTTAGGGACTCCCATGGTGGCAGACCGAGAAGGAAATGTCCCATAATCATACATCATCTTAGACATTATTTGTAAAACAACACCTGTTTAAGATCCCTCTGGGTCACTGAGTTGGTTATGTGAATATGAATATTCCAAATGCTCAATAGTCCTTCAGTGGTGTGCTGAGAGTCCAACACTGTTCTATGAGAAATGATAAACTACCCACGACTCAATCATTGTCGACACAGTTTATTGTTTTATGTAGTCTAATCATGATTATCAACTCCAATTCAGAAAGGCGATGACTTGTCTATTATAAATAAAAGAATCATAAATTTCAAAGTCAAAAAAGTCCTTAGAAATATCTAGCTCAGTGATTCATTCTCAACCTGTGTGAAAGCTTTGTCTCTTTTATGTACAGTTACTTAAGATGCTTTTGAACCAAAAATAAATAAATAAATTAAAATTTCCATATCCAAGGAATAAGGCCAACCCATAGAACTACATAGTTGAGACAAATATAATTAGGCATAAATTTAACATGTAAAATATCTCTACATTGAAAACTACAAAACAGGCCGGCGCCACGGCTCACCAGTCTAATCCTCCGCCTGCGGCACCGGCACCCCAGATTCTAGTCCCAGTCGGGGCACCGGATTCTGTCCCAGTTGTTCCTCTTCCAGTCCAGCTCTCTGCTGTGGCCCAGGAAAGCAGTGGAGGATGGCCTAAGTGTTTGGGCCCTGCATCCACATGGGAGACCAGGAGGAGGCACCTGGCTCCTGGCTTCAGGTCGGCGCAGAGCACCGGCTGTAGTGGCCATCTGGGGGGTGAACCAACGGAAGGAAGACCTTTCTCTCTGTCTCTCTCTCTCTCACTGTCTAACTCTGCCTGTCAAAAAAAAAAAAAAAAAAAAAAAAAAACAACAAAAAACTACAAAACAACAAAATACTGATAAAATAAATTGAAGATGACACAAATAAATGGAAAGATAACCCATGTTCATGAAAAAGTAAAATATCTAAAACCACAGAATTTCCAAGTTTGGAGATCAAAAATTTAAATCATTTAGTCTTTCTCCCTTTTTATATACAGCAAAGTTTGAGAATCACAAATCTGATAAAGTTCTATTATCAATGGTTTAATCTATTCTACAGGATGCCCTTCCAAAAAGACACTTTGTGGAGGAGCCAACCAAAACTTAATTTAGATTTTTGAAAGCTAGGTCATATATGATACAGCAAAAGTAAGAGAAATGGATCTAGGAGAATAAGCTGAGGATGCATGACTATCACTGAAAATCTCTGGGAATGCTTCTTAAGAGATCAAGCTAGACTCCTAAGGGAAAGATGACTGAACAGGACACTGATCTGTCTTTGACCACTGCAGAGAAGAATTCAAAAATAGTTCATATATGAGAGTACTTAAAAAAATTCATGGACAATTCCTTTCATGAAAAAAATATACATGGACTTCAAAACTTTTTGGACTAAAATAAACTTATATTTTAATTACATTTTCTCACAAACTTTTTTCAAAGGTTTATTCATCTGTTTGAGAGGTAGAGTTATAGACAGAGAGACAGAGAGAGAGAGTGAGAGGTCTTCCATCACTGGTTCACTTCCCAAATGGCAGCAAAAGCCAGAGCTGAACTGATCTGAAGCCAGGAGCCAGGATTTTCTTCCAAGACTCCCACATGGGTACAGGAGCCTAAGAACTTGGGCCATCCTCTGCTGCTTTCCCAGGCTATCAGCAGGGAGCTGGAATAAAAGTGGATAAAACAGGCACCCATATGAGAGGCCAGTCCCACAGGGGAAGGCTTAACCCACGATGCTACAGCACAGGCTCCCACAAACTTTTTGAAGTACCTTGGTACTCTGATACCAGTTCTGCTGCAACAGTCCAGCTGCTTTAAGAAATACAAAGACTAGGCTAAAGTTTAAGACAAAAGATTAGTTTTTTCATTGTACAGTCCATTCTTTGTTTAGTTTGACATAAAAATCTTGAGTGAGTCCCTTCTACATCCTATTATTGAGAGCTAAAAATTATCTATCTAAAACCTAAATATCTTCGACAGCAAGGATATTTTTCTAATACACTTTAAATTTTGAAGTTTTGAAAAAAAAATTCTAAATATAAAATGACAGCAGCGGTTGAAATATATGGTTTTATATATGGTCCCGTGAATCTTCTGATGTAGTTGGAAATGGAGACCCCTTCATTTCTCAGTTCTTCCTAATCACCTCCCTCCAGCAGTGATTAGATCTTTAAAGAAAAAAAAAAAAAACTGAAGAAAGCTTAGAGGAGTTATCGGGGAAAATGAGGTAAATGTAACCATTATCTATTTCCAAAGAACTGCAGTAATTTTGAGTGCAGAACTTTCCTGAATCAACATAAATGGATCAAATGCAGTCACATGTCTACAAAGCTTGAATAATTATTTAAGTTCATCAAGTGCAGATGAATGATTAATGAAGTATGTTTGAAATGACATACAGCTTTTCAGCAATTGTTGCATATGTAAACTAGAACTATGCAGTTGAAAGAAATAAAAAATAAGAAATCTTATACCAGATTTCTATTATTTTTTCCTCATTATTTTTGCTTCTAGTTTTCATTTGTTTCAGACTTACAGTCTATATATTTAAGAATACCAATTAAATTCCTGATGTTTTTGGAAGAAAAACTATGGACTTTTTCTTCTAAAAACCGTGAAATAAGAAAAAAAAGTTTGTTCTGTTTGATCAGTAATCCTTTTCAATTTGTTTGTCATTTTGTTTTGGATACATTCCAAGGAAGATTATTCTTAAATGTTCATGCACAGTTTAAGAAGCTGAATAAAATGATGAGTTTATTACTTTGTTCCACATATACTCAGTAAATTAATAATTACACTTTAAAACTCAAAAAGACTTTTTCTGTCAGTTAACTCAGAGGTCTATACATTTTCCTATTAATTCCAACATTATACTTAAAAATTAAACAGATGGCAAATAATACTATGCTTCAAAAAGGTAAGTCAGGGCCCAGGGAAATTTAATTATATTTCCTATTTTTTACTACTATTGACAAAGTCAATAGCCAAATCCAGTGCCGACACTCTGGCATGCATGGTAGGCTAAGTCTCCACCTATGGCAATGGGTTCAAATCCTGGCTGCTCCACTTCTGATCCAACTAGCTGCTAATGGTCTGCGAAAGCGTGGAAGATGGCCCAAGTGCTTGGGCCCCTGCCCTGACATGGGAGACCTGGAAGAAAGCCAGACTCCTGGCTTTGTTTTTGTTTTGTTTGTTTTTTTGTTTTGTTTTGTTTTGTTTTTGTTTTTGTTTTGTTTTTTTGTTTTTGTTTTTGTTGTTTTTGTTTTTTTTTTTTTTGTTTGGTTTTTTTTTTTTTTGACAGGCAGAGTGGACAGTGAGAAAGAGAGACAGAGAGAAAGGTCTTCCTTTTGCCATTGGTTCACCCTCCAATGGCCGCTGCGCTGTGACCAGCGCACCGTGCTAATCCGATGGCAGGAGCCAGGTACTTATCCTGGTCTCCCATGGGATGCAGGGCCCAAGCACTTGGGCCATCCTCCACTGCACTCCCTGGCCACAGCAGAGAGCTGGCCTGGAAGAGGGGCAACCGGGGCAGAATCCGATGTCCCAACCAGGACTAGAACCCTGGCTTTGAATTAGCTCAGCTCCAGCTGCTGTGGCCATGTGGGGAGTGAACAAGTGGATGCAAGACCTCTCTCTGTGTCTCTCCCTTTCTCTGTAACTCTGCTTCTCAAATAAACATATGAAAAAGTTTTTAAAAAATAGTCAAATCCATGACTCTAGCAACCAAATCCTGGGTCTGGGGTCCTGAGTTTATGTAAAATAAGAAAATATTACTAATAATAAACATATTCTACTAAAATATATTTTTAAATTTTACTGTGATTGAAAAGGACTTTTACATAAAACTATATAAATATATGTATATAAGTTATTCACTATGTATACTCATATGTATGTGTTTCAGGTAATAGAGATCTTCTTGGAATTAGGGATAAAACAACTGAGCATTCCCTATTGGCAATTTATGGGATCCCCCAAAGAAGCAAATTCCCATCCAGTACTTTTCCTTGGGATTAAATGATGACAGTTTCTTGCTTAATCATTTGGTCTGGCCACATATTAAGAAGACCTTCTTTTCCTTTCAGAACATTGCTTAGGAAGTATGTTAATGATGGCTCACTTCATGTGTTGACTTAGTGCGACCACAAGGTCCCCATTTAGCCAAACATTCTGGGTGTGTGTGTGAGGGTGTTTCCAGATGAGATTAACATGTGAATTAGTAGACCTAGTAAAGTTGTTTGTGGCCACTAATGTGAGTGGGTCTCATCCAATCATTTGAAGGCCTGAATGAACAAATGGGAGGCTTGTCCTGAAAATAAGAATTTGTCCTGAGTCCTGAGTGACTATATCTTTTAGCCAAGACTTTTATCTTCCCTTCTTTCAGACTTGAACTGAAACACTGATTCTTCCTGAGCTTCTGGGCTATTGGTTTTTTGATTGGAACGACATCAATGGGTCTCTAGCCTGTTAATTGCAAATACTGGGACATTTCAGCTTCCATAATAAAGTGAGCCAATTCATTATAATAAATATCTCCCCCAACATAGTGTATGTTTGTGTGTGTGTGTGTGTGTGTTTATCATTAATACTACCCCTCTGCAGGCTTTAACCAGAACAATCTGTGATGCTTGACCAAAATCTTCTTCAAAATGTCAGTGATCAAGAGCAAGCATTGGTCTTTTCAGTAAGATAGAATGGAAATCCATCTATTACTCACCAAAAAAAAAAAAAAAATGCAAGCAACAAATTTCAAAATAACTTGGCTGCTTATTCAAGACCAAGTCAGGTCACTCTCACATTCAATAGCTTTCCAGGGATTACACACAGAAGTCCAAACCCTGTAACCTAAATATAAAGCTCTAAAAAATCAAGGTCTGACCTATGCTGTCACAAGGCTGATTCATTACCTGCCCCAAAGCTAACCTTTTAAATTTATGTCTGAATTTCTTTTCTTGTGCTGATTCTTCCACCAAAGATACATTTCCCCTCCCCTTCTCTATCACACTTTTTTCAAGCCCCAGCCAGAGTTCTGGCTCTCTGATATAAAGCAAAGGAAGTCATAGGTTACACCGGAAAAACAGTATTATTCAGTGGCAAACATCACTAGAGTTAGCAGTTAGGGTAGTCACATTTTGATCTAAAATCTAACACTAACTGTGACCCAGGACAACATGTTTAATTGCCCTTGACAATTCATCTCTAAACTTATAATACTTTTAATTCAATTTTTTTCTTTTTTTTAAAATTATTTTATTTATTTTAAAGACAAGAGTTACAGAGAGAGGTAGAGAGAGAGGTTCCACTGGTTCACTCCCTAGATGGCCACACGGCCGAAGCTGTGCCGATCCGAAGCCAGGAGCCAGGAGCCTCCTCCAGGTCTCCCACGTGGGTACGGGGGCCCAAGGACTTGGGCCATGCTCTGCTGCTATCCAAGGCCATAACAAAGAGTTGGATCAGAAGAGGAGCAGCCAGGACTAGAACCAGCACCCATATGGGATGCTGGTGCCTCTCCAGGGCGTTAACCTGCTGGCCACAGTGCTGGCCCCAATATTTTAATTCAGAAGTTTTGGGATTGAATAGTTTGCATCCATATTGAGAGAATTCTTATTTCATTTATTCTGAGGGAATACACTAAAAGCTATGATGAACTGAATGCAGATGCTTTAGAAAGTAACAAAACAAAACAAAACAAAAAAAAAGTGGGGCAGCAGAATTTAAAAGGCATACAAAATAGACCAAATACCCCCAAAAAATACTGCAACTTGATCATTTTAGATAAGCAATATTCCCAGTGTGATAGGTCAAGGACTTAAATAGACAGAGCTGGAGACAAAAATGAAAGCTAGAGACAACACTTTCCAAATACTTGGATTAGTTAAATTATGAAAAATTAGCTGATTGATTTAGAAGATGAAGAATATTAAGATCCTTTTGATTGGAAGAGAATATATCAATGTGCGTAAACCATTGGCATCTTACTTAAAATAATCACATGTGCTCCACTATTTGATTTAATGCACTCCAGTACAAAGCACTGGTATGTCTAGCAGTAAATCTAGAAAACACTGTGTTTCAAATGTCATTTAACTCCTCCCTTCTCAGCCTCCTCCTCACATCAGTGCTATTCACTCAGTACTCCCTTAGGCACCAATATTCTCTTTTGTATCTGAACATTTCTATCACAGACTGAATCGATTGCTCTAACAGACTCATCCTAACTCTATAGTCTTGGGACTATGCGCTGTTTCTTTAAGAATACACTTGTCTTAAAACAAGGCCATGGGAGAAGACACTCAATCAAAAAAAAAAAAAAAAACTGAGAATTATATATTAATAGGGCAAATATCTTAAAAATACAACCTCCTCAATGCATTTCAGATCTTCACATGTGGCCTGTTATCTAGTGACTCACTTGTCTAAACTAAATCCAGAAAAAAGTATTGTTTTTCATTAAGGAAATAAAGTGTTTAAATCAATTGCTAGGCAGAAACTAAGCATCAGATGCTATATCTGAGTGCTGCTGAGTGCTGCTGTCTTTGGGTAGGAGCCTCAATCCAAATGTAGAACTAAAATGAAAAATTTTAAATCCTAAAGAAAGAATTTGTGAGTCTTCTACAACCTCCCACTCACACTCAAGGAGATTAGTTTTATCAGATGAGTTATTTTACACTCTAAAAATAAAAAAGGTTTGGCCTTAAGGGTGTGTGGAAGAGATAATCCTTACTTGTTTGGGGATACATGAAAAGGGAGGAAAGTATGTGTGCCTAGGAAAACCTGTAGCATGTTGAGGTAGGCCCATGGGTAAAAATAGATGACCTTTAGACCACCTCTCACCTTCTCAATGTTTCTGGTTTGGCCAACACAGTACTATTAAATCAATTTTCAAAATTGTGTACAATTGGACCAGCGCCATGGTTCACTTGGCTAATCCTCCGCCTGCGGCGCCAGCACCCCGGGTTCTAGTCCCGGTTGGGGCGCTGGTTCTGTCCTGGTTGTTCCTCTTCCAGTCCAGCTCTCCGCTGTGGCCCAGGAGGGCGAGGAGGATGGTCCAAGTGTTTGGGTCCCTGCACCCGCATGGGAGACCAGGAGACCAGGAAGAAGCACCTGGCTCTTGGCTTCGGATCAGCACAGCGCTGGCCATAGCGGCCATTAGGTGACTGAACCAACAGAAGGAAGACCTTTGTCTCTCTCTCACTGTCTATAACTCTGTCTCTTTCTCTCACTGTCTAACTCTGCCTGGCCAAAAAAAAAAAAGTGTAGATGGGTAGATGATAATTTGAGTGTCAGGTTTTTCTGGAAATAGCTGAAGAACTGACTGAGTAAGCAATTCTATAGGACAAGAATTGGGTGAAGTGAATAATTTCATAAGAAACTGAGGCTTGACTTTCACCTTGGGACTGACCGTACTTTAGTGTCTCCAGTGTAGAGCAAGGAACTTCCCTTTTTCTAAGAGCAGAGAGAACTTAAAGTGTTCTATAGAACACTATAGAAACACTAGAAATTGCAGTAAGGAAAGAGGTCAAGATTACCAAGAAAACATAATAGATCAAACACCTAATATTTTGTTGAAACTTCAAAAAAGAGAACATTCCTTTGTAAACTCTCCACAGTTTCTCATTTATGAAAAAAAATAGCAATATAAAAACTTTAAAAGTCAATTTTTTAAATTTTAGGTTACAGATGAAGGATTCATCATCAATACTTCCCTCTATTTCCTTCAATTCCCTCAAAGCATTTAAAATGCCTTTTGTTTTTGAAATGAGGGAGACCTTCATTACCATTTTTAAGTCAGCTCTTAAAAAAATATCCTTATTGAAACTTGGTCCTAAACCTAGGTTCATGGTATATGATGAAGGTCTAAAGAAAGCTTATTTAACCTACATTAAATCTTGATAATGCATTAATGAGTCTTTTAAAAGGATAATTTTAATTTCCCAATCTTCAACCATAAAGACTATATAGTGCTAATCTGCCTTGCCCTTTCAATTAAACTTGTTAAGGGCGTTCTATTTAGTCAGCACCCTGAATGGGCCATTAAAATTCTTGTTCGGTAAGAGTTGTGTTCAGTGCTCTGTTGTTTTAAATTCCATTAAATCCAAATGGTCTTTATCGCCCCATGACCACTGTGACTTCAATCAGCCGATTTAATTACCTTACAAAATTGTCAGCAGAAGCAGCAAAGAAAACAGGAAGCCTTATGACGTTATCAGATTGAAATCTTCCTCTTCAGTGTTTAATCTAGACTAGTCAATAACGATGAAGCTCACCTACTTCCTTCCCTTTCAGGGTCTTTTGGCCTTAGCTTTCATTCTACAATTTAGAGTTTACAATTTGAAGCACCTCTAATCCTTTGATACCTGAACAACACACTGAATGTCCTTAAAAGATAAAGGTCACCACCCAAATGAAAAGCAATCAGCACTTACATTTCAATACATCATACCATCCTAGGAAAAATCTAGGATCCTTTGCAAGCCCCAAGTATTTCACATGCAGTAGATGACTTAAGTATAGTACATGGGAAAGACAATGAATGACGTTCCTCCTGAAGTGCACAAGTGGGCATCAACAATTTTTAGAGCATAAATATAATTGGGGTTACAGTAAAGCAAAAAGCCTAAGAATAAAAGGAAAAAGAGAACATAGCTCTCTCACTTGAACGTTCAATTTTTACCACAAAAGAATAAAGCATTTTCTCTATCAGAAATTATGATAACTGAATGTCATAAAGATTGTATCACCATTATCAAAGACAACGTTTTATTTAATGGTGAATAGACTTGAAAGGGATTGGATAATCAATGATACATCCTCCCTTAATCATGATATTTTCTTCCTTTGTGTGAGAGTGATTCACATTAACTTTCCTGTGCTGAGTAAATGTTGAAACAGTGCCATTTGAGAATTTAGCGAATGAACACACTGTACCGATCACCTGTGTTAAACCAAAAAGTAAGACTTATCTGAAGGAATGTCTACTGACATATAAACCCCTATTCACTTCTGCAGGACAACCTCACAAAGCCAGAAAGTGTGTTGCGTTTCATGCGTCTGAGTGGTAACGCAGTGCTATTTCTAGAGGACGAAAAGATCATTTTTCAAAGTCATTTTCTGAAATGATTGCGCCTCCGTTGATGGATCACATCAGGTTATTCTTTGAAGCTTTAAGAGTAAGTGAGAACTTATGAGAAAAACTGATTTCAAAAAAAAAGCATGCCCGTCGTGGTGGCGATTCTTGGAAAGATTTCCCTCTCTTCCTTTCCAGAGCTCAGCTGAGCAGGTGTTACACGGTTTTATCTGTTGTAGACAGCAGCGGCTATTACTCCCCCATCCCCGCCTCCCAGGAGTCCGTTTTCCTACTTCCAGATGTAAGGCCACTCCTCCCTCCCGCCCACCTCACCTCCCAAACGAAGAAAAATCACTTTCAAATAACTTGTAGAGAGTGGCAGTTTCCAAGCTCTGTTAATTCACTTATACTCGCGATGCTGCTGTACATTTGTTATTAATTATTACATCTGGGAGCACAAATAGAGGAATGTCCATGAAAGCCCGCTCCGTCCCCACTCCGTGGTAAGTTTTATTGTGTGGGCCGTCCCTGAGGCTAGCTGGCTGCCTTCACCTCTGGCGTTAGCACAGGGCGGTGACTCCGCGCTATGCCATAGACCGGCTCTCAATGCGCGGTGCCAAGGAGATCCGAACGCGTCTGGGAGCCGAGATCTGGACTAGGAAACCTTTTAAGAAAACTGCTCTTCTAGCTTGCTTAAAAGTTAGGGGAAAACACCAAAAGGGATGAAGTGGCCTATTATACCCTCAGTTCCTACGGAAGGGACTCATCTTGGAGAAATCGCCCAGGAGTGTATGAAACTTTGGATTGATGCTTTGCTCCTGGCGTCCTAAATTCTAATTCAGATAAGGACTTTGATTAAGAACCTAATATGGGAAAAAGTGGCTTGAAGAAGATGTTTGAACGTGCCAAAGCTACAAGATGGAGGGCGGGAGACCCGCCCTGCACCGGACCACACCGGGCTTCCACGAGCCTCCCCAGGGGCAGGAGTTGGTGCAGACCCGGAAGAGAAGTTAACAAAAGAAGGAATGTTCAAGTGCCGCAGAGCAGTGGCAGTTCGGCTGCCAAACGGAGGAATCGGCGCCACACCCCCGCAGACGGAAGGATCTCGCCTTCGCCCTCTCAAGCGGGGAGCAGGGCTGGGACGCAGCTGCGGAGAAACAAAGATGCCTCATTTACAAAGCGCTGGGTATGCGCACGGACGCGCAGGCACGCGCTGCGCCCCAAGCGCTAGCGTTCCAAGGCGGCCTGTTTGGGAATGTCCTAGGCTCTGCGCCCAGAAAAGCCGGCGCGGTAACTTCTGACTTGACCTGATGCAGGGGAACTGACTCTAAGAGGCACCTCGCCTGCCCGCTGGGTGGGCGTCCAGGAAAAGCCATGTTAAGCTGACAAAGGATGGAAACCCGGGAAAAGGCCGGCCGCTAGGGGCCCGCTGGCTTGCTTGTAGGAGGTGACCAATGACTGACCCTCTGGTTGCTTTCCCCCACTGCCACAGTCCGCTTTGGAGCTTCAAGACAGCGCCCTAGGGGCCAGCGTGCAGGAGATGCTGGCTCAAAGACTGCCAAGTAGCAGGCCCTGGTGTGCAGCCCAGAAGGAGTCAGGCGTGGGGGTCGTACAGTTGTGAGTGAAGGAGCCGGACAGAGGCGCTCCTGGATGCAACTGCAGAGTTTTCTTGGGCAGTAAAGAGGAATCACGATGCTGAAGTCTGAAAGGCATCGTGAGCGCATTTACCGCTCAGTGTGTGTGTGTGTGTGTGTGTGTGTGTATTGGGGGGGGGGGGCGAGAGGAGAGGGAACGGGGAGGGGGGGCATTGAGCACACGGAAGATGGGCGGAGTAAGGTAGGGCAGCGGCTAGGGTCATCACCCTGAGCTGGTGGGGAGGGGGTGCTCCTCCTTCCACAAACGGTGATGAGAGGAGGCGGGGTCTAGACCCAGTCCTAGAGGAAGCAGTGGAAGGGCAGCCCAGAGCACACCGCGGTGGATTTCCACTACCAGAGGGGAAGGGGGCTGGGTCGCCACCCGACTGGGCTCCGCGGTTGCCATAGCGCCCTAGCTGAAGCGCCTGGCGCCTGGCAACTCCTAGCCTGCTCCGGGGTGGGGGATGGGGGCACTGGAGGCAGCCTCCTCAGCGAGGCGGCGGGGCTCACCCACACCCGGCAGCCGCCGCCGCCCAGAGGCAGCTGCTCTACCAGCACCTCCAACGCCTTCCCTCCCAGGGCACAGGGCCAGGGATGAGGTACTGGTTCCACTTACAGCCAAAGTTGAAAATAGCCATTCTCAAGCGCGGCTTCTGTTCGTTCAACCAACCACACAATCCACTCGGAACATGTTTACCGCAGAAGAAAATAAAACTCACACCATTGCATCAAAATAGTCCCAACAGGGAAATGTTCCAGTGATTACAATCTACACAGTCCTTTCCAGAGAACTCAGATCAGAAACCAGAGAAAATGATGTCCACGTGGACAATGTTTGAAGTTAATGCAGAAAATAACAAGTTATCTACAAACTGGGCTGTTGGTTTAGGACAGCAAAGGTCTGCTGTGGGAGTATTTGCCTAGTACTCCGTTCCTTCAGGACATTCTTAGCTTTGGTCTAGGAAACTGTATTTTTGTGTGTGTGTCAGCTCTTTTGGAAAGCTGCTACACACTCCGCTACAGTCGCCAAGATTTTTAATATGAAGATATGAAATGATCAGCAAATGTAACAATCTAATGATTCAGCAAATATCATGCTGCAAGACCGGAGCAGCAATAATTAAATCTTTTGAGTATTGGTGGCAGCTTTCAGGATCCAAGTCTTTTTTTCCACCCAGTCTGCAAACATGTTAACACATTCTCACTCGCAAACACATCAGAAGATACCTCAGGATAACACATAAGTAGACTGCAATACTCAAATTACTGGGCAAAACTACCATACTGTAGCACTTACCATGCTTGAAGCAGAACTGCTGAACACACACACATATACACACACAGACACACTTCCAGTGATATAGAAACCTGTTTAATCCTGTCCAAAGAAACAAGCATTCCAGTGGATGCTTGTTGCTAAGAGCAACGTGCTTAAGTACCACCTTAAGACAGAAGAAATCAGAAAAATTACTACAGTAGGAATTGAGCTATAATCCATTGTCTCTTTTGTCTTTATCAGCCTTCTTGACTCCAGGTGTCTACAAGGGGTGAGAAAGGGGAGGGGAGTTGTGTGTGTGTGTGGGGGGGGGGGGCTGTAATGTTCCCTTTCCTAATCTAAGGCATTTCTGCCTTGGTTCCACAAAGCCTGGGAGACATGGTGAATTTTATCATTTGGGGCAAAAAAAGGGGGGGGGGAGGCAGAGGATGCTCTTGGTATTATGGAAGATGCAGGCAACCACTCTTGAATTTCAGTGATTTATGTATCTGCTTTTATCTCAAAGACACACACTCAGGATTATACCGGCTTCCTGCACTCTTTGGTCTGGATCCAGTTGAAGGAGGTTCCTACTGTAGGAGGGTTTACCCTTTTGGCTTTCTACTCCCTGGCTCCTCTCTACTTTTTAGGCAACTTTTCCTACAAGCTCTGCTTCTACTAAAACTCCACTGCCCATCAGGAGAGGCTGAGCACTGAACACATTACATTTTCTCCAAGCAAATCTGATGAGGGTTTCCACTGGAATCACACATGTAAATTTGCCTTCAAGCCCCAAGGAAATCCGGATTCTTAGGAAAAGCGATAGATTCCCCTAAAATATTACCACCACGTGTCTTTTATCACTCCAATGTGACATAAAGATGCAGACTTAGACGACCCCATACACAATTACCCCTCTCCGCCCCCCGATTATCACCGTTCATCATTTATGGGTCCAGAACGCACAGAGAGAGAGATCAAGCGAGCTGTGAGCGGGGGCTCAGCAAGTTAAAAACAAAAACAAACGCTTTTCTTATGATGACGCTATTTCCCGCCGGCTGAGCAGCAGTGTTTCCTTATTGAACAGCGCCTTGAATCTTAACAATAATTTTTAAAGCTGTGCTTCCACATAAGAGCACCAGAGACTGGGAAAAGCGCTGGGATTGACTGGAAAGGCTCGCTGACCAAAGAAACCCAAAAGGTTATCGCCTTTGGTTTGCCTGCGAGGAGTTGCCAAGGTCCGGGCGGAAGCGGACAGAAGCAACTCGCCCAAGAGTTACCAGCTAGGTACTCCTCAGTCCGGCAAGCAGAGAGGCGTGCAGCCCCCGCGCGCACGTTGGCACCGACACCGCAGCCCTGGCAGACCCGGAGGCTCCGGGGCAGCGGGCGGGCGCGCCGGCTGGCGGTGCCCCCAGCGTCATCACCAGCTTGGTGGCTGGCTACTGTGGGGAAGGAAACGCAGCGACCACTACTCCACGCTGGCACTCCCTTCTCCCTCCCGCGGCGAGACATAAAAATGAAGAAAGGAAGAAGAAAGAAAATAAATGAAAGCACAGAGGGTTTCTTTAAAACCCTGGGAGGCTATGCAGCCAAGAGCAAGTCTCAAAGCACCCAAGCCCACACAGCCAGGCAGAGCGAAACCGCCTGTTTACATCCGGCTGCCTCGGAGCCGGATTCCAGGCGGCGAAGAGGGAGGGGGATTCTTACCAAATCTTAATACATGCGTGGTTCCTTGAGAATATCCGATCCACAGTAAACAGAGCAGGAGTTTAATGGAGCGCCTGAAGACTGGATTACTTAGAATCGGGGAAATAATCTTCATGGTGTTTCCGTGCCCACACGCGCGGCACCCCACTTCCCCGATCTAGCGTTAGGCTCCCGGTGCGGGCAGGAATGAGGATGCGTCGAGTGGTGGCCGCAGACTCGATCACGGCATGGTCACAGAGAGAGGAAGGAGTCTCGGCTTCCCGAACCCATTAGCAATCGCTGCATGTTCTTCACTCACTGCGCCAAGGAGCAACCTTCCACTGCAAGGGATGGTGGGACATCCATGTTAGTCGGGGAGCATCCGGGAGAAACCCAGCACGCACACCCACAATGTCCGGCCGCGCGAGCCTGGGGGAGCAGAGGAGGAAAATCAATAGGAAATCCAGCCTTGGAAACGGACGAGGTGTCAATAGCGAGCCACGGTCTTAACACAAAAGGCTCTTTGCTCGGAAGGTTTTGTCAGGCCCTATTCTACTGCACTGCCGCACAGCTTCTGACGTGAAGCCAAGATTAAGTGAGAAAAATTGAGATAGCTGCTCGCTTCCTAAGGCTCCCTGCCAGTGAGCTTCCCAATATCTATTATGCAACCGATCTCATAGCCCACCTTGAGTTGCCAAAAAGAAGTCGTATGTATTTACGTGGAGAAAAATGGCTTTGATTTTCAGTAAGATTCTTTGCTAAGTGAGTGAGTGGTGTCTGCAAGCATACTTCTTCTTACAAATAACTGATGAATTTTAATAAATGATTAGCCAAATCAAATTCACTTTGCTTAGGTATTATTTTTTAAAAAAGGAAGTGATACAAAACGGAGGGGCTTACTGTCTAAAAAACTTGTGGTTTGCTGAGTGTCTTACTTGTACTTTTCTTACTTTGACCAAGAATGAACATAGATTAAAATGCAATTGTAGAGGTGAACATAATCTTTAAAAACTTGAGTGGTGCATTCCTTGATTACTAATCCACAGTAAAGACAGAAATTTCTGCAAGTGGACTTTTAAAGGAAAGATGTTAATTTGAAATGAAAGAATTATATTTTCCCACTAGGATTTTGTTAATCTAAAGTAACTGTGCATATATAAAAGACATTGATGTTTGAACTGGTGCAAACTCAAAAGGTTTCAATAATTTATGCCCAGATTTCTGTTAATTTTTTAATCATTTTTTTCTTCAAAGTGGGATATGAGATTATAGCATGAGTAACATGGAATGTCTTAGATTTGTCTGAAAAGGTCTTATCATTTGCTATTTTACTGATAGAAACAGAGTCCTCCTCTTGGCTTTCATAAGCCATAATTCATACAAGTCAAAAGTTAAGAAAAACATTTGCTTTTCACATCAAAATACCTTTTATTGTTGAAATAGATAATATGCTATATATATTAAAGATATCCAATGTTAATATTTTACATTAGTTAAATGAAACTAATGTGGATAGTAAAAATATATTACTGTCAACATTTTTAAATGATTAACACAAAAGACAAACTATTGCATCTTTACCTTATAACTGAACTTTTTCATAACCAACTTGCAGGGCATAGGTAAATTTTATGAAAAAGTAAGAGTATATCCTACTTAATTTTTATGTAAAGGGTGAAATGAGTACTATTTAAATCTTGTTACATTTTCTCCAAAAAGCAAGAAAACCATGTGATATTTTCATTCCATCATAATGATTTTTTCAACCTATATTTTCTTCAAATATTACAAAATGCTGATTTGAAAAAAAATCTACATTTTACAAAGGCATTAAGTACCACTGATTTTTTTTTAAGATGGAAGCATAACTGCAGTGTCAAAAGTAAGTATCATGAATGGCTAGTTCTGCAGTCTAGCAGACAATTCAGTCAAATAATTCGTCAATTTGAGCACTTTAAAAGGAACACCTAGTGCTAAAACCAAGGGTATATAGCGACTCCTTCAGTCCAAGTTTAAAATATCTCTTATAGAACATGCAGCCCAACATGTTCGGTCTTGTATCTATCTGCTGTCTCACTAATTCCATTCTATTTGCTCATTTTCCTTTTTATCCTAGAAGAGATAATGATGACTGCCAGGGTAACAATAAATATTATTAGTTTTTTCAGTTACCAGCATAATTGATATCTACCACCAGAAATTAGCATGTTTCCTTATGACTAATCAAAATACTGCAATTTTTCATTGCCATTGACAGTTAGTGCAACCTGAGAAAACAAAATGTACCATAACTCGTTTATTTATTTTGTTAACATGATGGCATCTGACATTACAGTTGTAATGTATCTGCTTAGAACTAGTATTCTAGTATTCTACACCATGTCATTTGTGTGAGGTTACTTATTGGATGTGGAGTTGGAAAATGAAAGATTAAACTTCCAGATTCATATATTTCCTACACAATAATTTAACTGTAAAAACGTAGCACACCTTTTTATATTAACTGGTCTTCAAAGAATCAATTTGACCACATGCTAAATTATGTTCAATTATATCTACCAACTAAGTTGAAAGTCTTTAACACAACAGACAACTCCACCTGTCCAACTGAACTTCTGCAAGACTGGAGAGGACCTTTCTTCAGGACCGTGGACAGCGCCCTCAGGCACTGATTTATTTTGTGCATTTGAAGTGGCAAAATGCCATTTGAAGTGACAATGTACATATTTCTACTGCACAGAGTCAGGTAATTTGAATTATTGAATTGTTTACATTGTTAAGAGGACTATTTTGTCAACTGTGCTGTATTTTCCAACATGACTGACCAGGACTGCTTAACATACCCAAGATGTAGTAATAGTCATCCCTTTCCTAAGCATACTACTACAAAAGTGACTTAAATTCACTGTGAGTTCCCTCATGAGCACTAAACTGTTCCTTGCATAAAAATTGCTTGAAAGATCACAAAGAATTCAGAATGCTTTATAACATGCTGTCAATATTCAGTGGCTAAAGACATTTCTAAAAGACGCAATTAGTTATCGCTTTCAATTCTCCACCTCCAGATTTCCATCTGTTATGAGGGTAATCAGATTAATTCTCATTCTTTCTCATTACACTTCACTCACTCACTAGGACAAAAAAAATTTAAATTTACCTCTCCAATAGAAAATGATTTGCTGGTTTTGAGATGCCTTTATTGTATGGTGATTTTGAAGTTATTAAAAATTCCCTCAAATGCTGAAATCAAATGTTGTAGTACTGATGCTATATGAAGGAGCAATAAAATCATTCTACAGTATTTCACTGATCATATTTAACTCTGAAAAAATTATGTCAGTGCCGTAATTTGCTCCTTTCTTAAAGGAAAAAATACACTGTTTTTGAGTGTCAGATGATCAAACATATTAGTAAGACTTATGTACTTTATTCTATGATCTCATTTGCTTTATTCTCATTTTAACCATATGGCAACCTTTATTTCCAAGAGCCAAAGCTCTGTAGGTTCCAAGGTCATGGCAGGGATGACAAACTGCAAAACACACACACACACACACACACAAACATGCATATAGAGTTGTGTCTAAAAGTAAACCTTGAAAAATATTACAGAAGGCTGACATAAAGAAATATGAAGACTATGATTTGTTTTTCAAAATGCAAATGTCCATGCAAAGCTTCTTCCAACAACAAAAAGCCATCAGTTTCATCTCTCGCTGTATTTTTATATTTGCTGACATTAATGACCTCTTATTCTTGGGCACTATTTACTTGAGAGGCAATTTCAGTTTCCTATTCTCCCACTGAAAATGATTCTTATTCTAGTTAGCTGCCACCTGCTGGGGCATGAACAAATGTGTAATAATCCTCATAGCACAGCATTTAGAAAGACAATGCCTATATCTTTTGCTAGAAACAACAAATATACTTGTATATTCCAGAACAACCTGAATTTCAAAGGTGTTTTAAAGGTTCTTCCATGCCATATCTAAATTTAAAATCTTCACATGGAGTTCTTACTAAGAATTCCATTTGACTTGTCACTGAAGTCTTGCTACTATATGACATTTTAAAATTTCACCGTGTAGTAGCACCTACCTACCCTATTCTTTCATGCAAGTGGCCTGTTGTACTGCAGCTTAGCTAAAAAAAAAAAAAAAAAAAAAAAAATAGCCTGCTCATGGAAGGCACTCAAAATGTCAGAGAATAAAGTCAGGGCTGAGATCACTTGAAATCACACTGTTGCATACTTGCAATTCACTCTTCCTAACTATGAATGCTATGCTACCCTTTGTGATTCTGAACACTATCAGCTTTTCCACCAACATTCTGCTTCATTGAAGATTAATGACATTGGGAGTTTCAATTAATTTTTATATGCCAACGTGTATCTTAATTAAGAAACCGAAGTGGAGCAGATTTACATGTTCTGGAACTTTAAAAAAAATTCAGCTTCTGAAACCTTCATGGGGTTTATGTGGAAGCAAACAAACAGGGAAACTTCAAGGCATCACTTTATCACCTCCCTCCTGTGCATTTCCTATTCTTGTTTGTTTAACTCACAATCAGATGTGTTGGTTACAGGAATGTGCTCTAGAAAAAGTTACAAGGTAATGAACTAAGAGGCACTGAGCATTGAAATACAATTGCACATCTTCCAGAAACTGAACTACAGGCTAATTAAGGTTCAAATGAATCCGTCATCACTTGTGACATGAAAGTCACCATTAATCCCTAAGGTAATTTCTGGTGGCAGAATACTTACAGGATGAAGATGAAGAAATGATAGAAGATGAACTATGCGTCACTAAAGCATAGTAGTAGTAAGTTTTCTAACACATTGTTCCCCTATCTGGGAAGCCTGAGCTGGGTCATGTTGTTTGGTGAAGAAATCCTGTCTCCTCAGAGGTTACAACAGGGGATGAATTAGAAGTTCTTGAGATTTATGAGCCACCCCAGTGGTACCTCTTTACATTAATGGGACGTCTTCTGAGCGTTTTTTTTTCCCCCCAGAATCTCTCAATGCTGGAGACGGTAAAAATAACGTCTGTGCGTCCTGGGCACAGAACTAAGGAGCAGGGTTAATGCAGGAATGGGTGGACGTGAGGCAGGCTGAGGAGTTCGTCAGACCCGCCGGCAGGCTCATAGCTCTTTGCCATCTGTCTCACTCTCTTCGCCTCCCGTGAGAACGGGTGGCCGAGGCCACTTCCTGACACGTCCACTTATTAAATTATTTTCTGTGGAGAACAGGAGCGCCTGCAGCCCACAGAGCCACTTGCATCCTTGACGGGAATTGGCTGAGGCGATCCGGACAAAGCCACTCTCAACGAATCGGTCCAGCGGGCGCCCCGAGCGCCCCGGGCTCCGGCGTGCTGCTGTTCGCCTTCCTTCCTCCTCTCCGGAAGGAAAATGCCCCTCGCCCACCCGCAGTCCCACCCGTCCTCGTGGGAGCAAACAGCCGGGGAAGGAGCCCAGAGCGGTGCCCACCACTGGGGAGTCCTTACCTTGCGCTGGGGACGAGGTGGGCGGGGAGGGGGTGGGGTGGTCCTCGGGGAGGAGCAGCCGCGGGAGGTCGGGCGGGAAGTCCCGGGCTCCCAGACCCAGCAGCGCGATCCGCCGGCGCCGACCGCGAGTGACGGCGGCGGCGAAGACGGTGACCGCGGAGCGGCGGCGGCGGCGGAGACAGACACGCCTCCTGGCGGGGGTTCCTCTCCTCCTGCTTTAAAGGCGCCGCGCTCCTTTCCCCGTGGCCCACGCACAGGGCTAACCCGCCGCGGAGGCCACCCCTGCGCAGCGCCTGCCCCTGGACCGCACAAGCGACAATGAGAGAATTCCGGGCGCCGCTAGACCTGATCCTTAGGATCCAAGCCGCTCCCCGCCCCCACCCCGGACAGGCACTGCGTCCCCTGAGGACCCTGCTGCCGCGGGGATCAGGGGACTAGGGCCGAAGACAGGTTGTGTCAGGAGAGAGGGATGCAAGGCACTGAGGAATTTGCCTGGCTCCGGGTTATGCCAACGTATAGAGGAAACTCACGCACGTTTGATTCTGGTGGTGGCTTTTATGCCTCTCGGAAACCATAGCAACGAAACTTCTCCGCTGCCAGGGTTTGGGGAGCAGCTGGCAGTCTCCAAAGTGGCCCTCTAAGTCCAACTACTGCATTTCCCTTCGAGCTTTGCGCGAAAGATCTTGATCTGCACCCCCTCCCACGCCCACCTGCTGTGCACACCGCAAATGCACCGGCTCCCCCGGAGCTGCCTGTACCCCCTTGGACACTGGGAGTCTCAGAGCCCGGTTCCCCGCGCCTCCGCGGCTCGGTTGAGAAGCACGGAAAGGGACATTTGCTGAGCGTCAACGGATCTGCGTGCAGGCTCTGAGCGTGTTTGGCACCTAAATAGCAGATGCCTCGCCCCAACCTACCCCCACCCCGTCCCTGATCTCTCAACCTTAGCAAATTTCAGAAAGAAGTTATATTCGCGGTCTATTGGGAGCTGAACTTGATATGGCAGACTCAAGATTGGAGAAAGAAGCCCTGGTCTGACCGCCGCCGGTCTGAGATCTCTGAGGGGGATTTTTCAAAGGCCACAGATAGGGAGGAGGCTCCAGAGTCCCTGAGTCTTCCCAAAGCTCGGCTTGCAAGGAGCGCACCAGGCTCCCGCTGCTTCTCCGTGGAAGCGATTAGCTTCTGCAAACAATCACCGATTTCGGCTCCTCTGGGTCAGAAAAGTCAACACTACTCAATACCGATGCTATTTTATCCTCAGCACTACAGTATTAACTACAGCAGAGACTTAGCAGCTTCCCCCAGAGGAAATTGGCGAGCTGCGATTCGCCCAGAGGTTTAAGCGAGGCTGAGCGGGAACAGGCCCTGTGCGCAGGGCCCAGGGGACAATTTCCAAACGAGCTGCACAGGGAGGGGGCCGGGGAACCCCCGGGGCAGCCCTAGTCGCTGGCTGTCCTCCAATTTTTCATCCCGAAGGCTTGGGAGTAAAAGCGTTCTGAGGCCATAGTAGTTACTAGTTGTCTGAGCTGGAGATGGGCATTTGTCCTTTGTGCTGTCTCCTTCCCCAAGTCCTCGCAGAGTTAAGCCCTCATCCGACCCTGGTTGCATCAGTGCCACCCTCCACATCTGGGACCAACATCTGACTCAGCCTAGCTCTGAAACACACAGAAACTCGGTCATGCCCAAACTATTACTTTCCGTTCTTTCGGTCAGTCACACTAAGTACTCTGTACCCCCTACCTTCTCATGCCTACAGCGCTCGCCTGATAGGGAAGACGGGGGTTGGAACTTAAGTAAGGAGAGAGGACTTAGTGGCACTGGAGACACCCTTTAAAGATCCCGGGAGTGGGGGTGGCTAGGAGGCTCCGGTAATTAAGTCAACAGCAGCCTTGTTGTATGGAGTAAATAAATAGTCAATGACTCCATTGTGCAGCCTGGAGCGGGCAGCACAGACGCGTGACCGGCTCTGCGCGCCTGGGCTCCAGCTGCTGTGACCTGCAGTCTAATGGACCCTCTAAGCACAGCCGAGTTGGGACCAGGCATGGAAAAAAATGCCACATTCAGTCCTATCCCCCCATGGGAGTAATGAAGACAACTTGACTACTGGCCAAAGGCACTGCCTGTCATCATAATTCGCTCCCCACGTCCAGGCTTGGAGGATCAAAACACGGACATGAGTAGGTTCCAGTGAAAATCCTAGGAGAAGGAAAACATTCAACCCTGTGTTGTGGTGACACTGAGCGTGAAGCAGCGAGTGTGTCTAATGTGACTATAAATATTCAGCACTGAGTCCAGCATGCAATAGTTGCTGAGTGAAAGTGCTAGGACTACTGAGATCCTGTTTCCACCTTCCATACTGTTGTCCCCAGCCCCACACTGCAGCATGGAAGCAGAGGCCTCCTGTTGGTTGTGGTATGTGTGAGCTTAGAACTTAATGGTGCATTTCTTTCCCAGAATAAACAGGACATAATCCATAAAGAAACGAGAGGCCAGAACAAGGGCAAGGGGCCGCAGAGGGACACAGCCTGGAGAAGAGTGCAACAAATCAAAATTATTCATGTTGTGACCAGTTCATTTCCTCAGGAGTAACATGTAATCTCGATTCTAATGAGGAAAGTAGACTAATAAGGGTACATTAGACTATCCACATCAATTTAACCCTTCAAAACATCTCCAATGCTATAAAAATATCTTTCTCATCATTTATTCAGGATTTCTGAGGTTAAACATTTTAGGAATCACCTCCCAATTTTCTTCTCAGGCAACCGTGAAGCCTTTCCCTTTCCATTCATAGTCATGCTGACAATTTAATTTTCCATATTATAGAAAAGCACTAAGTCCCTCAGCTGGTCTTAGTCAGGAGCAACCTCCCTATCCTCCCTTTCTTACCTCTCAAAGTGCTCTTGGAACATTAGCACATCTGGACTTTGGACTCGTAGAGACCCAGCAGGAGCCAGTCTGAATTTCCAAGATTTCTACCAGGGTTTGCTTGCTCATTTATTTGGTTTGGTCAAACTAACAGGGGAAATGGAAAGTATTATTTTGGATCATCTCATTCAATGATTTCATTTTATAGCTGATAAAAACCAAAGTGAGAGAAAAGGAGTGACTTGCACAAAACGAGACAGAACTGAGCCTGCTTTCTAGCTGTGAAGAGCAGCATCAGGCTGTCTCCTGTCATCCCCTTTCAAAACTTAGACTCATGTGAAGTAAGAACTAAAAGAAACTTCAAGGACATCTACTCCATTTCAGTTTCACAGACTTTCTTCTCATCTGGAAAAAAAGTGTGCACATTTGGTCTGAAAATTTTGCCTATAATAATAGCAGACAACATATCCCCTGAAGACCATTGCGGGTTGATTAGGAGCCCCTTGAGTCCAAGTTTAGAATCACTGGTCTAGTCCAACAATGCCATCTTACAAATGAAGAAATGGAGAAGAGCAAACTTACTCAGAGTCTTGGAACAGGTTTAGCAAAGTTTGAGGACTGGAGACATGGTGTCTTGAATTCCACCTGTTTCCATTCCCTCGGATACTTTTAATATTAATAACCCATAATTAATATCTGTGCTTAAAGTCTGGAATCTATTAATCATTTCTGAAACCTCTCAATATCATCATTGAATACATATTTATTTGTCTGTCATCACACTGTGCTTGTAGTAGCCAAGTAGCAATAAGCAAACTAAACAAAATCCATGCCTTTGTCAGATATAGAGGAGTGTTATGGAGAAAAACAAAGAGACACATAGGATAGGGTATGTGTATCAGTAAGGGGTATGGGAAAAGAAGGCGCTCTGCTCTTTTATATAGGGTGATCAAGAAAGGTCTCCCTTATTAGTTGACATGTGAGCGGAAATCTGAAGGTTCTGAAGTAAGGGAAAGATCCATATGAATACTGCAAGGGAGAAGTTTCTAGTAGAAGAAATGTAAGTGTAAAGTATCTGAGGTTGAAACAAGTATCAAGTCCCTGCAGAAGTGCAAGGAAATCAGTTTCCAGAGGAGACAGGATACCAGCAGCAAGTCCAATCAGAGAAGAGCAGAGGGTCATGTCTTAGAGAGCTTTGGGTTTTTCTCTGAAGGCAATAAGGAGGCCATGGATGGATTTTGGTTAGAGGAGAAGTACAATCTGACACATGAAATGGGCCATTTTGGCCATTTATTTAGAAGGAGTAGGCTTAATAAAGGACTGGGTGGAAGCAAGGCACCCTACTGGGAAGCTACTGTAATAATTCAGATAAGACCAGACTGTGAATGGGCCCAGAAGGGTGGAATGAAAAGAGGTCAGAGTTTAGATACTCATATATTTTAAAGTAAAGTTAAGAGAATTTGCTGACTGATCAGAAGAAATTGGATTGCAAGATTTTTGGACTAGTAATTGGGAGTAGTTATTTGAGGAGATGAAGAAGGTTATAGGAAAAGAGGCTTGGAAGATATCAAATAAATAATGAGTGAAGGTTTGGACATAATAGGTTTGACATACCTTGGACATCCAGACAGAAATGCTGAATAGGCAATTGTATACAATAAGTCTAGAATTCAGAGGAGAGACACATACTTGTGAGTCATCAGCCCATAGAGTTATGGGACAAATGAGGGAACCTAGAGGATAAAAGCCAACAGGGAAATGAGGAATCATCATTTAAAAAAATCATCTATTATTTTTCACTTTATGTTTCTGTGTGGGAGCAAACTGTTGAAATCCTTACTTAATGTATACTAAGCTGATCTTCTGTATATTAAGATAATCGAAAATGAATCTTGATGTGAATGGAAGGGGAGAGGGAGTGGGAAAGGGGAGGGTTGTGGGTGGGAGGGACGGTATTGGGGGGAAGCCACTGTAATCCATAAATCGTACTTTGGAAATTTATATTCATTAAATAAAAGTTAAAAAAAAAACTGAAAATTGAGACATTCCAGATTTATATACACAGGGGAGATGAGAAGGAAAAAAAATCAAAGGAAATAGAGAAGTAGTAGCCATTAAGGTAATAATCAAGGATTTCTCAGAAGCCAAGTATTCCCCTAAATAAGTAATGTTCAGCTGAGCTAAATGATGCTGATAGTGATCATTAAGAGTTGGCCATTTGATACAGCTATGTGGATACAGCTGGTATTCTTGAGGAGAACAGTTTTGGAGTAATGGTAGGAATTACTGCATGTCAAGAGAGAATAGGAGAGGATTTGGAGATGAAAAATAAGATCATTATTTTCAAGGAATTTTATTCTTAAGGACAGTGGGGAAATGGAGCAGTATCTGGAAACAATGTAGACCAAATAGTTGTATTTTCACTTTTTAAAGATTTATTTATTTATTTGAAACGCAGAGTTGCAGAGAAAGAAGAAGAGACAGAGATCATCTATCCACTGGTTTGATCTCCAAATGACTGCAAATTCCAGAAATGGACCAGCCCAAAGCCAGGAGCTAAGACCTTCATCCCAGTCTTCTACGTGGGTACAGTGGCCCAAACACTTGGGTCATCTGCCACTGACTTCCCAGGCACGTTAGCAAGGAAATGGACCAGAAGCGAGCAACCAGGACTTGACTGGCGTTCATGTCGGATGCCAGCATTGCAGGCAGCTTAACCCACTGTGCCACAGTGCTGGCCCTAGATAAAGTATTGGACATTATTTTGGATATTACCTAACAACATTTTGTGCTTTAATAGATAAAATATACCTAAATCTAGCTGGATGGAAAGTAGAGCAACCAGGACTCGAACTGATGCTTATATGGGATGCTAGTATTGCAGACAAAGATTTAAAATGATATGCGATAACACCGCCCCCCAGGATGGTATTTTTAAAATATTTGGTAAATACACCATATTAGCATTCTGACAAGAATGGCAGTGGGAAAAAAAAGCCCTGATGTTGAAGAGAAGGATGGATGTCCTTGACTGCTCAAGCATATGGGCTCTAGTGCAAGCAGAGGAGTTGCCCTTGAATAGGAGAAGGATCAATTAATCCAAGTTAAGAGAAGAAATAGATTACGTGAGGGGAATTCAAAAAGCTCATATGAATTGGAATTTAAATGCAAGTTTATTTTAATGCAAAAAATTGAAATCCAAGCATAATTTTTTATAGTATGTATTTTCCACAGAGTTTTTGAAGACACCTCCAGTAGTACAAATATAAGTTGAATTCTAAGTGTCATATTGGAAGTTTACTTTTCCTCCATGCACTTCAAAGCCCCATGCCAGTCTGTTTTGCTCTATAATCATCTTCCACACCCACCCTTTGGTTTCTACTATCCTAATTCCCACGCAGCTGCATGCTTTACTTGGTTCCACCTAATGCACTTAGTGCTATTGAACTTTTCAGGGAAGGAACACAGGGGGAAGAAAAATAGGAAAGAAAAATGATGTAAAGCACTCTTATTCTTTGTGAAAAAAAAAATAGCTGAGAGTTTTGCACTGGGAGATGGCGTTCTATGTTAAGAAAGAATTATGGACATGTGACATTTGTGTGTCATCAGCTCTCAGAACGATGGGACTGATGAGAGAACCTCGGGAATAAAAGCAGACAAGAAAATGAAGACTTCTTAAAACTGAGAGTTGAGACTAAATACAGAGGAACTCAGGCTGAGCACATGTGCTCCCTCTGTGATCCCCTGAGCAAGGGTTCGGATTGGTGCAAAAATCAGGAAGAACTGAAGGGGAAGTCAGCTTCAAATAAATGGAGGGATCTTCCTTTCAGCTTTTAGCACAGCACAGGGAAAAAAATCTCAGAATTTGACCTGTTTTCCTAACAGTGTTCTTAACAGAGCCTAAAGGATGTCCTCTGCCAGGAGGATTTTTACAATAAGTGAAAACTGAAGACAAGGAGACTTCTGATAATGACCCTTCATCCATAAAGGCAATGTCTTCCTAGTTATTCCTTTTGCAAGAGAAACTACATCAACCAGGTTTTAATACTTTTTGACTATATAATTGTCTAGTAGAGGTGGACAAATTATGGGAACTAGAAATAATTTCTCTGAATGTTGTGTTCATGAATTATTCCAAGGATAGTATAGATTTTAAGCAAAATTTTGTAAACTGGTTCAAAATGTTGAATTGGGCTTTATATTTATTTTTGATCTGTGTTTATTTAAGGTGTATAAACTGATGTTTTGATATACACATACGTAGTGAAATAATTATAACAGTCAACCTAATGCACATATTGTCCACTTACATAGCTTTTTTTTTAGTAAGGGCATTAGGATGTACAGTTTTAGAAAATCCTGATTGATCCAGTGACTACAGAAGAATTTGTTTTAGTACAGAATTTAGTATGCTCTCTGAGTAACCTTTCCTGGAGGAGTCATCCATGCTGTAGAAAGCTAGTAGGGAGAGCCTTTAGGGACAGACCAGGGGTCAGTAGATTTTCCTCCTCTAATTCAATACAGTGATTCTACTTAGAAAAGTTCAAATCTCGTACTGCAGTTGAGTTTGTTGTCAAAAGCTGACGTTCATTGAGGATATGGACATCCTGATGACCACCAATATTAAACACTCCTTCCTACTGAAGGATAAGCCAGACTGCTGGATCAGGGCTGCCATGGTCTGCTCTGATGCACACTGTTGGAAAGCACACCACAGAAGCAATACAGTGCAGTCAGGATTTTTAATTCTGTACATTAATGGATAAAGAATAAATTTAAGAGGAAATGAGCAAAGGTGAGGCTACAGTGAAAGTGTTGGGCCATACTCTGTGTGATAATGGAAAGTGTGAGAATAAAAAACTAAACTTTTATTTTGTAATGCATCATCCTCTCAAACTTTTAATGTATAACTGTTTCAATATGCTTGCAGATCAATATCCCTTTGTAAATACGTGTTAGAGTACAAAGAGATGGGTAAAGCAATGCATCACTTAACTGCATCAATATTTTGTGTAGTTGATCATGTAAAAAATCAGAAACAGATTTAGCCTTTTCTGTGGACTCTAGGGACTAAGGGTTTGTTGACCATATTTCCACTTCATAAACAGAGCTATCCAACCAAGACTTGTTTACAAACTAGAAATCTGGTTAAACACACTGTCCCTGGTGTTTTGTTTGCTCTTCAACGCTGACAAACTGATAACTTTAGAGTTATTTCTACAAAACTAGATACATATATAATTGAGAAAATAGAAGAAAAGAATCCATGATATAGAAATAATAATACTTGATTATAAGTGGTCACATCAGAGGAATTATAGTACTTTCTATGTTTTGTTTCAAGATTTACTCATTTAAAAGAAGATACAGATTTCACATTTACGTGCACCTCACTGTATTTATAACATCACAACAAAGAAATAGGAATCAAGATCCAAGGGTTAGAAGCAAGAATTATGGAAATCTATCTCAGCTAGAGGTGGGTGGAATATATAATTTATAAATATTTTCACTGACTTTTCTTCATTGTTTATGAAAGTACTTCAAAATATTCATGAAAATGGAATTTAAAAAGTAAGTTTATTTCAGTGCAAACATTTTTTGAAAACTCATGGATAAATTCTTCACAATATGCATTTTCTATGAACTTTGTGAAGACTCTCCTATTTATAAAACCTATAGATAAGATCAGCAGATATATTATCTTCATTTTTAAATGATGAGAAAAAGGCTAAGAATAATTTTATGGCATAGAAAAAAACAAAATATACCATTAACTGACACTTTACTAAATACAATTTTTTTCTATAGGTCAGTTAACTCTTAATGCTTCTGTTTCCCCACTTGTAAGATCTGTCAGGAATTTATTTTCCAGTCTTTTAGGTATTTACAATTCAAAAAACCAAAGTTTTTTATTTATTTTTATTTATTTATTTTAAACACAGCCAGGATCACATTATAATCACTAGCGGAATGGCAGGAAGTAGGGTGGGTACAACTCAGCCTGAAGGACTTTCACAACTATATTGATGGTGAAATACACCTGAAATCAAGAGCTGAGCAGCAGCAGATATGTTATTCTCTGATATGATCCTTCAAATGAAATCATCAGCAATGGGGGCCAGTGCTGTGGATCAGTGGGTTAAGCCACAGTGTACAGCACCAGCAGCATCCCATAAGGGTGCCCCGTTCGAGTCCTGACTGCTCTACTTCCCATCCATCTCCCTGCTAATATGTCTGGGCAGGGCAGCAGAGAATGCCAAGTGCTTGGGACTCTGCACCCACATGGGACCTGGAGGAGACTCCTGGCTCCTGGCTTTGGCCTGGCCCAGCCCAGGCTGTTGCAGCCATTTGGAGGAGTGAACCAGTGGATGGAAAATTTCTCTTTGTAATTCAAATAAATAAATAAACAGATCTTCTTTAAAAAAAATCAGAAACAAACAGAACTTACAATGTAACTTAAAGCTAAACATTCATGCAGAACAAGCAATAAATTTTGTTCACTCAACAAAAACCATTAAAAATAATAATTTAGGGGCCAGTGTGGTGGCATGGCAAGTTAAACCTATGATGCTGGCATCCCATATTGGAGTGCAGGTTCAAGTTCCGGCTGCTTCCCTTCCCACTTATATCCATGCTAATGTACCTGAGAAAGCTGCGGAAGGTGGCCCAAATGCTGGGGCTCTTACCATCTATGTTGCAGGCCCAGAAAGAATTCCAAGCTCCTGGCTTCAGCCTGCCCAGCCCTAGTTGTTGCCGCCATTTGGAGAGTGAATTAGTGGATCGAAGAACTCTTTCTCTGACTCTCCCTCTTCCTCTATTATTCTGCCTTTCAAATTAATAAATCCTAAAATATAATAATTTAATTATTTTTGAGGTGATTCTATTCAACTAAGCACAGAGTTGTTTAATTTTTCTAGTTATATTTACCTTGTGATGTACAAATACTGAGTGAGTGAGTTTAATCATGGGGATGTTTATAAAAAGGCAATATGGTACTACTTCCTGAATACATTGACTTCAGGCATAAATGATTAAATTATTATATTTTAATATTTATTTTATTAATTTGAAAGGTAAAGTCATAGAGAGGGAGAGACAGAGAGAAAAAGAGATATCTTCCATCTCCTGGTTTCTTCTCAAATTGCTCCAACAACCAGAATTAGATTAGGTAAAAGCCAGGAGCCAAGAATTCTAATCAAGTCTATTACATGGGTGACAGGAACCCAAACACTCGGACCATTTTCTTCTTCCTCTTAGATGCATTAGTAGGAAGTCGGGTCCAAAGAAGAGTAGCCAGGACTTAAACCAGCACTCTGATAGGGAATGCTAGCATCCCAGGTAGAAGTTTTACACGTTGTTCCACATTGCCCCACCCTATGCCACATACTTGATCTCCCAAAGATGGAATGCCCTTGATTTCTCTTTCAAAAGTTTTTCCTCACTTGTACCCTGGATTCTGTACTTGCTCATATCCTCAAGTGTCCTAATACTATTTTGACATATCATTTTTAAAAAGAAAAAATTTTCCATCCTATGTCTCCCTTCAGCTCCAGTGTCACCTCATTGCTAATATTCATAGCAAACATTCTTGGGTCATCTGATCTTGGTTCTATTTTCCCACCTCACTCTCTTAACACATACCACTTGGGTTTTGTCCTCTCTATGCTCACTGAAACTGCTCTTACCACAAGCCTCTTCCATGTAGTTCAATTATGTGTTCCCATTTTTATCTTCATCTTTTAGACTTTTCAAAGATATTTCACAATTGTAGAACTTCATTTAATTGAAATGCTGTTATTATATTATTATTATTTTAATATTTATTGTACTACATTTATTCTGGTTTTCCTTTTCAACTCTCTGTGAGCTCATCTTTGTCTTGCTAATGTCTAAATGTTGGAGTAATACAGTTTTAGATCTCCTTTACTTCCTAGTGAATTAACCAAGTGTCTTGGCTTTTAAATACCATCTGCAATTAAAATTGCTATATGCTAAAGACCTAACGTATTTTATCTCCAAATTTTAGCTCTCATAAACTCTAGAGTCTTATACTCAATGGCGTCTGAATGTTTAAGAAGACTATAGCTCAAGTAGAACTCTCCATCCTCCAGAACCATTTACTTTCAGTTTATCCCATATAAATAAGTATCAGCACAATAGCAACATCTACTCCACTGTTCAAGTTAAAACTTGAGTCATTCATGAGTCATGAATTCCCTCTTTCTTTCACCTCCATCATCACAGCCAATATACTACCAAACCCTGACATTTAAATTTTATTTTCAGAACAATTTTTGAAATTCATGCATATTTTTTTCATAATACAAATTTTCATGAATTCTTTGACCCCTTTATTCACCCTCTTTCACAATGGTCCAATGACACTGGCTTTTATTCCTTTTTCATGAATATACTATGCTTTTTTTAGCTTTTGAATTCATGTGCACCCTATGCCATACTTCCTATTCACTCTTCCTGGAGTTCTTTAGTCTTAGGTCTTCATTCTATTGAGTTATTCTCATCCTTTGGGTCTTAGTTTAGTTGTTACCCTCTCCAGTATGTCTTTCTTGGACATCCAACCTCATCTTCTTTACTTTATCATGTGACTTTGTTTCATTTATTATTTTTTAAGATTTATTTATTTATTTGAAAGGCAGAATCACAGAGGGGCAGAGGCAGAGAGAGAAAGAGAGAGAGGGGGAGGGTCTTCCATCTGCTGGTTCACCCCCAGGTGGCCACAAAGGCAGGAGCTGTGCTAATCTGAAGCCAAGAGCCAGGAGCTTCTTCCAGGTCTCCCACATGGGTGCAGGGGACTAAGGACTTGGGCCATCTTCCACTGCCCTCTCAGGCCATAGCAGAGAGTTGGATCAGAAGTGGAGCATCCGAGACTCAAACCAGTGCCCACATGGGATGACAGCATTGCAGGCAGCAGCACTACCCGCCATGCCATAGCACCGGCCCCTTCATTTACTTTTTAGTACTCATCATTATCTGCTTCATTGAAATACAAACCCCTTAAGAACTGGGTCATAATTTTGTTATTCATCGCTGTATCTCCAGAGCATGGAATATAATATGTAAGCAATAAATATTTATTGAAGACAAATAGACTCATAAATGCTATGCAAAATGTTGCCAATTTAATAATGGTATTGTAATTTCTAGCACATTGTATGATGTTTGCCACACATTTTATGTTAATTTATACTGTTCAGTTAGAATCTTATAAAATTTATTTCTCTAACTGATAAATTATAGCCTGTCTTGTTTTGTATGATTTCAGAAATAAAGTTTCACATTTAGATAAAAAGAGCAAAGTCATCACTGTGCATGACCAATTTTTAAGCCTCTGTTTTGTGAGATCTTGGACAATGATTCCAGAAAACAGAAATTCTATCTGCTTGTGCTCAGAAAAAAACAGGGCTTGTAGTATACAAATCAGTCATTCATTGACTCCTCTACAGGCACCAAAGCAAAATGATTAAAACATTACTTATATCCCATTATTTTCTTGTTTTCCCAAGATAACTCAATTGTGGTTGTTTAAGATTTTGTGAGATGACCAATATTCAGTTTTCTCCTACAAAATCTGGTGGGAAAGGAGAAGACAAAAAAAATAATTCATGGTACTATTATTTTGGGAGATCCATATATCCTTTTGCTGATGGGAGAAGGAGTAGATCTTTACGGAAAATTGTTATATGAAGATAATCCATTGGGGTCAGCTTGTGGTGCAACAGGTTAAGCTGTCACATGTTTTGCTGGCATCCTGTATCAGAGTATTGGTTTGAATTCCAGTTGCTCTGCTTCTGATCCAGCTTTCTGCTAATGTACTTGGGAAATCAGTGGAAGGTGACACAAGTGCTTTGGCCCCTTTCACCCATGTGCGAGACCCAGATGAAGTTCTTGGCTCCTGGATTTGGCCTGGCCCATCTCCAGCTGTTGCAATAATTTGGGGAGTAAACCAGTAGATAGAAAATCTCTATCTCACTGACTCTTCCTTTCTCTCCCTGTAACTCTGCTTTTCAAAGTAACTAAATATATATTTTTAAAAAAGATAGAGTATTAGATATTTTGTACATTTATTTTCACTCAATCCTTGTAAAACGATCATTCTATGAAGACATGGAGATTGATTCTGATTCTCAACCTGTTTGGGGACAGTTGAGCACAGTTTTGCTTACATCCAAAGTTCATAGTCCTTCACTCTGCTCCCTGGGAATGACTTTGGAAACAAAGGAACACCCTTTTAAAAATGACACCTATTACATTAAATAGGAGGCCTCTCCTCACTTGGACAATTTGCTTGGTTTCACATAATTACCCACCATAGAATCTTCAAAATAGTGTTATGTTATTTTCCATAAAAATAGTTTTATTCCAGAAGCACAACATGAACATCTTGAAAGTAAATTAATTTTCAAGTTTTTATCTTATCTCAGAATATTATTGAAATGCCTCATTTATGTGTCACTTTCTTATGCTCCCTCCAATAGACAGCAACAACAAAAAACAGTTATTTTTCCTGTTTGAAAAAATTTTTAAACAGAAAAGAATCATAACTTTAAACCACACTGACCCAATATAAATTCTTCAATTTCAAAACTGATTCTACCTTTGTTAGTTTCTATTGCCTTCAATACAAAGGTGAGGGAAATCTAAAGTTAGACTTTTGACTGTGGGAAAGGAAGATGTAATTGATAGAAACCAAAAGAAGACATATGTCCCAGCTCACCTCTACTGCAAAATAAGGGGTATTTGCCTCAGGTAAATACACTTTTGAAGATTGAGAATATCTATGAAAAATTTACAATCGTGACAAAGTATTCCTGAACAGCGTATTAATTAATTTATATTAATATTGTATGCATCATAAAGCAGTATTGGAACACATGATCTAAATATAGAACAAAATAGTTGAAATTAGAAACTTTCCAGAAATTTTAAAAAATGCTTACAGAAGAATGTATATTTTTTTCTAATAGAGAAAAAAGATAGGGCCGGTACTGTGACATGACGGGTAAAGCCGCTGCCTGCAGTGCCGGCATCCCATGTAGGCACCGGTTCAAGTCCTGGCTGCTCCACTTCCAATTCAACTCTCTGCTATGGCTTGGGATAGCAGTAGAAGATGGCCAAGTCCGTGAGCCCCTGCACCCACGTGTGAGACCTGGAAGAAGCTCTTGGCTCCTGGTTTCGGATTGGCGCAGCTCTGGCCAGAGGATGGAAGACCTCTCTCTCTCTCTCCCATCCTCCCTCTCCTCTTTCTGTGTAACTCTGACATTCAAATAAATAAATAAATATTTAAAAAAAGAAAAACAATAATATTTCAGAATATGTATACCTGTTACAGGTATTAACTTCTTTTTTTAAAGATTTATTAATTTTATTTTTTAAAAAAAGCTTTTTTTAAGGATTTATTTATTTATTTATTTGAAAGTCAGAGTTACAGAGAGGCAGAGGCAGAGACAAAGGAGAGAGAGGTCCTCCATCCACTGGTTCACTCTCTGTATGGCTACAAACTGCTAGAGCTGGGCCAATCCAAAGCGAGAAGCCAGAGCTTCTTCTGGGTCTCCCACGTGGGTACAGGGGCCCAAGCACTTGGGCCATCTTCTACTACTTTCCCAGGCCATATAAGAGAGCTGGATTGGAAGTGGAGCAACTGGGGCTCAAACTGGTGCCCATATGGGATGCTGGCACTGTAGGAAGTGGCTTAACCTGCTATGCCACAGCACAGGCCCCTAAAGACTTACTTTATTTCAAAGGTAGAGTCACAGATAGAGAGAGAAAGAGAGACAGAGAGGCAGAGAAGTCTTCCATCCACTGGATCATTACCCAAATGGCTGCAATGGTGGGAGCCAGGCCAGAATGAAGCCAAAAGCTTCATCTGGGTCTGCTACATGGTTGTAGGGGCCCAAGTGCTTGGACCATCTTCTGTTGCTTTCCCAGGCACATTAGCAGAGAACTGGATCAAATGTAGAGCAGCTGGGATTCGAACCAGTCCTTTCAATATCTACTTTCAGTATCTACTTCTTAGCTTCCTCCATCTCTTTTAATAGTAGATAGACATGTACTGATTTTTTTTGTCAGAGAGAGTGCCACAATTTCTAAAGTTTCTCACTGAGTGTTTCTGAGCTATAGCCAGGAACTATTTCAAAATGAGGACAGACTTCTTTTTTCCATGTGGACAGACAGCATATTACTTCTTTAGTCTTGCATTCTAAGTCTTTTCTCCCTCAGATCTCATACAATACCAGAACAGTCACTTCCACTATTAAAATGCTGAGTGCAATCAAAGTGAGATAAAGTCAGTTTTTTATTAATTTCATGTTAAATTAAAACATCTGTAATTCTGTAAAAATATAGCCATTCACTTAAAGAAAAACAAAAAAGGATTTCAACCATTCATTGGAAAAGAAACAACTAACAAATTGTTTTCAGAGGTGGGTTAAGAACAGGTCACTGTGTATATAGTTGAATATAATTATGCCATGCATTCATAATTCTGGCACTGTTTCTATTACCATCAAAGAACATTCAGAGATTGTACTTTAGGTACCCAAGGGTACAACTGTGTCATTTTCTGACATATCACTGTGTTTTGTCAAGCCCGTCTCCCCTCCTCATTTTATTTGCATGTGTTAAAGAGAAAGAACAGTTCATTTTATTATTGTTGAAATTCTCCCAGTATTGCCCTTTTTCATATTTTCATAGAGCATGAACAACTTGCAGATGAATTCTCACAACATCCCTTCAGACTTCCCACATGGATTCAAACACAATATGCAATTATGTCATTTATATCATCAGAAATAAACCAAGAAAGGTTAATGTTCCAATGCTTTTAACAGAGTATTTTCTGCATCATACCATTTTATTTCTCTTTTAGAAAAAAATGAAGTTATAGACGATGATAAAAGAGTTGTATGAAATAAGTCTGAATAATATTAATGATATTGAGTCAAGCCATTACTTTCAGAGCTTCCCTAACTTGTTATAATTTGAGCAGCCATGAAGCTACCAGTATTCTTCTCTACTATTTGGACTTTCTTCCTATTTAATTTCCAAGTTGGGAGGGTGCAGGAAGGAATAGAAGAAAGAGTAATATATTTTGAGTGTGAATCATTTACTTTATGAAGAACAATTACATAAATACATTTCAATTATCCTTAATATCAATCTCATTTTGAAAAAAATAAGAAACAAATTTTAATAATTTCACCCAACTGCTATTTTAGTGGTTTTGTGTATTAGTTTTGGGGTGTGTGTGTGTGTTTTACAATGTTCATGCTAGCACTGCATAATTTACTTCTCAGGACCCACATTGTAGTTTGGTGTTTGTTACAGGGTTAGTGAGGAGCAAGTTCATAAACATTACAACAGCATGCTGCTGTTGCCTGCCTACCAATGGTTGTACACATTCATTTTAGGATAAGAAGTCCTATAAGGAAAGCCAAGCAAATGTGTGTGGGGAGCCCAGCAGAAGCCAAAGACTGGCAAAACGACGGTTCCTGATGAGATATCAAGCTAGCAATATGAAAGAAAATAGATCTAAGATGAGAGATGAGTGAGTCCAAGGAGAAGGTCAGATGGGACTCAGGTTGCAGAAAAGGAAAGTCAGATTTAAGATGCAGAGATGGGAATTGAGATTTATACCCTCAATGAGAAAACATATGGAGTAACAAAAGGACTTGATGTCAAGGCAGGAATATAGACAGCTAAAGATGGTACCATAACCGAAATAAAAAAAAAAAAAAGCTGTCAATTCATGAGAAGACATAGAGAAACCTTAAACTCATAGGACAAAATGAAAGAACTCAATCTGAAAGGCTATATACTTCATGATTCTAATTACATGACATTCTGGAAAACGAAAAACTACGGAAACAGTAAGAGGATCAATGGTTGCCAAGGATTAGGAAGGAAGGAGGGTTGAATACACAGAACACAGAGGATTTTTGCAGCAGTCAGAATGTATGATATTATCATGGTATGTACATGTCATTATACATTTGTTAAAGTCCATAGAATGTAAAACATCAGGAGTGAAATTTAATATATGCTATGGACTTCAGTGATGATGATGTTTCAACGTAGACAAGTCATTTATAATAAATGTAGCAGTCTACTGTAGGATGTTAATAGTGGGTGAGGCTATAGCAAAGGGGGGAGCAGGAGGTACGTGGACACTCTCTACCTTCTGCTCAATTTTGTGATGAACCAACATTGCTCTAAAAATAGTCTGTTTTCTAAAAAATAGTTTAGTTTTTAAAATATCCATTAGGATTATTTTTAAAATAATTTCATAATAATTTTTAAATAGACTAAAAATAGTCTATTTTTTAAAAAATCCATCAGGATCAGAACAGAACAAGCTTTAAGACTTCTTCAGCACTGACCCAGAACATCAGGCAAAAAGGATAGTCAGCACGGGTTGCCAGGCAGAGCAAGATCCAACCTCAGAAATAAAGAAGTAAGACTGAACCTAGAATTGGGTGATGTTATAGACTGAGTTGTTTCCTCTTACCCAAATTCATATGTTGACTTTCTTGTACTCAGTGTGATAGCATTTGGAGATGGGACTTCTGTGGGATAATTTAGATGAAATCATGAAGGTGGGGTTCTCATGTGGGATTAGTGGCCTTTTTGGAAAGGACAACACAGAGATTGCTCTCTCGCTTTCTCTGCCATCCCAAGAGGGCAGCTTTCTGTAAACCGGGGAGTTCTAATTATGCTGGAATCCTGTTCCCAGATTTCCAGCTTTCAGCACTATAAAAATAAACGTATTTTATTTATGCAGTCTATGATATTTTCTTAAGGCAGCCTTAGCAAACTAATATAGATTATGTATGTCAGGAACTGCTTCCATTGAGTAAAATCCCCTAAATCTCCATCTAAAATTTGAATGTGGTAAGTATTGTCTTCACTGTTCAATACTTACAAACATATATTTCTATCTATGCTCTGTAGCCTGACGTATTTGAATGTCCACTAGGTGCAGAAGAAATTGCTGAAGGCAAGAGAAAGTATCAAAATGTCTACAGTACAACTTGTTTTGCCAATGAGTACTATTTACTTTGGATGAATATCTGTCCTTTAGTATAAAAGATGTGAAAATCTTCAAGAACATAAATGAGCTGGTGGACAATCTGACAAGTCTCTGACTTTCCTGTGTCAGATGAAAGTTCAAAGGAAAATACAGAAAATATGGACAAAAATGATGCTTTATTTTATTTATTTGTCTTAAAACTCATTAAAATCGCTTCAAAGAAGATTTGTCCTATGCATCTTTATTCTTGTATTTGCTGAAAAATTCCACATTCATCATGACCATTCCCCCTTTACTTTGACTCTCATTTCCAGAGTAACAAATTCCCATCATTTTAAGCTATGTTGAAAAGCCATACTAGTGTTTTGTTTTCATTTTGTTAGACCCTCAAGGGACCATGACCAGAATCTGGTGACATACATAGTGCAGCCTTGTGAAGGGCCATGGTAAAGGTTGCCCACATCTCTCCTGACTCCATGGTCAGGGACTGGAGAGACGGGTGTAGGAGGAGGGTCCAGACTCTGTGAAGATACTAACAAATGCAGTCACAACCTGTGTTATTGCTAGTTGCAACAAAAAAAAAATAAAACTCTGAAAGTTCTTTTTTAACATGATGTCTAAGGTGAAAATAGCAGTAACTGAAACTAAAAATGAATTGAATTTCAACTAAAGAAGAATCTCAGCATCCCCACAGTCATTAAAAGAAGCAAATCTAAGGACCCCAAGGAGGGAAGGAGAGCTGGGAGAAGAACCATTTGGGGACAAAGGCAGGAGTTAGCCTTTGAATGCAGCCATTCTGATATTGTATCACCAAAGTGAGTCACAGCTTTTCCTAGCCCCACATCTGCTCACACTTAGTCATCAGAGGCACTGTGTTCTCCCAGGAGATCTTCTTCCAGAAGAAACTGTCCCTCTAGAGGACTAGAGGAGATTAACAACAACTTCCATGACTGCATATTCTAGCACTATGCATTGAGGCTCAACTGCTAGGCACATTCTGTTGTTTAATATTTACAGCAAAGTTCATAATAATTATCTCAATTGTCTACTTGGAAACAGAGAATCACAGATAATAACTACCCTATCTAATATCAGCAAAAGAGCAAAGATAAAAGATAGACTTGTGATGACATATTATGGTTATATCTAGTAAGAAATGTGATGTATTAATTTTAAAGATTGTTTGGAAGAAAGAGAGAGAGAGAGAAAGAGAAAGAGAGCTTCCATCTGCTGATTCACTCCCCAAATGGATGGCATCATAAGCAGTGGGTTAACCTGCTATGCAGCAACACCAGCACCAATACATTATTTTATATTAAATAAACACACATGGCTATTTTACATAATTTAAAGTTTGTAAAGATTTTAAGATAGGAAACTCCAAATAAATTTCTAGGTGTATTTGGCCACTGTGAGATATGTCCCAGGTTCTCCTTCAGTTTCGTTCTCCAATGTTATTTTATCCTATTCTGCTGAAAGATAGAATGCTCCTTCCTACTTCATACTTGTCAGAATTAACATCTCTGTAAATAAAATTTCTGAGGCAAAATAGAAAAAAGCTTCTAGATAAAATATAAAATATTAAATATACAAGAAGAAATTAGAAATATTTGTGTTTTGTTTGTCTCGAAATCCAGCTCTTTGTTCATTACTATTTCAATGGAACTTAGATCAGATTACCAGGACAACCAGCCAGCCTAATGTGGATTTGAGTTGCCACAGAACTTAGGACTGGGAGCATTCTAAAGTTTTCCCTTAAATCTCTTTCTTTGCCCCCTCTAAGGGAAGGACATAACATCTGGCTATGGTTCTGTTTCATTTTATTTCCATTGTCATCTGGATCACATCACATCACATCACATCAACTCTATAGACTGTTCCTTTACCATTACAGCAGGGCCACATGCTTGCAGATATCTCTTCCAGGGTACTTCCTAGCTCCAGCAATCTTTCCTTTACATATGACTCACCCTTTCCTTCCTTCTTCATTCTTTTGAACTATAACTGTGATCCCTAATACTATTTCAAGATGGGCTCACCTTCCAGTCTTGGTGAACATGAAAAGCTGCTCTCCTGGGCACTCAAATGACTTCAATTAAACAAAGCATCATTGAGAGAGAGAGAGAGAGAGAGAGTGTTTCCATCTGCTGGTCTACTTTCCAAATGGCTACAACAGCTAGAGTTGGGCCATTTGGCCAGGAGCCAGCAGCTTCTTCCAGGTTTCCCACATGGGTGCAGAGGTCCAAGCACTTGGGCCATCCTCTGTTGCTTTCCCAGGCACATGAGCAGGGATCTGGATCAGAAGTGGAGTAGCCAGGACTTCAACCAGCGCCCATATTAATTAGAGCCACAGGTAGCGGATTTACCTGCTACGTTGTAATGCCAGCCCAATCATTGCAGCTTTGAAATCTTAGTGTTTTGCCCTAGGTTTCTGATAGTCCAAAACTAAGTGGCAGCCTACTCTGCACACTAGAGATAGAATCTAAAACATGGAGACAAGGTTTAGGAGCTTGTGTCTCTGCAGATACAATCTCCTTTACCTTGTCTTTTATCTTGTGTGACTCCATCAGCATATCCAATAACTTAAACAGATCCTAAAGCAATTCATAGGGAGTGGTAAATGAGCAATGGTCCTAAACTTCCTTCTCAAAATTCAGAACATATTGACTCAAATGAGTTTCCCATCAGTGAAATTAGTAGGAGAGCTCCTGGTGCAGGTAAGCTACTGCTATCTTGTTTCTGTCCCCACTTTACAAATTGGAAGAACAAACAGCAGAATTCATGGAATCCCGTAGCCTAATGCCATCTACCTGCTGTCATTTTACCTTTCAAAGAAGCTCCATTCCTCTTAGTAGAACAGTAAAAATAGTTCTTCAGTGGCAATGAACATATTTTAAAACCTATGGTGGAAAATATCAAAATATAGAAGGTTCTTATCCTGCCTTTTCCCATTTTTACTTTGCAGAAAATTTAATAATGAAAAACTGGAAAGAAATAACTCTTCATTGCTCTCATCCTTTTTCAATATGAATTTACAAATCTGCCATGCCCTTCCATCAAGAAATTACCAGATTTAGAAACCTGCAAGATATAACCCAAATTCACCCCTATTCTGCCTCAAAACACAAGAGCATAATACCTTTTCATTTTTTAACAGAATATGACTTTGGCATTAAAATTCTTTATTTTGATACAAATCTTATTCTGAAAGAAAACATGAATAGTCAATATTTCCTCATGTATCATGCTGTTCATCTACAATAATCAATTTATTCAAAGAGATTTATTACCTTACCACAACCAACTGCTTAGCACTGACAAAGCTGATAAGAAAGTCACTATATTAATTAAACTATAACCCTTTGGGTTAGGTAGAAAGGAGGTATACATAGAGATGTGCACTTGAATATATTTTTGTCACTGTAGATGGAATCACAGGGCAGTGACACTGACATGAACACTTTGTGGAACTGAGTGCTAGATAACATGGCTGAGGTTCCTCTTGGATACTGTTTAGGAGCACTTCTCTTAAACACTTAAACAGAAACTGTATGTATGAAAATGTCAACTCCTTCCTATCTTTGACAAGTGTCGGTGTTAAGCTTCCATTAAATGCAAATCTTACCTATTATGAAATCATACTTAAAGTTAGTATCATGATGTATCAATCAGATGGCATGCTTTTAAGAGGCTGAATAATTGCATTTATTTCAAAGATACCTTGTGATATGTATAAAGCAGAAATCTCATTAAATCTAACTAAGTATAACAAAAGTCAAATTCCATTAACCAAATGTAAATAGAACAATGCCACTATTTATTTACTTATTTCGTTCCTTTTTTCTCAGAAGAAATCTGGTCCTTGAAATCAATAGTAACTGATTTATTCTGATTGTTATTGTTTTAGTTCCCAAAGATGAGAAATTGGATATTTTTGAAGAGAGAAGATTACAGAGCTCTTCAACTATATGTTCAAACCTTTAAAATTTTAATAACATCTTTATAAATATATATACATTATTTATATTTTATATTATACATTGTTTTAATCAGATTTTAATTCTATTGTCCATGCTACAAGGTATGTGGAACAAGTATTTTTCACTGAACAGAGGAAAAAGATGGAAAAAGATAAAGCAGATAAATTAAAATGATTTTTTTTCAGCTACTTGTCTTGTGAGCAGAAGACACAATATGAGAACCTGGTTCTTCAGATTTCACAAAATGTGCCAGTTTGTCAGTAAAGTCTTTTGAAAAATATCATAGTTATTTCTCTGCTTTATAAAATAGAAGTTCCTGAAAATACTACAAAATTTTCTTGAGAAACCTAAAAATGTTTTTGAACAACTGACAAATTGAACTCTGCAGTAATACACGATTTGCTATTTTCTGCACTTTGGATTATGAAATATTGTTTTCCCTAACACCACAGAGCTTCAGAATGCTGTGCAGTTCTAATTGGTGAGCTTTACTCTTAAATTGGCACTAAGAATCCCTAGAGGGTTACTGAACTGTGGAGAACTTTTCCTTAAACTAAATGTCCTCAGAACATTTGCAGTGTACTCTCGGATGTTTCTCACCCTCCTGCCCACTGCTGTCTCTAAAGCACTCTCACCCTTGTCCTGATGTAACCAAGTTGTTCCTTCACCATTTTTAATTCCCAAATGTATTTCATCATCGTGTTTTATTACTGTCCCTATTTTTCCTTGTCTTAATCCATCCTTAATCTTGCAAGATTAAGCTATTACATTTAATATCCAGTAAAACTGTTTTTTGATGAAATTAACAATCATATCACTTTGTATTATGTTTCAGTTTCAGTATCTGTAGTTCTTTACAGTACTTTTCATCATTTTACTGAGAATATGTATTTTATACATATATATATATATATATATTTATGTGTATAGAGATAAGTACACACACAGAAATTTGACTTTGTGGTTGATCAGACCTGTGATGACAAATATTAATGCTACTATTCCAAAGAAAACACATTACTCTGCATATGTAATATGTAAGTGCCATTGAAGTAATAAAATGAAAGAGAATGATAACTCTCAGCATAGTAGATATAAAAAATTAGAAGTCATTTTGGCTCCCTTTGACTCCTGATATGGAGAATGAGGAATGTCTATAGTAGAATAATGGAATCACAGAATGCTGTGGAATAGAAAACCTTAGTGACTATCTGAACTAGAGTCTGAAATTATTAATCTCCTTTTATTTTGAGTCCACATATAATATGATACAAGCATGAACTATTTCATGTTTATTAGTAGCACACAAGCAACAAATCAACCCTATCTTCTTCCAATCAAAATTAGTGTATAAGAATGAAATTGAGTGTGAGTAATATGCTAGGGATAAACACCTTAAAATTCAATGTAAATACTTGGAAAAGTTGGTATTTATCTACCATTAGAAGCAAATTGAGAGCAAAACACATCATATAGACCCCAATAAAGCAAAGTGTCAGAAAATGAGATTCCAAATCTTTGTGTAGCAAATGTTTCTAGAATGGTTAGATGATCACTTGTAGGTAGTGGAGATGCCAAGGTTAGAGCCACACAGGTAAGTTGACTGATGCTTGAAGTATAGCATGCTGCCGCACAGTGAAAATGCAGGAAGATGATATTAAAACTCTAGATAAAGGCAACAGTATGATTTTCACACTATACCATATTATTGAAGCAGAACATTACTTCTTTTAATAATGTAAGCCAAAAAAATTATTTAAAAGTATTAAGAGTGAAAAGTTAACAGCCAATGAGAAATTTCTGGCATGCAAAAATTACCCAAAAGACACAAAAATGCAACTTCAAGATTGCAACTAGTTAGCACATTTGCTATTACAAAAATCTCATTTCTAGGCCAAATTAGTAAAAGAAAATGCTCCAAAGCAATAGCACTATAATAATCAATAAATATGTATGCAATGCCAGATGTGATTTTCATACTAAAGAAAGTAGTTTTCAGTAATCTTGTGTCTACATGCCCAAGGTAGCAGCTTAAAAAGTACAACTGTTTTCCTTCAATTATTTTTGGTATCTGGCTTAATTCATTTTAACTCAATTGGAAGCTAGGGTTGAAACTGTTGTAGCGCTTGCCTTTTAGGTATTTACAGTCTAAAGTAGACAACATCATTGTTGCCACTGGTAGCACACTTAATTAAAAACCACTCCTCCATCAAATGACTAGAAAAGTTATTATGAATTTTATCAAATAGCTATAAAATTACTCAAAAGAGAAGGCACAAAACCTAACTGCACTCACTCTGCTGGTCAGATCAGGAAATATCTCATTTATTTCATAGTCAGTTCTCTTATTGGCATGACAAAATTTGATTCCACAAATTCTTTGGGGGTGAAGAAAAATTCACCTTATTCTTCACTTGATCCTAAACTACCTCTGTTGTTCTCTGTCAATGCCTATTATCCTCATGGGTACTAGTACAGGATATGTATTAATATGTATTCTATATATTAGTATATTTAGTCATAAAACAAGAAGTGATTCAGTAATCAGAGCAATGTTTTCTGCTGCCCATCCATCTGTTCTTTTGGAATTATAGACAAATGCTGAGAACAAAATCATTCCTTCATCTTTCAAAGGGCAACAAACAGACCCCTGGAAAATAACCAGGAAAAAAAAATCAACAAAACCGGCCACCATCAATGAGAAACTTATGATTTATTATGAGAAAATATACTGATAAAAACAAATAAAACTTTATCAAATTGATAGTCACAAACTATAATCTTGTTTGAATTACAGATTCACCTGACCACTTTGTAAAGAATAAGACAATCTTTAAACATGCAAACCCAATATGAATAGGGGGAGAAGTCAGGAGGAAAGGCTGTTGAAGTTCTTATGTCCTAGAGCTGCTCCAGCACCCTTGGTTTCTGATTTTTTTATATTAAATATGAATAAGAAGAACATGAGATGACTTTAAAAATGTTTAGAAGCAAATAGCTTATCCGTCTTACATTTTGGTATAAAGCTGTGAACTTCATAACTTTGCAAAGCAAGATGTAAAGCAAATACAAGAGGGAAATAAAGTACTTTTACTAATTGAAAAAAAAATACATGCAACCAAAAATCTTCTCCAAAAGAGAAAGCCAAATCTTGAAAAACAGATAGCTGAAAACGAATAGTTAAACAATTTTGGTAAAACCTGGAAAACAGAATCATTTTTAGCAACCCTTTTCTCTTAATGCACATTAGGGAATTCAGAATGTGCTTCATATAAATAGATTTAAATGCAGAATGATTTCAAGTCTCAAATGTGTCACTAAAATATTTAATGCTTCAAAGACTATATATGTCAAGTACTTTGAACTTACAGGCAACCATCAACAAATAACCATTAGCCACCTGTCTGGGTAGGAAAAAAAGGAAAAAGGAAAAACCATCTAGACTGTTCATTCTCCTAAAAACATGACTCCATATATATATATTTTTATTTTATTTTTTGACAGGCAGAGTGGACAGTGAGAGAGAGAGACAGAGAGGAAGGTCTTCCTTTGCCGTTGGTTCACCCTCCAATGGCCGCCTCAGCCTGCACGCTGCGGCCGGCGCACTGCGCTGATCTGATGGCAGGAGCCAGGTACTTCTGGTCTCCCATGGGGTGCAGGGCCCAATTACTTGGGCCATCCTCCACTGCACTCCCGGGCCACAGCAGAGAGCTGGCCTGGAAGATGGGCAACCGGGACAGAATCTGGTGCCCCGACTGGGACTAGAACCCGGTGTGCCGGCGCCGCTAGGTGGAGGATTAGCCTATTGAGCCGCGGCACCGGCCAGAAACATGACTCCATATTAAAAATATTTGGGTCTTTATGAGGATGTTAAATAAGACTTTCAATAAAATAATTTTATTCCAATGTTAAGTAGAATAGATTTTATTCTTCAACTATTAGCCTATTACTCTATAAATTTGTGGTACTAAGATTATAAAAAGTAATTTTAGCAAAACAACTATGTCTAATATAAATCTATGAGAAAGTTAAATTTACATAAAATAATTTTGAGAGTAGTTGAGAAAAGTGACCAAACTGTCTTGCTAGAAAACAAATAGGGAGATTTCAAAACAGTAGAATAGGGAAAGGATGTACTTTGTCAGGCTAGGGGAATATAGTAGCAAAAAAACAAAAAACAACAACAACAAAAAAACAGTACATTTCCAGTTGGAGAGAAATCTGCAATGAAAATTCTACAGAAGGAAGAGGGATGCCATGGATCAGTTTAGAAGGTGCAGACTTGCAGGAACAAGCATGGATACAACACACGATTCCTGCAGCCAAGAGCCAGAAGCAGCACCAGCTGTGGAGAGTAAGGAGAGACAAGACTGCGGCTGCCCATGCCACTGGTGATATTGTCAGAGGGAGATCCTATCATACTACACTGTCTTTGAGTCTGGTCTGGAGCTCTAAGTGGGACAAGATACTTGCCTAATCTAATGAAATAAGGGACAAGGCACCATATAGACATCAGCAGTGGCTACTGTGGCTAATGTGCGTGTTTCTGGAAACTGGCAGAAGAAGGAGCCATTGTTACAGGAGTAGTGGCTTAGGCAGCTCTTGTGAATGTGTGTGGTCCAGGGGTTTTACTAGGGGAAAAAAATACACAGTCCTAGGGTGCACAGTCTCTGGGGGTTACAGCCTCCAGGGTTCAAACTGCCAGGGTGGGGGCGCCCATAGGCATCTGGCTTTGGGAACATCTCTGCCTCTCTATGGACAGGACAGGCTAACAGGGAGAAAACAGATCCTCTGCACCACTTGACTA